>NC_045477.1:10474250-11116739 GCF_009650955.1 Corvus moneduloides | reverse complement strand
TTGGTTCCATCAGATGCAACAAGCTTGGGAGACTTAATGCAGTTTTTATATTTAGTGTGTAGTCACAGGGAGATTAAATTGTTAAGTGGCAGGTTTAAAAAACTCATAAAAACTTGTTTTTCCTATGTGTGTGTAAGACCTGTTTAGTATTTGATAAATTCATCTTTTCTTTATACTGTTTGGAATGGCATGACAGGGAGGATATGTCAAGGAACTCATTAAGTGCTAGGAGTCACTGGAGCAAGCAGGAGCTTACTTGGATGAAAAACAATGGATATAAGACAGGAGATGCTACATCAGGAGATTTGCTACATCACTATCTTAATTCACTATAGGCTGAAATGGTCTAGATCAAAGACATGTAGGACAAGACCATTTGCTAGCTTAATTTGGGATGGCTTTATTGATTTCAGTGATGCTATATAGAGTTAAGGCTGTGGTTTATGATCTCTCAGATAAGGATTGATTACACATTGGAATTACTTATTTGTTTAAGGTGAAGTGCAGATATATGATGGTGGAATTCAGGGCTCAGTTTATATGCAGCTAAGTGGAAAGCAATTTAATAAGGAGATGCTGAAAGGAGGTCAGGTATCTTTTTAAGAAGAAGAAAGCACTGTAAAAACATTACTCTTTTTATGCAAGTTTTGTAAATAGAGTTATAGGTTACTTCTAAAGGAGCATTTCAGGGTAATGAATAATCACATGAGGCATTAATGTCCGGATGGAAAGTGATGGGTCAATACAGCCCAGCTGATATGAGTCAGGAAGGAAGGTTTCAGACATGGAGTCCTAAAGAGGTACTAAAGCAGGGTAAGTCCACAGTCATCTTCTGCATGTGACAGCTGCCACTGACAGCACTCAGCTGGTACCTCAACTTGTTTTTCCACTTTGAAGTTTCCAAGCTCTCTTTTGAGCGTATCCAGAATCCCAGACTTACTGGGACAGAGAAAGCAGAGGATAGCCCAGCAATTGGAGTATGCAGTGGGAGAGGGACTCCTGAGTGACAGGCCTTACTTCACGGGCTGTAAATATAATTTTCATACTAAATGGTCAATGTGTAACTCCTAAAATTCTGTGTTCAGTTGTCAATTTCAAGTGAACTGTCTGTCCTTTCTTACAAGGTAAGAAGCAGCTTCCATGGCTGCTGCCACAGAGCTCTGGATTTACTGCAGCTGCTGAGGAGGCTCTGCACTGTGGCGTCAAAATCATTTTATTTTCAGCCCTTGCATCCTTCTGTGTACTGTAGGAATGTAAGAGCTGACTCCCCAGCACTGGTCAGAATGCATTAGGTGTGCTCCTGGAAAGCATGTTTCTATTTAATTTCATTTGGAAGCAACCCACTCTGCCTGTTCTGAGACCAGTCTGCAATGCAAAGTGGGATGTGGGAAGCCAGGATTCAGACTAAAAGGCTTATGCAGATACTGCCAAGCTGCTGTGGATAAAGAGATCCATGCAATGAGTGTGTCTGAAAACTGGGAAGATGACACCTGTTTAAAAAGTGGGAGTGTGACACTGTGGCAGTTAGTATTTTACCACAGCTCAAAATACCAGACATCCTCTTGCTTCCTGCTTGACTGTTCGAGTATGAAGAGGTGGGGATTTTTATCATGTTTATCAAATACATGCAGTTTACACATTAATTGCATGGTGTATTTAATCTCATTTCTACATTATATCATTCTGAACACGAGCATAAGGAGTAGGGATAACGGCCCTACTGATGCAGTGTACAGAGAAACAAAGGAGAAACCATAAACGGAGATTAGAAAAATGTGTCAAGATTTTCGAAGAAATTGAAAAGTTGTCAGAAGAGGGCAGCCTTTTCACATAAACTATAAACCAACAAGAGAAAACATCTGAAATTATTCCTTTCACTAGAGTTATGCATGCCACTGTGGGGTTAACCTTGTTAAGGAAACTGGAACATGCACAAAACTTGAACACAACAAGAATGCTTCTCTTTTGTGCTATCTTCAAAGGGCATAGGCCTGGCTTTGTAGAAATATTTTTCTCCTGTTATGTTCAGACAATAGAGTTAGAAGTGATTGTAAGATGAGTCAACAAATGGAACGAAATCATCCTTCTCTTTAGTTTTATTTGTGTTTAAAGAGAAATGAACTTTGAATACTTTGGGTATTAAGGACAAAAGATGCTTGCATAAATACTGCAGAGAAGTAAGCCAATCTTTAGATTAAGAATGAACAAAGAACTAGAAAATTAAATGAATGATGCTTTATTAATGTATTCTTAATCATATCAATCTGTCTCAGTATTTATTCAAATACAATATGTAGTTCATTAAGACTGTTTCAAATAGTGAAATTTATGTCATAAACAATTGGCAGACTACACTGGTTTCCTACAGAACTCACTGCTGTCAGTAGGCTCCAGCTACAACTAGTCTGTAACAATTCCAGTGAATTTGTCACTGCAGTGGGAAAAGTGCCAAAATTTGAATGAGCATCATTTGTGAACTGATAAAGAGATTATGTAGATGTTTGGGGTTTGGTTTTTTTTTTTAAATTTCTTGTTCCTGAGTGGAAGGAGTAACTTGTGGCTGTGTCTCTTTGCAAGTAAATTGGCTCCTGGCAGGGCTGGACTACGGATCAGGAACTCCGAATGGAAGGCCAGGCCAGGCCAGGCCAAATATCTAGACTGGGAATTTGGGTCTAGACACTGGGCTGAGTGAGGACTCAACCTCAGTTAATGAAGTTTTTAGATCTTGATTCAGCAAAGCACTTAAATGCTAGTGGTTTAAGTGATTGGTTAAGATAAGAGTTAAGCACTTTAACAGAAGCCTACCTAATTGCAGTCTCAAGCTATTAAGTGCTTTTTTCTCAGAGATTGAAGATTATTTCAGTACTTAAAAACATCATAAAATATTTAGTTTGTGTATAATATGCATATTATGCCATTGTTCCAGTTAAGAAACAAACACAGTATATCACCCTACTTCAAGATAGCTGAATTTTGGATATCTCTCAATGTTTTGACTAGCAAAACACATGGGTTCCTGGTAGGTCCACGTTATTGAAGAGACACATATAAATTGGAAATTTTCCAGGAACAGTGTGACTCTATCTGTTAGTTAAAATGTTTCCTTCTGAGCCTGGTGGGAGTTAGCAGACTTCTATCCTTGTCTCTGTACATGTATGTGTGGTGGGTTGACCCCACCTGGGTGCCAGATGCCCACCAAAGCTGCTCAGTCACTGCCCTCCACAGCTGGACACAGGAGAGAAAATACATCAAAAGGCTTGTGGGTCGAGATGAGGGCAGGGAGACCACTCAGCAGTCACTGTCACAGGTTAAACAGACTCAGCCTGGGGAAATAAGTTGAATTTATTGCCAATCAAATCAGGGTAGGGCAATGAGAGAGAAAACAAAATCTTAAAACCCTTCCCCCCATCTCTCCCTTCTTCCCAGGCTTAACTTCACTCATGGATTCTCTACCTCCTTGCCTGCACTGGCACAGGGGGAAGGGGAAGAGGGGCTCTGGTCAGTCCACCACAGGTTGTCTCTGCCACTCCCTCCTCCGCAGGGGAGGGCTTCTCACACTCTTCCCCTGATCCCGTGGGGGGTCTCTTCCATGGGAGGCAATCCTACATGAACTCCTCCAACTGAAGTCTGCAGTTCTTCACAAACAGCTCCAGAGTGGGTCCTCCACAGGATCACAAGTCCAGCTCCAGTGTGGGCTCCTCTCTCCCCAGGGCCACTGGTCCTGCCAGGAGCCTGCTCCAGTGTGGGCTTCCTACAGGGTCACACCTGGCTACACAAACCCAATACAATACAATAAAAATTTCTCCCCTCATAGAAATTTTCATTAGGATTCCTAGGCCATCCTTTAATTATCAATAACTGGATTTATTTTTTTTTTACATTCTCATTTTTCCATTCCCTTCTTTCTGGACAAAGAGAGGAGAAAGACTGTTCTGGTCAGCAAATTCGTCCACTCTGAAATCATGTCTCCTTGTTGTGGAAAGATTACATTTAAAAAATCATAAACTAGAACCATTTTAAAAATAAATATAGTTAATATATGATATAATATATAATGGTGAATGTTTAGCTCTATCAAGTGAAGAGCTTATGCTGATTTATATCCAGGTAAATCCATCTGCCTTTCCTGCAAATGTTATTACTGCTCCATCTACCTCAGTGTGTTCTGGCTGGTGTCAAAGACCTTGTGTTTCAATTGCTTCAGCTAAACTGTGTCACCTTTATTGGGATAGATAGAAAACTTACAGCTTTGAGGACATTGTAACTACCAGAAGGACAGGGGTGACAAGTCTTAAAGAGCAGAGGTGAAAAATAACACAAATCATCAACCTGATCAGCTGTGTCAAGTGAGAGAAATAAAGGCAGACCAAGGAAGTCTTTCAGAAGGAGACAGTCAAAATGACAAAAACAAGGTCTGGAACATGCCCAGGTTAAAAGAGGGAGACTTTGGGATACAGTGTGACCTGGGAAAATAACTCTGAATTGCTAAAAACTGGGGATTTTGTTGCTAGACATAGTTCTATACCACGCTGAGCCAGATGGGGTTCATTCTAGTTCAGATGAGTGGGTTTTAAAGTCGGAGCTGGATCCTGAGCTGTCTGTCAGCTGAAAAAGTGCAGCTCTCCATGCTGGTACACTCTTTTCTGGGAGCCATGCCACCCAAACTTGGCTCAGCTGTGAGCTCCTGCTTCCCCTGCCCACTCAAGCCCAGAACAAGAAGTCGCTATCACTGGAACTGCCTGTGAGTCTGGCAACTCACCCATTCCTGCTCCTCTCTCCAGCAGCAAATTTTCCTCCCAACAAAAACAACCCACAGGACCACAAACACTACTCCACTGCTTGGTTCTTAAAGGTGATGCTCAGTGACAGAGTAACCTTGGTGTTTAAAAAACAGAAACACCTATCACACAAAACCAGTCCCAATAAACAATAACATTATTGACACTCTTCGAAGCACAATGGCTGAAAAGAGAAAAAAATGAAGCATTACATTATCTGCTCCTGAATGGCTTTTGGGTTGCAATTAAAGGACTGGAGCAGGATCGTAGCTAGTGCCAATACTCCTCACTCCGTGTCTTCTCTGCATGTTATGCAGAAAGCTCCACATTTGTTAAGTTGCACAGTACTGTACTTCTTTTTTGTTTACTAGGTCTTGAAGTATTCAGCAGAGTCAGTGGAAAAATTCCTCCTGATTGCAATGAGTTTGGACCAGCCCCCTCCCAACTACGCCCCACCAAAAAAAAAAAAAAAAAAAAAAGGCGTGATAATATCAACATCAAATCTAAAACCAATGAAGGGGAAAAAATCTATAAACACTTACCTACATGAGGTACAATGTTAATGAAACTTGGGAAATGCAATCCATTCTAAAAAATAACTATAACTAGAGCTCTTTCAGTAGTTTTATCCCATTATCTACAGGGCTATAAACATTGCACTTGGTTTCTGTCTCACACAAGACTTTGAAGAAGAGATAGTGCTTTCAGGCATACAAATGACTAGAAGAAAGATCCAAGATTGAATAAAATAAGCTTGAAATGATTTTCACGATGGAGATGCAGATTTTGCCCACAGCCTTAATATATTGCAGTTTGGCATCTCTAAAATATAGCTGTGAAGAATGCTGTGAACCTGCTAATTAATAAGACTCTTTTCCTCAGACATTTCATTAACCTAAACTTTTTCGTTTTCCGTAGATGAATGCATGCATGCCTGTTTTTAACCTTTGTACAATGGCTCCTAGTGTTATAATTAATTTATTTCCACTAGCAAGATGAGAATATTGGGTTATAGAAGTAATTCAAAATGAGTCATGCATAATTTATACTGATCAATATTGTTGAGTATAGTATTTTATTTTCTGTTCTGACTTTTCATTTTATAGAAATAATGCATTGTCAAAAATATAGAACTCCAACATTTAATTTATCATCTAGCTTTAAACAATAGACAGGTAAATATTTAGGAGTATCCAGAGACCTTCAAGATCATCTAGCCCAACCATCAACCCCGCACTACAATAAACCCCTAAGTATCCCCAAGTGCCACATCCAGATGCCTCTTGAACACTCCCAGAGACAGTGACTCCACCATCTTCCTGGGCAATTATCCCAATGCAAAACCATTCTTTCAGTGATTTTTTTTTTTATATATATCTAATCTGAACCTCCCCTGATGCAACTTGAGGCAGTTTCCTCTTATCCTTTCACCTGAGACATGGCAAAAGTGACCAGCACCCACCTTGATGTTTGTGTGTTTAGAAATTCGTGCTGAGGACTGCTGCACCCTGCAGGAAATTGAAAGTCAACAGGGGGGGAATTTTCTCTTCTTAGGAGACTGGGCTGGTCAAGTTTCTTTGGTTTATTCTGCTTTGATTTTTCTCTGACTGTATCCATGGTAGAAGAAGAACCACAAGGTCTTGTTATCTGATAAGCCAGGTTGGAAATGGGCTGTCAGGAAGAGGGTGAAGGGCATTAAAATACCTATTTTCTGTGAGGTCACAGGGTAACAAATAAGAGTGATCAGCTCTCCTTTGATTTTTAGGCAAGGAGGGACTGAAAGATTGCCACCATGTCAGCAGGGTGATGAGCACCCTCCCAAATGGATTGGGGCAGTCATGGTTGGAACAATTTACTGCTGAGAAATGATCCCAGAATTAATGAAGCTGCAGCCGAATTAAACTATAACCTTTGCATCTTGTCCTTCTCTTTTACCTTATTTTCTTCCCTCTCGGTGCTATTGCTGATGCCATCACTTTGTAGAGAGGGGAATTTGCCAGTTCATTGGCTCCTTGCACTCACAGGCACCCAGAGGTTGTATGTCACGTTGCAACACTGATGCTGGATGAAATTGAAGGATTTCTGTTCTATAAATAACTCCCCTGTGAAAAGCAATCAGTTAAAATCACATGTTTTTCATTAATGGTTAAAGTTTTGTTTCCTGTGACAAGTACAGCACTAAATTTAACTACCTGGGTACTTCTTCAGGACAGATCCCAACTGATGTGAATTTTACTACTGATATAGTAAATTCCTTGTGAAATTAATTTTAAGACCTCGTGAGAATGAGGCCTTTATTTACCAGGCAAAGGGAATGAGAACATTCCATGTTTGGGAAAATAGGACATTTTTATAGCCGTAATTGTTTTAGATAGAGTAATTAAGAACTTAAAATGTAAGCAGAAAGGAATGTGCAGAAGGTGGATTGATACTGGTTAGAGAAAGGGTGTTGTAACTATTATTTGATGCAGGCTGTTGCTCTCCATGGTTTGGATGCCTGTGATCAGCAAGTCACAGGAAGAAGACTTTTAGTGAATTTCCATAGGCAAAGTAAACATTTTCTTGTTAATGCATCAGGTTAATGTTAAAGTATTTAGGTTCAATCTTGGCTGTGAGCAGACCTAAGCTTCTTATTTTAAACAATTGATTATAGGTAATCTTACTCTATTTTCTTTTTTTCTTTTCTATTTTCTTGTTATTTTTTTGTGTCTTTTGTGAAACAATTTGTCATGTAGTGCCTATATATTAATTTCATCCCCGTTGGAGAAGTTTATAACAAGGATGTTGTTTTTATTACATCCTTTCCCCCCTCTCTGCCCAGTTTGGTAATAAATAGGTTTTCAGGTATGCAGTCATACACAGACTGTTTTGAATTAATGGTATTTTTCAGTGTGCAGATAGCTTTGTGTTCCCTGCTTTGTTATTCATTTTGTTATTCCCCTTGTGATTATTCTGGCTTACTTGGTGTTCGTTATGTAGCATTGTCCTAACTATATGCTTGCACATTCCAAAGTTTAGGGATTTGAGTGTCGATTATGTGCCCATTCCACAGCTCGTCATGAATTTCTTTCAATATGCTTTGACACTGCAGTCATTCCAGAAAATATCATTAAAACTATCCTTAATGTCTTTCTAACTTGTTGAGGGTGGCACTTCAAGTTTGTTTTCTTTGTCATTCCATATTTCCCTGCCAGGCATTTTGGCGAAGTGAAATGAAAATTGCAGAATGGCAAGAGTGAGCAAGCCAGTAATTACCTACTTTGTATGCTTACGGTGTGAAGTATTCCATCCTGAGTGTTTTGAAGATTTATGGATGTGTGCTTATTCAGAAGCATGTAGGGTTACAAAATCTTTCTCTCAAGAAATGTTCTTGAGCCTGCATCAATCTGCTTAATTTGGATCTTGTCTCACCTAATATTTTTGAGTAATTAAAAATGAAAAAAGCTGAAGCTCCTGTCTAAGTGATGTTCAAACTATGGTTTCACTACATGGCTGAATTCAATCGGGGAACAGACAAGCTTGAAAATAATAGAAACAAAAGCAGAAAGAAGTTTTGGCAGAGCCCAATTCCCAGATTCAATTTGTAGAATCCTCCCATACACAGTAATTCTAGCTGAATTGAGCTCCTGGCTGCTGTGGCTCCAGTTACTTGTCCCAAAGCCAGCTAGTTCTGAGTCGTGCTACCACAGCTGCTGAATGCTCTGCAAACCTCCTGAGATCTGGGAAATTCTTGCTGTGGTTGGAGCAGTTTTCCATCTTACCTGTTGAGTCAGGCTTTCTGCACATCAGTCTCTTCAGCACTTAAGCTTTCTGGTCTGACTGCTTGTCTTAAATTGAGATGTTCTGAAACATCTTTTCTCCACTTCTTTTTATTTTTTTTTTCCCTTACCCTCATGATCTATTGCTTTCTAATTTCTGCCAGCACACTGTCAAAAGGGTGAACTCAGCGGTGGAAAAACCTGTGAGGTAAAATAAGCTAAAAGACATCTCTCAAACATTTGTAACCCAGTAAGCTACAGACACACCGTCTCACTGCACTGACTTCCAACCAATCACATGAGATAACTCAGGGGAGAGAGAATAAAATGTGAATATGAGAATGGTCTGCTTCTACTGCAAGAAAGAAACATGTTTTAAAGCACTCCTTTAGTCTGTATTTTAGGTTTTCTTTGGAATCATTAAAGCAAGATGACAAATAGCAGTAGTTTGGTGAATCAATACAAAGGGGCTGAGTATGTGCCTGTTGCAGTGTTTTCATTACAGCAGACACAGGAGGCATATTTCCGAATAATATAATAAATCTTCTTGTCCTCAGATCTGAAGATAATATTCAACTGTTTGGTTGGTTTCGGAAAGAGAGTATGACTAACAGAACACCTCAATTATTATGACATGTCAGTAGGAGTTATTGCTGCTCAGATGTCATGTAATGATAGGAAAAGAACATAAAAAGAAGATAAACTCAGAAAAAAAAATTAATTTTTTTCAGTCTACTGCAACATTTTAGGATTTTCTGGATCAAATTTTAAAAATTACTGTCAGCAAATTCTGACTTAAAAAACCCGTATCTGTAGCTGTTCTTATTGAAGCCAATATAAGCAGATAAATATTTGTTTACTATAAACACTTTTCAGCAGGTAAACTGTCAAGATATGTATAAGGAAATACCATCATTCAGCTATGAAATTGGAACTTTTCAGTTCAGAATTGTTCATTGTGCAGGTATCAGTGATCAGTTGGGTTATCTACTAAAGTAATCTGTGTAAGTTATGGTCTCATGACATTTTTCAAACTCAGGGCAATACAGCTCATAGAGATCACAGTAGATCTACTTCTCCCTGAGTTTTATCCTTTCCAGTTGAGTTCTTTATGAGGTGCTTTTCTTTTTAAATAAGGAGCCTCCATTCTCATGTCCATGCTTTTCATATGTAAAAGCTTTCAGTATCAAGAACTTTAGCCTCCTTCAAACTTCTATTAAACAAGTAGGAATTTTGTCTGATTGCAAAGCACTGGGAAGGACCTTATCTAAATGCTGCATAACAGCTCCTCTTATCTTTCACTTCCCCAATTGAATTGCTCTGCAAGAGGGTTTGGTTTTTTTCAGTTAAAAACGAGTACATCATTTTCATTATTCAATTATCTGTCATACATTGGAGGAGTTTCAGTTTCTGAAAGAGGAAGAAAGCAGAAAACATGGTTTTCTATTTAAAGTAGGCATTCCTTTTATCTTATTAGAGCCACACAGAGTGTTAAAACAAAAGGATCAGAAATTATAAAACAAACTCCAAGAGACTGATCATTATAATCAGGTTTTTTTGAAGCTGAAGTGCTAAAATTATCAATGCAGCAATGACTACCTCTGATTGCATCCACTTGTATCAAGGATTCATAAGCAATGCGTTTTTATGAACATGAACAGTTTAACTAAATAAGTTCCTATCAAAAGTAATGTGGTTAATTCATTAAATCTATATGATTTTTCTGTACTAGAAAAACAGACTTCTGAAAATAAAATATTTTAACCTACAGACAAGGAGACTAGATGACAGAATACAGAAAAACCAAGGAAGAGTTTAGAATCTGGGAGCATAGGAGAAATATTATCTATGCAGCTACACCATGAATGTGAATGTGTAAGTCCAGGGAGAACAACATTCCATAGAAAATGCTGCAGGAAAAGGCAGTGGAAAAGTCAGCAATATTTTGTTTGTGTAATCTTTTTGCATTATTTTCTTCTGTAGAGGAAAAAATTCTCATGTATTCTGGAATGAAGTAATATGTGTCTGGAAGAAGGAAGGAATTCAGACTCATTTAAGAAAGTCCAGAAAAAAGAAGCAGTATTTCATGGACATATTCTGATTCTCCCTACTGCTGGTGCCAAGTTTTCATTGATAGTGGTGGCTTAGGACAGTTTGGCCACAGAAACTGTAAGTAACTAAGAGTTTTTAGCCATGTCTTCTGGCAGCTCCCGAGAACAGTTCTGTGGCAAATCCTGCAGAAGAAATCTCTGTAGAATCTGTTCCTTCCTTGCTGACATGTTGGCAGCCAAAAAATTATGCCTCTGTCTCAGCTCTCCATCTGTAAAGCGAAAAATAAGGGTATTCCTCTGCCTTCCAGAAATGGTATAAATGCTCTAAGTCTGGTGAAGAACTTGCTACTTAGTGATGGGAAATGCAAAAGTATAGAGGATGGAATGCCCTGTGAAACAGGCTTTTTTGCTATTGAAGAATTCTCCATAGCATTTATTTTAGTTTAACAATCAGTTGTAGCTGACAGTGTTTTAGTACTAGAGATTTTAGACAGGTCTGCTTTTTCCTTTATTATTTTTTTATTACAAGTGCCATCAATATTTCCAAGTTAGACTGAGCTGTGCTAGACTTGATGGCAAATTTAGACCTTTACCTTGCAAGATTCCTTTGGTTTTGTGATCAGCCTTTTATTGTGAATGGACGTACTGCTTGACCATCACTAGAGCATGGATTTAACTTCTTTTTACATTATACTTAGGAACCAATGGAAATAGTAGCTTGAGGCTAGTTCTGTCTGCTGCTGGTGTAGCTGCAGTTTTTACAAGGAGGAAGTTAATCAGCCCTGGTAATGGGAAGATCAGGAATGCGGCCATTCCCACCCTAGAAGAGTGGCTGGACTCAAACCAGCACTGCTGAGCTGGTGGAAGAGCTCTGCAGTTTCTCCCTGTCTCTGCTACTTGGGTCCCATTTTGGGGAGGGTGATGGTGTTAGGCTGTCATAGGCAGCACAGAATCAAAGCTTTAAAAGCCTAATAAAACCCTACACATCAGCTGGTTTCACTTGGGGGAAATATTGGTGTCCAGGCCTTGAGTGCCTTGGGGGATGCCAGCAGCAGCTGACCCCATCCCATCCAGGATCTCTCCCTGAGGCAGTGCCTGGGGATGGATGGGCTGTGGCTGACCCCAGCCACCTCCCCTGGCCTCAGCCACCTCCCCTGGCCTCAGCCACCTCCCCTGGCCTCTTGGACCTTGCTGAGGAGGTGGCTGGTTGGGGAGGCACCACAGTCACTGCCCCCGGGGTGCCTGGCACAGTTTTATCTACTGGGCAAATTTGATACAGTTCCCATAAAATGTAATGTCACAGACTCATTGCAAATAGTGCCCCCAAGGGTTTGGTCATTTCCAGAGGATATATTCAGCCCACTTCCTAGGCAGCAGTGTCTTGAGTTCTATGGTTTTGATATACTCCCATGTAGGGGGAGACAGCAGTGAGCAGCAGATGAGCAGCTCAGCGTGCCCATAGCTGGTAGGAGCAACGTGTGTGCCCTGCCATGAGGCACAGGTGCTCCAGTGCCAGGAGCACAATGCCACAGGGTGTGGATCACCTGGCTGCCAGCTCCAGAGGGATGCAGCCCCGAGAGCAGGGCCATCTCAGCTACTTGCTGTGGCAGTGCTTTATGGATCATGCATTTCCCAAATCCTTTTGTGAAGAAATATTCTCCATGTAAGATAAAAATCAGAAGCACGAACATTTCAGAGCCTCCATGCTATTACAGAGCTGCTTCTCTAAACATGCATAGCAGGAATAATT
Organism: Corvus moneduloides; assembly: GCF_009650955.1. NCBI lineage: Eukaryota > Metazoa > Chordata > Aves > Passeriformes > Corvidae > Corvus > Corvus moneduloides. Next base: position 11,104,402 of record NC_045477.1, on the reverse strand, counting down.
TTTGGTGCTTGAAGGATATGATGGGTGCCCTGACGACCTCTCACATCTTTGTGATGGACGTTCCCCGTCAGGAATATTTAATGACTAAAGTTGCCAGGGTTCAGTCTGGTACCACGTGGATTTAAAAGCTAATTGTACAATCAAATAATGGCCTAAGGCAGAAGGAATAGTTTTGAGAGGATTGCTTTGGGCCATGGAGCCAGGTTTAATTTTGCCTCGTGTTTTAGGCTTATTTGGTAAACTATTTTACACACATGAGACTTTGTATTGCAAAGGACATCCAGCATATCATTTATATGACTAAATTAATAGATCAGTGATCCAAATACATGGAAATGCTTCTCAGATGTGCAGCCTAATGCTTCCTATGGAATTAAATAAATATAAGCCTGTCACCTTAAATATATGAAAATGTCTTGACTCTAATGATACAATTGCAAGACTTTCCTGCAGCCACAAAGCACAGGACTAATCTGGAGTGAGTCTTTGAAGTGCAAATTGTACATTTCCCACCAAACACTTGAAGTAAAAGATGGGAAACATCAATTCACACTACTGACAAAAAAAGACTTCAGTTTGTCACAAGAAGAAAGGTTTTAAATTTGCAATTTCCATCTACAATATAAGGTGTTAATGAATTTTATATTTTATCCAGATGGGAATGTAAATTCCTTCTGAACTTTGTTACAGAGCATCTATTGTGCAACTACTGAAAAGGGTGAAGAGTGTAGTCAGTTGAGGGGGAAAACATTTAATTTACCTTGTCCTGATTTTTTTTCTAGTTCTTTCATGGATTCTGACATGGTATCCTACTCAAATGCAGTGATTAAAATCAGCGGAAATACATATTTTTTTTATTTTTAAATAAGTTCCTGATCAGACCAATTTTTGGAAGAGACAGAAAATTCCTTCCAAGTTTTGTCAGAGTAGACATTGTCCAACACTCTTACTAATTCAGTTTTTTTCAGATAATAAACCACATTCAATAAATTAAAAGGCATTTCTTGGGGAAGAGGTGGAGGATTCACTATAGATGACCTTGATCCTCTGATCCACCAATGTCAGATGGTGAGTGTTCCTCTAGTTTTTCTGCAGAAGCAGAATAAGAGCTGGACAGCAAAAGTTCATTTCCTAAAGATGGATCTATTTTAACAACAACCCCAAGCTGGTGAACTGTGAGGCAAAAAAAAAATTAAGGTTTGACTTCTGTTGAAGTCAAAATACTGCTTTACATCAAGAGTAGCTGAGTAACTTGCAACAACTTAATAGGAATCTTAAACATTCATAGCTGGAGCAGTCCCCTTATGTTTAAGTGGAATATTCTGTATTGCAATTTGTGCTGCTTATTACTTCTTCTTGTGTCACTGGATATCCCTGAGAAGAGTCTGTCTCTGTCCTCTTTATGCCCCTAATGTCTGTGTAATAAAGATAAAGCTGGTTTTAAGTATTTGTATCTCTAAATCAGAGAATAAGGTGACCAACAGATTTTTGGTTCGGTTTTATTCCATTTCCTTTTTCAACTCTGTTTTTTAGGTATAACTTTTGTTTTGGTGTATGAAGTTGATTACAGACACAGGAATGATGCAACATGAAGTTGAAGCCTTCATTAAAATGTGAGGAACAATCACTTTTACACATCTACCCCTAAATCTGAGTGCTAAGAAGTATTTCATATCTGAAACGTGTACACTTGATGTCGCAGGTGGCTGCATACATCTGGCCCTTCATACTTCCATCCCTGACACATTTAAAAGTTTTTTCTCTGGAAACGCTCCTCAAACATGAATTCTATCTCTAATTACCAGGATTTTTCAACTACGGACCATTTTCTAAGTGCAGAACTGAGTCCAACCTAGATCTCCCCTATCTGTGGAATAAATCACTGGGATGAATTTCATGCTTGGCTACAGCAGCATAAATGTAAAGTAGATTCATTGAGGTCCACTGGGTAGCTGCAGATTTATGTTGCCATTAGTGGGACGTGATTTGCTAGAATTGTTTGCTTTTTCACTCCCCCATTCCTACGGTTTCTATACTAGTAAAATATGGAGTAGCTATTATTTAGCCTTAGTAGCACTCTAACAATTAAATTTCAAAGAAATAAAACTTGCCCAAATCAGGTATAAACAATAATATAACAAGAATGTTTCTTTCCCTGAAGGTAGTAGAAAACCTGGGTTCCCTAGGAGGTTGTAGGTTATGGTATCAGGCTGCTTTTCCATCCAGCCATTCCTTTGAAAAATCTAAGTCTTCTGTTAAGGAGGATACTGTGGTCTTAGAGAAAGTAGTTTTGTATTTTCTGACAGTAGGTGCTGAGAAGAGACAGACACTATTAACTCACCCTGAGGGAAAGAAAGGTTGTGGGGTGAATTTAGTCCTTACTAAGCACCAGAGAAGCCACAAGGGAGAAAGATGTTACCGGTGCCTCACTCACAGGAAGACATTTCCCAGAATTCAGATATAGTTGTTACACATCAGGGAGTTCAACATCATGCAACACCTGGTTTCTTGAGCTTTGTTGCTCCTGAAAATCAGCAGATTTGTAAATAGGAACTTCTCTGAGTTAATATTATTTCCCTTGTGTAGCTGGAGGAAAACAAAAGCATACCAGAGAGGCATTGGATCTTTGAAAATTGCAGGGGGACTGTTTGAATAATCCATTCCTGTAAAATTCTCCCTATTCTAATGTGTGAACAGTAGATTTCCCAGCTGCCAGCAGCACCAGGATGAGGCTTGTTGCAGGATGGGTGGTAGGGGAAGAATCCTGAGAAACTTCACCCCTCTTTTTTGGGCCTACATTTATGGCAGTGGCCAATAATGCCAGAACCCTTTGGAAGAAAAAAAGGGCAATGGAAAAATATTTTTCAGGCCAATCTGAAACAAGTTAGATATCAGCTGTGTCATGGGCATATAAAGGACTGCCTTGTCCTTTAGTGTTCATCAAGATAATAGTTATTGAGCTTGTAACAATGTACTTTTTCTGTGACAACAAATTTCAGCAAATACAATGGATCAGCCCCCCCTGCTTTAATTCAGCAGATTGATGGTGTTCTTTAGTTTATTGCAATATTACTGGTCTGCAATGTATGTCTGCCCTTGTGGCTACCTTCTCTTCTTTGGAAAAACACTTTCAATCCAGCAATTTATTGCCCAATGCACTTCTTAAAATGTCATATAAAATTGGATTTTAATAGACATGGTTGATAATAATCTGTGACCTTTTAGAAGATGTTGTGCCAATAAGTGTTTACAGACTGTCTTTCCTGAAATGTCTTCAATGATCATATTCTTTCTCCAAATATCTGAATAATTCCTCCAGGAATTTAATGAAACTTCGCAGGCAAGTGGATAGGGCAAATAGTCTCTCTTGCTTTATGATCTGAAAAAAAAAGATTCTTTCAAACAGAGCAAATATGTAGAATAAATTGTGTATTTTTTATTATGAAAGTCCATATACAGCGTCATCACATCTAATATAGGTCATGGCTTCACTGAGATTTTAAAAGTGAAATTTCCCCTAGCCCAGACACTTTGTGGTGGGTTTGTCTGGCTACGCTGAGCACAGACACGGGTTTGCCTGGCTGAGCACCTCCCCTGAGGTTCCAGGTGAGTTAATATAAAAGCTTAAATCTGCTCTCCTATGGTTAGGTTGTTTCAAATACCCAAATTAACTAGACTAAAGTTACAGTGCAATTCCTGTTTGGATTTTGTTTCAGGCAGACACTGGAAGAAGGATTTAGGTATGGGTTTCTGCATTAGAAATATCAGTTTATATAAGAGGAATTAATTGTGTGAATTGAGCAGTGTGCGACTGCCTTTCTCAGGGAAACAATGCTGTTGGTTTTAAAACTCTTTACTAAAAAGGTGACACTAGGATCCGTTTACATCATATACTTCCAGCTGCAAAATGTTCAGCCTCATTAAAAACTCGGTGTTCTGTGTAGCACATTTCACTTATTTGAATTGTGTAGTATGAGACAGCTTAAGAGAGGAGGGAATTGCTCTCCATATGGTGTCCTTCACTTCTGTCCCTAAGCAAGGACCTTGATCAAGACTGGGCAACAGGTTGCTGGGCAGGCAAGAAAGGATACAGGAAAAGAGAAAATACATGGAATAACTTTGCAGGTGTTGTGGGTTGATCCCAGCCAGCTGCCAAGCACCCACACTGCTGCTCGCTCCCTCTCCCTCTCCCTGTGATGAGAAAGCTCACGTGTCAACATGGAGACAGTTTGATAGGTGAGGGAAAGAGGCAGGGGAAACAAACAAACAAAAACTGAGGAAAAGTAGTCATGAACCACCTGCTGCCAGCAGTGATGCCCAAAAACCTCTGAGCAACAGCCACCTTGAAAGCCAACTCTCCTTGCCCTCCCCATCCCCTCAAACTGTCCAGCCCTTTCTTTGTGTATCCCATGATATTATGGTTCATAGAATATCCCTTCAACCAATTTGGGTCAGCTGTCCCAGCTGTGTCCAACCCACTCTTCTTACCCATCTTCTTTTGCTCAGGGAAAACACACACACACACAAAAAAAAGCTTGACTCTGTGGAAGCACTGCTCAGCAATAGTCCAAATATTGATGTGTTATCAATACTGTTCAGTCACAAATCCAAAACATAGCAACACATACAGGTTGCTCTGAAGAAAGTTAACTCAATTTCAGCCAAACCAAGTACAGAAAAAAACATGATCAGGACAAAAAGCAAAGATGGGTATCTACGGTGACTTTTTGATGTCCCTAGTGTAGGAGAAACTCAGCAATATTTATCCCTAATTGGGTTCTGTATGAATAAGAGAAGTTCAAAGCCCAGTTTCTGATGTTTTCTACCTCAAATGTATGAATCAGACAGAATTTTAATTGTCAAATATTGAAGATGACTTATTGAAATGCATCTTGAAGATGCTTCTGGACAGAGTTTTCAATAGTTCTCTGAATATTTTTAGGATTTATCTGCAGAGATTGTTTATGAAGGTGTTGAAGAGTGCAGGGCTGAGGATGGAGCCCTGTGGAACCCCCCTAGTGACAGGTCACCAGTCTGATGTCACCCCAGTCACTGTAACCCTTTGTGCCCGACCCGTGAGCCAGTTGCTCACCCATCCCGTGATGTGTTTATCCAGCTGGGGGATGGACATTTCATTCAGAAGGATCCTGGGAGAGACAGTATCAAAAGCTTTAGTGAAATCCAGAAAGATCACATCAGCTGTCTTCCCTTGATCAGCTGGGTGGGTTACCTTGTCATAAAAGGAGATCAGGTTTGATAAGCAGGACTTTCCTCTCATGAATCTGTGCTGGCTGTGACCCATGACTGTGTTGTCTTCCAGTTGCTTCTCAATACCTCCCAGAATAATCTTCTCCATAACTTCGCCAAGCTCTGAAGTGAGACTGACAAGCTTCTAGAAGTTTTTTTCCAAAGTCCCCCTTCTTGAAAATCAGGACAATGTTCACCAGCTTCCAGTCAGCTGAGACCTCTCTGGATTTCCAAGACCATTCAAAAATTTATCGAGAGAGGTTTTGCAACGACATCAGCCAGCGATTGGAGGATTCTTGGACGAATCCCATCAGGCCACATAGATTTTTAGGGATCCAGATGGAGCAGCAGATCCCTCACAATTTCTCCTGGGAATTGATCATTCAACAGGTGCAAACTATTAAGAAATATGGCTTATCCTGCCTCTTTGTTTTAAAGGAAACAGCCAAACCTATAGCAGTGTGTATGTCCAGAAAAATGTGCCTAAAATCCTTTTTATAGGACATGTAGGTTATTTATTTAGGATTGCACAACAAATTCTTCACTGGGAAAGATGGTCAGTACCTTTTTTGCTATTTAATTACAAAATGTGTGTGCTACATCCACTTCTTATGACTGTCTAGCACAAATAATTGTGTGATAATTAATGGCTTACCAAAAAGCTTTCTTTTTTATAAACAACAATTTATTCAAAGGGAATTTTAAGCAGGCACTTTCAATCCTCAATTGAAAGTATATCTTGGCAGACACTATTTATCTGCTGCAGTATTTGAAATATAATAAACAAAGTTTGATGCACTGCAAGGAGACAATTGAAAAGGAAGTGCAAAACACTTAAAGGAAGTATCAAAATGCACTGAACTCAGCAAAATGCTTTGAAATACATCATATTAAGGGTTAGGTGGCAGTGAAGGGAGGGTCCTAAACAAGCAGTAATACATTTGCAGCGAATGGAATACTGATTTTCTGTTGGAGGCATAATCATGTACCTCAGGAGAGTGATATAAATCCAAATGATGTTATATTTACTAACCATAGATACTTCTGAGTAAGGGAGGGTTGTCTACATGTACTCTCAAAGTTAAGTCCTTGCAGTTATTTTTAATGAATTTGAATCTTGGTGTAGAGTTGAGGTCTCTTTATGTATTCAATTATTCATTTTTGTGATGAAATAACATTGATGTTTATGGACTCTATCAAGTAACATTTGATATGCACAGTAGCCTTGACCTGACGCTACTTGTTTGGTCCTGCAGCCCACAGAGGGGATAGATTTCTCCTAGCTTCATTGCAATGGATGATGAAAACAATTAGCAGGATCAATTCTGTACCTCTTTGGTCACACAGATATAAACTTCTGGACTTTTGCCTTTTCGGTGAATATCTTTCATGCTATGACTGACAATGGGAGAGAGTCCTTCTGTGTTTTATTCAGATCAGTTCCTGTTTCCTGAGTGGCAGATTAGCTGTCAGGAATTCTATGTTCTATGACATAGAATGCTATTATTGCTTGGGTTGTTGTTTTTTTTTTTTCTATTTGTCTGGTTTGGGTTTTCTCGGTTTTTTTCCCCCTTAACTTACACTGTAACTCGACAGCTTTGTAATTCACTTTCTTGTATAGTAACATGTATCTGTCAGGACTGCTGTAAGGATGAAATCCTTAACATGCATAAAGCACTGTGTTGCATTGGTAAAATAATGGAAATTATTTTATGTTACTATAATAATGAAAGTAATGACATCATAGAAATGAAGTCTCTAATTATTCATTAGGATTCAGAAAGATTAATTAGCATAGCAGTTAGGCTCTTTGAGTTGAAACATCTGACCTACTTTTCCTACATTCAACCATATGCACCCTTCAGAGCTCACTTGGCTGATTTAAGGCGTGGGTTCCTCATTGTTTGGCAGAATGTAACGGAAGTAAGAGGAGGTGTGGATGGTGGGATGTTTCCTGAGCATTTAGAAAGAGCTCGGGCAGTCTGTATTTGACCCTTTCTATCTATGAAACTGAAATGTCACAGTCAGAGGAACTGAAACTGAGTATGAGGGTGCTAGAGAAGCTGTTTAACAAACATCTCTCTTTGATCCTGCCCTACTTCAACAGCAGAGAGGCATCAAGGTGAAAAAGGAACTGTTGCTAGGAGTGTAAAACTTAAATCACACAGCTCCTTAAGAAAAGCGGCAGAAGAGCTTTAGCACACCATCATGTTTGCTCTATAAAGAGTAGCAACAGGTTCCTTTTTCCCAGCATGCAGGAAGAAAATAGATGAGACAATAGAAATAGCTACCTCTTCCTCTGCTGGCTTGATTATTTTTCCTTTTTTTAATTAATAGGTCAATGATTAACGTGCATATGAGGGTGCTGAGGCATTGGAACAAGTTGCCCAGAGAGGTTATGGATGCCCCATCCTTGGAAGTGTTCAGGGCCAGGTTGGATGGGGCTCTGAGCTACCTGGTCTAGAGGAAGGTGTCCCTGCCCATGGCAGGGGGTTTGGAACTAAATGCTCTTTAAGGTCCCTTCAAACCAAACCATTCCACAACTCTATGGTGTGCAGTATGGACACTGCCACATGCACTCTAGTTAGTGACAGCTACTTGCTGGACAGCAGTTAATTTGTTCCACCACATTCACTTGCATTTTCAACCAATGGCTTTATCTTCTGTTTCTCTTGCTGTCTGTAGTTTTCAGGGGATGTTTTCTTTGCATGACCTTCACTCCACTTTTTCAAAACTGGGCAAATGACCTGCAGAAAAGGACTCTTTGTGAGTACTTTCTGCTAAAGCCCACATCTCTTTAAGTTTTTTGTAAAATATAAGCACTGAGAATTAGAGAGCATACTTGAGTCAAACTGAGTTAATGTTTCTTCACAAGAGGCAGGAATTAGAAAAACAGAGATTTGTCTGTCTGTGTAAAATCCTTTTCCCCTACACTTTGACTCTGGTACTACCATGACCCTTGCAGTACAACGACAGCATACTTAAAACTCGTTAACAGTCCTAATATCAGTACATCATTTTTAATAATAAACCATTCCTAATCACTGGAATATATTATCATTAGTAGTTCTCCTTTTGTAAGGCTGTGTCTAGGGCAGTGTTGAATGAACAGTGCTGTGAATACAGTCTTTGGGAAGGCTTATATGTCTTAAATGTGTTTGTGCTACAAAAGAAAGTGCACCTGCCTCCTACTTCTGCTTTGTATTTTTCTACTTTCATTTGAGATAGTCATATCCATCAATACACACCTGCCATTGCTGCAATTTATTTAAAAAATACGAATTCAGTCACATTTCTAGACACAAATAGCAAAACTACTCTAGCAGCCTCTGTGCAACTGAGAGAGTTGCATGAACCTGTCTAATCTAATTTCAGAGTTCCAGCTGCTGTGAGGTCAAGGAGGACAGCAAGTGAGATGGAAACAACAACAGCAGCAGCAGAAAGTAGGAAACCATTAACTAATTGGAGGAGAGAGTTGTCTGTCCTTTGGTCGGAGAGAAACCCTGATTAAAATATGTCAAGGGTACAGCTGAGAAGTTGTTGGGAAAAGGAGAGAAAAATGCCTTCTCAAACACTGATGTGAAAGGGAAGGTTAGAGAGATTGCCTGAGGCAGTAGTACAGAATTCTTTTTGAAACAAGGGGAGGCAATATTGTAGGCTTGTACAATATAGCTGAATACTAGCTATAGATAGATTATATAGGTATGAACCAATGTTAAAAGATGAAAAAAAAAGCTGTGAGAGCAGCATAAAGAATGGATTAAAGAACTGAGGAAATAGCATTTGTGTTTTTCCTTGTCAGACTGGAAATCTGCAGATATTTTCACAAGGTTTCCATAAAGAATCATCTGACTTCAATCTTTTTTAAGTGTACACTCAGAAGAAATAAGAGTAAAATCTGAAGATTCTGTGGTTCCTTTCCTTGCTTGTCCAGAACCATTTCTTAATAGGAGGAGAATGGAAGAAGCTCAAACCTCTCAAAAATACACAGAATGGATTGTAAGGTACCAAGTGGTTCAAACTCAAGTGGCTGCTGGGTAGAGCTGAGCATGTGAGTACTAAGGAAGATCAGAGGACGAAAAAAATTTTCTGCTTCATTTTCCGAATTTTTTCACAAGTTGTTGAGTTCTACCCTTTCCCCAGAGCAAAATGTGAACTTCCAATTCTGCTTTTTCCAAGGATAAAACTGCCAGATGCAAGGAAAAGGAGGTCAGCAAAGCAAGAGAGGATCCAGGAAGAGAAAAATACAACAATCATGCATATGAAGCATGCATCCTCCACACTGGCATTCTCCAAAAAGCCATTTAAGATTTCAGAAGTTACAGATATCACCAAGTATGTGATCCTGAGGTACTTTTCATGGTGCCTGTGTTATCATTTACCCTTTTGGAGGCTTCCCTGTCCAGTCTAATTTAAATTGCTCAAATTACCATCCCTGAAAGGCTGCTTTCCCAGCTAAGGACTGCTGGAGAGCAATTTGTTCCGGACTAAAAGTTTCTAGATGCATCATTAGTACCTGGAGAATCCCCAGTTTGTTTTTTATATTTTTGTCTGTCTAGTTTATATATACTTATACTGAGACAAAGAACAGGTGCTATGGGACAAAATCTAGCTCAAGGCATCCTTGTTTAGGTGGCCTGTCTGGCAGTCATCACCCCTGTCCTGACACTGGGCCAGATCAAGGCAAGAAGAGCATGCTGCCTTTGTTTGTTAACATCAAGGCAAGAACCAAGATACCACAGCACCAAAATCAAAGTCATTAAAGTGATTTTTACACACATTTTAAGGTCCTTTAATGTGCCACAAAAGGGAAACTTTCAGAAAATGTGTTGCTATACATATGCTTGTCTTCTTTTAACATGAACTAACAAGAATATATAAAAGAGGGGTTTAAGAAACTAAACAAAACCTATTGCATTAAATCCCATTAGACTTAAACTTTATTAGCAACACGCAGCATCTTCTCTCCCATATTAGCTGTATGTCCTTTAAAACACAAATGTAATTAGGAACAGGAACAAAATGATAGTGATCACTTGTTCTTAGGGATCTTTCTCATGTGCTTTGGAATGAAAGGTTCATTGCTGAGTCAAATCTAAGCAGAGCAAATGACCTGGCTTCCTCCTTATTCTAAGCTGCCTTACAGTATATTCATACTTGGCAGTAGAAATTCCCTTTGGAATTCAAAGAAGATATAGTCATGAAACTTTCTGGGAAGTTATATAATAGGAAAAAATGTTGAATCATCATTTCCAGATCAGAAAGTGTGACTCAGTAGCTTTCTGACCACTTTTGTCTCAACGTGCTATTTTCAATGATGCACTTCAAGTGGTAAAAGGGTAGTCAACAAATATGAGAATTAGAGCGTTTATCACTGTCTTGCCTTGATTCAGAGGAAGACATGATGTCAACTTACAAAGAGTTTGCAGGTAATAAGGTGTAGTTAAAGTAGCTGGCAGCTCCATGGTACTTGGTTACTGACCGGTGATAAACCATGACAGGGAGCAAGTAAAGGCTTTCAAATCTGCACAAAATCCTGCCTAATTAAGTGAGATGTAACTTCTCAACAGCCAGTTTCTTCCTCTCAAGGTCATCACAAAATGTTGTGGGATGTGATGGCGTTTTTCCATTTCATGATGATTGGTTCCATTGGTTTTGTCTGCCATACACAAACCATTCATTTTTCTGGAGAATATATTCATTTATTCCTGTGATACCTTCTTCAGAGCCTTCTATTGATTTATGCTTTTCATCTGTCATTTATAAGTAACTCTTCCAGTCCTTGTGATTTTTTTTTTTAATCTATTCCCTAGATTCCTGTTGTTATTGATTTCTTTTTCTACTTCTGTATGCTATTTTTCAGAATTAATCCTTTTTGCAGCTTTTCCATTTTTTTTTTTTTTTTCAATATGGATGGTAAGAAAACCTGGAGCAATCCATTGACTTTGTAATAAAGGGCAACCAATAACTGTGGTGCTGTATTTCCAACTCCTCATCTTTCAGACTGTTGGGGTTTTAGTTTAGTCTGTTTTTTCTCTGTTAAAGGAATTTTCTCCCATATGCATGTTGCTAGGGGACAAATAGCTGTACTTAAGAAAGACAAAAGGGGAGTGGGGCGGACCTGGCTACTCCTTTGTCTACACCTGGGTGTGGGGTCAGTTCGCTCTGAGCGTCCGGGGAGAGAAGCTGCAGAGAAAGGAGCTGCTGCTTCTTTCTTTTTGGCCGTTCTTTCTTCCTGCTGGAAACAACGCCGGGACCCCAAAAGCCGCTTTCCCTGCCCTGCTGGAGACCGAGCTGTGGCTGCCCTGCTCCGCTGCTGCTTCGAGCTTTCGCTACGCTGTAGCCCTGCTCGCCCTGCCTGCCTGGGCCTCCGTGGGGTTTTCCCATCTGGATACATCTCGTCTGCCACCCGGGATTTGCGTTCGTCCCTGCCGTTCCAGCCTGCTGTCCCTGAGAGCCCGGGATCAACTGCCCAGCGGTTTGTGAGGCCTTTGTTCCATCCCTTCCCGGGATCCCAGGGCACCAGAGCCGCGGGTTTCCCGAGCTCGCTCCGGAGCGCCCCCTGCAGCCGCGGGGGAACCATCGCACCTGCCCTGCTCACCGGGAGCCGCCAGCGCCCCTGCCGGCTGCGAGCGGAACTGCACCCGAGGGAAAATAGCCTGACAGCCGAGAAGGCTGGCACTGGGTTTGTGATTGCTGTTACTGCCATAGTTGTTGTTGTTTTGTTTGACTGGTTATATACATATATATATATATAGTAAAGAACTGTTATTCCTATTTCCCACATCTTCGCCTAAAGGCTCTTGATTTCAAAATACAATAACTTGGAGGGAAAAGGGGTTATATCTGCCACTTCAAGGGGGGCCTCTGCCTTCCTTAGCAGACACCTGTCTTTCAAAACCGAGACAGATCTTGGCGCCCAACGTGGGGCCTAAGGGCATTAAGAGATAGAGGTGAAAAAGGAATAACAGTTCCTCGATAACTTTATTTTGTGTGCTGGATATTGGAACCTTGTTAGGCAGCACTATGTGGTCTAGTTTACCCTGGTTCGGGTGGCATGTAGCCGTGGCTATATTCTTCCCCTTTGCAGCTCCTTACTTGAATATGGGTCCTCTGACTAAGGCTACCATTGCTGTTATCCAGCTTGCGTTATGGGTCGAGAAGGTGAGGAATTCATGGGTTTTTAACTTCCTCCGGAATGTGGGCACATGGATAAACAGCTATCACACACTGAGCACATGTTTTTGGGGTTATGTTAACAATGGTACCTTCTGTGAGGAAATGACACCAGGAGAAGTTTTCTCCCAACCCCTCAACCAGTTCTTTGGGCCCACCCCATCAATTTTCGAAGGGTTTAAATTCCCTCTGAATACTAACCATCTGCTGCTGATAGGCCTACTCTATTTAGCATTCAAGGATAAGTTGAGATTGGCTTGGATATCTACCCGGACACCAGCCCCAGAGACTAGAGATCCTACCCCAGAGCCTGATCCTGCCCCAGAGCCTGACATGGCCCCAGAGAGTAGAGTTCCTACCCCAGAGCCTGATCCTGCCCCAGAGCCTGACACGGCCCCAGACACTAGAGATCCTACCCCAGAGCCAGAGCCTGCCACAGCCCCAGACACTAGAGATCCCGCCCCACAGACTGATACTGCCCAACAGTCCACCTCAGAAATGGACTACCCAAACTGGGTGGGGGTACTGGCAAAAGGGATGCAGGAGATGTGCCAAGAGATGGGTCAGGTGCGCCAGGGGATATGCCAGGAGATGGGTCAGGTGCGCCAGGAGATATGCCAGGAGATGGGCCAGGTGCGCAAGGAGATGTGCCAGGAGATGGGCCAGGTGCGCCAGGAGATATGCCAATTGCTAAGGGAATACACCTCCTCAGCTAGTGAAAAACCCTCTCCCTGCCCCAAAGAGGGTGAGTCCGATGGTGCAGCAGTGGAACCCACGGATGTTACAACCATCCAGGCTTCAGCTGAACCACAAGGACAACCACAGCCAGCAGCAGTCGCCCCTGTGCAAAGGAGGAAGTATAAGACCAAATCAGTACGACCAGTTAATGATGATGGGCAACCAGGGCCCTCACAACCAGCAGGAGAGCCAGAGCCAGAAGTCATCACTGAGTCCCTGTCGCACGACAGTCTCCGTGCTATGCGAAACGACATTGTGCGAAGGGGGCGTGAGCCTTATACCACCTGGCTGCTTCGGGTTTGGGACCTTATGGGCACAAGTGTGCAACTGGATAGTGGTGAGGCAAGGTATCTGGGATCGTTGACCCAGGACCCAGGTGTGGACCAGATATTTGTGAGGGAGCCAGGGCCTCTCTCTCTTTGGGAGCGGCTCTTAATGAGTGTGAGAGAAAGGTTCATTCACAAAGAAAGAATGCAGGAGTATCATCATAGAATGCAGTGGAAGACACTCGAGCAAGGGATCCAACAGCTAAGAGAGGTGGCAATATTAGAGGTACTCTTTGGGAAGGATGGACAGCATGATAATGACCCCGATAAGGTCAGGTGCACAGGACAGATGATGTGGAACCTGGCAAGGCTAGGGCCATCACAATACACCACCTTCATTGCAACGATTGATGCTGACAATACCCGAGAAACAGTGGGCTCTGTTGCCAACAGGCTCAGGCATTATGACAGCATGATCAATGGCCCGCTAAAAGCTCATGTCTCTGCTGTGGTCCAGGACCTCAAAGAGGAGATGAAGGAGAAGATGGAGGAGATGAGGGAGGAGATGAGGAGGGTCAGTGTGGCACCAGTGCGAGTCACAGGCCCCCAAGTCAGAGCCCGTCGTCCCCCTGCTAGAGAGAGAGGGTACACCCCACGAGCTGAGCTGTGGTTTTTCCTGTGTGAGCATGGGGAAGACATGAGAAGGTGGGATGGGAAACCCACCTCTGCCCTGGCAGCGCGGGTGCGTGAACTCAAGGAGGGAGGCACTAACCGAGGGGGTTCCGCTAAGGTGAAGGTAGCCTCAGCCTCCCGTGACCGAGCTGCCAGGCATTACAGAAGGGAGGATGATATGTCGGATCCCCTTGAAGGTACCTCGAGCATGTACACCCAGGGAAAGAATGATAACCAGGGCTAGAGGGGCCCTGCCTCTAGCCAGGAAGAGGCACGGGAGAACCGAGTTTTCTGGACGGTGTGGATCCGATGGCCTGGCACATCAGAGCCACAAAAATATGATGCATTGGTTGATACTGGAGCACAGTGTACTTTAATGCCATCGGGACATGTGGGGGCAGAACCTGTATCCATCGCTGGGGTGACTGGGGGATCACAGCAGTTGACCCTTTTGGAAGCTGAGGTGAGCCTGACTGGGAAGGAGTGGCAAAAGCATCCGATTGTGACCGGCCCAGAGGCCCCGTGTATTCTGGGCATAGACTTCCTCCGGAATGGCTACTACAAAGATCCAAAAGGACTCAGATGGGCATTTGGGATTGCTGCTGTGGAGGCAGAGGGCATTAGGCAATTGAACACCTTGCCTGGACTATCTGAGAATCCTTCTGCAGTTGGGCTCCTGAAAGTGGAAGAGCAACGAGTGCCAATTGCCACCTCGACAGTGCACCGCCGGCAGTATCGGACAAATCGAGATGCTGTGATCCCCATCCACAAGATGATCCGCGAGCTGGAGAGTCAAGGGGTGGTCAGCAAGACCCACTCACCCTTCAACAGCCCCATCTGGCCTGTGCGCAAGTCTGACGGGGAATGGAGATTGACTGTGGACTATCGTGCCCTGAATGAAGTGACTCCACCGTTGAGCGCTGCCGTGCCAGACATGTTGGAGCTCCAGTACGAGCTGGAGTCCAAAGCAGCAAAGTGGTACGCCACTATTGACATTGCCAATGCATTCTTCTCCATTCCTCTGGCAGCAGAGTGCAGGCCTCAGTTTGCCTTCACCTGGAGGGGCGTGCAGTACACCTGGAATCGACTGCCCCAGGGGTGGAAGCACAGTCCCACCATCTGTCATGGACTGATCCAGACTGCACTAGAAAAGGGTGAGGCTCCAGAACATCTGCAGTACATTGATGACATCATTGTGTGGGGGAACACCGCAACCGAAGTGTTTGAGAAAGGAGAGAGAATAATTCAAATTCTCCTGCAAGCTGGTTTTGCCATCAAGAAGAGCAAGGTCAAGGGACCTGCCCGAGAGATCCAGTTCCTGGGAGTAAAGTGGCAAGATGGACGACGTCAGATTCCCATTGAGGTCATCAATAAGATCACAGCAATGTCTCCGCCGACCAACAAGAAGGAAACACAAGCTTTCCTAGGTGCTATAGGTTTCTGGAGGATGCACATTCCCGAGTACAGCCAGATCGTGAGTCCTCTCTACCTGGTTACCCGCAAGAAGAATGATTTCCACTGGGGCCCTGAACAGCAGCAGGCCTTCGCCCAGATCAAACAGGAAATTGCTCACGCCGTAGCCCTTGGCCCAGTCAGGACAGGACCAGAGGTGAAGAACGTGCTCTACTCTGCAGCCGGGAACAAGGGTCTATCCTGGAGCCTCTGGCAGAAGGTGCCTGGTGAGACTCGGGGCCGACCACTGGGATTCTGGAGCCGAAGCTACAGAGGATCTGAAGCCAACTACACTCCCACAGAGAAGGAAATCCTGGCAGCTTATGAAGGAGTCCAGGCTGCCTCAGAAGTAATCGGCACAGAGGCACAACTCCTCCTGGCACCCCGACTACCGGTGCTGGGGTGGATGTTCAAAGGAAAGATTCCCTCCACGCATCACGCCACCGACGCTACTTGGAGCAAATGGATTGCCCTCATCACGCAGCGCGCCCGAATTGGAAACCCAAGTCGCCCTGGGATCTTGGAAATAATTACGAACTGGCCGGAAGGTGAGACTTTTGGGTTATCTTCTGAAGAAGAAGAGGAGCAGGTGACACGTGTCGAAGAAGCCCCACCATATAACGAGCTACCAGAGAGTGAAAGACAATACGCCCTCTTCACCGATGGTTCCTGCCGAATTGTAGGCGCTAGCCGGAAATGGAAAGCCGCTGTATGGAGCCCCACACGACAAGTTGCACAGGCTACTGAAGGAGAAGGTGGATCGAGCCAATTTGCTGAGCTCAAAGCTGTCCAATTAGCTCTGGACATAGCTGAAAGAGAGAAGTGGCCAAAGCTCTACCTCTACACTGATTCATGGATGGTAGCCAATGCTCTGTGGGGTTGGCTGGAAAGGTGGAATAAGGCAAACTGGCAGCGCAGAGGAAAACCAATCTGGGCTGCTGAAGAGTGGAAAGACATTGCCACTCGGGTAGAGAAGCTATCCGTGAAGGTCCGTCATGTAGATGCTCACATCCCCAAGAGCCGGGCTAATGAAGAACATCGTAACAACAAACAGGTAGATCAGGCTGCGAAAATAGAGGTGTCCCAGATAGACTTGGATTGGCAACATAAAGGAGAACTGTTCCTAGCTCGATGGGCCCATGATGCCTCAGGTCATCAGGGCAGAGATGCCACCTATAAGTGGGCACGAGACCGAGGGGTGGATCTAACCATGGACAGTATCTCCCAGGTTATCCATGATTGTGAGACATGCGCTGCGATCAAGCAGGCCAAGCGGGTGAAGCCTCTGTGGTACGGTGGGCGATGGTCCAAATACAAGTATGGGGAGGCCTGGCAGATTGATTACATCACACTGCCTCAAACCCGCCAAGGCAAGCGCTATGTGCTCACAATGGTAGAAGCCACCACTGGGTGGCTGGAGACCTACCCTGTGCCTCACGCTACTGCCCGGAACACCATCCTGGGCCTGGAAAAGCAAGTCCTTTGGAGGCATGGCACCCCTGAGAGAATCGAGTCTGACAATGGGACTCATTTCAAGAACAGCCTTATAAACACCTGGGCTAGAGAACATGGCATAGAGTGGGTGTACCACATCCCTTACCATGCACCAGCAGCTGGGAAGGTTGAGCGGTGTAATGGACTGCTTAAAACCACCTTGAAGGCACTGGGTGGGGGGACTTTCAAAAACTGGGAGATGCATTTAGCAAGAGCCACCTGGTTAGTTAACACTCGAGGTTCCACCAGCCGAGCAGGCCCTGCCCAATCTGAACCCCTACAAACAACAGACGGGGATAAGGTTCCAGTGGTGCACATGAGAGGTATGCTTGGAAAAACTGTTTGGGTAAAGTCTGCCTTGAGCAAAGACAAACCCATCCGTGGGGTTGTTTTTGCTCAGGGACCAGGCTGCACCTGGTGGGTGATGCAAAAGGATGGAGAGACCCGATGCTTACCTCAAGGGGACCTTGTTTTAGGGTGAACTACCCATGGCTCTGTACTTGTATCAGTATCAGCATGTATATTTGTATATAATTTGGGTAATGCATAGATTTATGTGGTTAAAAAAGTTAAGTTTCATGTAACATGTTAGTATGGGAAAAAATTCGGGGTGGATAATGTTGGGGTTTTAGTTTAGTCTGTTTTTTCTCTGTTAAAGGAATTTTCTCCCATATGCATGTTGCTAGGGGACAAATAGCTGTACTTAAGAAAGACAAAAGGGGAGTGGGGCGGACCTGGCTACTCCTTTGTCTACACCTGGGTGTGGGGTCAGTTCGCTCTGAGCGTCCGGGGAGAGAAGCTGCAGAGAAAGGAGCTGCTGCTTCTTTCTTTTTGGCCGTTCTTTCTTCCTGCTGGAAACAACGCCGGGACCCCAAAAGCCGCTTTCCCTGCCCTGCTGGAGACCGAGCTGTGGCTGCCCTGCTCCGCTGCTGCTTCGAGCTTTCGCTACGCTGTAGCCCTGCTCGCCCTGCCTGCCTGGGCCTCCGTGGGGTTTTCCCATCTGGATACATCTCGTCTGCCACCCGGGATTTGCGTTCGTCCCTGCCGTTCCAGCCTGCTGTCCCTGAGAGCCCGGGATCAACTGCCCAGCGGTTTGTGAGGCCTTTGTTCCATCCCTTCCCGGGATCCCAGGGCACCAGAGCCGCGGGTTTCCCGAGCTCGCTCCGGAGCGCCCCCTGCAGCCGCGGGGGAACCATCGCACCTGCCCTGCTCACCGGGAGCCGCCAGCGCCCCTGCCGGCTGCGAGCGGAACTGCACCCGAGGGAAAATAGCCTGACAGCCGAGAAGGCTGGCACTGGGTTTGTGATTGCTGTTACTGCCATAGTTGTTGTTGTTTTGTTTGACTGGTTATATACATATATATATATATAGTAAAGAACTGTTATTCCTATTTCCCACATCTTCGCCTAAAGGCTCTTGATTTCAAAATACAATAACTTGGAGGGAAAAGGGGTTATATCTGCCACTTCAAGGGGGGCCTCTGCCTTCCTTAGCAGACACCTGTCTTTCAAAACCGAGACACAGACATATATTGCTGATTTTTGAGTACATCCATTACAGAACAGTAGCAAAAGGAGTTGAGGTTTCTTTGAATATACCAGCTCATTCTCTTTGTCTCCTTGCCTAAAAGTGCTTTAGAAAAATAATTGAAAAATCTCGCTTCAATTTTGGGGGCCATTTCCACGCAGAGTTCTCTTCCTCCTCTTAATTGTCCTTTAAAATTCCTATTTCTACTTCTTTTAAATTCTGCAAGCAGGCTGATGGCTTGAGGCATCTGTAATGGAATATTATACTTAAAATCTTTGCACAATGTGTCAGCAAAGACAACTGCAGGTCTGTGACGGCTCAAGTGAATTGCAGGTGTTTTGATGGCGTAAAAGGCAACATAAATGCCTCATAAATTGGTACTTTAATAAATTAGGTAGGCTGGGAGCAATAATTATAATTTTTATTTTCCCATAAAGCTCAAGCAATGCTGAGGTACTCATCTGTATACTCATCTGTGCTCTAAAATGCAATTTGAATTGTTCCCTTCATACATAGTAAACTAAAATATTATTGTTGCTTTTTAAAAAATCTATGGGGCACACAAAACTTGTTCTTTTGTGTGACTGAAAGAAACTAGTCAGCATATAGGCAGATGACTTGCTTTGCACCAAAGGAAGAAAATCAATCTGCCCAGCCTAACATGAAAGGTAAAGAACACTCCCCCTTCTCCAAACATGGTTTCACCTATCTGGACGTGTTAGCAGTAATAATTGTACCAATGATAGTCTGAAAAAAAAAAAAAAAGAGTCTATTTTGACTCCCCTTACTGAGTGTTCCAGTTGTCCTTACATTCTTGTGTGTGTGAATTTGGTCCTAGCAACACTGCCAAGGTGTCAGAACGCCCCTTCTAAAATAAAGAGTCGAAAAGCGGATTTTTTAATTGTTGTTTTTAATGTAAAATTATGCGTCAGAATCCCAGTCACTGGGGTGATTCATTTTTCCTAATCCCTTTCCAATTGGGTTACCACATACCCAGTGAATAATTGCCTTCATTGAGGGATCATTTTCCTACTGAAAAGGATCAGCAAGACCATGAATTCCTTCCTTTTTGATGCATCTTCATGTTTTCAGTTCTACTGTGATGTCTAAAATCACTCCACTTCCATGACAGGAAGGGTGTAGCATTTGCCTCCACTGCACTTTTTGTAGGAGCAATCATCAGTCTTTTCAGCTATGATTTTCCCCACCTATCCATATGTTCCTTGCAATGTGTTTTCCCAGCACCAGACCTCCCAGGCTGGGGGAAGCTCTGGAGTTCTCTCCCTCCCACTGGCATTTGCTCCAGCACTGTGCTCTGTCACTCAACCTGCAGCAGCCCCACTTGTGACAGCTGTGCCCTGACGAAGGCATGGGAGAAGTGTTCCTTTAAAAGGAATTAAAGGCTTGCTTTCTTCTATGCTGCTCAAAGTTTTTTGCCTCTCCGTCAGTAGAGGAAGTGTTTGAAGTGCAGGGTTTTTGTTTGTTCATTTTAAAGTATCCAAATATTCATTTAGTACTGTGTAGTTTTGGGGGAAGATTACTGGCTGATAAAAAACCAGCACTGACCTTTGATTTTTTTAAAGGAATTTTGCTGCTAAAGAGCTGAAAAGATGAGCAAAGGCTTTCACTTCAGTCAGTCACATTGTTTCCAGGGAGTGGGAGGTGAGAAATAGACCTTATTTATGAATGCTACTGATCAAAAAGAGATAAAACTAAACCTTAGTTTTTAGTAAAGTCTAAAAGGACTCCTATGTACCGAGTCATTGTTATGAACAAAGTGTTCAGAAGCCACAAAGGACAGGTAGATGCTGTGATGTCCCCCTGCAAATAAGACTCCCTCATGCATCAAAATGCTTTTAATGCTCATTGGTGGGGGGTTGATATGGAGAGTACTTTTACTTTGGGGAAAAAGCCATCCACCATCTCAACTTCACGTTTAACAGCCTTGCTTTTGGTATGAAAGGCATTTGGCAAGTGAACCCATTACAATAATCAGGAGTGCTGTTCTAACAACTGCTGTCAGGCAAAGAGCTTCTGTTCTCTCTCTCCTCTCTTCCTACTCCTTTACTTAACAGCTAAATTCAGTGAACAGACTCAAGCTGTAATAAATAACTCTTTATTAAAGAGACTGGCACTTGAGGGGATGGCCTTCAACTTCTACGCTTTCCTGTCTCTTCTGAAATAAAGTAAAAAAAAAATTCATTTTGACTCTGATTTTGGATTCCAAGAAGTAGTGACATGAATAAAAAAAGAGCGTTACTGCTAAACACATGCTTACTGCTCTAATTGCCAGGATATAGGAGGGTGGAAAATGCCCATCCAATGTGACTGCAGCTGTATCACCATGATTTAATCTTACAAAGTAATGAACTAAGCTATAATGTGCTCTGCATGTATGTGTTGGGCTTATACAAGACTGCTGGTACAACTATTTGGGAAAAAACTCTGCTCTCACCAAATAGTTGGGCTACTCTAGTAAATATGTACAGATTCACTCATGTATTTGAACTCTGTCCATTTAAAGATTGTGGGCTTATTCAACATGTGGTTTTTGGCTAAGCACTGATTCCAAAATTGGTATCTCTGAGACTAATTAAGATCATTAACATACTATTGAACATTTTCAAAACAATGTAATTGAGACCAAAATTTGATTTCTATATTCCCTGCAGTTTTGCTTGTGGTTTTGCTTTCCATTTGGAAGTGGAGCCAAGGTCACAGAATATTTCAATAACCTACAGTGGATGGCTGCTAAATGTCATTCCCTTGAATACAATTACAACTTTAAAAAAAAAAAAAAAAAAGTGCATTGTCCATATGCTCTAAATGCATCTTTGATGGATGCTTCTGTATCTTTGTGATAGATTTTTCCCCCTCCCCTCCTCTATAACTCAATTGGATGAAGTCTTACATAGCTGTAATAATCAATGGTGATATAAAATCAATTAGAAATTGGTCTGGCATTATGAAACTGAGATTCTGGGTCAGATTCTAGGTAGGATGCAATCAAAGTGCTTAACCTTCTACCCTACAAGGGGTTCAGGAGATAATTTTCACTCAAAAGCATGATTATACTTGTAATTATGCAGCACTGTTATAGTAGTACAACTATTTTTGACACAACTCAAATTAAATTATCATTCAAAGTCTTAATTGTTAAGATGAGCAATTGGAAAAAGGTGAATGACCTCTTAGTTCATCCTGAAAATCCAATACTTTATTTTGAACTCGTGTCTCATATCACAATGATGGGTTTGCTCTGATTTGTCACATCTGTTTTCTGTGTCAGAAATCCTTCAAATTGGTGAAGAACTTTGGGCAAGTAGAATGTAAATCTGACTCTTAAGTTGAGGCTGACTGGGGAAAAGAAAGGGATTAGTAGATGTGCTTCTAAAAAGAAAATGTGAATCACAGTAGTTATGATAGTGATTTGCTTATATTTCATTATAGGTTTAATTAGAGATGTTACATTTACAGCCTATTCTCCATCCTCCTCTCATTTTGTTGACGCCTTCATACCTCATACCTACTAAAATTGTTTAATGACATCCCAATTCTGCTGAAATTACTGCCAAAATACTAATTTCAATGGGACAAATATTCATAGAGACAGAGAAGAAAGATGGTTGCTCTAATAAATCTTCCTATCTTGACTACAGGAGGTGATTTCCTGCTCTTTTTTGCTACCTGTCAGTAATACTAACATCTTCAAAATCCCAAACACAAAAAAACCCCCCGCCAAACAATAAATTAAACCAACAACACTCAAACCAAGAAAAACCCCACAAGCTGTCCAGAAAGACACACTTTACAGCAGAACTAGGATGACTCTCACATGAATGTTCTTGCATTGGATTATAGAATGACTGAGTGGGTTGGGTTGGAAGGGAATTTAAAGCTCATCTCATTTCAACTTCTTGCTATGGGTGGGGACGCCTTCCACTAGACCACATTGCCCAGAGCTCCATCCAACCTGGCCTTGAACACTTCCAGGGATGGGGCATCCACAGTTTGTCTGTGCAACCTGTTCCAGTGCTTCACTGCCCTCACAGTAAATAGTATAGACGATATGTGTTTAAAAAGACTACATAGCACACAGTTATTGCATAAAGGTGAGCATTTCCTCTTTGCTCTGAACAGTGAGCTATTGATACCTGTCCCGTGTAAATCCTCTTCCTTCAAGACCTGAGCAATAAATGCTACTACTCCCAAGTGGCCGAGCCATAATGAGAGTAATTGTCTAGACTTTATTTCCCTTTCTCTCTCTTTTGTGTATTTCCAGTTCTATTTTGCTTCAGAACAAATGGATGTGGAAAAAAAAAGAAAAAAAGAGAATGAAAGACATCTACTTATCACTGTTTAGGTGATATGATTAGAAATGTAGCTTTTCTGTATAGTCAACAGAGAGTTTTTCCTAGGCAGTAATTCAGATGGAAGGCATGAATACCCACTTGGATGTTTACATTTAATTAGATACTTTGTACTCCTTTACTGAAACACCTGGAGAAGAAAATTCATTGTGCCCTATAGTAACTAATATTTTTGAGCTTGGATTACTCCTTGGAATACACTGTAAAATTGGTGTTGCTTGGAGCATATTTTTGGAAGGGAAGATGATAGGTTTGTAATTATGAACAAATATCTGCAGTAGTTCAGTATCTTTCTCCCTCAGGCTTTTCCTTTTCTTCATATTCAAATCTGTTGCATCTGTTTATATAATTCCAAAACCAGTTCAAAGCCAAAATTTTGAGGCTTTTTTCTTGGCTCTCCCAGCAATCTGTTTAACTGTTTATTAAGTGTCTATCACAGCAGTCTCTTTTTACCCTGTGCACGTATTAGGAATCATTAGCTGTCACTAGAGGATAAGCATCCACATGGAAAAGCTCTGTAATGCACACAAGGTGCAGTCTATTGACATTACATCATATGCCTTGTTATATTACCAAAACAATTAAGTTATCTGAGTATCAACACTGCATGTACACATCACATCATTTTTAAATCAAAGCACTTAGCAGCAAAGAAATGAATAATTAAGAACACATAAAACTTATGCTGCCCACACAGTAATTATTCTTCTCCAGACTTTTACCTTAATAGACTATAAGGTCTTCAGTGAAGGCAGATTTTTGCTGTTGCTGTCCCATACTTGTTTGTGTCTGACATAAGAGGACCCTGTGTGCTCTATAGCAAAAGCGGAGGAGGCCAAAGATCTCGTCTTCAAAATATGTATATGCATCTTGTAATTTTAATTCCATTCTAAGCTGATCATTATTCAGTCCTTGATAATTTCTCATAGTAACTGTTTGGCCCTTGTTTGACTTTGATTTTTCACTATCTGAGAAAAATTTTTGTCTGGTGGAAACTGCACTGAGGCCATGGATGCCAAGAACTCATGCCATGTCAGAGCAGCGCTACCCACACTGCCAGGTGTTAACCATGAGGATGGTTTTGATTGCCCCGTAAAATGAGCATACCAAACTGGACACTACCCTAAATGAGCTTCCTAACTGGGAGCTAGTGGCTAGCCCAGGGCAGCAAAGAAAGTCTTCTCTGCCACAGCAGGATATTTCATACATTGCTTCGTGCAGTTGGTCCCATTCAGTTCATGACTTCTGCCACCAGCATTTTAGCTCTCTTCTTCCATGCTTCATCTCTCAGACCATCTGTACAGCAAGGTGACTTCTGAGTGCGAAGCCAGAGCAGCCTGAGTTTTGACACAGTCATATCCATAGTCATGGATCAGTACTGGATATGCTCCAAGACACTTCCACTAAAGAGGCCTGTGTCTTCGCTGTGCAATCTGTGAGGAGCCTAACTGGCACACCTGCTTTCAGGCTGTTGTTGGGGAAACTTGCACCATGCAATTTTAAGTGTGTTGCGATCTAAACGCCCTTTCCTAAGCTTATGTTACTGTCTACATCTCAGATCCTGAGATTTCAAGGTCTGTCCTTCCTCCAGTTTTGCTCCATTTTGCAAAATGTTGTAAATGCCTGGCTCTAGGTTTTGTCATGTGTGTGTGTATGTAAATACATATATTTAAAATATTTTCTTAGCCAACGAAAGGAAGATCAGTAGAAAAAGAAGACATTTTTAAATGTACGTTAAACAGTAAACACCTTGGGCAGGCTGTGAGGAATTGCATGTATAATTTAAAATAAAAGGCATACATATTAAATAATTATTTAATTACTTCCGTCTGTCCAGCCTTCCATACTCTCTTCCATTTCCACAACTGTAATTTGTATTCTCACGCCATACAGGTATTTAGAAAAGACATGCACAAAAGTACATAATATAAATATTGATGAACTGAAGGGTCATGCATATTGTTTCTAAGATAACCTTACCTACCCCTTGTCTTTCTTGATCATTGATGAACTTTCCCCAAGTCTGCTTCTATTTTTTTTTCAATCACTAAACTATTTTCAACAAACAGCAAGTGGTGGGTTCTTTTTGTTTACACTTTATGTGAATTGTTAGTAATGAAAATTTCCTTTCTCAATGTAAAATATATTTTTTTTTTTCCAAAATAACTTAGCAATGTTTTTTTGACAATGCTGAAACACAGCTTTTTTGTTGTCCTGGAATGTTTACTTAATATTTAACATACTCTTGAGATAAAAAGCATTTATGGAATTATTGAAATTTTTATTGCTGAGATTTACAAAAGGTGAATACTTCCCTTTCTGCTTGAGAGTGCCTAAAATGTGAACTCTTATCTGAATTGCTTCATGGACATCTCTGTGTGGAAAAAAAAAATCTGGTTCTGGTCTCATGCTCCTTGTTGGTTGTTCCTCACAAAACTATGCTGCTTTATTTTCGGGCATTACATTCACAATACCAATTTTCTGGAGGACTTCAAGTCATATTTCTCAGAGAAATAGTGCTTGGAGAAGCTCTGTAAACACTTCAAGTGTTGATAACCAAGCTGTAGCTGGTAGTGTTATTGAGGCACTACACTTAAAGCTTCCCAGAGAAGCTGTGGCTGCCCCATCCTGTTGCAGTGGGGATACTGCAACACGCATATATCAAACCAGGAGTCCCGTGGAAAGGAAATATATACGGACAGACAGATTCTTGATAGCTGTTTCACCATCCCTAGGAGTGTCCAAGGCTGGATGGGGCTCTGAGCAACCTGGTCTAGAGGAAGGTGTCCCTGCCTATGGCAGGGGGGTGGAACGAGATGACCATTAAGTTCCCTTCCAACCCAAACTATTCTGTGATTCTCTTGGTTCCATGATTAAATACAAGAAGCAAGGGGGAGGGAAAGGAATGATTTGAAGAGGAAAATCATTCTACAATTTAAGTACATGCACATCTGGAATCATACAGGGATCTGGCTCTATGTGTGAAACCTCAGTCATTTCTTAACCTCTCTATCCCAATGTCCTCAGCTGCAGAATAAGGTTAATAATATTTGCCAGCCAGTGGTAGTGGATCACTCATCTGTCAGAATGCATGCAATAAAGTATGATTTCTGTGTATTAGGGGGGATATCAGTGATTCTTCAGGCACTCATGAGCTGATCCCTATTTTCAGAGACTGCTGGCAGAAACCACTTGGCATATTCCCAGGAGAGATAGCATGCCATCTTCAAAGGATGATAAAAATTTACGACTGGAGCAGCTTGCCCGATCTTCCAGCACGGTCCAGCAGGCGGGGTTTGGCCCATGTGCTGTTGCCGGCGCCCCGGGGCCGGGCCGGGTGCCGCTGTCCGCGGTGCTGGAGCTGCGGAGCGCCGCAACTTTCGCGCCCCGCCCGTCCGTGCGCCCACTCGGGCACGTTTCCCGGGAGCGCGGCCTCTAATTAAACTAACTCCTCCCTTCGGCTGCAGGAGCCCGTAGGAACGGGGGCCTTCCCCTCGCTCTCCATCCGCTCCCCTTCTTCTTTTTTACCCCCTTTAAACAGAGCAAGTGAGCTTCCTCCTCCTGGGCTGTGCAAACTGCGGACCGCGCACTCCGGGGGCTTTAATTCCAGCGAGATCTGCCCCCTCCCTCCCCCGACAAACTTCGGGCGCCTCCCGCATCTCCCGGGACCGCGTTTCGGGGCTCCCGCCGCCCAGGTAAGAGGTGGGGGCAGAAGCTGAGAGATTAAAAAAAAGGGGATGGGGGCGGAATCCTGCGGTTTAGACCCAGCACAGCCCGAGCCGGGCCGGGGCTCACCCCGGGGGCGGGCGCGGCGGAGCATCCTCCTCCTTCAGCGCCTCTCCGGGGAGAGGCAGCCCCCGGTCCCTGCACCGCCCCGCCCGGCGCCGGCTGCTCCCTCGGCAGGTGCCTCCCGCCAGGTCACTTCCCCAAGTTTGGCAGGGGCTGGGGGTGGGAAAGCGGGAGAGGTCGGTGGGCGCCGGGGGCGCGGAGCTCAAGGGCAGCGGGGATAACACCTGGTGCAAAGCTGAGCTGTGCTTCCAGCTGGGCTTGTTCTGGGCATCCCTCAGAATCCTAATGCCAAAGCTAAGGGAGCAGTCAGGAACGTGCTGGCATGAAGAAAGAGCATCGGAGTTTTGCTCGTTTATCCTATTTTACCTACAATTTAATGCATAAAAATGTCAGTTATTTCAAATTATAGTTCACAATATACCAAGCAGTTCAGCTCATAAAAGGTATTAGAGTGCAGTATGTAAACTGGAAATTGCAGAATTCCTTTATTAATTTGGAACTAGCATAATATATTAAATTTTGCTGAAGTTAATAGTAAGAAAAAAGTTAGGCAAGAAAGATAGTTGCAATTAGCTTTGGGAGAAGTAATACAAATGCAAATGAGTGTGATGACACTTCAGTACAGGCACGTTGCACCAAAGAAAACCCAGCCTGATAAATTTAAGCTCTGCGCAACCAATCCAGAATGAGGCTTTTTTTTTTTTTTTTTGGTCATTCTCATAAGTTTAGATAAGTGGCGATATATCCACTGCATACATATGTCTTTTATAGATAAAGCATTTATGATCAAGAAGGAATAGTAATACTCACATGGGTCCTTACAAAGGCCTCTAGGATTGCAAAAATAGTCTCTAACTAACTTTATTGTTAAAAATCTTGGGCCAAGAATAGGCAGGGTACCAGCTGTAAATCCAGGGAAGTAGTTATCCTTCTAGCCAAAGTTATGGTCTGCTATTTAAAGTTGTTGATACTGGGTTACTAATTTCTGATATAACCTACATAAAATAAACTTCATGAATTAAAACAGTTGTGGAAAACCAACCATATTTTATTCCTAATGTTATAGAAATTAATGATGGAAACTAATTTTGGACTTACATGTGACTTTTTACATTTCAGGTACTTCATACCTGGTACACATTTCACTATTTCTCTGGCACAGCTGGATATAGTGTACAGCAAGTGTACACTGTACAGCAAGTGTAGTGCATAGCAAGTACATGGGTGGCTGCTTTTGGT
This sequence comes from Corvus moneduloides, assembly GCF_009650955.1. Taxonomy (NCBI): domain Eukaryota; kingdom Metazoa; phylum Chordata; class Aves; order Passeriformes; family Corvidae; genus Corvus; species Corvus moneduloides. The sequence goes on along the minus strand of NC_045477.1, from coordinate 11,076,432 downwards.
CATTACACAAAGTGTAAGCCAGAGCTACAGAGGCAAAATTGTTAAAAGTATTAATTCCCTTGTCTCATGTCTCCTGCTGGGCAGTGAGAAATAGGTGCACTCTACTGCAGCTCAAATCTGGTGCAAGTAGGGGGTGTTTACCTGCATCTTCCCATCCAAGGCTCCATCAGCAATGTCAGTCAGAGAAATGATTGAATGATTAATGGAATGAGAATGATTAATATGGGCACAGGATATTCACAAGGTTGTTGCTATAACCAACAGTTACAGTGGACATTTAGGTGTCAGTCTTGGTAACATTAATAACCCATGTGCCATTGGGGAAAACTCAAAACACCAGACGTATAGTTTCTTTTTAGTTAATATGTAGCAATTGGGTGTGTGTGTCTTTCCTCTCTTAAAGGACCTTTGCCTGTATGCAGAGGACTGTCATGTGATCCGTGTGTTGCTCAAGCTGCTGGAGTTCTTATAGTGTAATTATGGTTTGCTGTTTCTCTGAGTAGTTATGAATTTCATTTGCACATTTTACTCTGGCTTCAGAATTAATTAAAAGGTATCTGTTTTGATGTCAAATAGGGTTCTCAAAATCAACAGAAAAAAATGCTTATACTGAAAGTCCCTTTATTCCAAAATTCTTTACTTAGGTAGGTTGTAAGCATCAGAATAAATATGAACAAGAATCCCACCAATCTTATTTTTTAAAGAAACAGTAAGAAAAAGAAGTAACATTATGGATGAAAGCTATTTCTTACTATGTTTTAACTGAATTTTAGTTGGATTAATGTTTCCAATGCGAATTTTTGTGCAGGTTCAAGTACTAGGTGGGCGATATTACCTTCCTTTGTCCCTCCTTGACTTCTTGTTTGTGCTAAAATTAAGTTTCCCAACTGTGAGACATCATCAGGCATTTTCACAAGTAGCAATTGAAATCTCTTAACACGCCTACAAAGCTGAAAGCCAAGTCATCTATTTAAAGAGTGTTTTGAAGTGGTGCTTTTCTTTGTTGGTTATCTGGGCAGTGGAGAAACAGTTTATCTGACATCAATTCCCTTGGAATATTTGGGTTTTTCTGTGGAATAACTGACCTTAATGAATGTGGGGAATTGGCATCAGATTAAATCTTTACCCACAGTTCAGCTCCATGAAAAAACTTAGGAGTGCCTTCAGCTCAAGGGCTTTGTCTTTAAACCTTGAATGAAGAGAACCTGTTACAAGGTCAGCTAGAAGTTATAAGGAACAACAAAGGACCACCTATGAAGTCTGTACTGATAAAATATTTTGTGAGAAGGACAAAGCAGTCTGCCCCTTTGGAGGGAAACCACCTGGAGCCCAAATATCTGTTTATCTGAGTGTCACAGTCACAATATTTAGTGAAGTTATTAGAACACAGGACTGCATGGTTCCTGAGCAAGTTCCAGCAGCAGTTCACCATTCCCTTTTGTGTATGATGCATCCAGATATTTCAGAGTGGTTTCCACTCATTAGAGATCATACACTGATCTCCTAGTGTATGTTTAGCTTACTCTAGAGGGAGAGAAAAATCTTGGAAGAAGACAGAACAGTATCAGCCTTTATGAAAGACAGAAACAAGCACTGTGGCTGCAATTGGAGCTGAGGCGGGAGTCACAGAAAAGCATAACATGACATCAGGGGTTAAACTTAGGTGAAAGTAGAAAAATAATGGCAGTCTTTGTCCAAAAAATCCCCTCAGTCAAGGTGTCAAAATGAGATATTGCTTTTATTACACTGTACTGATGCTCAGGAATTGATTTTTCTTTTATCTGCTGGTCTGCTTCTCAATCAGCAGAATTTCTTCATCAGTTCTACCTTGCACCTCACAGCTTCATGGTGTTTGACTGGGAGTCATGACTGGGCTTCTGGAAGGTAGCATGCCCTTGGCTGTGGGAAAACCAATATTAAATATTATGTTGATTTTCACAGTATAATATTTTCTTCTTTTCTAACCTGTTTTAAACCATGATTTGGAAAGTAGCTTTGCTTTTTTTTTCATTAAGACAGCTTACAAAACCCAAGGCCCCCAACAATGCTAGTTTTTCTTTTAAACAGAAGACAAAAGCCCCACAGCAGTAAATTGAAACTAATGGCTGTATTTCCTTCCCTCTTCACCCCGTAAACAAGAAATTTCTGTCACAGAACCCCACTTAGCTAGAGCCTAGAATCAGGGATATAAAATATTGGCTGAACAATGGATTTAAGATGCCACATTCTCAGGAAGCTTGGTCAGAATAAAGACCTCTTCAAGTCACAGAGGGTGTCTGCCCTTAAAGGTACAAGTTTCTGGCTCTCATGGATCAGGTCTTTAAAATCATGAGATGCAACATGGTTATGCATAGGAAAGTTACTCAAAGAAGTTCTTGAGGATTTTAAAATTTACTAGCCACCGTGCTTTTTATCTTATGGAAGCCCAGACAGGTAAACTCTGGAGAGATCCTTTGAAAGAGATGTAAGCAAAATTCAATAAATATTAAAAACTTCTAGACTACTCTCCAAACGCTTTTTGGTAAATTATGCACTCTCTGAACATATGAAGGTATGATTTCTGGTACGGGTGGAACATTACCAGTCTCATTCCCCTGGGATTTATGCCTACTTGAATTTTGCATACTCAACATAACAGGAAAAAAAGCCCTAACCAACTGTTTCCATCTTTGTTGGTACTCCCACTCAAAAAATTAGGTGTTTTTTTGACTTTTCCCATTCTTCACAGTTATTCTGCCCTGATTTTTTTTTTTTTTTTTCAAGTCCATCAAAATTACTTTAGGTCAGGCGGGGGGATTTACAAGAATAACTGCGCTAGTATTCCTTGTTAGTGGTAATAATGTAAAAATATGTAGTATATAGAAAACACTGTAATTTAATAACTCATTAAATCATGATCCGATTTCTTAGCTATACTATGTGATGCTTCATTGGAATGTATTCAATAGATCAACCTCCAGCTAATTTAGTTTTTCCAAACAGTCCTGTACAATATTATTGCAAACATTTGTAACTGTACAAAAAAAAATAAAATACAAAAAAAGCCAGCAGGAACCAAAGTTGCTCTCAGGCACATTAGGAAATCCTGTGCATATCAAACAGCACAACTGGGATGTACTCATTTGTTGGTGGTTAGGAGAGGTGTCAGGCTTTGACAAACCTATTCAGACTTTACTACCCTGCTGGTATGCACCTGAGCAGATCCCCAGGTCAGCCTGGCATCTCCCATCCCTTAGCTGCTCTCCATGAAGACTTGCAAGTCTGTTGGCTGCTGTAAGAGACTGAATAATTGATTTCTGCAGCCATGCTCCCATGCTGGGGGAGCTGGAACGTGGTTGTGCTTCTGCACTCCCTTGAGAACACAGGACTGCATGGTTCCTGAGCAAGTTCCAGCAGCAGTTCACCATTCCCGTTTGTGTATGATGCATCCAGATATTTCAGAGTGGTTTCCAGTCATTAAATATACATACGACACTCATGCAGAGAGTCATTATACCCACTCTTCTGATGGGAACAGAGATTTTTTTTTTTCCCCTTATTTTTTCTTGTTGAGTCAGAGCAAAGGGCTCACCTTGAAAATTCCCCTGCTAAATTCAAGCACTGAAAAGAGAAAGTTTGGGTTAGAGCTTGTTTGCTGAGCCATAGTATCTGCATAGTATCTTCATCCTTCTAAGCAGTAGGCTAAAATGTGTCAGCACAAGCACACTTGCACTGAAAAGTCTTTATGTTTTTTTGGTCACCTTAGGGGGCTTGGAAGTCTTGCTTTCAGCCTCACTCACACTGGTGGAGTGTCTCTATTCTAATTTTCCTTCCCCATCCACTACAAAAAAAGTGAAGAAATGCTTTAGCCAAAATGTTCAAAATCCTATAAGGAAAAAATTAAGTTACATCAACCTCTGCGTGCTTCTGATGTGTGTTAGAGACAAACCAGACCACAGCAGCATGTCCAGGACATGAAAGGTGGGCAAGTGATACACAACATCTTTTATTTATTCCTTTTTACAGAAATTTAGTTATCTACTGTAGTGCCCCCCTTTCTCCTTTGAAGTGTAACACAAGAAAATACATCTTAAACCTCACTGTTTTCTAATGTAAATGTAGAGTGGGGAAAAGAGATCAGAATAATGAATGCTTCCGAGAAGTGCTGATGTTTTAACAGTGGATTTTGTCCCTGCTCCTTTTTCTCTGCTCTTTGTTTGTTGTGGACCCTCATTTTAGACATGAGTGTTTCTCACAAGGTTTTGGTTTTTTTTTTTTTCTAATCTTCCAGTATTATTCTCCATATGTGTTTGAGATCAAAATAGTTATCATCTGAATTTAACTTAGTACATCTTTCTCTTTGTGATAGGCTGCTATTTCAGAGGGTACAATGCCACTATTAATCATCATAAAGAAAATGCATGAAAACAGTCCAAAATATGTGTCAGGCACTTCAAGGTGATGGATGCACAATAGATGGCCCCATTATTATCACTCAGTAACTTGAAAACTTTTGGTCCACACATTTTCTCACTTTAAAACATCATTAACTTGTTCATGGGATCCAATACTTTGTGAAAAATGTATTACTCTTCTACTCACTTTTTCCTCATCCTTCATGCTGCATTGACAGAGCCGGTTACCTGAAATTTCTTAATGCATTGTAAGTTTACTTCTCAGTGTATGAGATAGCAAAGAAAACCAAAACAAATGGTTGTGTGGAACACACGTCAATTATATTGATTTTGATCTGTTAATGTAAAAGCAGATTGTATGAGTGATTGTAATTAGGGAACTTATGTTTATTGGTCACAGTTCTAGTTACTCCTTGGATTTGTTCTCTTTTGTGAATCAGACTTAAATATTGAAATATCTGTGTCAACTGAATGTGGCTGATATTCTCCCTTTAGGATTGTTACAAAAGTTATACAAACCTAGTGAGATTGACCAGTGCAGCCCACAGATATTCCCCAGTCAGATCATTCATGTGATCTAGTCTAACCATCTGCAAAGTAAACGGTTGCAGTTTCCACAAGTATCTTCTGCTATCTATAGTGGTACAGCCAATTCCTGTATCAGAGCCTGTCATCTGAACAACTGGATGAAAAATCTTAAAAGCTAAAGTCATCCAATATTTAAACATTCTATTGCAAAGGAAGTATTCTTTTTCATTTTGGGAAAAAAACCCTTTTTAGTTATAATGAAATTGCCATGAAGGTTCATAGTGTTTCATAAAACTGAAATTGGTAAGTTTCTATACACAAAAGAATGGAAGAAACTATCTTTCTAAAGGCCTTGAAACATATTTGCCTTCATTCAGGAATCATTAATTCACAGTTACAGTGTGTCTGTAGGTAATTTTTATTTCTCCTAACAGTACATATGTTGTTTTCTTTATAACATTAATGTGATGTTAAAAAAATTCTATCTTAAAAATATTGCATCTCTTACATTTTTCCCTTTAAATTTTAATCAGAGAGTATGGAAGAATCAATAGTTACTTAAAGGTTACTTTGAAAGGTTCTGAAAGCAAACCTGATTATAAGTTAGTGACTTAATGATTTAGTACATTACTGGATAATCAATAATTGCTATCTGATGTTCTGAATCACTCTTACTAAATATGTTTTGGAAAGTTTGTAATTACACCACAGGCATGCTGAACTGAAGAAGACATAATCAATGACACAGACAGTGGATCAAGAGCACCCTCAGCAAGTTTTGCAGATGACACCAAGCTGAGGGGTGCTGTTGACACTCCCGAAGGACGGGGCCATCCAGAGGGATTGGACAAGCTCGAGAAGTGGCCCATGGGAATCTCATGAGACCAAGTCCAAGATGCTACACCTGGGTTGGGGCAAACCCTGGTATCAATCCAGGCTGGGCATGAACAGATCCAGAGCAGCCCTGGGAGAAGGACTTGGGGGTGCTGGTGGGTGAGAGGCTGGACATGCCCCGGCCGTGTGCTCTGGGAGCCCAGAAACCCCCGTGTGCTGGGCTGCATCCAAAGCCCTGTGGGCAGCAGGGCAGGGAGGGGATTCTGCCCCTCTGCCCCGCTCTGCTGAGACCCCACCTGCAGTGCTGCATCCAGCTCTGGGGTCCCAGCACAGGAAGGACAGGGACCTGTTGGAGCCAGCCCAGAGGAGGCACCAAGGTGATCAGAGGGCTGGAGCAGCTCTGCCATGAGGAAAGGCTGAGAGAATTGGGATTGTTCAGGCTGGAAAAGAGAAGGCTTTGGGGTGACCTAATTGCAGCCTTCCAGTACCTGCAGGCAGCCTGCAAGATGGAGAGAGACTATTTACAAGGGCCTGGAGTGACAGGACAAGGGGAATGGCTCAAACTGACAGAGAGTAGGTTTAGATTAGATATTAGGAAGAAATTCTTTGCTGTGAGCTTGGTGAGGCACTGGCACAGGAAAAGCTGTGGCTGCCCCATCCCTGGAAGTGGTCAAGGCCAGGTTGGATGGGGCTGTGAGCAATGTGGTTTGGTGGAAGATGTCCCTGCCCATGGCAGGTCCCTTCCACCCCAAACCCTTCTAAGGTTCTATGATTCCACGAATTGCAGAGGCCTCCCTTCTAATGTCACAAGAATCTGTGTTCCAGCAATGGATTTGCCATCTCAGTTGAGCTATGGATGCCTCCAAGCTGACAGATGTCCTCGGCTATCTGTTCAGCTCTGCATGGGAGTTCATGGCTTTTCACCTTCTATGCACAAAGGTTGTGTCTTTGGCCCAGCGAGGGCAGCACTGGAAACCTCTGGTGTGGTATGGACCTTGTTAAGCTGTTCTTGTACTGGCTCTGAATTTAAGCAGGCAAAATTTTATCATTACATTGTGTAAACAATCCTGATACTGCTGGGAAGTCCTATCACATAGTATCTGGTTCCACAGATAGCCCTCTGAGGGAGCTTGTATTTATAAGTCGTTGGTAATGTACTAACAGAAAGGAGGTTAAAAAATACAGTATTTGTAACAGGCAAAGTAAGACATCAGCGATAAATTCAATTATTTTAAATGCATCAGACCAGGCTCTGATTTCAGTTACGTGGATATAAACAGGCCTGCTGGTACCACAGACTTTTGTGCATGCAAGGAATGTCAGAATCTGTTGCTGCCTGCTCTGAGCTTCCCCTCCCCCTCCCAAAGACACGCGATCCCTGCCCATGTGCTCCAAGCTCCTTTGTTCCAAGCGCGGGCAAAGCCAAATGTAACTCAGACTCTTCAGCAGTGTCTGATTGGCCGGTCACCCCAGGTCCACCCCCAGTCCTCCCCTTTCCCCTTCTCCGAATAAAAGATGGTCAAGCGGAGGCTCCGCCTCTCTCTCAGCTCAGCAACTTTCCTGTGAACATCTCTGGTTGTCTGTCTCATTTGAAAGCTTCTAACTGCAGGGAATTGAGCGAGCAGGGAGCTGTATTTCTCCCTCTTTGCTTCTGTATTTGCTCTGCAGCTGATTCAGGTACCGATTTTAGAGCTACTAAAGTGCTAGATCGCCCGTGCTGCCTCTCAAGGCTGCTCGAGGCTTTCTAAGGCATTGAAATACAAGCGCTAGCCAGTATAAAGCTGAAAAGATACCTTCCACAAGAATCTTGTCTCAGGGATGTAAAAATACATCCACTTTAGACTATAATCTGTATTAGAAAAATTTAGTCTGTCCTCGGACTTTCCTTAGACATCAACATTCAAAATACTTATAGGATATTTTTTGAGTTTGGTGATTTTTAAACAGTATTTTGGGGTTTGATTTTTTCCCCCTTTCTTTTCACAACTGTGAAACTCCAAACATTTTATGTACCTGCTAAAACTCTTGTATCATGTTGCCGTTTCAGAGAGATAGATCCAGCTGATGTGTGAGGCTGGCGGCATTAACAATGGCCAGAGAAGCCATTTATTGCTTCCTACTGTCTATACCAGGTATTTCATAGGTGCTGTGTGGAGAGGAAAGCTGTTCTTTAAATATAGAGCTAAGTGGCTAAATTCTACTTCATCTGCAATGGTAACGTCCACTTTTATGAGGCAAGTGATATTCCCATTATTTGCCAGGAAGCTGGCATATTTTTTTGTCATTTGCTAAAGATTTATGGAGTGTATGTTTGCATAGAATAAATACTATTTTTTAAAAATACATCTTTGTAGAGAAACTTATAAATTGATTATACTAAAAAGGATACTTAAGTCTACATAGTTGATGTACTCAGTGATTCAAACAAGACAAAAGCATATAAAATAACCCAGGCAGTAACAGAAGGAAAGCAAAAAACATGTAAGTTGTTGCCACCCCCAAAACAAATTCTGCAAAGCCATGAGTTTTAGTGGATCATGCCATTGAGATGGCAACAAATCTCTGGAAATACAGCTGAAAGCCTCCCAGCTTTTCATGCCAACACTACTTCAACAGAAGTCTCATCTAAAACAAACTTCAGACGTTGTTATAGTCCTTTATATGACAGATTTATCCATGTTCCCTGATTTCCTGCCAACTGACTGCACCTGGTTCACTCTAAATTACTTACAGTTAATTGTCAATAAATGTGAAGAAGGTCCTCTTGCCATTTTCTTTTGGCTGTGAAGCTAGTGAGTCTCATGGCTATTTATCAGGTGGAGTTATACATGCAAGTTTAGAGGAGAAAGAAAAGAGTAAAATAGAAGGCGATGGTAATTGTTTTATTATTTTTTTTCCCCATGTGTGTCTTGGTGCAGGATATGTGTGAGCACAGCTGCAGTAAGGTTGAGATGTTATTTAATTCAGCTGAGGCCTGGTTCGATGGGCTATAAAGGGTGAGGGAGGTGGCCTGGGCTTTTCTTCTACTTGTGTAGGGAGAATTGTTGGTGTAGAAGGAAGAGAGAGAAAGCCTTCCAGGTGAGTTTTTATTTCCCTGTTAGCCTGGTGTTTTTCTCTCTTGTAGCAGCTTTGGAGGGTAATATAAAAATAATCTCTTCTCTATGGAGTTAGAGTAATTAATAAATTTTTTTGTGCTATTTGAGATTGTTATTTGTGCATCTTGCTTTTCCTTCAAGAGGCCTTGCAACACCAAAAACTTGCTTTTAAAATTATTTTTTGTATAATTGTAATTTCTATTCACCTCTTCAAAAGATAACTGAAGGAAAATGGTGAAAAAGAAAAGGACTTTTTCCTGTCCTCTGTGTCTCCTGACCTGTTTCACCTGCTGTTCCTATTGCTTTGACATACTTATGGCTTGATTCTGTCCTTGGTCATTTTATTCTTCTGTTTGAGGGGCTGAAGCAGCACTGGTGTAAACCCAACTGCTGTAAAGGTTAATTACAGACTTGATAGTTAAGCTTTTTTACTGCGATGTAGTCTCTATTAAAAGAAGTGTTCTTTAATTAAAAAATGTGTTTGTTTGAGATAAACCTGTTTGCCTGCACCTGTGTGAAAAGTGAGGCTGAGGATTCAGAGGGGATTAATAGTTTTGAATCCAAGGCAGTTTTCAGCTTCTATAATGAAAGACTCCTGTTGAATTTTCCTTGGGAAATGGAAGCTGTAGTTTGAGCTTTCAGTTACATATGTGTCAGTTACTGTTCTTTGCTTCTTTTCCTTTACAAATTATCAAATAAAAGTCAAGAACTATGACAGGAATAATATCTATAAAGCTTATATTCCCCCACTCTCTTTGCAGTTTTGTGTTGTGAAGTGCACTGCTTTCACCCAGTCCCTGCAGCCTCTTCTGCCTCACTCTTTCTTTCAGGGATGGTTCCTGTGTTGAGAAGAAAATGGCTCCTGGATCCAAAATAAAACCTTACACTTCTTGCTTCTTTTGTTTTCAATTGGAATACTATGGATATGGTGTCTAGGCTCCCTCCTAGTAAGATGGCTGTTTGCTTCTGTCTACTAGTTATGAACTTTCAAGCCAAAAAGGCTTTTTTAAAATGTACACATTTCCTGGTGAGGTTCTGATGTTCTCACAGAATGGTCTGGGTTGGAAGAGACCTTAAAGATCATCTTGTTCCACCCCCCTGCCATGGGCAGGGACACCTTCCACTAGACCAGGTTACTCAGAGCCTCATCCAACCTGGCCTTGGACACTTCCGATGATGGGGCAGCCACAGCTTCTCTGGGCAGCCTGTGCCAGGGCCTCAAGAGCCTCAAAGTAAAGAATTTCTTCCTAATATCTAATCTAAACCTGCTCTCTTACAGTCTGGGTCTTAAAATCAAGAATCAAACACGGTTAGAAAGGAAAAAAAGATTTTACCTTTGTATTTATTTTAAGGATCCTTAGGTGCACCATGTCCAGGTTGAATGCACCTCAATGCACACCACACAATAGATTGAGTATAACATTATAGGTGTTGCTAATTAGCATATCTATCAAAGATTCCCCAATGAGAGGCTTGAGTGAGCCCTCTCCCCAAGGAATCTTCCCCTGGATGGTTCTATCTTGGTTTACAGAATGTGTTCTGGAGAGGACCTTGGGGTCTGGGGCACACTGATCCCTAACTACAAAGCTTCTAAAATGTTTAGTCTCCTAAACAAGTCTTGGACAAACAAGTCTAAGAATGTAGGCTAAAAAACACTAAGAATACAGAAGTTATAAAAAGAGTATAAAAGGGGTATAAAAGAAAAGACAAAAAATCACATGGCATCACTGAGGCCATTCCCCCTTGTTCTATCCTTATGTGCCCTTGGAAAAAACCTTTAGGTACTGGAAAGCATCTTAATGCCTTCTTAGTTGTAATATTTATATTACAGCTGTAGTTACAAATGCCAGCTCTTTGTGGAACTCTAGCTTTCTGTAGACACAGTCAAAACAAAAATTATCTTGGACATTTTAATTAATTGTAAAGTAGGTAAATAACTAATTGAATACCATCTGTTTGCTTGGGCTGAGAATCAAGGATGTGTCTGTTAGTTTGAGGAAAGAATATTCATGAAACAGAATATCTCTTTTCCAAGATCCTGATTCTACAAAATTATTTCTTTGACCTTGCAGTGGTAATGTCCATATATTTTTAGGGCATTTATTTGTATTTGTCGTTCTACATTTTTGCTTTAGAGTTCCCATATTCAGTTGTTTGCTTCTCCTTTCCTCTGGGGGTTAAATAGTCAAAAATAGACAAGGCAAAAACAAATAAAGCTTTTTATCATCCCTTCCTTTCTTCCCTCCAGATGCCTGAGAGGGGACAGGGAGGAACTGTGTGTGCTGGATGCGGAGGGCACTGTTTTGCTGAAATAACAGCTGCTCTAGGGGGCCTCCAACAAGCTCTTCACAAGAAAATCAAGGTGTTTGTAACAATGGAGAGGTTCCCTTGTGCAAAAGGGTTATCCTCCACACCCAGTTTTGAAGCAAAGGACGATTTTCATTCTGAGCAGCTGCAGAAGTGCATGGGCAGCTATTTTGTGATCTGGGCTGGTGGTTAGAGCACTGATTAAATGCAAAAGTGGAGGTTTGAGAGTCACAGCAAACAGGAAAAATTACCCCTCCCCTTTAACCAATCAACCAAAGCCCCTTCTTGTAGGAGCTTCCACTGCCTGCCTTCCTTCCATGTGGGGGGGGGGGGGGTAGGTGAGAAAGGGAGAAACTGAAGTATAGTATTCTACATGTCTGCTTTTGTAGCATTCCTTAGGTTTTTGTTCTGTAAATAATACTGGGGTTTTAGGTTTCACAAAGCAGAGATATTTTTCACTGGAGATTATCGATCAGAATTGAGAATTATAATTTCAGTTGAATCTTTTGTTATGGATGGGTGCTGCATCCATGAGTTTGGAAAATAGCTTTTCTAAAAAGAAAAGTTACTGTAATAGCAATATTGAAAGTATGCTTAATCAGCCAATATGTAAATATATACTTCTGTTTATGTAGTGTTTTCCCTTTCTTTTTTTATGTTGATTTTTTAAAAGATTGTTCTATCGACAAGAATTTTATGGCTCTTTATAATGGAGAAAAGCACAAGAAGTTTTTACAATACCATCTTTTTAAAAACTACTTATTGATGCAAGATTTCTCACATGTTGGATGAATTTCCCAAATATTCATATACTAATTTCTGTGACAGTTGCCTTTAGACTAGAAATGACATTCTTTTTTTTTCCATTCAGTCCTGTGTAATTGGTACAGTTGTGCCAAATCTGTATTTGATTAAACAGATCTTCTGAAGGAGCAGGTCTGAGTCAGAGTGCTATAAGGGGAGGTGTGCTGGGGAGTAATAAATAGGTAAATGTTGCTGATGCCAGTGATGATGCCCAGAGAAGCTGTGGATTCCCCATCCCTGGAAGTGTTCAAGGCCAGGTTGGATGGAGCTCTAAGGAACCTGGGATAGTGGAAGGTGTCCCTTCCCATGGCAGGGGGGTGGAAAGGGATGGGCTTTGAGGTCCCTTCCAACCCAAATCATTCTATAATGTGAAAAATGTGGTAACTGGAAGACACAGTTGGTCCCTAAAAACCCACAATGAAAAGCAACTGATAACACATCTCAATGCTGTAAACCCCAAGATTTTAATAAAATCAAGTTTTAAGTTAATTGTGGGGTTTTGCCTCAGGAAATTTTCTGTGCTATGCAATAAGACTTCTAAGAGACTCAGTGAAGTGCTGCTTGTTCAGGACTTCTAGACCTGGCTGGATTTGGTTTTTGTTTTTTTTTTTTTTTTTTCTGGTGAAGTTCGGGCTTTCTGTATGAAAGAAAAGTTCAAACGTTTCAAAGCAGCTTATTTTGATTTTGTAGTAGCCTATGAGATGACAGTCTTGAGCAAACAGTCAGGGAGGATCTGAATGAAAAAGCATTTTTGCCAATGAGTATTTATTAAAGTAGAGTTATAGAAGATGTGTACTGAGGAAATTTATGGCAATTTTTTGCTTTCCTTCATCCAAAAGTATATTTCCCAAGAGGTATAACTGAAACATCAAATAATATTTCTTTGTGTAGCATCCAATAATGCAATGGCTGGAAGACAAGGAAGTGGCGGAGTAGTTGGCTGGATGCACTGGATATTAGCAATAATTCTGATGCTGTGGGGTCACCAGATCAGTGGACAAGGACAAGGTAAGTGAAGATCTTTTACTGCAGTTTGCCATTGGCACAGTATTGGTTGGAGGAACAAGGGTGTGTGATCAAGTGCTGAACTTCTGTGAACAGCTGATGAGAAATTATAAAAATCTGAAGTACTTCAGTTGAGAAGTCAAATGCTGTTTGGAAAATGATGTCTTGATGCCTTCAGGGATTATCCAGGTGCTTGAATCTGTTTTCATGTGCTCAGTGATTGAAGTGTGCCTTGAAATAAGTCTTCCTTTTGTATTTGTTGTTGGCTCTCCAGGTGTGGAGAAGTAGTTGTTCAAGAGATTATAGGCATGGATGCTTTGTGCTGTTTGGCTGTGATATCTGCAGTGAACCTGCAATATTCATAAAGGCTTTTGTGGCCATGCTATAAATAATCTCCCTGTTGCATTCCTGTCTCACTCACTGATGGTGGTGCATAATAACAGCTTTAGGGATGCAGACAGGCAAAAGAAAAAGTCTTCTTGGGTTTTCAATTTTGAAAAATGAAGCATTATTGCATGTTTCTGATCTGAAGGCTGTATCTGAGGGCTGCTAACAAGAGAGGTAAAACCAGGCTGTTGTAGTTTTTAATATATATCTAGAATGACAGATGCTTGTGTGTTGTGTCAAACTGGGAAGGGGGAAAAATCTCATTGAAAATTTTGAGGCACTGAATTAAAGGGAAGTGGATAGGCATTCCTTTTTGAGTAATTCCTTTATCAGGCCTTCAGGAAATGCATGTTACATGTGAGCTGAGATTTCCACATCCTAATTTACTTCTCAAGTGGGGGAAATGATGTATATTTTTCAGCTACAGCCTGTCTGTTCCCTCTTAGTCCAGTCACTGGCTACAAGCATGATGTTGGTTAGTGTGTGCAGCCTGTGCTAGGTCCATTTTCTCAGGAAGTTTGGGCTGCAGGAAGAGTTCTTGGCTGTTGGAAGGATAATGGTGTTCACTCTTACTTGGTGCAGTTTTAGAGGTAGGAATTGGTTGTAAATTGTGCACTGCAATTCTGCTGGAAACTTCTGTGGAAATGCTGTGTGTTGATGCCACAGATCCTCAAAGCCAACCTGGCAGCCCGTATAGGACTTGAGCAGGGAATTGAGTGTTTTGCAGGTAGTCACCAGCTGTTCTGTGATATAAGTTGTATTTGTACAAAAAGGGGTGCTGCTTTTCTAAAGTGTCCATTTTGATACTATGGTCTTTGAATTGGAAAACCAGATACATTTGAAGGCTGACTATTTTGTGGTATTGTGCTAAAATGTGATGGGTGTGGTAAATTTCAGTTTTATGAAATACTGGTGAATGGCACTGGAAAGAAACACAGATACAGCATCTTGAAAGAGTTTGTTTTCAAAGTGGGTGATGTGAGGGCACTTGTGCTGTGAAATATTCTTTATGTGGTTGTAAACCCTTTGTGAATTCCTGGCTGATGACAAGATAGTCTTGATCTGTGAACTGACCTTTAGTCAAGTAGTTCTGTGTGTTTCTGTTTTCTAATAATTACCAAATTATAACTACCTAATAACTACATGATTGTAGAAAAATGAAACTAGTAAAACAAACCATTCTATAATGCAAAATGTCTTCCTAAAATTAGCAGTAATCCTTAGTGGAAAAGGGATATGAACCACCATCATGTTATTTTGCTTTAATTTTAAATAATTTTGCTAGGTTGTAATGAAGCTTTTGAATATTAAATACCTCTAAGCAAGTCTAGTGTAATAAAACTGGCTGTGTTTCAGTCTTGATAGACTTTGTACTCTACTCTGATGGATGTGTAGTGTTGATTTTTGAGCATACACTTATTGCAACTGCTGTGCACTGTTTGAACCTTCACTTGAGAAATGTAAACTTGTAATAATAAGAAAGTAGTAGATTATAAACAAGGAACAAGTATTTTTTGGCATAATTATATATGCAGGGTATTAAAAAAATGCAGAACCTCTAGGTTTCTGGATACAGCCATAATTTTGCCGTGGGTTTCTGTTAACACCTTATTTTTCTAAAGTAAAAAGTAAAGCCCTTTGGCCATGCCTTGCAGGAACGTGAGAAATGTAATTTCTGATTAATTTGAGTAAAATTAATATTAATTATAAAGTTTGGTTATTTGGAGTCTATCAGGACAATAAAATGAAGAAATAATGATTCTGTGTCTGGGCATAAAACCAAAAGTGTTTGAAAGCCATATGGCTGCATTTAAAGCAAACAGCTTCTGAGTCACGTAACTTCAGCGTGAGTGGGTTGCTATGGAAGTTAGAAAGAAATCAACATTTGTTCCACCTCCGTTTCCAATCTGAATAGTAAACTCAGATTGAAAACCCTTTGTTTTCAACAGCTCTTTCTATCTGTCTCTTTGTACACATTAACCCAACCCAAGAATTCTCTGGTTCTGGAAGAATTCTCTGTGGGGCTGCACCTTGCTCTATTCATGTGTAGCTTAGGACTAGATACTTCAGTCTACCCAGTGTAAGTGTCCAGTAGAGACTGGAGTAAGGAAGAAACTGTTTTAATTTATTTTGCGCTCTTGCACAACAGAGAAATGTGTAATTTTTAGAGTTTTGCATCCATTCTGCTTTTCTCACTTACCTGAATGTTGCAGGTTTACTCCTTTGTATTCAGAGGAGTAAATATATGTTGGCTATATTTTGTAGACATAAGTAACTTTAGAAAAATACTTGCCTCTTTAACATTGAGCCATGAGTAATTTAAAGGGTATTTTGAAACAGACTTGTTTCTCTTGGTGAACTTGGAGAAATCATATATCTGGAAGTCTGAAGTTACTTGAACGAAAAGCAGGCAATTACTGTTCAGTGATATCCACAAATAGTGTTAGTATTGATATTTAAGACAGAAGATGAATAAGGAGTCCTGGAATCTAATAATGTTCAGACTTGTAAAAGAAGTGGATGTTGCTTAATATCTGGAATTTCACTGCTGTATAGATGAAGCAGGTGCTCTCTTTGAAGCTCTGGAGTTGCTGGATAAAAGAGTGTCTGCTCTCTGAAGAACATGGCAGTAATGCTGGTGTTCTTGGATGCATGCTTCCTGCCCAAGAAGAGCCTTTCAAATCTTTTTTTTTTTTTTTTTTTTTTTTTTCCCCAGAGCTGTCAGGGTACAGTGTTGACAGGTTGCTTTATTTAATGATCAAGCATAAAGGCTGTACAATGTGCTACAGCCAAGAGACTTCAAACAATGTGCTAGAAAGCAGTGGGTGTTGCTGGCTAGCCAAGCTCTGACCCCCTGCCTGCAGGAACTTTATTCCCCCCAACACAGGCCTAATGGGGGAAAAACTAAAACATGTTGTATGTATTAGTAAGAATTTAAACATGTTTGAATTTAAACAGTATTGTATGTAAGTATGTAATATTTTTGGTTTCTTTTTGCATATTTGTAACTTTAACCAATGGTAAAGTAGGTCATGCTCAGCCAGAATTATGGCTAACTTGGAATATACAGGAGTGTATGTCAATATACCTTCAGGAACAGAAAAAGGGAGTCTTTGCTGGATTTCAGAGTCAGGTGGCAGCTTATAGTTGAGAACAAGCATTCAAATTGCCTCAATTTCACCTTCTTTTGTCTGTGCTGCTGAAAAAACCCAAATGTTCCCCAAAGCATACTCCAAAAGCAATGAATAACAATGTCTTCACTCAGTCCTGAAATCCTGAGATTATTGTGGCTTGCTAGTAGTGGGAAGGAAGGCAGATTGAGGATACCGGAGATTTCTTCCTGAACCCATCCTTAGTGACATGTTTTGGCTATGAATACTAAGCTGTGGTATCTATTTTCAGCTAGTGCACTTTGCTGTGGGCTAAAGCAGCTGTGTGTCTTTCTCTAGCTCAGCTGTCTCTCTGACAAGGTAAAGGAAAGTATTTTGTATATATAGAGTGTGTATGTGTGCACATATACAGTCGTTTATGATACTAAATGACTGGCAGTGATTTTGGCATTAAAAAATGTAAAACACCAGAGAAATAAAAACTGGCTGTAGAAATGGAGTCTTGGAACTGGTTCCAAATTTCACCCCTTAGCTAATCCTGAAATGGTACATGGGTGCTGTGGTGCCATGATTTGCATCCAGCACTGCCAAATCTGCCAAGTGCATGTGTGTAACCTGGCTTGTGACTCCCAATGGGAAGAGGAGCAGCCCCATGGTGACATGGAATGGGATCCAGGTGGCACTGCTGCCTCAGAGATGCTGCCCAGACCAGCCTTGTGCACATCCGGCTTCCAGGTCACTGAGCCCATCCAGAGCCTGTGGCATAGCCCAGCAGGGTCGGGTGGGTTTTCATGCTCAGGGGAAGAAAGCTGAGATCTGTTCTGGGTGTCTGATACGAGCTGACTTGCAGGCTTTTGTTTTAATGGTGATTTCTGCTATCTGAAAATCAGTCCTCTTGTCTTGCATCAATCTTTTGAACTCACCTTTAAATAAATAAATGTGCAAAGCTGCAGGTAATGTATGAATGCTTTAAAAAGAGTACAATGGAAGATGGCTCAGCTTTGAGCAGGAGGTTGGGAGCCTTCAGAGCTCCCTTCCAACCTGAACATTTTCCATGATGATATGAAAATGTTTAACTACAGAAAAATTGCCCCTTTAAAAAAAAAGATAAATTATATGCTTCCTAACATTCCACCAATATAATGCAACTCCCATCAACTACACTAAATTCAGTAAAATCTTAGCCCAGTAACTCCCTGGAAGAAGCTACCTTTTCATTTATGTTTAAGCAGAAACTTTTTTTTTGTTTGTTTTTTGCAATTTACAGGCAGGTCATCAGATTAGAGCATCAGCTGCTGGGCAAGTTTATACTTAGTGTTGCTCAACATCTTCCCCAGAAAGAATTGTCCCACCTTGACTATTTCTAGCAGACATTTGAGATTTGGCATTTTCTCAGACTGTGCATGTGTGTATCCCATGTGAAATCCCATTCAGAATTTTCTGAGATGAAAAGTTGGTTGGAATTTCTGCTCTCAGTGGGGCTGGAGTAGCAGTAGATTGTACATAACACACACAAGAGCAGCTGACCCTGAAGCTGGTCTCCTGATCCCTCTGTGGCACTGCAGTGAGAAGGCAATGCACTACTGTTGTTGGGCAAAATGGGGAAGGGGAAAGGCAAAAAAAGGCTCTGTTTGATTCCTCTTGAATCTCTAAATAGCCTCACTTCCTCTCATTAGGAGCAGCAAATACAAGATAAACACCATCAGAAACTGGGGGATAAAAACGTTTAAAAAAGTCAGAATAGGTTTGTGGACTTCCTGGACCAGACCAAGTTAAAGTTCCATTCCTAGTCTGAGTATCTCTCTATGCTGGCACCCTGAAATATTAAACAATAGTTCATATTTTTGGCCTGGCAGTGTAAGTAAGAAAAGTTGCAATTGTTCGTTAAAAATGATACATGCATTTGCTGGCATATTTGAACACATCTTCTATGCATATGTGATATGTATTTTAAAAATGTCACATTTTGGAGAATGTGTGTACTAGGGCAGGTGTCCTGTGGATAATCTGGTATAAATGAGGCTATCACAAGAAGAAAAAATTTGTGGAGCCAGTCAGTACCCACAACAGCCACGGCAAGGTGGGAGCCCTAATATTGTGTTCTGTTATTTATGCTGGAAAAAATTCTTCTCTTGAAAGCAAGCATTTGGGATATGAGAACTGCGGAGAAGGTATTTCTGGAAGAAACTCCTGTACCCATTTCTACACCTCTGTCTAATCACACCCCAATGCTATTTAAGTATACTGTAATATTCCAATTTAAAGGAAACAATCTCCTACTATTCATATCTCCTTTTAGGTAAGAAGATACTAATGAAATACATAAGTACTTTTAATGTCTCTACAAAGATTATCAGGATGTGTTGCAGAATATATGAAATTGTTTTAAGGTAATCAGTTCATATCCTGTGAATGAAAACAAAGCTCATTCCAGCAAAATGAAACTTAGCAGTACTGTTCTCCTGTGAAGGATTCTATTGCAGAGAGCTGGTGAGCACTCATTTGGTCCCCTGCGTTGAGTCTTTGACAGACTTGTGCTTGGATCCAAATCTAGATTAAACTTAGATGAGAAGTTTAAACAGTCTTTGCTTGCACACTGTCAGCTATTTTAAGTTCAGGTGGTATAGTAAGAATAATTCGGGATAGAACAACCCAAGCTTTCCAGGCAGGTTATGTTACATTGCAGTTATTCCTTCTATCTTGATGCTTCCTCACTGTGGAATTCTAGTGGATATTTGAGTTAGGTGATGAAGAAGCTGAGTAATGATGGGGCTAGACCTGTGTCTGTATCCTCACTGTAGGTGTGTGAAGGCATTTAGAGACATTTGAGTGAGTTCTTGGAAACACCAAGCCCAAAACTTTTGTTCTTGAGACCAAGATGTACTGTGCTGGAAGGAACAGGAGATGTGTGTGAATGGCACACCTAAAACTCATGTTCTCATTTCTGCCCATGCAAATTGGATGCTACATTTTATAGGTGGAAAGGTGGTTTGTGTCTACACCTGTGCATGATAAAAAAATTCAAACTGCAAAACAAAGTCTTATTTCTGGTTCAGCAGCCTGTAGTGGAGGGCTTCAGCTTTAGTGAAAGAAGCATCAGCCTTAATGCAAAGTGACTGCTGCTTGTCTCATCATAATGTTCTCAAAATACATTTGAAAGCACAGTATCAGCCTGTACCTTTACCCTACCAAAGTACCAGTAGTTTTTTATAGCAATTGAACATGATTTAGTACTTAACCTTTCTCTCTTATACATTATGCAGCTTTGCTAATGGATAGCAACACTGTATTTCAAAGGGAGGATTTGTTTTGTTTTTAATGGAATGGTTAATAGTAGCCACTTTAAAATTGGCAAGTAGCTTTAAAAAAATAGGCTGTTAATCAATAATATATTACATTTTTTTAAAAGAGGTCTTAATTTGTGTAGGCAACACCCTTTGCAGAAACTCTTGATGGGAAAGAAACCAGGAGAGTGTTTCTTTTGGGTATTCTCTCCTTGTGCGTGTACCTGCCACAGGTACTGGCTAATTGAAAAGTGAAATCTGAAAAAAGACCACTGCACATACCACCTTGTAATGCAGCTGAACTTCTGCATGGGCTGTGGGATTTAAATTCGATCACAAAGCATGCTTTACTTTCAATCAATTATATTTCCATTTGTCATAAATCCTTCTTGCAGGCAAAGACACTGCACAGTTAATGCAACCTACAAATACTGCGTTTTTCTTTAGAATTTATCTTCATGGATTTTCACAAAAAATATAAGTTATTAAGCATGCAGACTTTGCTCTTTGTGGCCAACGATCAAAAAATATGTTGTGTCTTGCCTATTTCAGAGAGATCCAAGGTAACTCAAACAGTAAACAATTAAATATAAGACCTCATCATTACAGATTTCACTGCAATGTTATTCTCAGAAATCATGCAATAGATGGTAAGATTACTTTTAGCATTAAGTACAGGAGGAGATAACTTAAGCAGAGTACCTATTATTAATGAGGAAGTAGAAAATTGGTGGTAATAGTGCTAAGCAGCCAAGGAAAAATGGTTCTTATTACTGAGGTGACAAAAACCTGTGAAATTTTTGGTAGAAAGTGATAAAAGGGCTTGAGAATTCTCATGAAAAATGTGAACTATCTAAGAATAAATTTAGGTTTTCCTCATGAGTAATTTGCATTAATTTGCCTGAGGTTATTTACATGACTCTCTTATGACCTGAAAAGTATCTCTCTTCTGTGGACTGTGCTTTCTGTAGCTGTTTTCCCCCAGGATTGTTAGTCTGCATCTTTGAGAGGTGAAAAACCTTTTGCTGAAGAGGTTCTGTGGGGAGCAGGAAATGATTTGTTCCGTATTGGGGAGCAATGCATAGGAAATTAGACCTGATGTAGGAGATGAATGTCTGAATAATAAAAGGTCTCCTCTTCCATACACAAAGAGCACAGGTAACTCTTGTTAGCCTTCAGTTCTCATAGCTTGGCAAACCAGAAATCAGTGAAAAGAATGAGAGCAGGTACTGAGTGCAGTTTTACATTCTTAGTAGAACTTGAGTTGCAAAAGTAGATGTTCTGTTTCTATTACATGGAAAATTAAGACAAACTGAGACAATCTCAATGTTGAACATTTGAATTAATGGCCTAATGCAATTCAAGATGGATAAAGTTTTTTAACATCATGCTATTTACTGGGCCATAAATAGCTATATAGGAAGAATGTTTCTGAGATCAGGTGTGTGCTTTGTGTGGTTGGTTTGTTTTAGGTAGAAAGTTCAGTGTTTACAATTTGCAAGTTTAAATCCTCAAGAACGGCTTTCCAGGAAGCTTTAGTTTTGAATAATGAGAACTTTCTAATGAATGTGTGTGTAGTTGAGACCCCCAAATGTCATCACCTGGAAACAAGCTTTGATGATGCAGATAATTGGTGGTGCTGCTGTGGCAACTTTTCTTCCAGATGGACCAGGACTCACTTCCCATTGTGTAGGAATTAATAATTATCCTATCATTAAACTCAAACACAATTTTTATTTTCCTTTCCAAAGAGCAAATTTACTTATTAGTTGACAGGATATGAATAAAACCACCACGTGATACAATTTAAAATGTTTCATTTTATATAATTTAAAGTCTTTCATTTTGGAAAATACGGTGTTCTTGATGTTTTAACAGAATGTATGAGGCTTCAAAAACGTTCTTGGCAGTCGCTGTGGTAGTAAGCTTCATGAAAAATAATAAGAATTGGCAGTAAGGAGAATGATACAATGGATGTAGTATAAAACACTTTATCCTGGAATGTGTACAAGTACTAAGTGTCCTAATGTATATTTATTGAGATAGAGCTTGGAGTTTTATTTATGTTGCATTTTAAATGAAAGTATTTTAGGATTCAGTTGTCTTTTTGTCCATTTTTTTATACACTTATTTGTAAAAGTTACCATAACCATTAACTGTCAGATCTTGGTGACTTAAAATTAACCTCTAATAGGATATTGCAGGAAGCTCATAGTTCAAACAGGCTTTTTTGGTATCTTTGGTAGCTGAAATATATTTGCTTTTAGCCAAGTTTTCCTTTATTCTTCAGTTGCTGTTTGGGGTTCATTTCTTTCAACAACAACAAAACAAAAAAAGATCCAAACAAACCCAACAGCAAATTCATTTCAGCCTTTTTAAAAACAGATCCCTCCATAAGCAAGTGCTATGAAAGGTTTATTAGAGTGAGGATGCCCAGCCTGGGTTCCAGCATTAATGGCTACTTTCCTACAAATGCAACCTTTTCCCATCTTTCAGCTCCTGTGCTGGCTGGTTGATGTTTGGGAACAGATACTCATTTTTTTTCCTGCTGCCACTTGCTGTTCTGTTTAGATCCTCACTTCTCCAAGAGAAATAAATCCCAGCAAAGGTTTTGGAATGGCAAATCTTCACTGGAAGAAAGCCAATAAAAGTCATCTTAAGCTGACTTCACTTTTGGTATTTGGGACATCAAATCTCACCTTCCAGAAGAGAAAATCTGGGGAGAACTGTCAAAATGTATGAGAACAAGTGATGGTCAGTAACTACTGAATCATGTGAGGATAAAGGAGGGGCAGAGAGCAGGAGAAGTGGAAAGTGGCATCCTCTTCATGAAGAGTGAAGCAAAGATAAAAGGTCATCACTTAGCCCTTCTAGCTCTGCTTTGAAGAAAATTGAGAGCAACCAAAGACTATTTAATGGCAGGTCTGTAGGACTATAAAGGCAGAGTGTCCTATGCAGTGCCTTGCATGTGAATCGGTTAATTGCAATTTGTGCCTAGAACTAAGTGGGCCATTTCAGTGCTCACCCTGGAGGGGAATTATCTGGAGGTCTTGAATCTTTCTGTACCTCAACACCAGTTCTGGAATCCATCCAGTGAAGGCTGTCTAAGAAATACTATTTTTTTATAAAAGAAAATTGTTTGGTTATACTTATTGGGTGACATTTTATTAAAGTGAGGAAGTTCTCATTAACACTCAGTTCAGGGAAAGTGGTCTTCAAAGAATTATCTCATGCATTAGATGAAAGTGTTCAGTGATTTGCAATTTCAGAACAGTCTTTCATTCACAGTTTAAAAATTGCCAGCAAATGCACAATTAATTACATAACAATTTAACTTTGACAGCTCATTTCTGGATCAGATAAAATAAGTCACAGCTTTCTCATCTTGCTAAATGATGTTTCACTGCTTTGTGCCTATGCTTCATAGTTGTAGGGTCATATCATTAAAAATACATGGGGAAGAATGTTGTTTCCATTATTCTAATATGTAGTAGAAAATGCAGATTATTTCTTATCTGTTTAAACCTATCACTATGAAAGTGAATATTCTCAATTTTCTCAGTCTGTGTTAAAAGCAGGGGATAATACCATGTGATAGATTTGTTGTTGTTGTTGTTGCTAAGTTCAGGCAAATAATACAGAAATGTTTCAACCATATAAGTTAAAAGCAAAACCTTACTGAGAAGAACTGAAGTTTTATTTTGCTGAAAAGAAATACTGTGTTGCATATTTTGAGTCCAAAGCATGCTATGCTCTTCATTATCTATCTGCAATCTGTTTCTTTAAAAAAACTCTGGCATTGATCATTGCCAGTAATAAATCCTATGATATTTCTCTATTATAGAGAAGTAGCCTAGGGCAATTCTTTTTCGTATATTGTAAGATTGCAGATACATGTGTATGTGCCAAGCACTTTCCTGCTGGTTTGATTTGCTGCAAGATTTTATTATTTATTAATTTGAAATGAATGCGTAATCCCATTTACATGAGGGATCTGTTAGTGAAGTGCACTTTGAAAATTTGTCTTCACTGGTAAGACTCATAAATCACATGCTATAAAACTTTTAGATGTTTTGCTTTAGACTAGTATAAAGTTCCCAGGAGAATTTTGAGAAACATGGGGCTTCAGGTTTCACAATGTTTGTACTTAGCACTGTCCACTTGAGTCTAAGGGTTCAAGTGTCCTGTGTAAAGTCGTTTCACATTTTTTTTTAAATCTCAGCTGAAGCAGCAAAGATGATGTTGAGCAGTGTATAGAAAGTGGTCAGGTGTTCTCAGAATGGCTGAGGTTGTAAAGGTCATCTGTGCCAACCTCCCTGCTCAAAGGAGGCTCAGTTAGGAGAGGGAACCCAGGAACGTGTACAGACACCTCTGCAATACAAATAATTGGGAGATGTAGAATTATTATTGCTCTGTAGACTACCTTAAAAATATGAGGGGGAGGGCATTTGTAATTCTAAATGTAATTTTGCATATTAATTTATGCATGTGTGTGACAGGCAAACTGTGATTGTTTCACTGGGCTGTCCATCAGCAGGAGAATGAGCTTAACAAATACGTTCATTCTTGTACAAATCAGGAGGCAGATGCTGTGCTTGAAGTGCCACTGTACACAGCATGGGCTCATAAATGTCTGTTAAGAAAAATAAACACAAGCATGACAGGCTTCCTGTGAAACTGCTAACTTCATCTGGCAGGTCACTGTCATTATCTCCAACTTGAAATGCAGTGGAAGCTTTAGAATCCCCCACTTCTCCAAATTGCTGTCTTTATAGACCCTGTGTGTGGAGTAAGGTGTTTGTTGTGAGGAATCCTTTGTTTTAGCTTCCAGTGTGCTTAGACATTCTGAATTCATAGCACATACAGCCTTCCCCTGCTCAGCAAAACAGGCAAGTTAGGTGTTCTAGCTCAGTTCAAATCTCTGTAGGCATGAATATTTGGCCAGATTGGCACCCTATCTGATGGAATTTTAGCTTGGTCAAAAAAAGCTTTACAACCACAAGTCAAAAAAATTAAATTGTATGCAAAAGGTCTCTTTATCTTCTCTATTTATTGTGTGTGACTTTGTGTTGTTTCTGTTTTTCATAGTATAAGTATTAAATCTGCCTTCAACAGGCGCTTGTGTGCAGTTGGTGCATCTATTTATTCTATGGAAAATTGCTTTATCATTTTGTCTGCTTTATTTGTGGTGGTATATTTTTACCTGAGAAATTCTGCTTTCCTTCACCTAAACCCTTCTAAAGAGCTAATTTCATTACTGTTTTCAAGCTGCAACGGGGTGACATGCAGGGAATATGATGAAGGGTGTTGTGAACACAGACTATATGTAAGTGAGCACCTGCAAGATTTAACTTTGTAAGCCGTCAAATAAGATGGACAGCTACACTTTTATTAATAGAGCCTAAATGTGTAAAGTTGGCTACAATTCTGAGATTGTAATTCAATAGCAAAGCATTTGACTACTTTTGGGCCCTCTCTTGTGCACAGTCATCACATCAGCTCTGAGGGAAAGTAGTGATTTATGTTGTCCACCCAGCTGGCTCATAAATTTTACCATTTTTGAATCCTGTCTAATAGAGTCCTTTGTCCTTTACAAGGCCAGCCACTGAAAAGGCCTGTGACTTTCTGATAACAGTTTGCATATGTTTGAATTATTTTTCCTCTTAAAAAGAAGAAATTCTGCATATTCCTCAGTGTTTTCTAGATCTGACACAGGGAACACTTCTAGAATCAGCATAAAATTATTAGCTTCTAGGACACTTCTTCAACAGAGTCTGTATTTTAAAGTGTATGGAACTTCCAGTGTGTGATTTTTTGCTTAACTTGGATACAGATCATCTAAATACATGAATACTGTGAAAATGTTACTAAGCAGTTGTTAGAAGAGGTGGCTCTTGCTGAGGTGGTGCTGGGAAGTAATGCATTCTAATTGAATTCCACAGAAAAATCCAGAAAGCATTTCAGTGAGGATGCTTTACAAGCTTGCTGAAGGCAGCAATCTCCTCTCACTGTAAAAGCATGAAAACAAATGGTTCTAATTCTTCTTGTTTTCACAGTAATAACTGTCATAGGTTAAAACAGATATTTCCATTAGAGCACTTGTATTAGGTTAGCTTAGCTTGTTGAGAGGTAATAATGACTTTGCTCCAAGGATGAGGAGGCAGACAAGAAATCAAATTATTATCAAAGGAAGCTGCAAGTACTTTGTAAGTATATCAAGACATAAGTTAGTCAGATTTGTAGTAGAAGTACATATAAAGGATGGGGATGGGTATTTTAAAACTTTTTTCTCACATCTTAGAAATTTCCTTGTGGAAGTACACAAATTTTACTTCCATGTGGATGGAGGCAACCGGTGTGTTGTGCTAACATCACATCATTATACAGCATTCCTCCATGACGTACAAGGAACTGCTTGGGGATTTTCCTTTCTTTAGAGGGCAAAAGGAATTCTGTAACTATGGTAATATGGTTTGCCTTAAGAGTAATGTTTGGATTATAAACTGAAATAAGTAGTGGCATAAATTCCCAAGAGAAATCACTGATGCCCCATCCCTGGAAGTGTTCAAGGCCCGGCTGGGTGGGCTCTGGCAACTGGGTCTAGTGAAAGGTGTCCCTGTCCATGAAAGGGGGGTTGGAACTGGGTGATCTTTAAGGCCCCTTGAACCCAAACCATTCTATGGCTCTATTTTGAGATTGGCTGCAGGCCCCCTCTTCAGGGGAACTTTTCCTTGTATCATGCTGAGAAATCCCACATATAATAAAACACAATTCATTTTATTGCATTGCACAGGTGCTATAAATGGTAGACAGCTCCAGGAACAGGAAGAATTTCATTATTTAAATAATCTTAAGGTAAATTTTCTATGTGTCTGTCTTCCTCCGTTAATGTGCAATGTGTAGGATGCAGTGGACAGGATTTGCATATTATTACAATAGAAAGGTAAGGAAGTATGTTTGCTTCTTAAGGAAGTTAAGAGTCCTAGAAATGATTTTGTATTTGTGGGAGGATGCAAAGTGCTGTGTCCTGTCTCCTAAACGCACAGTATTAGAAGAGCCTGGGGCAATGCTATTGCCTAAGTTGCTGTTTTAACAACTTGGCCAAGTTATGAATAAGGCACAGCATTTGTTCCTCCCCAGGCCCTCAAACCAAATCAGTCTGAAAGTAGTGACTCCTGGCCTTGGGTGTTTAGTACCATCTCCTGGAGCAGAAGGACCTTGCTGGCTGCCTTCTGTGGTACCTAAGACTGGGATGTCACTGTTGCTCCCTGTACCTGGCATCTCCAGCCATTGCATGGGACTGCACTCCTTTCTTCCCTGTGTGGGTTTCGTGTTTATTTTGGGGGAACAGAGAGGTGCAAAACTACTGAAGATTTTTTGCCCAAGTACAGCAGCATCCGTCAGCAGTCTGAAGCTCCTCTCCCTGAGGAGACCAAGGCTCTTGGTGTGGCAGTGGCTTAGCTCCTGCTGCAGCTGCCAGTGTGACCACCTTCCCGACAGGACATCTCCCTGTGCATGGGCTTTCCCTTGGGATAGCACAGGGCTGCTGGCACTGTAGGGCAGTGTGACACCTTGCATCTCGTGGCACCACTGCTCCCCTCGCCACCCTGGAGCTTCCTTAGCTCTTTTGCTCACATGCATGTCTCGAAAATGTCTTGATGTTTAATTCGTAACACAAAGCTTGCGATTAGGGGGCCAAGTAGCTGCCTCAGGTTTGGAGCTGGAGGATCTGCTGTATCAATTTATATCCTTGAGTTAGGCAGGGACTCACCATCAAGCGTTTTGGCAGGGGACCAGCTAAGCATTACTGTCGCATTTGATTCTTTATTAGGCACTCTAAATGGGTATTGGAGTTCAGAGAAAATAAGATCTAGCATAAATACTGGCTTAATTTGTGTATGTTGACTGGGTTTACACCAGGCTTTGGTTTGTTTACATTCAATTAGAGATGGTATGGAAAAAGATTTATGTGATAATCCATACCAAAGGGCCAGTTACTAATGAAGACATTGGTAATTCTAGGAGTAATTAAATTTCATCTGAGCTAATTACTGAGGTATTCTAATTCAGAAGCCTCTAGCCACAAATATTGAAAATCCATTTATTTAACTCAGCTTTTACTTAGCTTGTTGCACTAGCTGATAATACACATTCATTTCTAAAGCATTTCCCTTGGGTGTCCTCTCTTTCTTGCTGTGGATGTGTGTCTGTAGATACTTCCTTTCTGTTTGAAATACAGTAGAAAATGGTCTTCACACATTCAGGTCCACAATAAAGCAGTTGAGTGGAGTTTCTTATCTTTGAGTAGAACAAAAACTATTGTTGAGGAGAATTGAATCCATATATCACATATCTTGTATTATTTTCTCAGTTATTCTCTCTCCGCACATTATCTCTTGATGAATCATGCTATGTAAAGCTTGATTTAATAGTTATAATATGCTCTTACATGACTGGAGCTGATGGCAGAATCTAACAGAAAAGGACTTGACTCATTTATGATCAATTCAGAATATGGCTGTAGTGAACTTAAAGAAAAATCTTAAGTGTCTAAGGACCTAATTGTACTTGGATTTGAACGTAGCTTATACAGAGTTTGTGGTATTACTTGATGAAAAAATTAACACAGGCTTTTATTAATGTATCCTTTTTGCAAAGAAAGGCTTTACAAGTTGTGGAAGTAAAATGCAGAACTTAGATGGTGTGCCTACTTTTCCAGATAAAGAGCCTTACAACATTTTTTCTCAATAAAAACTAAGTACAGTGTTACACAGTACATTTTAAGTAAGGCCTGTTTTTTCTTTAAATGAATAAGGGTATTTTTAGGTAGCAAGTTCCTTGAAAATGTTTTCCTAGAGGGTGTTACATAAGAAATACTATTTCAGAAATAGAAAGATCCAGTTTTTGGAAAAGGTTGAAATAATTTCTAGTATTAATTATTCTTAATTTTCATCAGCAGTGCAAGTGGGGGCCCTGAAGGCTCTGCTAGAAACTATTGCACCTGATATAAACCCCCAAGGATTTTTAGGGCATTTGTCTCCCCCAGTGGCCTGATACCTCTTGGGGTTTGCTCTTTTGGTGGCTGTGCTGTGAGGTATCCTCTGGCCTTGGTTGTAACGTGGGGGACTTCTTTCCCCATCAAGGATCTGTATCCAACTCTAATGCCAAACAAAAGGACATTGTTTTTTGTGAGCTATTGTTCTTTGTTTAGCATCAGAGCTGTGGGAAGTTTGTGTGAGAAGTTGCTTTGATGGAAAGGTAGGCTTGGACTTGAGTTGTGAACACTGCCAACAAGATTAATTTTGCAAGTTAGAAAGAAATGCTACTCAACTTATTTGCTATGCTACTTCCCATAAATAATTCAAAATTTGGAATTTCAATTTTCAGACTTCTCTGTAATATGTTTTACCCATTTATTCACCTTTCACCCCCTTGAAAAATCCAATCAGGTTAAGAGCATTTTAATGCACTTCTAATATGTGCATTGTCTGGAATTTTAGATTGAAGTAGAAAATGGGTCTTTATGACTGTAGTGAGTGATGTTCAAGAGTTGCTTTAGGAATGCTAAAACTTGTTCCATTTAGTGTGTGTTGTGATCAAAATACTTTGCAATTTAAAAACACGTCCTCTGAAGATCACCTTCAGTGCTGGGAAGTTTATACACCATCTGCTTTGACCTGCTCTGGAGACAGTGAAGTCAAACCAAATTGTGTTACTAACAGTAAACACGACGAGCACAGCTCACTATCTCTGAACGGGTGGCTGGTCCATAATAGTCATGCAGTGAATGTGGCTCTGGGACTCCTGCACTGCTCAGTTGTTGATTTTTATAGGTGGCAGGTGTTCAGACTGAAGTGATGGGAAAATGTTGAGAAGCCTTGAGAGGAATAGCTACATAAATCCAACTGTGCAGGCTAATTGATTGTAAAATGGCTTATGCTGGTTTGAATTAGTTCTCCTGTTTCAGGCAAATACTTTTCTCCTGACACTTGATAATTGAGGGATGAATGCAAAAGTGATCTGTAGCAGCTGAGTGCTCAATGTTATGATGCACTGGTTCCTCCTAATTTTGGAGGAAGTTGGGAGTTTTTTGCTTCCTTTGCAGAAAGAGGGAAAACAGAAAAGCTCAGCATTCACTGGACAGCAAGTGGTCCAGATGATTTGGAAAATGAAAAGTGATTGTAAGCAAGGAAAGGTGATGCATTATTTGGTGCCTTCAGTTACTGAATTAAATGTGGACTTCAGTAGTGAATGTGGTGATGTAATAAGGCAGGGAGGGAGGTCCTATTAACTGGCAGATGCCATCTAATACTGTGGGTTACTGGGTGAATATACCTGTCTTGAAGTTACCTCTTCTCTTTGTGGTCTGGTGTGTTTCTGGTGGAAAAAGCAGTGCTGAACACATCCTTTTTTTACCTTCATTTTTTGTCATAATTGTATGTGTTCAAGTGCTTGGAAAGTACAAAGTGTTATGAAAATGGCCTGTTACAAAGTGGTGAAGAACTGGAGGGAAAACTCAAAAAATATGTTTTCATGCCAAAATCTTTTTCTGTAAGTTTATTATTTTAATTTGAACTTGATCATCTTTATTTAGAGTATAGTCACAAAACTGAGTGACTGATGGGGTCATCTTTATTTTCAAGACCTATCTTTACAAAGGGGAGGGAATAAGGGATAACCACTTTAATTGAAAGAGTCTAATGATTCTCTGTCAGGTATGGAAACATCCCATGTAGTTAAGCTGAATCTTTCTGTTGACTTCACTCAGTTAATAGTCACTTAGAGTCACTATAAAATTATTAAAGTATGAAAATGGGGTTACCTTTGTGGCCTTGATTTTAAAGAATTTTGGCAGATTGTCACAGTAACTTCTCTTGCATTTAATGTATGTGATTTAGCATAATAAGACTTAGGATTTATCAGCATAAAATGAATTCAAATTACAGGCTTATAGATGAAATACAGCAACCAGCTTTTTGGTTGACCCCCATGTCAGTGACACTAAAGCACGTGCCCTGTGGTAGGGTGAGCGTTCCTGAGGTATGGATCTTTTTTGCAGGGAAATAATTATATATATATATATATTTTTTTTTTTAATTCAAGCCCTCTTATTGGATATATTTTCCATACAGGAAAATATTATGTAAGTATACATATCTAAACTTTATAGTCTTTATTGTGAGGCACTAGGAATAGGAGGAATATTAGTGTATCCATCTTTGTGAAGCTCTATATATCCTATAGATGCAATCTGTGCTTTGGTTTAAGGTAAAAAGGACAGAAAGCTGTCAGGCATTAACTGTAGGGAAGAGACCATTCTTCAGTGCTTCTAAGCTTGTCTCTTACATGATGTTTGTAATATCTACACAGCAGATAGTGACTGTCAGACTTCCCCCCCCTTTCCTAATGTAGACTTCTTTGAAGAAGTTTCAGCTTTTATTCAAGTCAGTCACAGTAGGGCTTGATACAGCTCTGTAGTGTCAGGTTGCATGTGGGTAATTCTCTTATGACAATGCTTATTTCTCCTAAAACGTTTGCAGCATTCCACGAAAGCCAGAGAGTGAGGAAAAGCCTTTTTCCTACTTCATTACTGAGTGTTTTGCTCAGATTTCACTACTGGATGGGAAAGGTTGACACTAGCATTAGAACAGACTCAATCATAGAAAATACTTCTACCTCAGTCATTGCTAAAACTGAAATGTGAACATAGCAAACTTTTGAATGGTAAAATTGGTTGTATAGTCTGATATATTTAGTGCTATCCCTAAGATAGGCCTGTGCCTTTGCAGTGGATAATGCAAATATATAAATGGCTACATTGGACAGGAATAAGGTAATACCTGTTTAAATGACTGCCATGGTTTTTATACGCCTGGGTGACAACTGGTGAGCTACTAGAACTATTTGAACAGAACTGTCTTGTTATCAGCATTGGCAAGATATTCCAGAAACTTCCATTCTAGCATCCAATTTTATTAGAAAACGGAACTATTTGTATTTTGGCTCTTTGAAATATACAGAGAAGGGAAAATTTAATTGAAAGTAAAGCCTTTTGCTTGAATTAGTATTCATAAAAACTAGCAGATAGCTAACAAGTATGAGTTGTAACAAGTTTTTCAGACAAAACTTGAATGCAGCATGAGCTAATACATAAGAACTGATCTTTTTCTTTCCCATCTCTTTTCATCTTGTTCTAGCAAATATGTACTTTGCAAGTTCTAGTTTCGTAGCGGGTTGAGTTTGAAACCGGGCGGAAACACTAATTAAGTGTAGTGGTTTTGGTTCAAAATATTCATTACTTACTTATTTTCCTTCTGTGAGATAAGAATTAGGAGAAAGCAAAGCAGGCACAAACCTTAAATAGTTGCAGTACAATGAAAGAGTTTTATTACTAACAGACTTAAAAGTAAAGAGAAATCACAAGAAATTAAAGCAAATCTCCCCACCCCCCTTTCCAGCACTTCTCTCCTTTTACTCAACTCACACAAAGGATAACAGAACATGGGATGTTAGTCAGTGTTGCAGTTCTTGAAAAGTCTCTCTCTTACGCTTGAGGAAAAAAGGGTTTTCCTTTAGTTGCACGTGGTTCCCAAACTGCCACCAACAGCAGATCCGCCCGGAAACAAACAATCTGCTGTGGTGTTAAGCATCTCTTCCATGAAAAATCTCACAGTTCCTTCACACTGCCAAACATGGGTCATCACATGGGGTTATTAATCTTTTTAAGGACAAGTTATTTTGGCCTGCACACAAAGGCTTTTCTTCGCCACAAGTCTCTAACAGCCTCTTACTACTTCTATATAGCCTGGCATAGGCACTCTTCACAAACTTCATAGGCACATGAGGATACTCCATCCCCCCATGTTCTTCAAATGGATTAAAGAGACAAACAGTTTGTGGTATTACAGTTTCTTACCACGGCATGCAAGAAGGTTTCTTTTAAGCTGCGCGCCAGAATCGCGGCACCGCCCTCTTTTCTCCCGTCGCCATGCTCAGCTCCGTCCCACGGGACTCACTTCTCTTTCTCTCTGGCTCTGACGCCGCCATGTTGAACGGTGTTCTTGTTCAGGCTTTACGGTGGGGAAAGCCTCGGTCCCTCTGTGCTGCTGGCTGCATGGTGTCCTCTTCAGTTCAGCACGAAGTGTGCTGGCTGCAGACAGGAGGCTCTGCCGGCTCCCGTTGGCTCCGCCGGCTCCGCATGGAGAGGAGAGGGACCCGCCTGTCCCCAGAAGCCACGCTGGATGGGTTTAGCTGTGAGCAGTCCATGGCTGGTTTTAGCTGCCTGCGGCTCTGGGACAGTCCCCCGCAGCGACCCAGGGTCCGTGCCGTGGTGCTGAGAAAGGGGGAAAGGGGCAGTGGCCCCGGCCCGGCCCAGCGGGGCCGGGAGGCTCGGAGCCCCCCGCACCGTCCAGCAGGCGAGCTCCGACAAAAGGGAAATCGCGCCTTTCCGTGCAGTTTAAATATGTAAATTGTGAGAAGCGTCATTAGTCTAAAAGACTGTCCATCAACTCAGGTTCAACCCACTACAAGTTTTTACTAAAATAAGTTTGGAAGTCCAGAGTACATATTTTACGTATCTTGGGAAGAAAATTAATTTTAACCCATTGACTAAATACATACTTAATACCTTCTTTTATTTATCTTAGATTTTAGTTTCAGTCCATAATGGTAAGCAATTGATAAAGTCTATTTTAATACTAATTTGTTTGGAGGCTTCTTCGGATCAAAACTTTCTCCTCTTCCGTAAGCCAGTACTGCCTGGAGACTTCAAATATTGTGGTGTTATTTACGTGGAAAATAAGCTTGCCTAGCTATTAATGCAGAAATCAGAATGTCTACTATTTATGTAGCTGGAGGACATTGCTACTATTCAGGGGCAAAAAAAAATTCTACAAAAATGAGTCCATGTTGAGATGACAAGAAATACACTCCTAAATCAGTGTTTTAGTGAATCTTGGAACAAATTTGGGTCTCACTGTCCCTTCTGCTGGAATTACTGTGGGCAGTAAGGGATTGTATTGTCTCAACCTTCATGGTTTAAAACATACTATTTAGCTGAACTGAAGCTGGTATGATTTACCTTGAATATTTGAGGTATAAGCAAAAGTGAAAATGAGAGGGTTGTTTAATGAGCTGTTTGTCCGTTTGCTCAGCAAAGAGTGGGGATGGCTGGGAGAATTCACCCCACCAGTCTTCTCTGCCATGGTAGCAGGGCAGAGCCTTTGCTTTCCTTATACATTTAGTTTGTGGAAATGTACAGTCACCACCATTCACAGCTCAGGAAAGGCAAAATAGTTAAGGATTCAGCTGCAATTAACCTTTGAGAGCTGTCTATGTAATTCTCATTTATGTATTTTAAAAAGAAGTCTTTTTACATCTCAATAATTTGATTCAGTTGCTTCTATTCAAAATGATAAGAATGTGTTTAAATGCGTGGGTCTAAAAATCTGTTGGGCAGTTTTATTTTTCAGGTGTTTTGCAACCAGCCTGCAATTTTCCTCTATAAAATCACGTAAATTTAGAGCCCTATGAACACACAAGTCAATATACATTAGTTGGATGGTGGGAAGATAATGTTAGTTAAGGCACTCATAGAATCTTTGCTTTTTTTTGTTCTGCTTTTCAAGATTTTGGCTTTCATCAGCAATTCTCAAAGGTGAGCTGTTAAGAGATAAAGCTGTAAGAAGAAAACATGTCCTCTGTATATGGCATTTATACAGCAAGGCTCAGGTGCTTATACTGCATGCATTGCTGCAATGCCAGAATCCATCACAAACATTTAAGGTTTTGTCCCATAAGGTGGCAAAGTACAGTACAACCCATTTTACAGAGGAGAACTGAGTAATTGAAGTGATATTGGTACAGGTTTTAGAGGCCTGTCTTCTGTACTGTGGTACACTGATGCTGTTGGCAGTGCTAAGCCCAAAACTGAGCCCACTTGCAAGTTGCCCTGGACAGTCTGGTTTTCTTTTTGAGCCCTGTAGCCTCCTCTCATCATATTAAGAGTCATCTTAAAAACAATGGGACTATTTCAAAGGTTGGATTACTTTTTAATTTGTTATTTAATTGCAATAAATGTTCTCTTACTGTAGAATATGTTGCTTTATGCTGCTAGTTTGTTCAGGCTCAAATAACTTGAGGTCTTTAAAATTCTGTTTATGTATAATTTATGTACAGTTAATTTACCTCTGTTTCACCCCCAGCTTACACAGGACAAGGGAAAGCTTTGTTGTTGCACAAATATTTATGAATACATTGAGAACACTTTCAAAGAAGTTACAGTATTTTTTTCTCTACATTATGAACTCCTTAGGTTGCTTGCAAAATTTCCTTTGTACTCGTAACTGTTTCACTTTCTGCTGTCAGATCTTCTGTATGATCTGTTGCTTACCAACATTTACTGAAGCTGAATTCTAGAGGTCCCTTAGATATGTAGACAAAAGACAGAAAGCATGTGAAGATTTTTTTTGTTTTTAAATAAACACTTGTGTGAAATAGGAAGCCTCTCACTTGAAGTCAGTGAAGTCAGATGTTGACCTTTGGATTTGTTAAGCTGCCAATTATCTGAATCTGTTTCTTTTCTGCCTTGTACTTGTGTGCCATCGAGAGCACAAACATGCCTGAAGTGTGCAATTTTGCTTGCATGAGAGGTATAATGTCGGCAGAAATATAATGCTTTTTCTACTCACAGTGTATATAAAAAAATGCTGTAGTTATTAATGTATTTTGTTCTGGGTACCAATTCAAATGTGTAAAGTGCATCTTTCCATACTGGCACTCTTGAAACAATAGGCTTTTATGAAATATTATCTTGACACATTTTAAAACAGAGACAAACAATTGGAGTGAACTATATTCCTTACACTTGTTTGCAGAAAATATGGAATGATTACTTAAAAGAAAAAACTGAAAAAATCGTTTTCCATTTAAAAATTGCTTGTACTTTATACATCACATGATATGAAATGAACTTCAAATGGGAGAAATTATCTAAAATTCTGTAACCTGCCTTTTGAACTGCATTATTTCAAATTATTTGTCCATAATTGCTACATTTTTGTATAAATTTCAGTGAGTTTACAAAGCATCCGCAATGAATCATTCCCATTTGAGTTTCAGATGGCATCCAAGCTTGGTAACAGAAGGTACAAGGGATTAATATTTCGCTGCAAAACAACAGTTTGAGCAGGTGGTACTTGATGCTATTACACATATAGGTCACTTGGGAGAGTGCTTAATCACTGAACTGAATATTAATTAGGACAGCCTTCTCAGCCAGTTTTTTTAAAAAGGAATACTTCTCAAGGAAGAGGGGAAAAAGACCAAACCTACCAAAGTCTGGGGTTGTGAAAATTAAGGTGTTTGCTGTAAAAAAATGTGCTATATAAATTGAGGTTCAAATTTTTCAAGGGGACTAATTTTGTGATAAAAGAAGTCTCTGTGAACTTTGAGTACAAGTGTGAGCCCAGTCTTTCTTCTTAATTTTTCTTACTGAAATTTTTCTCTATCTGCCTAGATTTCACACTGTCATGTTAAATGCTTGACCAAAAATACTTGGCCACTTGAAGCTGTAGGTTTCCATAGGTACAAACCAGTACTTTACAAGGTTTTGGCTTGAGAACCTGAAAAGAAATGTGGGGTTAATGTATCTGAGTTCTAAAACTAAATTCTTCATATAAATTAGAGAGAAACTGCTGACATCATTGTATGAGTTGTAGAATGTAAAATCTCCTGTCTTTGGCTTGGTTTTCTGTACCAAGTTATGCTTTAAATAACTTCTAAATTATTCAGGTTCTTGTTTTAAAAGGTGTAAAGTCTGTTTGCAAGATGCTATAATGCTCTGAAACACAATATTAATCTGATTTGGTCATGCCTGACTCTACTGTGAATTAAGTCCTCTGAAATTCAGGAATCCCCAGGAAGAGCTGAAGGAGTTTCCTGGAGGTAGTACTTGCTATTGCCTCTGCAGTACAGCAGCTGGTGTTGATATGCCCTATCAACACTCCTCTGCTGCACTGTCTGAAGATCCTTCAGGAGCTTTGATTTTCCCCAGGGCTCTGTTTGGGAGCTTCTGGCTGTCACAGCTGTATGACAGTGATGAACAGCAGGAATTTCCCTCTGCCCCAGGCCGGGGCATGGAGAAGGCATAGCTGTCTCCTCGAGTGGATTCTTGAGGGTTTTCCACTTGAAGGGATGAGGTGTTTAACTTGGAAAATGGGCTTTAGGCATTGAGGAAGTGAAGGATGGTCAGGGGGAAGGCCAGTGTGGGGCTGTGACCTCCCAGGACTTTCCCACTGCCTGCTGAGTTCAAAACCTGCTTCCCCTTGCTCCTACCAGCTTTTAGCACTGAGTTTTGTCCTTAAGCAAAAGGTCCCGGCACACTGTCTTGTGCCTGTTCATATTCAGGCAGTGCACAGTCCTTTCACCTGGGCTGGGTGTTCCCATGAACCTGCTTGAGACACCTTTCACAAGGTCAGGTGTTCAGTGAAAGCAATGCACACCTGAGGAGATGCTGCAGCATTGTTTTTGAGGCAGCATCTTCCTTCTGAGGCCTGGTTTAGCATCATGAAATGATGAAGTATTGTGAATTCGACTGCTCTAACATTTCCAGCTAATTTGGGATAACATCACTTCATGGTCTGTGTTGGCCCGTTGAAAACTATCAGTAAAATTCAGGTTTTGTATGTATAGGTGAAACAGTCCCATGCATTTTAAGCTTCCACAATGGAAATATGTTCACTTCTTAGCTTAATTTTATATCTTTAAATGTTTGCCTTTTTTTTAGTTCAGAGATGAAGTTAAATATTTTGTTAAATACTGAAGGTAGTGAGCTAATAGTTGACTTCAGTACTTAGGTGGAAGATGTTTATCTTTAATCACCTCACAGTGTGTGAGATCTCCATATAAATAAAGACTACAGAAAACAGATCTAGAGAGAGGAGAAGGAAAGCTGAGTTGGAAAGGAATTTGTAATGGACTCTGAATTAGATCTGACATGTCCATAAACAGTGGCAGCCAGATGGCATGGTCAGATATCTGGGATAAGGAGGTGTAATGCAGGCACAGGAGTTGGGGGGGAAAACCAGAAATGTGTCTTGATTTCAACATGGATAAATGGAAGCCCTTGAGTGACTGAGGTTTGGAGTGTTGATCCTCAGAGCAAGCTAGTGCCTAGGAAAAAAGAACAGATACTGCTGGAGGTTAAAATGATGGATATAAGGTGTCTAGCCTGAGAAACGCAGGAGAGGGAACTAAGAATCTCACAGGAGAACTAGGTGGTGTAGGTCAAAAGAGTGGGGATGGAGTTAGACTAGAAGGGGATCCTGAACTTTTAATTGGAAGCAGAGAGTTGGAAAACTGAGATTTGAGAAGGGGGAAAAAAACAACACAGGACCGATA
Organism: Corvus moneduloides; assembly: GCF_009650955.1. Lineage (NCBI taxonomy): Eukaryota > Metazoa > Chordata > Aves > Passeriformes > Corvidae > Corvus > Corvus moneduloides. The sequence goes on along the minus strand of NC_045477.1, from coordinate 11,038,285 downwards.
CAGATTTGTGATAGAAGGTAGTTTTATTTGGGAGAGTTGAGTAGTTTGACAAGTCTGTAGCCACAAGAGTGCGTGGGCTTCCAGAGCCCACAGCGATGCTTCATGTTCTTGACTCTGTCAGCCAGTGTGTGAAATTGTTCTGGCCAATTCTATCCCTGAAAACCCACAGGGTAACAACTCCTACCATTTACTCGCCCAGCTCAAGGGGAATAGGTCTATTTATATTGTACACAATATAAGTGGGCAAACTGGTTGTGAAAGAAGTGGAATTTGGTTTTAATTCTGAAGAAGTAAACAAAGGTGTTGCATGCAGTAGAAATACTGCTCACAGAAAAATGAGGAGTTTAGTCTAAGTATGGTTAATGAGTCTTGCAACAGAAGTTTGCCTCCAGTTATATGCTGTACAGTAATCCTTAATTATGTTATCCTGTGCTATTTTTGTTCCAAACTATTCTTGCCTTATTCAGATTTTTGGATGGACAGAGTTTGTTTAACGAACAGATGTTCACTATTTTGTACAACATGTGGCCTCAGGCCTCATTTCCTGCATTATATTCAGACCCTTACCATGAAGTCAAAATGATTCTTTTCCTCAGGGGATTTTCATGATGTTCATCACTGTAATATCTGAATAGCTTCTCTCAAAATAATTAATTTACCTTCACAACACCCTTGAGCTGTGCAAGTTTTATCTATTTTTACAAGCTAGCAATAAAGGAAGAGTGAGATCAAGATGAAATATCCCCTCTCTTTTCAGAGTGCCAAGTCTGAGACATCCAAGACATGGTCAGGATGGTCACTTTTTTTAGTTTCTTTTTAGGTACAAACTATTAAATTTTGGACCTTTATTTCCAAATTTTAGTGCTTATTTATATGGTGGGGAGAGGTTAAACTCAAGTTAAAGTAATAGTCTTTGGTGTACTATTGTTTGGATTTATTAACACTAGTTAAATCATATTTGTTTAAAGAATAAAATAATCTAGAATTTCACATTTTCTAAGGAAATAAAAATGAGTGCTCCCCAATTCAAGTAGGTTATGAATTTGTGGATATTTATATGCCAATATATTTATAATACCGCACACTGCCAATTTCTAACTATTTGTAGGCTGTTCACTCAGGTTTTGATAAGAAGGTAAAAACTGATCTGTGGAACATGTAATTTGTCTCTGAACCAGTTAAATCAAATAATTAGAGTGAACACAAAGCATCAGTATGAACAGAAATTAATTTTCAGTGTCATAGCTAGAGCAACTGTCTAGAAGAAGTCCTGACTAGAGAGGAGGCATTTGTTACAAAAATGCTTTTCATGATGTTGACAGAAAGATTTTGTTTTTAATCCAAGGAAGCAAATTAAATTATGGCGCTTGTTACAGAAAGGTTAACTACTCAACCCACTGAATTCCAGGAGCATCTCGGAATACCTGTTCTGCCCTGGATAAGATGGAACCTTCCTGTGTGAAGCTCATTGCCTGATAAATCCAGCTTTTTGCCTTACAGAGCTGAGTCATTACTGATTTACCAATAAAAATCATATTTGGAAGCCTTTGGACAAGCTATGCATTTACCAAAATGTACCAAATTAAATTTAAAATAAAACCATAAACATTTATAGGCAACATCATAGGTGGTAAAGCTTCAAGCTTGGTTGAAGTTCACCATCTTGTCAGCTGGGGCCCAGAGTTTACTTCCCCTGTATTACTCATGTGCACCAAAAATTACTCCCCTCACAGGGTGCTGCTTCAGGTGGACTCTTTGGCTACCCCCTCTGTTAGGCCTATGGAAGCTGTTCTGCTTAATATAAAAAGGAATTTGAAAATATTTATTGGGCTGTGAGGTTGAGTAAAGATAGTAAGCTTTATGGCTTGGGGCTTTTTCATATTGGGAAATACTCAGCTTCAGTCCCTGTTTCAAGTTTAGTCCCATGTTTAGTTCATTTTTATTGGATTGCTTCCAGTGATAGTGGTAGCATTTAACAAGTCTATGTGTCCCCTTTCTTCCCCCAGATTTGTGTTTAAAGGCTTCATGCTTTTTAAGCTTTTGAAGTGTTTATGTGCCTTTTTTCAGAGACAGGTCCATGGTTCGCTTCTGTAGGTCAGTATTGCAGAAATAGATGTGCAAGCTAACATCTGGAGGGCTCAAACACACGTACTAGAGGTTCCTATCAGCTATATCTGGTAAAGTCCTGCTCAGACTACTGATTGCTGAAGTCTGTGTTGCTTTTTGACCATCTCTCATTTCAGTGCTGTGTCTATGTGCTTAAAACACTTAGACTTGTCAGATCTGAGCATTTTAATGAATGTGTCCCTTGTGGATGTCACTTTAACATCTCTGTGCCTCATACTCTGCTTGGTAGAGGTATTTCTGTCACAGGTAGTTGTGAGATGGTAAAATGCCCAGCTGCTGGGCTGGGGATGCAGTGCACAAAGATGAGAAATGCAAAGGCTTCTTGGTGCCTGGATCCCAGAGCTGTGGGACCCCCCTCGGGAGTTTGGAATGAACTAAGAATTGGAGTTTTGGGCCATGAGAAGCTACTCCTATAGGGGTGTGCTACTGGTAGGACAATTTAGGTCCTAAGGTGATCTTCCTCCAATTCTGAATTTCAAGAATCCACCTGCCTCAGCTTGTTGATAAGGATTTGTTGGTATAGGTGTATAGCTTTTTGTTCAAATCCTAATAAGCCACTCACTCTAGAGGAGACAATAACTGGTAATTTTTTTAATGGCTTTTGTGGTACAATTTTGTTCCTTTAGCAGTTCAGCCTCTCTCTCCATCTCCCTGCTGCTCCAGCCTGCACTGACACACTCCTCCCAGTGGCTGAACTTGGCAAATCTAGATTCTCAAGCTAAAAACTTGCACTGAACTTTAAGCAGCCTTGAATATTTCCTTGCTTTGGTCTGCTGTACCCCCTAGTGTAAAATCTAGGATGGTGGCAAGCCTCAGAGACATAGTGAGCAGCCAGGGGCAGACTGTGCTGTTCATTTGATGGTTCTCTTCTGAAAGAGAAGTGTTTCCAGCCCTGTAAGCCAAGCAGCTGCTGTCACTGCTCCACGTTGAGCTGCTGGTATGAAAGCAGGAGCATGAGCAGGGTTAGGCTGTCTGGGGAACTTTGCTGATGTTTGAATACAGAAATGGCTTCTAAGTTAGTGGCAGGACTTACATGGAGAAAGGAGTGTGAAGGAAGCTTTGTTCATAATGCATTCTGTGCTCGGATCTTACGGATTTGGAAACAGCACAAAAGGAGAGGAGAGGGAGGAAAGATGAGCGGCACCATATGGGTTGCTGGAATAGAGAAACCCAGTTGTGGGTGGGGAGCATTATGCTTATTTAGTAACAAAGACACTGTGTCTCTGCAGTGCACAGGCAACGTGAAAATAGCAGCTCACATTCTGCTTTTTCACAAACTGAAGCTGTCTTTTGAATGACTGGATTTGACAAGGTCAAGATCTCTGTCTTGTGAATTTGACTGATCTTAATGACCTGGAACAGGGCAAGCAGAAACTGTCGCTGTCAGAGGAAGGTTATCCAGAACACCAGGAAGAGTTAACAGAATCTAATATTTATGAATGCAGTGGTGAAAGTTGCTAACACAACACCAAAATGTGCAGCGTGCTACCTGAACCTCATCGTCAGCTCCTGCTCTGACTTTTTAATTCGTGGGCAATTTGGCAGAATTCATTGGTATTTTCTGTGACCCTTGTGTGCGCACACACATGACAAACATTTTCCCTGTCATTTAAGATGCCAAATGGACTCCACTGACGTGTCTGTTCATTATTTTTTTCCCAAGTGCTGAAGGAACAGTGGGTCAGAGCGACGATAAAAAAAGTTTGGATTTTTATTTTTCCCAGTTGTATCTGTGATACAGAAGTTGCTGTCAGTCATCTGTGACCAATACATCTGGAATTGACACTTCCAGCTGAAACATTTGGGGGGCATAAACAATGCTGAGAGCTCCTAGGAGAGAGTCTCTTTGTCTGTGCTGTTGTATTTTTTAGCATAGTGAGCTCTGTATTGGATCCTCTGGATGCTGAATATTATGAAAATTAAAAAAGGGAAGCCAGGTTTTTGACATTCAGATTTACTTATAATCTCACACTATGGAAGTAGGAATTTTTAGACTAATTAAGAAATTAAGTAAAATTTTTATTTTGCATTACTATTTCAAAATACTTGTTACCAGGTAAATCCACTTTCAGTTGTGTTGTACAAATAGAAAGCTGTTTTATAACTGATCTGATCATGCTGCTACACTAGCAAGCACTTACTGTGTGAGTTCAGCAAGTCACTTCTGCCTTTCCCATTGATGTTAGGGCATTTTTGCAATTTGTTTGGTGCAAAGATGTCTTCACTTTATTTTCTGATCTTAGTTCTGCAATGCTGGGCAAGACCACTGGATGGAACTATTACATTTTACTTAACAGGATGATGCAAAACCATGCCGAGACTGAAATATGTGTTCCTAAAAAATCCCTTTTATCAAATAATGGCATTACCATCAATGTTTGATTTTTTTTAAAAAAAGTATAAAAGGCGTAAAGAGAGCAGATTTAAAATAGTACTTCTATAATCTCAAATTACCAAGAGAGGATATTTTCTCTTTTGCAATCTGTAGTTATTCTATTTGGAAGACTCAGAGTTGAAAAACAAACAGAACTTTAATTATACTTTTTGAAGTCATGAGGGCTTTTAAGATACTGTGTACCCTGTGCAGTAGTATTAGCCAGCAGATTATCCAGCCAGAAGTTTTTCAAGACTTAATATTGTTTGGCAGATAGCAAAAAGCTTCCACTGTGGGAGATGCTAGGCAAAAGGCTTTTAAGAAGTCATGCTTCAATTATTCTGGTTAATTAGAAAGAAAGTCTGTAATTAAGGGAGTAGTTCTTCCCTTTTTTTCCCTCCCCTCCAAATGAAGTTGAAAGTTAATTTGGAGCTAAGATTATGGGGTTTATTTTCTCTTGCCTTTTATTTTGATTGGATGGACATGATAGCTGCTGTCATAATACTGTGGGACCTCCGGAGATGAACATTTTAGTTGATCAGCAGTTTGCATGCAAAGAACTAGTTCCTATATTTGGAAACTTTTACAGATTTGTATAATTTCAGATCCTTACCAAGATACTCTGTGTGGTGATAGCTGGAAAGGTTTACACTAGAAAGCTACTTTTATAATTTGCTAACAAGGCATTTGCTAAAATAAAAATCATAAATTCATGTGTATTGTGGTAAAACAGACCCTTTTGCCACTCTTGGAAATGAAACTATGGTAATAGAAACTCATTATGGCATTGTCCCCTAGGCAGTGACAGCAGGCAGATCTCATTGCAACCCAAGCTCCGTGTACTCACACTGGAGTCCTGAAATATTCATTTGTCTCACATGTGTGTCAAGAGGTGTTATGGAGGGGAGACCATATTCATGGGTGGTTAGCAGCTGGCATGGAGCAGGGTGACATGCAGAGATCTTCCCTCCTTTTTTGTCCTAAGGAACAAAGCCTTAATGCCTGTAGTACCTTGTAAATCATGTGATACTTAGCTCTTTATTTAAGGAGAGAAACGGGCATTAAATATACCATACAATATGAACATGTTGATTTTTTTTTTCCGGTGGGTTATACTTGTTTATGTATACGTTATACTTAAGTATACTTGTCAAGCACTGGCAAAACAGACTCTGAAAATGTAGGAGTGCTCATAGGCTTTCTAGCAACACAGCAAGAGGACTTAAGGAGCACAGACAGAAGTTCAGGTAGGTGACTGCAGTCCTGGTGAAGCTGAGGACCCTTTGCAGATGGTGCTGGGGTTTGTCAGCGTGGTTGCTCTAGGGATCTGCATGTGAACTACTGAAATTCTGCTTGTGTTATGGAGTTACCAAATTTGTAAAGTGATACCAAGGTTAGGCTAAATATGTAAACCCGTTATTTCTTCTGAAAGGGAAGGAAAGGGTGCCTGAGAGGCAGCCTTCTGAATTTGGAGGAAATCAGTCATTATCAGGGAAAGACATGTCTAAATTTCTTAATGAAGGAAAGAAATAATTAGTTAGACCAAACTATTTACTTCATTGTTTTTGTCTTACTTTTCAGATTGCTAAAACCCAACAGAGAACAGCTATTTCCCAAGCTGAATTGACTAAGCCTGCTGCTTTGTCTCCTTTATTGTGACTTGGGTGTGAGCTGGTAGTGGAGCTGTTTTTCTCCACTCACCTTAGAAGTGGTCTTGTAATTGATTTTTTTTTTTTTTTTTTTTAAAGAGGATAGATTTCACAAACTAAAAAAATTCCCTTGTTTTTTGAATATTTGATAAATGTGACTATTCAAGTTATAAGTAAAACCAAAAGCATCTTATTTTTTCTGATAATTAGCCTTTTTATGTTTGCCATTTGCGTTCATTTAGCCTACCCTGACTTCTACTGCAAAAATGCATATCACCTTAAACATGTCACTACAGTTACTTGGTGTTTTGAGGTATCTCCAGCTAGATAACTTCTGGTTGTGAAGAGTTGTCTTACATGACTTCTGGTTCAGATGGCTTGTTCCTTTAGATGGATGTTGATTTAATAAATATAACAAAACACAGAATATGACTTGGATGCTAATCCTGGATGGAGCTTTCCTTTAAGGAAAGGGAAAATTAGTTCTGTGGTAGCATTATCAGCTGTAATGCCAGCACCTGCCTTTTGTTTCACAGTATCTCCCAGATGCTGGAGTTCCCAATCTGCCTGGCTTCACAGCTCCTCACCTGCCTTGCTCCTTGCAACTGAGCTACCACAGTGTAATTGAGAATTTCAGACTGCACAAGCACCAGATGATGAGATTTTTTTTTTTTTTTGGCTTAAGCCTAATTAACTGTTAACTTGTTAATTGGTGGAAATTCCTACATCAGAGATCAGAAGTTTGTGCTGCTAATTATCATGATCTCGTATGTGATACTGTGCTGACACTGGCGACATTGGCAGACTGGGATAATTAGAAGTAGAGAGAAGCAAAACCAGAGTACTTATCTAATTGATTTGATGGAATATTCAGTTTTTCATTGCTCCTCCCTGCCTCAACAATAGGAATCAAGTATGAGCTGCTAGACACTGGAAGCTTGGTTAGTATCTGAGCATATGACCAAGCTCTACCCACACAGACAATGTATGAATTGGTATAAAAGACTCTCTTTAGAAGTGTACAAATATAGTTCTCACAGCACTTAAAAGGAGAGACGGAGCTGATTGGTTTTGACTCTTTGGCTGCTGGGGAGTTGCACATGGTGGTGGGGTCAGCACAGCTGCTATGGTAGGTGACAGCTGTGGTGATGCTCCAGGCTGGTGCCCAGAGAGGCCAGAGCCCCTTGTTGGTCAGAGGTGTCCCTTGGGAAAAGCTGGCAGAGTGTAAGAAGTCCATAACATAGAATGAGGTGTAAAGACCCAGTTGTCATTAGCATGAGGTACTGTAGTAGCTTGGCATGACATATATTCAGTGGTGTTATAACCAAATTTTAAAATAGAAAATGTTTTTGAATCATGAATTTCTACAATGAATTTTCTTTAGGCTTTGCTTTTTCATACATAGTTGAGGTGGTGTGGGTTCTTTTGGGTTTTGTGGGGGGTTTTGTTTGTTTTTGCTTTAAGGTAGAAGTGTGTCCTATTTGTAGGATAATATTGCTGAGCCTGTTACCTCTCTGTATTTCTTGCCCTTCCATTTTGTTCTTTATATTTACTGTTCTACATTTTCCTTTCTTTGCTTTCTTGTGCTTTTACTTGCCAGTGTAGTATTTTCTTTGTGTTGCAAGGGATGGTGGAGAGAAGTTTGCTCCTGAAGGCACCCTGCCCAGGCAGTGAGCACAGAGCTGACTGGTGAGCACAGTGAAATGTCACACCAATGTTTTGTAGGACAGGGAATGCACAGGAGAGGTAACCAAAACCTGTTTTGCTTTTCATTTAGTAATATAAAGAACTAGACAGATGAAGTTTGAGAGGAAATGCTGAATGGATATTTGCAGAGCTGGGTAAAATTAAAGGGGGAAACATAACATAGAGAAGGAACACAGAAGGAAACAAAGCACTGAAAGATGAGTTAATGGCTGCTCACTGGTGCTGTGTGCCAAGGGGCTGTAACTACAGTATGGGTAGAAAGGCAGGTGAAAAAAGGCCAAGGTGGATGAACAAGTAAGTGAAAAATGTGATGCTGATAAGAGGGGAAAAAACTGTGTCATGAAAAGATTCAAGAAAAGCCTGGGAGGAATATAGAAAGAAGTTAAGGGAATATAAAAATTGATGAGAAAAGAAAAGACAGATTTTAAATATTACACTTACTTTTAAAGGAAGAGTTTGAGATGAAATTACTTTTTATGCAGGTAGAAAAGGTGCTTTTCTCTCCTGGGAAATCCTGAAGTGCAGGGAGAGGTGATGGTGGTGGTGACAGCATCTCTGCTTCACATGAGTGCAGACAGGTTCCAAAGGTAGCTTGCTGTGCCATGGGGGTGCTCAGCAGGCTGAGATGGGCCTGGGGTGCCCCAGTGTGAGGGTGCTGGGGTGCCCACTGAGGCTGGCCCTGCCCACCAGGGAGCCAGGGATGGGAGCAGCCATGTCCTGCAGGGAAATGAGCGGTAAGCTCCCTCTCCCAGGCTTTGCTTCATCTCTCTGGTCTTCCCATTACTGCTGCTGGAAAAACATTCCCCCTCACTTTAGTTATCTCCGTTTTGCAATTATTGGTATCTTGGCACAGTTTGGGTTTTTTTCTTGAGTAAGCTGGAGTTGCTACTTTGTCAGGAATATGGCCAGCAGGCAGTATTAACCTCTCAAGAAAATGCAGTTACTACTCTTCAGCCATCAGCCTCTGCTAAAGAGGATTTTCTGCTTCCTTGGTTGAAAACAGCATGGATTTTCTCCTTTGTTCTCCAGTAAAAATATTCCTCCTAAGTACTGGAGTTCCTTGGATTTGAAAACAGATGATGAAGTATAGACCTGAGCTGAGTCTTCTGTCTCTCCAAGTCTTGGCAGCTCCTGCAGGGTAAAAACCCAACAAAACCAGACCCTCCCAGCTCTTCCAAAGCCCATCCTTAATTTAGCATTCAAATATTTTCCTGCAAATCAAAAGTACCTAGTTCAAATGTACCCCTCTGCCCCCGAACCAGCTGGAAACTTAAAGATCAATAGAAAATACAGTGGTTTAGTAAGGAAAAACCTTTTGGTGTGAATCAGTATGTTTTAAAAAGGCTACTTCCTCACTAGAGCAAGCTAGGTTTTTCACAGGAGAAGCTTGGGGAGAGGTGTAGGGGGGAAAGTACCAGACTACAGCCCATAGCTTGACCAGTGTGGCTTATGTTGGGGCAGTGAGGTTGAAGTTGCTGCTTTGAACTGAAGTGTGCAGTCACCTGGTGTGTGTGTGTTTGTGTTCTGTTTTTACAGTGCTAAAAAAAAGACAGTTTAGGGTGACCCTAGATCAGTTGTTATACAGCTCCTGTTACACATCCAATATGATACTGAAAATTTACCTTGTAAGGATTCCTATTTCTTTTAGCTATTTGCTTTCAAAAGTATTTAAGATTTTACCTGCAAATACTTGGAAGCTGCATGCTGATCCAACAAAAAAAAGGTGCATAAAATATATGGTACATGATCTGGACTGTCAGTCATCTGTCACTTGTTCAGAGTTTTTTCTCTTGGTGGTGGGAGTAGGTTATTTTCCAGTGTGCACATTGGTAGGTTTGGCTGGACACTTTCTATTGCATGGATCATGTGCTTGTGTATAGTAATGTGACCTGTAACTCTCAGACTTTGGGTCCCCAGGTAGATGAATGCCATGGATTGATGAGCAGGGACATTTCAGTAACATCTTCCCAACTTAAACTTGACAGGTTAGAGCAGTTCTGTGCGTGTCTTGTCACATAACACCCAGAGAGCATCAGGAGGGTCAAGTAATATCTGAAAATGAACTAATCCCAGTGAAAGTCTGTACAAGCTTTACGTCAATTTTTTTGAGAGCATTTTTTTTAGCGTCTCACTTTCTATGCGCTTTTTCATGGCTGTAGTTCTGTGCTTCTAGAATTAGTTTGTGACACTGTTAATAAGAGCAAAGACACAAAGATTTATTCTCCCTCCCATTTGATTGTAGCCTTGTTAATGTGTAGGTGCCTATGCCAACAGTATCCTAGAAGAAATGCAGATTGGGACTTTAAGAGGTCCAGGAGAGGAAAGCATAGGAATCAGTGGGATGCTGGCTGCTTCTGTTGCAACCTGCCCTCCCTCTATTTCTGCATGGGTCCACCCCATTACTGAAAAGGGTTGCTGGAGTGTGATGGCTGAGATTTGCCAGAAATCAAAGCAGTAGATAGAAGGCCCCAGACACAGCTGCCAGGGCACTGCTAACTCAGATTCCACTTGCCATTGGCCCTTTCCCCACAGCATGGCTTTCCAGCCTTTCCTTCCTCAGTGTGGATGCAAATCCAGGCTTGTCCCATCCCAGGAGCAGAATCCAGAACTTGTCTTTGTTGAGGGAGTCAACAGCTCCTCCCAATTTGGTATCTTTGGCAAACTTAGTGTCCTTTCCTGTCCTGAGTCCAGGTCATTCATGAAGATGTTGAAGAGCGCAGGGCCGAGGATGGAGCCCTGTGGAACCCCCCTAGTGACAGGTCACCAGTCTGATGTCACCCCAGTCACTGTAACCCTTTGTGCCCGACCCGTGAGCCAGTTGCTCACCCATCCCGTGATGTATTTATCCAGCTGGGGGATGGACATTTCATTCAGAAGGATCCTGGGAGAGACAGTATCAAAAGCTTTAGTGAAATCCAGAAAGATCACATCAGCTGTCTTCCCTTGATCAGCTGGGTGGGTTACCTTGTCATAAAAAGAAATTAGGTTTTTTTTAAGAAGGACTTTCCTCTTATGAATCTGTGCAGGCTGTGACCAGCCACTGAGTTGTCTGTGTGGTGTTTTTTCAGCATAAACATGAATGCTGCTTTCAGCTTCTCTTAAAGCTTCATGTGTTTAATGTGAGTTCTGATGGTGGAGCTTGTTAATCCATCAGGTACGCTGACTGTGTGACAGTGTATAAGGAACAGCTACTCGATGGTTTAGTATGGAAATGAAATCTTGAAGGCTTTGTGAAACACCACAGGCAGCATTTCTGTAGTAACACAATGAAATTTCCAGGTAAAATTTGTGGAATTACCTAACACTTTTACCCAGTGCAGGTGTGCAACAGAACAAGCAAAGCAAATTCTCAAGATTTTCAAAGTATATGTTAAGTATTTGATAACAAAAGTAAGACACATAGGCATTTTTTGAGTATTTGTTTCATCTGAAAACAGTAAAAGTATTTCTAATAAATAGAAGTCATAAAGTAGTTACAGTGTGCTATAAAAGTGCAATTTATTTTACACTTGGTAATGCAGGATGCAGTAGAGTAACACTAAATAAAATCTGATGCAGTGAATTTGGCGGAGTACTAACTGTACATTTAGATGATTGTGCTATTAACCTCTTTCATATACCCTCTCTAGTTTGTGGGCTACTTTTTATTGCAGTAATAAGTGGTAAGGACTACTATTAGCAGTATGAGATGAATACTGCCCCCTTAATTTAATTTTCTCATCCAGACTGTTATGACAATGACCTATATAGTCTTTAAGATGAAATTAATTTTGGTCCAGAGGACCAGCACATGGCTTATGATTCCCTCAAGTACTACTTAAGCCTGAGCTTGATATTTTATTTAGCAAATCTTGCACAATAATTAAGCTCAGAGTAGATTATTGTATTAGTTTTGTCCAGTTGGAACAACTTTTTCCAAGGAAAGAACAGCACTTCAGAAAACCAAGTGCTTTATATTCGTGTACTTTGGTAGCTGTGAACCAGATGCTGCTGCAGCTGAAGCTGCCTATTGCAGTCTCCAACTGTGCTCCTTGAGGTGTGCAAGATTTACTCTTGGATTAATTGGTCGTATATTCTGTAATAAAACATTCATGTAGTCTATATAAATGTTTGTGCAATGTGGCTTAGAAGGCATCTTTTTAAATCTGTCAGCTTCATTAATGAAACTTTTTTTCTTTTAAACTTCGATTGTCATTCTGGGTAATGGTACTTTTGCTGTGAGTGTCTTACAAGCTATGTGAAAATATTTTTGTAAAAGAGCATCAATTTTCTCCAAGGTGAAGCTTCAGCCAAAGCTTACATCTTACTAAAATCCACAGAATTAATCAAGAAATATATTTGAATGCACCAAACCACAGAAAACATTTAGTGTTTGTATCCTATACATGCACCATGAATCATTCCTCTGTCAATGGTTCTCCCTGCTTTGGTTTTCCAATTACTAACATAAAATGAGTTGACACTAAAGAGTAAATGGGTGCAAATGATAATGGAGTCCTAAAATGTGAATATAATGTGAATCATTTTATAAATCCATTGAAAATCAGGTGGTGGTGTCCTATAAATTAATGCATGAATCTCCTTCATGTGACTATGAACTGTGAAAGTTTTTAATTTCATACTTATTTTCTGTAACTTTTTTTCCCTTTTATATACTTGTGCCTTCATTTTAATGCCTCTTTATTTTGGTTAGGTCAAGTTTAAATATCTAATGAATTCCACTCACTTTTTTCTTTAAAGGTGTTTAAAGATTCTGACTGATTCTGTGTTATGAGAGCTGTAGGGATCCATCCTTTTTGTATCTCTTCATGTTCAATTCTGTGTACAGTAGAGCTAATGGAATTTACTTTTCTGTGCATGCTGTAAAAGAATTGGTATTTGTGCAAAGATTAAAATCCAAAGTGCAGCCATGATTCACATTAATTCTTTCAAAGGATGTCAGAAGAATGTGTTCTACAGTGACATTCCTCATTGCTTTTTCCGAATGTATCGAGCCTTGAAAACTGAGATAAACTGAAAGTCTGTACTTTTGAAGGCAAGGAGACTGAGTAACAGCACAGATCAGAATCCAAATTCCAAAGGCATAACTTAGTCTTAGAAATTCATTTTAAGAAGATGTGGCACAGACTAATCCTAAGTTCTGTCATAGGTCGCATGAGACTGTTCTGACATTTAGAATGGTCCTCAGCATGGCAAGCTTTCAGGGTGACATTTAGATGGAACTTTTTAGAAATATATCACCTACTTGGGGAAGTGCTGTGGAGTGGAGCAGATTTATAGAGCGAGGAGCCTATTATGCAGAACTGTAGATCACTGTCGTCCACCACTAAAGCCAGCTTTTTTGCTAATGTTCACCAAGTGTCCTTTGCCTTTCTCCTCTCCTTGGTGAAGTAACAATTCAATTTGATAGCATTATTTTAAAATATTTTTGCTGGGAACACTAAACTTCTATCATTTGTCTCATTGCCTGCTCATTCCACCAGATACTTTTTTCTCCTTTTTTCTTCCATTTTACTTTTAGCTGCCTGTTTGCTCCAAAGTTTGTGATATCAACATGTTGTACATCTAATAATATAGCTGGGTTCCAGATAGGAATATCAGTCATATTACTGTGTACTGTATATATACAGTTGCAAAAACATAAATCAATGAAAAAAGTTAATTTATAGAATGCAGTGTTATTTTGTGAAAGTAGTGTTACCCTGAGACAAATGTACTGTTATGAGAGTAGAAAAAAAATTTCAGAAAAAAAGGGGGAAGAGGGGGCATAAAATGACTGCAATTACCTGTTGTCAAAATTTGTGAAATTACTATTAAAGCACACTTTTGGAGTTCTGTAAATTACATGGTATTTTCTGCAACATAGATAATATTTCATAGAAGTCTGTAGCTATAGTGTTTCAGGAATAGCTAATATTTTTTGCTAAATCTGTGACTAACCATTATTTCTAGGCTCTGTTGTCTGTAATCTGCTGGCAACACAACTGAATTTAGACCATCTGAGTCCTGAGTCAAATCCCCAAAGCTTTTACTTGTGCACCCCCTTTTTCCCAGTCTATCCAATTCATCCAGTTAGGTGGAGCAGAGCCTTGGCTGGCTGTTCATTTGGATTCAGCAATCAGCTTAATCAGCCACACATGATAGGTATCCTTCGTTAATGTTTCGAATGAGGGTTTCTATTTTAGATCAGTGAGAAGGGCTGATAAATAGGTAGAAATAAAGAGTGGCTTATATGAATGCAATGTGCTGCATTCCAAGACACGGCTGAGTTTGAGTACCCAGGAGGCCGTTTACTGGTGACATTACAGAAATAAGTGATGGAAATGTTAAGGATTTGATATTGTAACAATGATGGATTGTTTTGTGTGGTTTTCAGATTAATTCTTAAAGTCCTTTTTGCTGTCTCTTTTTTCTAACTCCTTTTTCTGTGTTCTCATTTACATTTCCACTTATATTCTACTGCTATGGAAGTATATTCTAATTAACTTTGTCACAGACTAGTGTAATTGAAGTTACAGCTTGGTAAAGCTGAGGGTCAGTGCACCTTCATGATGACTAGGGGATTAGGAAGATATTTAAAAACTTACAGTTGATAAAAATGCATGAGAGGAGAGCCAGTTATTAACCTGATTTCAGCTAAAAAGAAATCTGCTATGGCTTTTGTAATATTAAGAGTCCTTCTGATTTGTGAAAAGCTCACTGCATTCTTCTTTCTATGCAAATTTCCTAAAATTACGTGAACTCTTGATGTTGAAAAATGTAGGATGCTCATTTGGTTTGGCTATGCAGATGGAATCAGGTATTTTTTGTGTTAATGAAGAAAGGGAAGTATCTGACATTTGATCTTTTCACTCAATGATCTACATCCTTATATAGAGATTTACAGATTAAATATGGCAGACTATCATTCACTTCACTCTGTAGAATTTGTGACAATGGAACCAGCAGAGAATATTCATGGAGTGTAAGACTGTAAGAGATTCACCCTTCAGTTCAGCAGGGTAGACAGAGAACTTTAAAAATTACCACGTTGAGCCAGGCTGAAATAAATCTGTTTGTGTGGAGTATGTGAGTATCAGCTTTCCTTTTCACAACCCCCCAAAGGACTTAGTCCTGACATGGTGGTATACAGCTACAAATTTCAGAGAAAAACAGAATCCCAGAATGGGTCAGGTTGGAAGGGACCATAGTGGGTGTTTTAGGGCTGTTTCTGCTCCCATGCTTAGGAGGAGTGTACTAGCTGTCAGGGAGCTCATTTTCCTAACGACTACACTTGAAGGCTTCAAAAATACAAAAGAGAAAAATAAAACTATTGAAATCAGCTTCCTGCATTGGACCTTTTAGGGAGATCAGGAGGAAGGTAGACGGGATGTTGCTGGTTTAGCTGATTCCGGGTGTGTACACTGCTATTGGAGTGAGCTTTGGGCGTCAGGTTTTGTGGGATGTTTTTACCCTCCATCTTGTTGTACTCAGGAATCTCAACAAGTATCTGAAAAGTAAAACTTGCAACAGCAAGATAGTCTGTAATAACAGTAAATAACTTAATGTGACCAATTATAAAAATAAATGCCAATTGAGTAGGCTTTTTCGTGCCCAAAAAATTACTAGCTACAACTCGTAAATGACTATTTCTCCCTCTCTAGGTTTTTGCAAAAAGCTGTAAAATTAGGGTGATACCTAGAGTGGTTAGAAATGAAATTATTTCTTTTTGATATATTTTTGAATTATTAGAACAGGAGACAATATCAATTCCCTTTGCATACAGAAAGGGAAAGAAGCATGACCATAAAGAGCTCATGGCTGAAATTGTGTAGTAAGGAATTTTAGTGTGAAAGAAATCAAAGGATCGATATAGATTTGGTTTTCTTGGGAGATGGCAAGTTAAGTGAAAGTTTTATTACTTCATTTATACTTGTTGATAAAGTTGATGACAAAACTGACACAAGTAAAGTAATGAACTCCATGTTGGAGGTAGTGTTTCTGTGAATAACTTGTGCTGCATGCTCAGATGCTGCTGTATCTGAGATGAGCAAACAGAAGGCTCTGGCTTGACTGGAGTCATAGTATAAGATTTCTACAGAACTCAGAAGATAAATTACTGTTCTTATATTATGGATTAGTTCACGTAACGTTCTGATAGACCTTTATTTTTCAACTTGTTAAACTATGAAGTGTTGCTCTTTGAAATTGTAACATATTTTTCCACATTTTTCGTGGAGAACTATTTTGTCTTCGCTATGAATGACCACAGGGTGGCAACATTAAAAAATGAAACTCCAGAGCATGAGCTACAGATACACTGGTGAGGGTTGGGTTGTGTGGATTTTAGGGAGAGGGCAAGTACGAGCAGGTGTATCTGAGGACATGCCCCAAACTTCAGGTTTTGTATCAACTTCCACAGCTTAGGACCTCATGCTCGCAATTTCTGGCTTTGCTGAGGGATGTAGGAAGAGAAACTTGGTTCAGGTTGAAATATTGTTGGTATTTTCTCCCATCCAAAAATTTTTGTGATGGATGGTGATGTTTTACTGCTGAATAGAAGTTACTGCTCTGTTGAAAGCACTGAGGACAGAACTGGCTGGTAGTTGGTGTGGTGCACAAAAATATGCTGCAGTGTTACCTGGATAAAAGATTAGGTCAAAGAGCCAGCCTGCTGCTAGTATTAATACTCATCTGGAAGTTTAGTTTTAGTACAATTAACACAGGCAGCAAATAAATTGATTTTTAGAATTCTCAGTTGCATATTAAAAAGAAAGCACTTTAATATTTTCTTTTTAGTATGATCAATACATAAAATATAATTTTAAATGCATAATTTCTTGTTTACTGCCATTTCACAACTGGTTTGTTGTTTTTTTTCCTGAATGCTAGTTTTTTAAAGTCCTTGAGACTTCAAAGAGCTTGTTTCTTGAGGTATGTACAATTAACACCTGCTTGAGTATTGTAATGTGCTTATAAATGCATGCACTAAACTCCATTCTGGAAATCACTTTACAGAGGTATGATAGTTTTCTATTGTTACAATCCAATGAAGTGAAGAAGTGCGATTAGGTGATTTAGGCCTTGCTGATTAGCCAATGAATGGAGTGTAACCTGTTTTTCAAAAGGAGTTTTCTCAGTGGGGAATTGGGTCTCTAATTCATGTGGTTCACTCTGGCTCCTTTACTGGACTTGATTCTTAATAAGTAGGAAGAGATTCTGAATGACTCACTGGAACTTTGAACTCCTCCAGGAGACAATTAGGAAAACATTTAATAGTAAAAGATTTAGTATTCACCCTGAATAATCTTAAGACATAATAAATCATCTTCTTTCATTTATTAAAGTGTTTCAGTAAAACTGAGACACAATCTACCTTCATTGTTCATACAAAACTGAACAAGAGGGGAAGAAATACCAGGTGCATGTAAGAATTGATATCAACTTATTGTTAAGCACATCTGAAGCAAGTGTGTGTTTGCATCTGAACACATCTACACAAAAAAGTAACCAGCCCCTTAAACAGTTCCACCAACTGTTATTTAATGTAATGCATAAAAATATAAATTCCTTTCCAAACTTGTAAATAAATAGTGCGGCATTTTTTCTATGTACTTTCCATGGCTTTTTCCCCCCCCAGTGAAATATGTATTTTTTTTTTTGTTTTGACTTGTATGATAATGGGATAAGCGATTAACTTTTCAGTAGGCTGCATTAGCTTTATCTGGCAGAAGAAAATTCAGGAACAATATTAAAAAAAATTTGCCCACAAAAATGGCTAAATATAATCAGTAATTTGAAGCCTGTTAAACTAAGAAGTCACCTAATAAATCTGTAAATAAATCTTGGTAGGGTAAATATACCCTACTCTATACTACCAAATATTCATATATTTGAATTTCATACTAAATGGCATCCAGACAGGATTGGTACACAACGCTAGAAGGAAGAGTAGTGTGTGACTAGAAATACATGTTTAATATTTTGTTGCAATTTTTGTCTTGTTGCTCCAAGTAAAAATTTAAACTTTGCCTTGTGCTGGGAGAATGTGCAGACTTTCCCTTTTAAGGTGGTGACATCCACTGCAGATGCTGCAATTTATCACTTGGCTTTAACACAAATGTGACATGATCTCATTAAACTTCTGCCACAAGGTTTTATTGCTTTAATAATTTGTTGCAATATTTATAGAATACTGGAATGGATTGTATTGAATTTATCATATTATCCAAAAAATAATGTGACAGAACAATAAATCATTTACATTTTAGAAAGTGGTAAAATTGTATTGTCTTAACATTCTAGATCCAAGCATAATAAAATCTCCTCTGAAAATAAAAGGGAAGCTTATTAGCATGAAATATTTCATGGTAGACTTATTGGTTTGGGTCTTGATCAAAAATCTCTCAAGCTATTATCTGGTAGCTGCTGACTTAACTTTTTAAATAGTGTTTCAGCAATGCCTTGTCTTCTTGTGGAATAGACTGAATGCCGGAGCAGAGAATAAAGGATCACTTGAGGCCCTTAGCTGAACTGGGTCCTGTCTGATGCTGATGTTCTTTTAATTTGCTTAAACAGTAGTGAGACTGTTCCTAGAAGTGAAAGAGCAGCAAGGAGAGCACATGAACAGAGAGCAGAGCAATTTGTAAAAACCACTTTTTTTTTGTCTCAACTACCTTTTGAAGGAACCAGTTGCTAATTCAAGATCTCTGTGAAGCCCCAAGGAGAGCTGGGATGCGTGAAATACAGGTATTCCTCTGTGCCTGTAATTACACACCAATAGCTGTTAAGTAGCAAGACAATGTAGTAAAGGAAGGGGAAATAAAAAGCTTAAATTAATGACAAAAGCAGTCACTAGTTATTTGATCCTCCAGGTTATGATTTTTTTTTTAATTTAAAATATGCTCTGTGTATGTCCGGCCTCCTCCACTCCAGATATTGATTCATTCTAGAGTGATGCTGTGGTTAATTCTAAAACTGCAGTTACTGCTTTTATGAACTCCTGTAAACCAAATAATCCAAATCAGGGAGAAGGGACACCAGTGTGGTGAGAATTGTCTACATGCAGAAGTACTCCAGACACCTCTGATACAGATCCTTGACCTGCATTGTCTAAGTATGTGGTGAGAAGAGGGGAAAGGATGCAGAGAGATGAGAGAGTACAAAGAAATAATTAAACAGTAATATCTATTTGACTCAGTCCATCAGAAATCTTATCAAATTAAGGTTTCTCAGACACAGAAGTAGATTTTTAAGGAACATAAGAATTATATTAAGATTGATTTTTGTGAGTGCATACAGGATGTCATCTGAGCATAATAAATAGTGTTCTTGTTTTATAACAAAAAATACAGAGAGACACTCCAATTTTGGTCTTTCTTAAGGAGAGACACTTAAGTGGCCAGAATAAAAATTGTGATTTCTGTGGCAGCCTGGGTATAAAAATCAAAAAAATCTTCTCCTTTCGTAATTGAATATAATATATTCCTATCAGTGTACATCTTCAACGTTTTCAGATAAGTCAAACTTCTGGTGTTGTCAAAATGAAACATTTGCTCTCTTGTGTATGGAACTGAAGGAGAAACATGTTATTGCAGTTCAGTTCTACTTGAAAGTATCTCTGCTTCTGGAATGTGTGCTGCTTTTTTCCTTCACACTGTTCTTGTAGGTGTGGCAAGTACTCTGTTATCACTGGGTACAGGCAAGTGGCTTTTGTAAAGTGCTGCTTTGTGATATTTGAACAGACATAATGGGAAATTATCTCAGCCTGGAAGCATAGTCCAGGCAGGAGGGAGATGAGGTCTAACTGTCTCTTTCTGAAAACTATTGAAATCGCTATTAAAAGTGATAGGGATTTTCCAGAAAAAATGTCTTTTTGTTTGTTTCACTTTGTTCATCTTGGAAGCATCTTATTTTCCCTTACCTCCACTACCCTGCCTTTTTTTCCTCCAGCATTACTCTGTCATCTTGGTAGATAGTTGGCAGTTTCCATGAAAGTTTGATGGGAAGGCTAATGGTCTCTTCCAATTTTACTTGTTCTGTGACTTTTTTTATTGCTGCAAACACCTTGTGAATGAATGTGTGTGTGTTTCTGATGACTCCTTTTAAGTTTCCAGGATGTTTAATTTCCTTACAAACTGTCCCCACCCCCAACAATCTCAAAAATTATCTCAGACAACCACAAGTGCTCTCTCCATCATCACTATATCACATGTCAGTCTTAGATTTTTTGAGGAAAATTAGGTAATTAAAAGGGCATAGCAATTTTAAATCTGATTTTGGATGAGTAGAAGGACTTCAGGTGTGTGAATTCACATACTTGCTTTTAAGTGCTGCTTTCTCTGGGCTGCTGTATCCAGGTGCTGACCCAGAGCCCTAGCTCTTGGGCTGAGCTTTTTTCCACCAGTGCTCTCCATCTTTCCCTCACTGATGCTTTGGAAGCAGGGAAGAGGAGTTGGCATAACTTCTGAATATGGAGAGTGGCTTCCAATGGATTTGTCAGAGAATCGGCAGAGAAAACAAGCCCTCAACTCTAGCTGACATTTGAAAGATGTTGATGATCTTTCCTTAAGAACTGAGTATTGTGTTTTGAAATAGGTTATTTTTTTTTTAATCAGTAAAATAGGACAGGTAAATGTTTGTGGTACTTTCATAGAAATATCTGGCACAAGGACTGCTCAATTGTTTTAGAAATAGGAGCAGAGCTAAAGGTTTGCTTGGGCTTTGGAAGTTTACACTACATAGCTGTTACTGTGAGAGACTGTATCATGTTTCTCCATTTTTTAAATGTTACACATCTGTTCTTTAAAGGTAAGGTTGCTCACTGTTAGTGTGTTTTATTTACCTTAAATTGGCATAGTTTTGTTTTCCTCTTGCTCCGTTTTGAAGAGCAAATGAATAATGACTTGGTGACTCCCTTCTGATGCAGTTGTCATTTCCACACATTTTTCCTAACGTAGGGATAAATGAGACGTGGTAGCACTAATTTATTAGAAACATAGGAACTCTTGGTTCTAAAATTTACCATAAAGAGTACACTTTTGTCCCTCACCAAAGCCTTCATTGAGACAGACATTCAATGCTGCAGGAGATATACATGTTTTAGGTATGGCTTTATATTTTGAGAATATTTCTGTGCCATTGGAAATAATGACACGCAAACGAATAATAATAATAATGATAGGGCTTAAAGTGTCTTGGATTGTTCTGAAGAGTTTTTCTAGGTATGGCTAAATTTCAAGTTCAGATAAAGAAATACTAAAAATCATTAGTGAAATCTAAAAATTTGATTGCTAAATTTACAAAGGATGAAGGCAGTGGATTCCAAATGAGTTTGTTCTCCCAAGGGAGCCAGAAAAAGGAATAACTATGTCAGCTTCTGTTGCAAGCACTAAACCTGGAATTTATAGGTGCACATTTTAGTAATTATCTGCTTATACCTTTCAAGGAGGATCTTTTAAGGGTGTAATCAGAATTGTAAAAAGGAAGTGTGTTTCTCTTGCAGTAAATTAATGTCTATTTGAAAAGCCATTGGAAATGCTTGAATACTTTACATTTTTAAGAAGAGTAAGTGGTACAGATATTTGTAATCAAAGCAGTACTGATTGTGAGGTTGGGTTTTTTTTCATAGTGGTCATTTTAGAGATAAATGATTTTGTAAGACCCTGAAAGGAAAAGGTCACTTAATGCAGAATGTACATCTGTACAATTTATATGCCAATTAATATCCTGATTCATGGAAGACAACTGAGTTAAAAATCACTGTGGTTTCATGCCAAAATCCATAATATAGCATTCATTTTGCTCTGCATAATAGAATTTTATTTGGAGAACATATTTGACTAGATGAAGACATCAGAGTGTCTTGAATGAGTCTGGCAGTAATCCCACATATTTACTATCATATATTGTATGGTTGTCACAGTGTCTGGTATTGGGGAAAAAAAAAAAAAAAAACCTCTCCTTCCTTTGGAAAGTTTCCTTTGCCTACCTGTGGCTCCCTTGGGGACAATTTAATGGTTTTGGAAGGATATAAATGCAGTTAAATTGAAAAATGTATATACAGCTTGGGAACTGTTCAGGTAGTTTCCTTAAGAATTCAATTATTTCCTAGGGCTTCCTATAGTTGGATCTGGGGTACAGTGGATGTGGAGCATGTAGGGAAGTGGTGCAACTCTTGCAAACCTTAAACTGTTGCTTTACAGCACAGCAGTAATCAAGGATTTTAATTTAGGACTGACTCTTCCCTTTCCAGATTCTACATACATTTTCATGTAGCCTTAAAAACGTAAGTACATCCATAATATGAAACACAGGGAGAAAGATTAATCATAAAAATAAGCTATTTACATGATATTAAAAAGTAGCCATTTTAATTCCCTCTAGATGTTGGTTTAAATAGAAGTTATCCCCCTAAATTATCAAAGGATTTCTGAAAGTCTAATCTGAACTGCATAAGCTAACTGTATTCTATAAATCTTCCAATCTTTTTTTTTTTTAAAGTTCCTAAACTGATCAGCAGCCTAATTCATTTACCCTTGGGAATCGTAGAGTATCACTTTAAATGATTAAGTAATGGGAAAAGAGCTTAATCTCTTACAGCTTGTCTACAAGTAAAGAAGATCAAAGACAGAGTGATCAGGTTTTCCAGCTTTGCTGCTCTTTGGAGACTGGGGAAATTAAAACAGTCTCTTGTAAACTTAGATTTGTAGTCCTGTCCTGAACAAATATGCTCATAAATATATGGGAAGTTAAAGAAGAGAACAATTTGTCATATCTCTAGAGAAAACTATTACCTTCTTTAAGAACTAATATATCAATTTATGCAAGGTCTGTCAGCTTGGTGAGATAAGCTGCAGGATAGCACTGGCTGGAATTTCTCATCAGGAGCTGTTCTCCTGGAGTGTTTGTGCCTGCAGGAAGCACAGTGTGTGCCATGAGCTTCTGTGGCTCCGAGCCCTCCAGCTCTGGGCAGGACATCTGGAAATATTCCCCCTAGCTGTGCAGTGGCTGCCCAAGCAAACGGATACTCTTGTAATTCGTGGCAGTGACGAAAAAGGATCTTCTCACAGGATTTCTGGTTTTTTCACCTTTCTGTAGTGTGGTTGATCTGACACCTGAAGCAGATTTCCCTAGATAAAGGGGAAATCAGGTCACTCTGGCATTTGGTGGGATCCTCACTTGAGGAGCCACTTGGTCATTTTTATATATTTTACATTTTTCCTTCTGTTTGTTTTGCAACTCTTTTTGCATCTAAATTCACTCTTTTTACTGCATTTTAATGCACATTAGCGAAACTGCTTGGATTTCTTTGTTACCCTGGAAAACCAATTCTGTCCTGCAGAAGTAAAACAAATGAGCTGTTATCAGCTCCTCAGTACATATTTATATTTGAAGTGAGTGGAAACAAAGCGCCCCACAAGTGAAGGGGAATTTAAGAAAGCCTGGCAAGCTTGAAGGGGTGAGTGTTGGGCACAGGTTCTTGGAAATTTTGCAGATCTTCAGAGGGTGTAATTTCCACAGGAATATATGTGAAACCAAGGATATTTGTGCTTTAAATATAACTTCATTCATATTGATTATGTTGTCCTCCCCTGTGAAGCTGAGTTGCAATGCCTTGAAATGTTTCTGCTCGGGAAAGAGGTGTCAATGGCCCCAATAAAAAAGAGCCGTGAGAGGAAGAGAGAAATTGGTCCCAATATGTGGTCAAAAAAATCAAAGTTTAGCAAAATATGTGGGGATTCAAAATATGCTTAATTTAATAAAAAACTTCTTGGAGAGAAGGCTTGTATATGATTAGAAATGCCTAAAATATGTTTTTCATTGTAAATATTGCACCCGTGAAATTTCATTTGATGGATAGATTATTCTGGGCAAGGGACCAAAACAAAGTAGCCAAATGACAATAATTTGATAAGGGAATGAGAATATATTGTAGCCAAAAGGATGTGGGTGCAGTTTTTTAAAGCCTTTGAATGAATAGCTATCTCTTTAAACTTGTTATTAAATATGATATTTATAAGCAATTTTTAAAACACTTGTTGAGTTTTAACAATTTAATGAGATTACGTAGGACTAATATTTTTGAAATAGCTGATAATTGCAGTGCTGTCTGCTGTTATAAACTTCTAGTTCATTAGTTTCCAACTTAATAATTTAGCTAAAATTTCAAAACCATTACCTCAAACTTGTGTATTTGACTTTGATTTGATTAAAATGATTGAGAGAAGCCAACCAAAGGAAGAAGGTGCTCCATAAAGATGATTCTGTAAAAAAAAAAAAAACCAAAAAAACCCCATTCGAAACCTGTTTTCAAGACAATAGAATGCAAATTTGCATTCCATGTGTCAAAGGTAATCCAAAATTTGAGACTGTGAGGAAAATTTACTAGTTTTACATTTAAGAAATTATTTTCTAGGTATAACAAAAATATAAAAACTTGAAAATGCCTTGAAGTCAGAGGAAAGGAACCATGGGCTTGATTTATTGAAAAATGCATGAAAAGGAAAGAACCTAATAAACACGAGTTTACTGCTGGTTTTGGGATATTGCCAGGTGTATTTCCTGGAATGGGGTTTTCACTACAGACTGAGTAGGATTAGGGAGTCATGTTCCCCACTATCTTTGAGTTGGGGCAGGCTGTTTCTTTTTTTTAATACCTAGAATACACTTAGAAAGTACAGTGAGGAATACTGTAAAGAAGCTTGTATCCAGTTCTCTGCCATAGAATATTATCCATTCACTTAGTTAAGCTACCAATTTATTAAGTTTGATGGTATAAAAGGAAAGTATTACCAAATCTTCTTTTAATGAAAACACACTGAAAATTTTACTTTTTCTATGTAAGGTGATTTTTTCTGTTGACAAAATCTTGTTCAGTTGAAATGAAGAGAATGTAAAATGTCAAATTTAACATGATTCTGAAGTATGGAAACACATTTAAGTTAGTATAGGAATATTATTTTCATAAATCAATTGGTTGAATAGTATGCCTTGAGCATATGCATAAAACTAAAAATATCCTAGAAAAAGCATGCATGTTAAATTAACCCATAAATCTACTTTTCATGTCCCAGGACCTATCATTACAGAGTTCAGTATCATCTGACTTAGAAGTGAATTAATACCTGGTTATGGTTTTGGAGGTTCAGGAGCTGAATTTAAAAAAATAAATAATTTTAATCCTGATTGAAACTCAGTTCTCTTGAAGAACCTTTCCTTCTCACGGAGGAAAAAAAAAAAATCTTTTACCCTATACAAATTCATGTTGTAAGTACTTTAAAAAGGGACTGTTGTTTCAAGTAACAGCCATTTAAGTAATCCAAGGCAGGGATGACCCAGGGTTACATCTCTGCTTTTGAATGGATGGAGAATTTATTAGTGCTGTTTCACATATCAGAAGAACTTTGTACCTAGTGGGATAAAATCCTTCTGATGTTGTCTTTCATGTGAGAGCTGTTCATCTTTGTGCTACGTGTACAAACATTACTGGGAAAATACCAATTTTTTATAAGCAAAGATTGCTTCTGTCTGAGCTCTAGCTCCTGTTGTAGCGACAGTTTGATATTTATATGTAGCGGGTTCGGTTTGTAACCGGGCAGAAGCACCAATTTAGTGTTGTGGTTTGGTCCAAAATACTCATTACTATTTACCTTCTGTGAGATAAGAATTAGGAGAGATGCAAAGTAGGCACCAAACTTGAGAGAATATAAAGAAGTTTATTAACAGACCTAAAAGAAGAAAAAAAAATTATACCATGCCTTCAGAGCACTTCTCCTCCCCCCTCCCCCCTCCCCCCCCCACCTTTCTCCCTTCTCCCACTGACAATGTAAAAAAACAACCCTTGAGATGTTCAGTCTGTTTACCACTTCCATAATAACCTTGTTCCGTCCATTTAGGAAGAGGAGTCTCTCTTGCCCATGCTATGGAGAAATTATCACAACGAGCCAGCTGCCCAGGTTGGTTCTCTGCTCGCATGTGAGTCCCTTCCCACGACTTGCAGCTTTTCCCACAACTGCTTTCGAGGGTCCACTCTTGAATTACTGGGGTACAATTTTAAGGTTGAGCCGTTCAGAAACAAAAGTTCTCTTCACCCATCTCTGGGAGCATTTCATCTCTAAGAACAGAGGCCCTTCTCCTTCCTGGGGAGCAAAGGGTCCTCCTCATCTTCATCTCTAGGACTATCTCTGGGAGCATCTCTAGGAACTGAGGTCTTCCATTTGGAGCAAGAGTCCTCATCGCTTCCATCTCTCCCTGTTCAAACTTCTCGTGAAATTACAGCTGCGTCAGCATCTGCCTATCTCAGCACAGGTGCTTTTGCTCACAAGTACAAGTTGAACGCTCCACCCCCCATGCCTTCATGAAATTACAACGGGTACTCTGATATATCATAGCTTTACAACAGAATTTCAGCTTTAAGCATCTCCTCTTTCTCTTCCCTCAGGTTTTCAGCTCTTCATAGCACTAAAAGGGTTAATCTCACCCAGGCCTTGCAGCTGGAATGTCACTTATCGCTGTTGGTCAGATGATCTTTTGCTGGACCGAGGTGCAGCTTTAGCTGAATCTTGGCTGCACTGGAGAGGGGGGAGCCAAGCTGCTCTGGCTGCCCACAGCAGGGCTGTGGGGGGGTTCTGCAGGTGGAACAGGGCCCATCAGCTCCAGGATGGCCGTGGCCCGGCCCGGCCTGGCCTGAGCAGGGCCTGGGCTGGGCCCGCTGGCCCCCACACGGGGCCCGCAGCCACCTGTCCCAGCGCCGGAAACAAGAGAGGGCTCTGCCCGGGGTGTGTCTGTTCTTAAATGTGGATCACAGAGGCAGTCACAATTTTAATTGGCTTAAAGAATTGTCCATATTCAAACTGGCCACTGATAGGTTCTGTCAGGTCACGGAGGAGCTGTAAGCACTCCTTTGCAAGAACATCACTTCTGGGACTATGTTTTGCTAATCCATGACATTATATTAAATAATTATTTATGTGGGACAGAACAGGGTTTACAAATAACCACACATGGTGATTCTGGGTCCTGAGCTGGGCCAGGAGTTGGACTTTGGTGATCCTTTGGTGGTTCCCATCCAACTCAGGATATTCTATGATTCTCTACTCTATAAAGTTGTATTTGAGCATACTTGGACAGATTGTGAGGTTTCCATCCTTAAAAATACCTCAAAGCCAACTGGACATGGCACTGAGCAATCGGGTGCAGCTTCAAAGCCAGTTTTTGCACTTCATAGACTGGTGTAGGTTTTTTTTTTTTCTCTGCCTCTTTCCCCTCAGCCTTGCTCAAGAGTTGAATTTAACAGTGCTGACAACATTATGTATTACAGTAGAACATACAGAAGGCATGCTGTAAAGAACTGTAGAGGCATTTCACAGTGTATGCATTCTTTTTATAGGTGAATACTCCATTTAAATGTTGAGTTGAACAAAATTTAGGTAGTAATTAAGAGTGTTTAACCCACATAAAAAATTTTTATGTAGGTTATGCAATTAGTTTTATTACAGAAATTGCATTTAACTTAAGAACTGATGACCTTATCTTAATGCAGGAATGTATTTTTCATTAAAATGAAACATCCTGTTAGCCAGGCAATAACCAGCCAGAAAGGAAGAGATGGAAAAGGTCCACAATATACCATGTACAACATCTGTCTAAAAGAAAAAAATAGCCAGTAATGCAGCATTTTTCAATTTATTACTATGTCATATTGGAAAGTTTAAACTGTAATTAAATGGATGGCAACTACTAATACACTGTCATTTTACAACTTGGATGACTTCTACTGTTGAGCTGTCCTACCTCCTTCAGTAAATTACAGCTGTTGCTTGGTCTTTTATGCAGGCTTTCACACATGGGATGTATTAATCATCAAGCAAGATTATTGAATGCATTTCCAGGCACAGGAACAGCCAATATTTCTTCTGTCAAATGCACCTTCCACCTGTTTGCTGCAATGCTCTGCATTTTTAGGGTTTTTTTGTCTTTGTTGTATACTGATAACAACATAGATCTTGAAGATGAAGTTTTCTAGATGACTTAAGATGATACCTCTGAAAGAGTAAATATATTATTATCATTGCTTTTGCTGTGATGAGATTGCTTACTCAGTACGGCATATTATTATAAGTGTTTGGTATTTGCAGCGAACAATATTTTTAGCAATGCTCTATTACAAGGAGGAGAGGATTTTTATATGTAACAAGTGAATAATCCTGGATTGCCTAAAGAATCTTACTCCATGCTGTGTATTTGCAGGCAGTGTACAAACATACCACCTAGGGTGGTGTTGATGGGGTTTGGACTACTTTTCCTCTCTTCAGATGGCTAAACTGCTTTTGATGGCAGGTAAAAGTATTTAATTTCATCTTTTTTAAACCATGCTTTTAGATGCCAATATTTTGGAAACAAGTCAGTTAGGTAGAGCATGTTTTTTGTTTGTGTTGTCATTATTGAGAAATATTGTTTTGGATCAGCTAGAAATTCTTACTAATATCAACACATCGATGGATCTGAATCTGCAACCTTTGCTATCAAACAGAAAGCAAGAATAAAAAAAAAAAAAAACAACAACAAAAACCCACCAAGCAAACAGGAAAATATTAAAGAGTTGAGGTTCAAACCATGAACAACTCTTTCTCTGCTTTTGAGTAAAAAACCAATTTATTGCTTTGGGAAAAAGTAATTCTCAGTTGGCTAATTTTGGGTATTAGGTCTGTTTTATAGTAGGCTTCAGTAAGTGAAGTTCCCAAGGAAAGTGATGTGTACAGCAAGAACCGTCTTCTTACTTTATTAGGTGTCTGGGTGGGTTTTATGGCTTATGTTTAGCTGCTAATAGTGTTCATTCTTCCTTCAAAGTGCTAAGAGAGAGATCTTCTGTAAATGTTTTTCTTCTTGAGTTGGATCAAATACCAGAATTGTAGTAAACGGAAAGAAAAAACGTACTGATTTTGTTCAGTAGTGAAAATACCTTTTGCTTGCTTACATGGCTTTTCAAAGGTATAAATGATCAGGGGGCTAATTGTCCTGGCACAGTAGTTACAGTCCTTGAATAGAAAAGTTCATCTACTTGAGATAAGATTCCTTGAATTTCAGTGGATTTTACCTTCATTTTAGTTGGGGTTTTTTGTTTGGTTGGGTTGTGGTTTTGTTCTTGTTTTTATTGCTTTGTTTTGGTGGGTTTTTTTTCTGAGTGGTGATGTGTGCCTGTGTGTTTATTTTACTTTAGTTGGTGACTGTTGTCAGGGCAGGAAAAAGAGTAAACTGAGATAGATGACCATTTAATGTGTGATTTTTATTTTTTTTTTTTTTTTGAGGCGGGAAGGCACCTCTGGAGATCACACAATCTAACCACTTGCTCAGAGCAAGTTGCTCTGGGCTATATCTCATTGGGTTTTGAGTATCTCCAGAGGTGGAGGCTCTACAACTTCTCTAGTAGCCTCTACCGGTGTCTGACCACCTTCACAGGAGGAAAGTGCTTTCTTGTGCTTAGGTGAAATTGCTTCTATTTTAGTTAATGTCCATCTTTTCTTGTCCTGTCACTGGGCACCACTAACAAGAGCCTGGCTGCCTCTTCGTTTTTGCCTGCTTCTGGTATGAACACACGTGGATCAGATCTCCTGAGCCTTTTCTGCTCCAGGCTGGACAGTCACAGGTCTCTCAGCCTTTCCTTGTAGGATAGATGCTCTGGTGCCTTAATCGTTCTGGTCTTTCCCTGGACTCGCTCCAGAATTTGTCTTGCACTCGACCCAGAACTCCAGGTATCTCTCACCAGAGCTAAGCAGAGGGGAAGGATCTCTACCCTCTGCCTAGCTGCTCAGGAGTTTTGTCCTTCTTTGTTTGTCCTTTTTTGCTCCAAGATTGCACTGCTTGGGTTGGTGTCCACTAGGACCCCCAGGACCTTCTTAAGATATCTGGTGTACAGGTGCATGGGATTTTATTCCTCCCCAGGACTTGCATTTCCCATTCATACAGTTCCTGTCAGCATATTTCTCCAGCCTGTTGAGGTCCTTCTGGATGGCAGCACAACCCTCTGGTGAATCAGCCACTTCCTCAGTTTTGTGTAATCTGCAAAAATGTCATGCTTTGTGTGTAAAGATGAAACTTTTGTCTCCATTGCAGAAATCATGAATACAGACCACCCCGAGGCTGCAACAGCTGACTGCTGCTGAGCTCTTGGTTTTTAGAATAGCTGCATGCCAGTTATAAACCCTTTTTTTTCCCTAGATTTTTTTCCATAAAAATGAATATCGTCTTATGGTCAAACCTGAAAAGTTTTGGTGATTATTTGATGATGTCTTAAGGATGAAGGTCATAAAATTAAACTTATTTTGCTAGCTATTGTTTGTTGTAGATGATGATCCATTACCCACATTAGCACTCCTAAATCAGATTTTTTTTTTCCACTTTGACACTTATTATTGTTAGTGGTACTGTGTGTAGGTTTTATTGCAATATTTCTTTTAAAGGTAATTACACCATGTATGAATAGCAAGTTGGTTATATTTCCAATTTCTGTTAGGAATTACAATTCTGCAGTAGTTGAAATACTAACATTGCTAATAAATTAATAGATTACCTTCAAGGAGCTTGATATTTTTGGGTGGGAAGGTGGACTGGAACATATATAAACTTGCAACTTTTGTTAGTTTTGCACTATCCAATAAATGTACCCAGGCTTCAGTGAAATGGGCACAGTCAGTAAATAAAGGATAGCTATTAGTACCTGAGGCCTTCCAGTGCCTGAAGGGAGGAAAAAATTCTTTGCTGGGAGGATGATGAGGATGCTGGAACATATTTCCTGGAGAAGCTGTGTTTGCTTCCGACCCTGGAAGTGTTCAAGGCTGGGTTGGAGGGAGCTCTGAGCAACCTGGTCTAGTGGAAGGTGTCCCTGCCCATGGCACAGGAGGTGTAAGTGGATGATATTTAAAGTCTCTTCCAAACGAGGCCATTCTGTGATTCTATAATTGAAGTTTTAAATGTTACTATTTTTACCTCATTGTGAGGGAGCAAATGAAATGGCAATTGCAAACAATTTATTTTTTTGTTCAGTCTTCTCTTTAAAAATATTGCTGGGGTTTCAAAACTCATTCCTGTGCCTTCACGTGACATGTTTGTGTCAGTGGTGTTCCTGGAAGTACAGAAAGATCATTTGAGAGGGTTAATCAGTGAATGCAAAGTTACTCATAACGTTTCAGGCAGGACTGCATACCTAAGCTGAGCCTTAAGTTATCTTCTTGTCTCTTATGGATATGATGCTGAAGGTGCTTCAGCCATAAAAACCGATCAAGCAAGGAGTCTTTTCAGATATCTATGCTGAGACTGTGTGTGGAAGGGATTTACTGGCTCACATGGCAGCTGACAAAGGAGAGCAAATGGGTAAATGCCTTGGTGGTACAGGAGGCTTTGTGAGGCAGTGAGTAGGGTTTGCAAGGCTCTGAGGTGCTGCAGAGGGATGTGTTATTTCAGGTGTGGCCCCAGAAGCTCTTTACCAGCTTTGTGGGCAGGGATTTGGTGTTTGACTGCCTCAGCACCCAACATGTGAGAGATGCCTTATCAAGACGTGCTTGGTAATTGGGGTGGGCAGAGATTCATACTGGCAGGGAATCTGCATAGGCTGTCCAACCCGCTGCTCCTGCTGCCAGCTGGGAGGGAGGGAGAAGAGGAGCTGAGGGAATCCAAGTTTCTCCTGTTGGGTGCAGAAGAGTTTTTGGCTTCTCTCAGAGATCCAGGAATTTGGTATGTAAATATTTTAAAGCCCCTGCAGGACAAAGCCAAGGAAGTTATTTAAAGGCCTGATCTCTTTGTCCTGGAAGGAGTTCCAAACACCCTCACCAGGGCTCTCCTCAGGGTGCATGCGACTGCTCACGGGAATTGGGAGCTGTGCCTGAAACACCTGTTTAGCTGTCCCTAACTAAGCACATGCTTTCTTTTTCTTTCTTGGAGAAAAGACCAACAACTGTCAGAAGGGGTTTAACCTGGTATATGTGATTTTTGCATTGAAGTGGACTGAATCACTCATGCTGTAAAGGGCAGATGATATATAGATGAGGAAACTTTTTCTTCAGTGTTTCTCACAGTCCCTCTGCATGTTGCTCATTGCAAGCACAGCTGGCATGAGCCACTGCAAATTCACCACTTTTGTTCACCTGCCTGGCATGGCAAGAGGAACTTCAAGTGCAGAGGTTAGCAAGTTAAATGTGGGTAGGAAACTCGTTCCCCTGGAAAACAGCCAGGCTAAGGCAGGTTACTTTGCACTTCAAAATTCAAGCTGCGCTTAGTAGAAACACAGCCACTCTTATCAGTCAGAGCCTGGCAGAGGAGCAAACACCTGGTTTGGAGTGGCCAGACATTTGGTTTGGAGATCCTGGCCTGGAACGGACTAATAGACAAGTGGGGTGACAGGCTTTCATATACAGAAGATAGGATTGCTATAGGAGATGCAAATAGTATCCTATCCACTTTGTGAAAACATAAATGCAAAAAAAAATAAACTGCAGGGAAGAGAACAAAAGGTATGTACTACTTGTTAATTAAGGATGATGATATTAACAGAATATTAATGAGGCTGCGATAAAAGAGGAGTTCATCTGAAATGTTAATGTGAAGCAAGACTTGATCGAAGTTACTAAATATAAACTCTGTATTTGATTAATCACTTTTTGTTGTGGTATATTTTTGGATAGTATTTAGCAACTACCTCTGAAAAAGTAATTGTGATGGGAATCAGAGACTAGTAATTGGAAGGCAGGTGATACAACAGAGATTACACGGGAGTGGCTGCTCATCTTTTTGCTTTGCCATAAAGAAACAGGAACTTAAATTTAAGCTGTTGCAGTCGGTCCAGGCAATGCTGGCTGTGAGACTGTAACTATAGAGGGAGCCTGTACTCCATCTAGGGAAACGTGCCCTGGTGTGCACTGAACTGAGAAGAAATATAGGTACTTCTACTGGCATGACAACCTGAACCCCCTGGGTGACATCCAAACTTGTGTAATTGCAAGGCCTAGATGACATTAATCACTCAACCACAAATTGAGTTTCAAGCTAGAGAAGTATTTGTCTGTCTTTCAGCAAATACACCGTTCTTGAATATATAATCATTTCAAATGTTTGTTGGGCTTGGGGAGAAAAGGTGAGCTCAATGTAGAAAGA
The DNA here is from genome assembly GCF_009650955.1 of Corvus moneduloides. Lineage (NCBI taxonomy): Eukaryota > Metazoa > Chordata > Aves > Passeriformes > Corvidae > Corvus > Corvus moneduloides. Next base: position 11,005,303 of record NC_045477.1, on the reverse strand, counting down.
GTAAAGTGAAAATAAATCCTGTCTGACCAGTTCAGTGGTTTTACTTTTAATGAATAACCCCTTTTTATGGTTCTAAAATTTCATTTTTCCTTTGATACAGCACAGCTCTGTTAATGCTCTTCATATTTTTATGCTTAAAAATCCCACAATAGAGCTTCCTATAGTGAAAAGAGCCTGATTTTTAATATTTTGCTGGAATTTAAACATTAACGTTCATAGCAATAATACCCAGCAAGCCATAATGCAATATGAAAGGAGAATTTTATCTGTTTGCTGTTTGGATTACATATAAAGATACTTCTTTTAAAAAATGAGCATCAGCCTTCTTGTACAACTGCCTGCGTCAGTCTGTGGTGATATAACTGGAGGTAATTAGGAGGTGCGTATGAGGAACAGCATGTAAAATCTTTAAATAGATGCTAATCTTGGAGGATTCAGCACTCTGTTAGATATATTCAGGAGAGGTCCTTTGATTTCTAAGATTTTTTTGATAACATTGTGGTGGAGGGGTAAGGAACATGTTAAACTGTTCTGAGAGTGGGGCAGGCTTGCCAGTCTCCTCTGCAGGCTCTTCCAGATGAGGTTACTTTTTCTATCCTACAGATTGTGTCAATATTCATTATATTTTTCTCAGCTCTGCAGTTAAATACAGGAAGGTGAAGGTGAAGCTTCCATTAGGGTGAGAATAATTGAGGACAATTTGGAGAGAGAAACTTTAGACTTTAAGTTTTAAGCAAACTCTTAAGGATAGCATTTCCTGAATCAAAGTACTGGTTATTTTCATAATTTCTCTGATTGTTTTTTTGGATAAAAATTATGATATTCCTTTTTCCTTTAAAGATGCTAAGATTCATTGATAATGAATTATTAAAGCATGGAGCTAAATTTCATTGATGCCTGTGGAGTAGCATTCTGAGACTGTACAGAGTTCTGTCAACTTCACTCTGAAATTGTTCAAATTGAAGTATTGTGAGTAACCATGAGATTATATCTTTCCAATTGGCAGCACTGATTAAATTTCTTAACTTTCACTTTTCCTTTAAGTGGTATATTTGATTAAGTATCTCAAGGAGATTTTTAGACTCTAGTTTTGGATGGGCATTGGCATAATTTGATTATAGGAACTTATCAGAGACCTCATTTTATTATTTTTGAGCCAACTGTCTGTCATGATGGTCTTTCCTTTTTTTTTTTAAACTTCCTGAAATGGTTGTCATGACAAGTACACCAGCCTGTTTCTAAGCAGAACACATTTCAAAGCGCGTTTTTACATCATACAGGCTGCATATGTATTGCAGTCTTTTTCCAGATTCCCACACTCTTCTCTCTTTATTGAAAAGTTATTTTCCAATTGGAATTATAGCATTTTGCATAAATCCCAGGGAAAGAACAGTTTAGTGAGTGTGGCTTCTGTTGGCCTTGCAATGTAAGTTTGGATTTTTGTGAAGTTTCATGCGTTATAGGATTCTGCAAAACTTGAGTAAAAATTTTGCTCTAGGGTTAATAGAAAGTTTATGCCCCAGGCATTTGGAGGTAAGTCCAGGATAGAGCTGTTGGCAGATACAGCTAAAGAGGAAGCCCTTTAGTTAGATAGAAAGTATGGAAACAAATGCAATGTTGTAGTCCCTTGATAAAACATTGTTAGCCTCTTGCTTAGCCCCTAATTACAATCTTATCTGGTAGGTGTAGAGTTTGCAGAAGGGTATAAAAAAAGCTGCATTGCCATCTGTGGGAGAGGTGTTTTGAGTAGACATTTGGAAGACAGTAGAGGACGTGCTCTGAAACACGTTAATTTAAATGTATTGTTTCTGCTGAAAAGAGTGGGATTGAAATCAGCATGCCTGTTCAACACAAAAATTAAATTACAGGTGGTGTTACGTGCTGATTCAGGTCCATATATTAAAATAATTTGTGGGAGGAACTGACTCTTTCAATGTTCTTTTCAAAAGACATCCCAACTTCTTGACACTGTTATAGCTCAAATGGTAATTAAAGGAAGTCTTGAAGCAGGAAAGAGAGAAAACGTGCAGTGCATTTTTGTTCTCTTGCTGGTACACATGTAAATCTCATTTACACCTCTCCAAGTTACCAAGTAAAATCTTCCACTAGTAAGGCATAGGGTGTGTGATCTTGCAACTTCTTGTCAGACCAAAGGATTTATCTAATAAAAATCACTTCTTGCTTAAAGAAAATCAAACAGAATTACACATCAGTTATGTAGGGCTGCATCATTTTGCTAGGCAAGTTCTTAACAGGATTTTTACTGGAGTGGAACAAGTTTTAACTGCCTATTTCTTCCATCAAAAATCTAATATTCATAATGGATTAAATGCTCATCATTTAGAAGGGATCACTTAGGCTAGTTGATGTCTTCTTACTGTCATTCACTTCATGGACTGCCATTCTAAGTATGAAAAGAGAAGAAAGAAACCTTCTGTTGAATGTTACTTTTTACCATTCAATCTACAGTGGGGGTAAGGAGACTGACAAATTAAGATACAAAATGTCCCTGGAAGGTGAAATTACTAAAATATCCATGCATTAGTCAACCCTTCTGTGAGATTTCTTAACAGTCTAAGGAGTAGATAGGTCTTTCTGGAGAGAGAGAGAGAGAGAGAGCAGTGAAATTGATGTTTTATGTGTGCCACTTTACTGGCTCTTTGTTTAGCTGGAATAAATCTGTATGAAATGGCATCATTTAAAGGACTACATAATCTGTGGGAGTTGATGATGAATTTTTAATTTGAGAAAGACTGGCTTTTTACAAAATAAGCCTCATGATCTAAGATGTAATGACTACAAATTGCTGTTTTAAATGCCAAGGCTGTGGCTTCATTATTTTTTGCACATTAAATAATGATTTTAATAAAAGTCTAGAGTTCATGTTCTTTTCTGAAAGCTATTACCTCTCAGCTACTGGCATATACCTCTTTGTCTAGAGGGCAAAGTGAGCAACATCTCATATTTTTCTCAGGCTCTATATGAAAGCATTAATTTCCTTCTGATGCTTTGATGGAGCTCCAGTGCTGTGGGGCAAGTTAATGCAAAATGATCACATTCTCACTCATAATCAATATAGCTGTATGACAGTGGGCATCTATTTTTCATTTTAGTAAAGCTGAATAATGTGTGGATTTTGTACAAAAGGCTCCTTTTGAAAAGCAGGGATGAAAATAGCATTTTTAGCAGGAGGCTGAGTCACTTGTTTATATCTGCAGTTGCCTCCTAGCAAAGAAAGATCTCAATGTGTTTCACAGTGAACATTTTCTCTTATCACTTACCTGTCGCATTTGAATAAATCAGATACTTGCCATTTTACTCTAGGAAAGCAAACAACTAGCTATTGATCTCCTAAGGTTTTGGTGGAATTACTTTTTCTATTTGAGTATCTCTGTGATCTTGGGCTCCTTACATCAAGGTTCTGGAAGCAAAAGCTGCCAAAGCCCCGCATAAGTGTTGTTCGTTATTGAGAGGAGAATGATGGAAGGAAAGAAAAGTGTTGTTTTCGAGACAGAAGTTTAAATTAAAGCATCTGCTTTTGTGATTCCAAAGTCTTTAAGTGCCCAGACATAGAAGTCTGCATATTTGCATATCATTATGAAAAGTTGATGGAGGAGTGTCTCCTGTGAGAGGGATTCCACACTGGAGCCGGAGAATAGCATGTGGAAGGAGGAGCAGCAGAGATGTGTGATGAACTGACCACAGCCCCTTTGTCCTCCTGTGCCTCTGGGGAGGAGGAGGCAGAGAAAATTGGGAGTGAAATTGAGCCTAGGAAGGAGGGCTGGGGGGAAAAGATTTTTTTAAGATTTGGTTTTAATTTTTATCACCCTATTCTGGTAATAAATTTGAATAATTTTTCCCCAAGTTGAGTTTGTTTTGCCTGTGATGATAACTGGAAAAGGAGCCTATTAGTACATTTTTTTCTCCTCTTTCCAGATGAGGAAGGGAGTGACAGAGTGACTTTGGTAGGCACCTGGCATCCCCCCCCCAAGAGTTTAGTATTATGTTTGAAAAGTAAAACTTAAAAACTATCAAAATTTTCTGTGCCTCAGCCCCAATTACTAATATTAGTAATTACTAATATTATGATCCCACTCATTATCAAGTGGTCAAGATTCAGAATGTGTGAACATAGTATATTTAATCTTTCAAGAGAACAAAGAGAGGAACTTCTTAAAGTCTTTCTTAGGATCTGTTGAAGTCACTTTTCTAGTATAATAATAAACTGCCAAAATATTCCAGTAGAAGATAATACTTTGATTATTTCAGTAAAGTGTTATAAATGGAAAATATTGACCTCAGAAGTCAAATAACAGCAGGTGTCAGAAACCATGTAATTATAAACGACTGATGAGAACATTGTGAGATGCATTATGGAAGATTAGCTTTACTATAAAAGTTCTATTTCTGGCAAAAAATGTAACAGTGTAAAAATTCTCAGAATTCTTGTTTCTTCTCAGTGTTGGTGTATAAGATAATTCTAAATAATAGTATTGTGCAAACATGGGGGCAGGGGGCTGGAAAGAAAACCAAACCTATTCATAGGGAGAAAAACTTTGGCATTCTGGGAAAAACTAGCCAACTCTAGCTAATGTGAATAAGCTAGGTATCAAAAGCCCCTTTTTGATTCGCGATGTGTAATTGTGAGCTTCAACTTCCCTTGTAGCTGGGTTGATACCTGTTGCACAGCTGCAGCTGTCTGTGAGGCTGCTTCTGCTTCCACCACCTGGAGTGCTGAGCAGGATTTATGGATTGTCCCGAGTACACTGGAGCTGGCTAATCTCAAAACAAAGCACGTGATGGTTTTGCCTTGTAAAGGTGCTGCAAGATTTCGTAGTTGCATAAATTCGTGTGGCAAGGAGGGGACCAGACAAACTGAGACAGATCTGACAGGCACAGAGATGTACATCGCTTTACTGAGGGACTGGCAGGTGCTTTCACCATGTGGTTGTTCACAAGTGGTGTTTGTAAGTTCTGCCCCTTCTTCAGAATGCTTCCACCTGCCTACACAGCATAACCCTCCTGTCATCTGCACGGTGTGTCAGCCGATCGTCTCTTCTTTTGGCCTCTCTTTCTGCCAGAATAATGAAGTGTCTCCTTTTGAGGCCAGAGAAAGAGGCCTTAAAAATTTGTTCTTGTCACATTACTGGTGGTTTTCTAGCCCGTGTTATAGCAGGCTCTTCATTTGTTTGCTTCATTTAACTAGTAAAGAAATAATGTGACAAGCTTTCAGCCTCATCAGGTAGGACAGATTAGGCACTCTCAGATTTAAATATAAATAGATTTTAAAAAATCAAGAGAGCAGGATGTGGAAGTATTTCTTTTTTTGTTCTGCAGGTTTTTTTTTGGAGGTCTAGCACTCTTAGCAAATGCGAGTGACCGCTGATATATCATCATGAAGACATAATTTTTCATCAGATGCCATCTGCAAGTATGGCTAAACCTTCCAACCTGTGTTAGACACAATTATCTTGCTACCTACAATTTGTAAAATAGGAGACCATTCAGTTGTTAAAGGTTGATTTCCATGTTCTCATTTACGTTAATATTGTTAGTAGTTTCTTAAATTAAGTAGCCAAAAAGACTGTATGAGCCAGAAAGGAAGGAACTGAAATATTACAGACTGGTAATTTGCCTTTTTTTTGTTTGTTTCTGCAAGTAACAGACAAACTCTCTAGTCTGCTGTTCTCTGGGATGCAGCTTGTAACAAAGTAAGTTTCTTTCCTGGTTGGATATTTTGTTTGTTTGGTTTTTATTTTTCCCCCCAAATCCATAAATTTGGTGCATTGAGAGAGCTGCTCTAACCAAGAAAAGACTCTGAATATCATGGGAGCAAATCTAGGTCAGTGAGAGGCTGATACCAAGGCATGTTTCGAGCAATCATATAGAGAATCATCAGAGTTCAGACACCTGGGGTATGCAAAAGCAGTGTTATCCATGGGGAGTCAGTGGGAAACAGTCCTTGTTCTGTGAGCTGGGGGCTGCCTTTGGGTTTTGAAAGTCTGCACCATTGCTGAAAGACAGATTTTTTTTTTTTTTTTTTTTTTTCCTTGTTGGATGGCTTTGCCTCTGTTCCACAGAACTCTTTGCCTTCTAACAGCCAGCGTGAGAGCAAAGCCAGGGTTATCTGTCTAGGGTTAGGAGAGGAAAAAGCCCTTTGGTCGGTTATGATCCCACTCTTCCGTGCTTTCCATCAGAAGGGAACAGATGCATTAAATATTGCCAGCCTTTGGTTCATGTTCCTACTGTGACAAAGCTGCAGTTGTACTTCTGGTTCAGCTGGACTGTGCTGCTGATCTTTCTACAGGTGGAAAAATAAAATCACAACAAAGTCTGCTGGCCCAAGTTTGTGGAATAATTGTATTTCTTGGGATTTGTGTGAGCTTTTAACTTTGAGAGAGATTACAGAGCTCCTCCTTTGTTTTGTGTTTTGGTCTCCTCACTTTTTCTGGCTGCTCCTTATTTCCACTAGTGCAGTTATGTTGCCCCTATTGCCCCTCAGTCCAGTTTCTTTGGACTGATAACACCCTCATACCTAGGACTCATACCCTATCTTTATCCTTGACTTTGTGGATGTTTCCTTACAGCAGTAAATCACACTTTAGAAGTTTTATCCACCACTACCCACAAATCACTCCGTGTTCTGCAGTGTATTATTACTGAATCTATAAATAAGGGAATAAATCATCGGTTTCTGACTTGCAAAGAATATGCCACCACATATGAAAATACATCAATTTTTAATTCATTTCTGAAGGTGACCCAGAAGCAAATGATCACCATGCAAGTAAAATAGAAATACACATATAATACAGTTCCCTGATGAAGAATTATATTTTAAGAGCATCTGTAGGATTTATGATTTCATATTTATAATTTGCATATGCTCCGTATTTGTTTGGGATTTAATATGCTGTAATTTCGTAGCTATGTAAATAAATTCAGTGGGAACTGCTGCCATCTCCTGGTCGACAGCTAAATTAAGGACCAGGCTCGAAAATTCAAACTGGTGTTGCAGGGAGGCTTTCAAGGTCTTCGTTGCTAAAGCTGAGCTTAAAATTCCCAAACGCTTCAACTTTCAGTATAAAACCCTAGATATTTTACAGGGTGGTGTTTTTGATGAGATTCGCTTGAGTTTAACATGAAAGAATGTCACTATTTCGTTATTATAATTTCTTTTTAATAGGACTAACTTTGGTAGAAATACTAGGGCAGGTACCTTCCCTGTAAATATTTGCACTTCCAGATTTTGAAATTGAATTTTTTATTTGTAAAAAAAATCCTAGTTTGTAATTGAAAATATGAATGCCATCTGATGCCTTATAGGACCTTTCCCAAGTAAAGTACCACCTCTGGTAATTTTTTTTTTTCCTTCTTCCCCAACCAATGAACTTATTCCGTAACTTTTTTTTCTTTCTATCAACGATTGCACCTGAAGAAAAGTCAGCGTGGTAAGATCTGTATAGTTACAGTATGAGCTTATTGAGCTTCCTTCTTAATCTGTTCATGTTCCTCTTTTCTAATAAAGTGACGTTTGGCTTCATAGTGAATTCCACCATTCTGAGTGGATGTTACACAAAGCTATTTCTTAGCTGTGTGCTTTCAAGTGTGCCTAAAACATGTCAAAACTCAGAAAATTTGTATGAAACAGGTAATTTTATAGTTTTTTCCTCAAAGTCTGTAGTGGTACATCATGCAAAATGAAGACATCCCCCCCTCTTTCTCCTTGTCTTCTTAATAGATTTATCTAATTTTGAATACAGAATGTGAAAGTACCTCATAAAATAATTGTCACAGTTCTTATGCTACTTTTTTTTTTTTTTATACATAGCCTCTTTTAAGCTGTGCTCTCAGCTGGCGGATGTGTGCAGGGTCTCAGTACTAACACTGCTATCAACCTTCAATTCCTTGTTCCTGTGAACTTTAACAAGTTCATTTTTTACACTTATTGTTGCAGTGGTATTTAGTGTCTTCCTCTGCAGCATAGTTAGGCTGAATAATTTTTAATGTTAAGTGGTTTATTGGCTTATGCATTAAGTGAGAGGAAAAATCTTTGAAATTTTGTCTTTGTAGTATGTTTTCAAATTCAGGAGTCAGTGTTACATTCTGTTGGCAAGTTTATGTAAAACATTCAGTTCTGCCTGGTCACTCTGAAACACCTGAAAAAGTCTGTGCACAGAGAGAAGTAACCAAAGGAAATGCAAATTCCTTGGAATGCTTAGTTGCTTTTCTAGATACTAATGCAAAGGTACACAATGTAACCAATCTTTATGATTCTGTCTCATACAGAAGCTGGACTGGGCAGACAGCCACTAATTTCACTGTTTTATCTTTTTACATTTAGATATATGACTAGAAAAATAGCTGATAATATAAATAATAGGGGGAAAAGAAAAAGTAAACTTACCTGAAGAGAGTAGAAAGAGGAAAGATGGTAAAAATCTATTCCATGTGAAATTGATTAAATGAAGAACTGAATTTAATCTCATTGAGGGCTTCTGTGCTTTGGCTTCAATACAATTATATTGTGCCACAGAGAGAAGACCACATCATTGCTTTAAAACTCATCTGAATTTGAGTAGTAGAAGCAAAAGAAAAAGGTTAAAAGTGTAGTCTAGAGAATGAATTAGGACTGAGTGGCTTTGTGGTGTTTTGACCTTAAACTCCTCGAACAACTACAAATTATTTCTGTAGTGACAGGAGAGGATTTGAGGAATAATTAAAAGAAGACTATAATAGGAGTTTTCCACAAACACAGATCTGTCTTTCTCCAGACAAGTTAAATCAGTATGTTGCTCAATAGATGCATAATTTATGAAAATATTGATGTAAACAGCTTAAGGAAAAACATGAAGAATTAGTATTGTCTCACAGCTTAGACGTTCAACACCCAGTGCCAGCCTGACTATCTCAGCTTAGTCATGTGAGTTTTCTGTCTCTGGATGCAGCACTAATTAGTCTTGATGATTTTAGAGGTCTTTTCTACCCTCAATGATTCCATGGTTCCACAACCTTTTCCGTGGAGAGGTGTTTTGATCGCTTAAAGACACAAAAGATTTCATTGTGTTTCTGCGAGGATCAAGATGATGGCAACAAGGTCAACTCTGGAAAAAAAAATTATGAAATTAATTTAGTCTAAGTTTTGTAGTGTCATTTAGATTTGAATCATAGTTTACTCTTTCATCATCTCTTCTTTTAGTGCTGCTGCACTGCCAAACACAGCTTTTGTTATTTCTTTTTTTCTGCAGAGGTTGATTGTATTTCCTTGCTTGTGAGGTAGTTTATTCTTGCATATAAGGTGCTTTGTGAAGGTTTCTCCATCCTTGCCATCCCCAGCCTTTTAGGAGGGTCTGCCAGCCAGAATGCTCTGTTGTAGCTGGTGTGCAGAGTGCTGCTCTCTGAGCAGCGGTGCTGTGGCAGGACACCTGCAATGGGGCATCCTGCTGAGGCCAGCACATATGGAACAGGATACAGAAATAAACCACTTGACTGCAACAAGATTAGGTTCAGAAGCAGAAGTATATCTGTATCAGTGTACAGAGGATGTACCAGAGCAAGCGGCCTCAGGTTTGGGCCCTGGTGTGGTCCTGCCTCTGTCCTGCTCCAAATTGGATGAGCTACCTCTGCACTGCAATTTTTGGATCTTATGGCTGTGACCCAAAGACATTTTAACACCAAAAAGCAAGCAAGGGAATTGCTGACCCCAATTGATTGATTATATTTAGTGGAATACAGCACTTGTAGTGATGCTGCAAAGTTAAATGTCTTTACTTGTGTACCCAGCTTTTAAATTTAATGTTGTAGTAACAAAACTTTTAATTATTTCCTTTAGATAAAGATTTTAATTACACACATCTAACCATGAGTTTTTGGCTCTACGGGATATCTTAAAAAAATCTTTTCTGACACAAACCCCACTTTTCTCCAAAGAGCTGCCATTGCACTGAAATGTGCAACAGGTGAAGGAAATAATTTAATCAAATATACAGCTAAAGCTTCTGGTGCCCAACCCCCCCAAACAATCTGTACTTGAGGAGCTAATTGTATTTACATTCTACAAACAGATCAGATTTGTTAGAAATGAAATTATCAAAAAGCTTAGAGGTAAGTGGGTAAATTGTTTCATTCCACTGGAGAGCAATACTGTAAACTTCAAGGAATTTCAGATATTTGTGACAAGTATGACTTTAGCCCATGGTTTTTAAAGCTCTTTTCAGTAACACTTGAAGACATCTTGTATGATTGGAGTCTTGCATTTGCACGCCCTGTGGTGGTATGCATAATTGACTAATGATGTCTGTAATTTTCCTGTGTGATTAATTCATTTGAAGCTATAAATATTCTATATTAAATTATGCAGAAATTCAGCAAGTTTTTAACTGATGTATTGAAATGAAAAATGATTTCTGTATTTTTTTTGTTCACTAACCAAACCAAGAATTAGAAGACATCAAATGGTAGTTTAATGACAAAAATTATAGCAATAGTAAATAATATAAGTACACAGTTTTCCTGTAATATGAATAGAAGAAGGAAGCTTGCTTTAGCTGATGATTTAAAAAAAAAAAAAACTTAGTCTATTAACAGTTTTACAAAATCTTTCTATTAGCTTATGTTTAAGTCTTTGGGTAACCCAGCAGAGAGTAAGTCTTGTGGAAATTCTGTTGGGTGTTTTCATGAGTTCTGTATGAAACTTTGTTTTTTTTTTCTTACGTGAAATTAAATTTTTTCTCTTTCTCAGAATGAAAAAGAAAAAAAAAATCCTGAAAAGTATTACTGAAATGCTCAGAATTTTTGAAACAAAATGTTCCATTGTTTATATGATGGACTAATGCATTTTATTCTTGTCTGGTTTTATTTTGAGCTTACCAAAGCAGCTTGTAGAGGCATGTAGAGGCAAAAGTTTAATAGGATGACTTTATTTTACATATCTTCAGTGATTATAGGACACACTGCCTGATCTGGAAGAACCTATAAATATTCTGGACAACTTGGGGGGGAGGAGGGAAAAAGAAAATAATGATTTATATATCTCTTTGTTCTTTAAACAAATAAACAGTTGAGAAGAAAAATCCTGTTGTGACAGCTTTGAAGAGATGAAGAGATTAATGAACTAATCTCAGGAAGGAAAATGTGGCCTGATTAAATCTTAAATATTTTCCTGTCGTTCCTCACTGTGTGTTCAATCACACAGTGTATCATCCTTGAAGTACATTAAGACAGGGCTATTGATACTTGTGCTGACTTTTTTTTAGGAAAGTCTAGACTATTTTGCTACTAGAGTAAATTGGGTGAAAATTATTAGCAGTTTGAATCACTAGCATCGTTTCTATGCAGAGGTATATGCAGAGCATGGTCAGGGCTCAAGATTATTCCCTTGTGTTTCAGTTCCTCTTAAAAAACTCTTTGAAACATCCATGGTTTTAGAGTGAGTTATCAGTAGGAGTGAGATTTTGCAGTCAGTGCTATCCTAATACTTGATATCTACTGTTTTGAGTCTCCTGAGGGACAAAAAGATGTGAAAGCAGTACTGAAGTTGAGAATACTGATGTTTAGAGTGGCAGTTCCCATGTGCCATGTATGTCTGTGATGAAAAAAACATCACCTTGTCCATGGCCTAGGAATGGTTGCAGTGACCAAACCCTTTAGGATCCTGGGACTGACTCCCATCAGGATGCACTGTATGAGTGCTGAGGACTTCAGACCAACACCTGGAGGATTGATAAACAGTCTTTGGATGGGGCTGGCAACAAAATCGGGAGTAAGCAGATGAGGTACTTCCAGTATCTGAAATGAAAAGAAGTCAAGAGCAACAATATAGGTGTGGGTTCGCTCCCATTTGCTTGTAGCTTCCACATTTCAAACAAAACAAAGTGGTCTTGAAGACATTTTTGGACTAACTGGACCATTTTGAGGAGAGGCAGTAGGAAGGAGAGTTAATGTGTTGCTGGAGTTACTACAGAGCAGTGTGGGAATTACATGTATTATGGCTGGATATTGAGGGATAATTCAGCTGTGGGAGTTTTCTGTCCATGTACTTAAGAGGCTATATTTGAACATGCAATTTATAGAAGGATTAGCTAATCTTTGAAAATACAAACTGGAAAAATTGCAGTCTGAACTATATCAAAGCTCCTGATGTTTGCCATAAAGCTTTCAGGTTAAGCCCATGTCCTACGGAACATGTTAAATGAATGGCACTATTAGGAGCTGCAAAAGTATGACATTAGAAATATTACAGCACTAATTGGCACTACTTTTACCGACCTTAATATTGCTACTTTAAGTTCTCATTGTTCACTTGCATTACAAATCTCTTGATGAATAGCTTTTTGTACAGGATTGTCAGATTCAGCTTTGACAATTCATTTAATTTAATGGGTTGGTAATTCAGATAGGTTAACTCTGCAATGAAAGGGTCATCCTGAGAGTGTCTGCAACAGAAAACAAAGTAATCCTCTGCATCTTTGGCAAAATTAGTCAGAAGATTGTTCACATCTATGGGTGCTTAATCAGGAAAAACATGCAAACTGTAGGATCCAGGTCATATGTATTGTCCATTAAATACAGGAATAATCCATTTAAGATAGAAGTAGCCATGGTTACACAGTAAACTAAAAAGCAAATTGGAAGTAAATTCAAGCATGTAGTCTTAAAAAGAGTACATTTCAAAAAAAAAAAAAAAGGGAAATTCTAATTGAAATCTTGTTTTAATAGACCAGATACTTCATTAGCTAGCATAAAATTCATGCTGTGTTCCTGACTATATAATCCAATAGAAGATCATGAAACTAAATCAGTAATATGTCATTCATTGAATGACAATTCTATATAGTGTGGTCCCATCATAAACCAAAGCAAGGAAAATGCTCTGAATGTCAAATCAACCTGGAAATCAAATGGAAAATCTAACTACCCTTTTTTTTTTTTGTAGTGACAGCATAACAGCTTTAACTACAGTAATATCACTCTCCTTCCTGAAGTGTGATTTTAACAGATATAGAACATAAAAGTGGACAGGATACAGCAGTGTAATGGGAAAGGACTGGGAAGATGTTGATTCTGTGAGTACCGATCCTGTTGAGGTGACAGCAGGATGCTTATTCTCCTGACTGCAGAAATGGGTTCAGCCCCTCTGGTATTATCAGAACAGTGGGTTTGGTTTGTCGTGCTTATTAAATCTGTAGGGGTGGAGCACAGGGTTGCCACATGTATCCTCAGACAGCCCTGATTACAAGAGACTTCTTACTTTTTTCACTCTCCTTTTCAGCACCTTTGTATTTTCCTGTCTTTGTCCTTCTCCCAGTTAACCTATCCATAATTACTTTTGCTCCTTTTCTGCCAGTTTTAGTAAATCCATACCCAAGTCTGGTGTTTCTGACACAGTTACCCAGGTCATCTTGGCCTTATGGTATCACTGAAAAGGTGACCCGGGTACTACTGGCTGTGAAGGACAGCTTTTAAATGCTCTGTGTTTCCACTTTGATTGTCTGTGCAGTTTTTCTTATGTAAGAACCCAATAACCATCTATGATGGTCAGAAACTATCTTATTGCTGTCTGAGACAACGAGAACCAAATATCTGAAGGGCAAGTTCTACTTAGGGCAAGAAGATGGAAAAGCCCAAAATATCAGTGTTCCCCGTCAAAGATTCTGTTCTCGAAAGGTGACAAGCCCTGCAAGCAGTGGAATCTGACAGAGGCCTTCAAGCAGCTCCCTATTTTTATTTCATCTGCAGTGCCAGGAGCTGCAGTGGTAGGTTTGTGCTAGACTTCAATTTCCAGAGATGTCTTTGATTTCAGGAACTGAGTTTCATCTGTCAAAACCTAGACACTGAGGTTCTTGAGAAACTCTTTGTGGGAAATGAAAGGCCCAGTAAATTGTTTCAGTCCAGGAGCTTCAGTGGACCTGACCATGCTGACATGGGGTCATCTCAAGAGTAAAGCCATGCAGCGATGCTGTGCCACTCCATACTGCATCCCTACCACTGTTATCTTCCTCCCTGGAATATTGTTCCTCTTTTGGTACTCATTTTAGTGTAGCTTGTTGCTACACTAGAAGGGTCTCCTGAGCCCCAATTTGGGGTATTGAACACTCATATCTGCTTCTAAAGTTTACTCCAAAGGGAAAATGAAATTGGACCTAATAAAGAAATAATTAAAATGAAATTGCATGCACGTGAAGATTTTAAACCTAAATTCATGGAATGGTGAATAATTATTAATTTCACAGTGAAACTGGAGTTCATTATAAGGTAACCATAAGATCAGGCTCATGTATTCTGCATCTTGGAAGCAATGCACTAAATGCTTTTGGTGTCTTTTAAATGTGTTGTCTTTAAGGTGTGTCTATTAAGGATTGAGTACCTTGCTTCCTACTCTTTAGGCATAGATAATTGATATGTAGGGTAGAATTTAATTTTAAGTTGATGATCTTCAATTTTTAAACTGTTTTCAAGTGATGTTTTATGAAGCCTGGAAAGGAACATTGTTTCCCAGAACTGCTGTGAGTTCAGAGTTTAGGAGGATTACAGAATCAGGTCATGACTAAAAATTATCATACATCATTAAGAACAGGTTTTGGTGGTAATCTGTCTTTATAGGTACTGGAAAGTTCAGTGAATTTATCTTGCTTTTGCTAACTTCTTCATTTCAGAGTGGAAAACTTGGAATATGTTTCATTTTTGAAGTGATGGTCCTTTCTGTTGTGATTAGACCTTATATAGATACATTCTTATATGTATATATGCAACTTCAAGAGTGTGTCTGCCAGAAATGTGGTGAAAATTAACAGAAGAGTGTGCAAGAATATGCCAATGTGTGGTCAACGCATAGGAAACAATTTTAAAGACTAAGCAGATTAGAAAATACTACTTCATTTTTTGCAGTGTAGAGAAATTTCATTGGGTCCATGCAGAGGTGTTATGGTAACTTTTGCTATTACCTTCTTATGCATTTGTGTTAAGAAAATTTCACTAAATGATTCAGAAAAAATTGGTATATCAGAAAATATTTAAAAGGAATGTCTTCCTAGACATTTGTTATTTAAGACTAAAACAATAACAACCATCGCTCCCTTCTAACCCACCTATGGGGGTAAAAAAGCAGATACTGTAGATAAATATTAGAAATACTGTCAAACATTAGAATGAAGGAGATTTCATTCTCTGGAACAATTTGTCTATGCTAAAAATCAAACTCTGAAGACATAATTTTGTGCTGTGTTGCTGCTAAAAGCATGTCATCCACCATGACAACTTACCACTTAATACATCTGTATGAAACAAAGATGCTGAAATCTGCATTTAGATGTCATAAGGATTTCTCTGCAGAGTCTGACAATTAGAAAGAAACATATAGTTTACAATGGTCACTGATGCTTTATCTTCATTAAAGGTTTTTTTACAATTAATTTATAATTTGAGTGCAAAAGGATAAGTGAGTTCTTGATTCTGCTAGCGAGTCTGTGAAGGGTAATTCCATTTTTTTATGGAAAAAGTAAAACAGTTACACATTTTAGAACTTCATTGGGGCTTGGCTTTTGTTCATATGGCATAGTGCAGTGCTACATATATGCGTGTAGTTTCTTGAGACTCTAAAGTGGTACACATTGGGGAATTCCCCTCCCCCCCCTCCCCCCCATTTATTATAGCTCTAAAAAATATAACATGAATTTAAAGAACCAAAATAAAAAATGAGGAAATGTATACAGAAGAGGGACATTTTTGCTTTAATTTGAGAAAAAGGTCCCAACAGAGTTAAGGGCCAGGAGAGAAATGTAGCGGTTTAAGTAGCCTTAGGGGTCTAAGTCCTTCTAATGTTTCATGTATTAAAGTCAGAGAATTGAGAATTAATTCAAACTAAATGTGGCAAAACATGAAAATATAAGAATCTAACTTTATTCTTTACTAATGCTTTATGGTAACTGTATAGCTTGATATCTCTGATCTCAGATGAGATGGATTTAAGAAAAATACAGCCCAGTTTTTAAAAGAGATCCCTCATGGTCTGTCTTTTTACTACATGTATTTTCCTACTGAAATGGCCTTTAGGCATTGCAGAAGTGCAAATAATTAATAACTAGCATTACTAAAATATGAGGCAAAGAAGTGTCTGTCATACAGTTAATTTTTTGCAAACTATAATTACAATATTTTAACACTGATTGTAATTACTTGAGCATATGGTGAGAAATAGGTAATGAAACTGTTTTTTAATTGTGGTATAATGAGTTTCTGGATGTTCAATGCTATTTCCACTGGGATACCAAAAATTTAAGAAGTGAGAAGAAAGAGAGAAAAGGAAAAAAAAATTCTATCTTTGAAATGAAAGAAAACAGAATCTAAGAACAGTTTGTAGCTTTTTAAAAAGAATCTTCAGGTCATCTTTAGGTAAGGTTGTTGTATAGGTTGGGTATGTTTGGAGAATTTGGAAATCTGTTTGTCTTAATATTTTGCAAGAAAATTAGATTTTCTTCCATTCAGAATATATATAAACAGAGAGATACTTTCTTCTCTTGTATTTGGCTATGCAGATGAATTGTTTAGGAGTTATACCTCTGATGGACCCTTCATACTTGACTCTTCCCCAGCTTTTACAGAGTTTTTGCACTGCCTAAGCCCATAACTACCCCAGTGATTATTCTCCAAAACCTCGTTACACTTTTCTGTGCTCAACAAAGACCTGCCTACTGTGGTAAATCACTAATAATTACCAGAGGTGCTACTGAAGGGCTTTGATGGTATGGGCTTAGGGTTGGTATTGACAAATGTCCAACATACGGGGCAGAGCTTGATTTTATGCCTCAGCATAGCTTTTTTTATTTTCTCTTACTTCGTTTGGAAGAAATAAGACAGATTTTTAAATTTTTTTTTAGCCAAAATTTGAGGGGACATAAAGGATTCATAGCCTGATGTGTGTTTCTTCCCAAACTCTGAAAATGTTGTAGTGGCACATGTCTCAACTCTGCGATAGAAATCATCTTTATTTAGCCTCTTCCATCTGAAATATGCAAGGAAACAGTGACTGTCGTTGCCTATGATGCTCCTCAGTTCCTTCCTCTGAATCCATATTGGCTCCTGTACCCAGGCATTGCCCGGACCCCTCAGTGCAGTAGCTGAAATTCTAGTCAAGGGAATATTCTTTTGTTGTAGAGTTAGCAAGCCATCCCATACTTCAGTCAGCCTGCTCAAACAAATAGTTTTTCATTAAAATGACATTGTGCACTTCCCTCCCCACCACAAATTCAGTATTACTCACTAAAAAAAACCATTTAGTTCTAGACATATTTTTCTACCATACTCTACAAACCTATTCCATCATTTTTTGTAACTGCTTTCCTTTGCTACAGATGGAAAGACTTCTTTTTCTTACCGACTTAACTATGAATAATATTTCTTTAAAAATAAATGTTTTTAAAGCAGAAAAGTAAATGGATTTTTCTTTTAGTGTATGTCCATAACAAGCTCTTTACGTTTCAAAATGGTTGTCAACATATCACTGCCATGCTTGTCACAGCCTCTCTAAAGCTGTTAGAGTCAGAGAGTGATTTTTCTGCCAGAGGAGCCTGGCAGTGATTACAAGCCTAGTGATACTTCTGCTGTGCAGAAAATTATTATTGATGGTGATAAGGATAAGCCTGATGAGGGAAAAGATGTTGGGCTGAGTAATGTTAGGAGGAGGTGGGGAGAGGGTTGAGTTTTTAGCACTGAGCCGCCCCTGGACATGTCCAGCAAGAAAATAATACCTTTTTGTAGGACACCTGGTACTCAAATCGACAGTCTTAATCCTCTCCTGGTTTTTCCTCACTATTTTAAATTATTTTTCTAAACAGTCTATTAATAATTTCTAGAGTATGTTGATGGTATCAAAAGAGAAATGCCAAACTTGTTTAAGAACGGGGAGTTTCTCAAAGATATGAACAATGGGAAGGTAAATATTTAAGATTAAAAATTCCTAATGGTTTTCTCCCTGCATGTAGCTCACTGATGATTTTTCTGTGTACTTATTTTAGTATCATACTTGATACTTGAGTTTAATTCCATTTGGAACTCTTGGTTTCTCCTCTATGATTGTCTGTAGTGCAACCACCTTCTCAAGTGGTAGTTTTCTATAGATCTCTGTTTTCAGCAAAGTAGGCTCTAAGGTTTCCATAGATCAGATCTCTTACAAGCATGGGAGTTATGGCTGTGTCTAGCAGGAAAGCAAAGCCAACAGTTGTTGAGAGGCCCAAGTGTGTTACTTCAAAGTACCTACTTGAAAGTAGCTATTGGTGTGCTTTTAATTGTTGGCAATAGAATTCACCCAGTGCATCAGCTCTTGAATTTACTGCTGAGAGCTGTAGGAGCTTGCAGTGTTTTGGTGAGACATCACTGCTTTTCACTCCTGTGTACCATAAAAGCTTTCATCATGCTGCATATAAAAGGACCAGATTCAGTCCTATTGTTTTCCCTGCCCTCCCTGAATCATACTCACTTGGAATGAATTAAATAAATATGGAGGGAACTTAACTGGGTACTCTTTAGTTCTATGTATCTGAGATACCTCTGCCTTTTAATGTGAGGCCTTGAAGAGGGCCAAAATGTGGAAAAGCATTCTTAAATTTTAAGAGGAGGAGCAGGAGGAGAAAAAAACCCCCAAACTTAAAGCTTGCCAAAATCGAATTTGCTGTTAGTATGCAGGCACCAAGGATATGTCTTTATTAGCAAAAAATATGGTTTAAGTATAGTTTGAGAACTGGTCTTTGATTTGGTCACTTTATTAACTGTTAGGATGATCTATGGCATGATTTTGGTCCAGGCCTCATCCCTGGAGGTGTTCAAGGGCAGGCTGGATGCAGCTCAGGGTAGCCTGGTCTAGTGGAAGGGTGCCCCTGTCCATGGCACAGTGGGGTTGGGACTAGATGAGCTTTAAGGTCCTTTCCAACCCAAATCACTGGATGCTTTTCCAGAGGTGCCTGAGGAATTCTGGAGGTTGTAATAGTCTGGGGCTGTCCTGGGGCCAGAGTGGCTGTTGCTTCTGTGCCTGGGGACCAGGGGCCTTAGTGCAGTGGGCATGAGAGAGGCTGCACGGGGCTGGAGAGCACAGATGTATGTGCTGTTATGGGTGTGGCCCAAATGCATTTTGTTTTCATCCTTTAGGGATTTCTGTTTGGGATACCATGTGGTAAACCTGAGTGTCTGCAAACAGAAGTCATGGTAGGAGTCAAAAGCAGCACAGCCTTTTCTGGGTTTTTAAAATAATTTTTCCTGCAGAGGAGTAATCCTTTTAGTACTGGATGTAGAGGAAACTTGCTATGTGTGGATAGATCATAAATGCAATATATGTGAACTTATTTGTAATCTCTCTGTAGGGAGTTGTGTTGAATACAACATCCCTGAAGTCTGTGGGGAGATGACATCTATGGTTTTAACTAATATCTTTTACGTGTGTGTTCTTCCATGCCTAGCAAAATTTCAACCAATACTGGAAGCAAAGGGCATTTACAATAAGAGGAAAAAACAAACAAAACAAAACCAACCCAAGATATGCTAATAGGAACCTCTTGGACCGTCTACTTACACTTACCTACATGCTATTTAAAAATCTATTGAGCTGTGCCGAGCGTCAGACTAGGAGGTCATATTGTGATGTAAGGTGAGCTGCTGAAGTTTTTGCACCTGAAATTTCTTTCCTTTTTTTTTTTCTTTTTTGTTTAAAAGAAAACAAGGCAGTGTAACAAGAGGAAATCTGAAGCAAAAGTGTATCTGAGGAGCAACAATGTTGGGGTGCATTATGTCATGTGTGCTGTGCCATGGGCTCCTCCTATGTTGTGTCACCCCTCGCTGTCTCTGCTTACTTAGGATGTGGCCATCACCCCACAAACAGCACAAGCCAAGAATAAACACTGACCTTTAATGCAACCTCTGCTCCTTTCACTCTGTCCTCTTTGAACCTGAATAAACCATTTCAGTTCACTGAGTGAGCAGAAAGCAAACCTGAACTTACAGTTTTGTGTCAGTATCTTGGCTTAGCAAACTCGGAGAGCTCCTCATAGATGAGTGCCAGGGACAGAAAGCAGGATCACAGCAGTGGCTGGGAGGCTGCCTGTGGCTGCCAAGGAATCACAGCCTGGAAAAAGGCAGTTATGTCTTCCTCTCCCTGTCTATTAGCAGATCTGGGTCTTCACACTGCATATTAGAAGTTTTTTAGTTACTTCTGGTACATTTCTCAGTCCCCTCTCTGTATGAGCAGTAGGAAAATCCCATCCTTCCATCTCCAAATGAGAATTTGAGACCCAGTCAGTTCCAAACTTGCCTGACAAGAACAATACCTTTTTAGTTGATATATAAGAATATATGTACTAAACTGCTTTCTTGAAAGCGTAGTTGGTGGGTGAGAGTCTGAGATATTTTTAAATAAGTTTATTCTGTATCTCTCACAGTGATAAAGCAATGTGACTGATGTGAAATAAATAAAGGTCTACTTAGGATTGCATCCATTGGAGATAATAGATAAATCTTTGCTCTGAGCCCCATAATATTATTTCAATTCTATAGTAAATATTTTCAATTTCAAAATGAGCTTCAGGGGAATCTCTTGCAGATACAGTCTCTTGACTGCTGAAAGGATCCAATCAACTAGACACAATGTCTTATTAAAAACTAATCTACAGGCTTGTTCTTCCAGGAAGAGAAGGAAAATATTTTTAAAGAGACAAAGCCCAAATATTTATGAAAAGTCTGTTTTATTCCCTTTTGATGTGTCCATGCCATTACTGCATTTGTGAATAGTAAAGGACAATAAATAAGTAGCCACCTAACTCATAGCCGTTGCTCTGCTGTTGATACCATTTGTGTGTGTGTAGTGGACAGGGCAGGTACCACAGATCATTCAGGAGGAAAGTTATTGAAAAAACCCACCACCTGCAAAATTGGAGTGACTAAATCTGTTTGTTAACAGTCACTAATCAAGTATATGCTACGGTGCTGCTTTAATATCACATACATATCTGACAAGATATCTTGTAAGTAAGTCTTCGTTCAAGTTTTCTTTTTGTGATAAATACTATTTTAGAGGAAGCTCAACTGCGTATTTCATGCAGCAGCTGACCTTGCTCTTGTTTAATGAAATCTATTTGAGCAGGAAAAGTGACAGAATATAATAATAAATATATATATAAATATATATATATAAATAAATATATATATTTTATATATATATTATATAATATATATAATATATATAATATATATAATATATATAATATATATAATATAATATTTATTATATATATAATATATATAATATATATATTATATATATAAATAAATATATATATAAATATATATATAAATAAAAATAAAGTGACAGAATTTAAAATATAAGTAACAATGGGGAAAACTTTGATTTTAGTTTGCATTAAAAACTCACAAAGAAAGTTCTAATATAGATATCTATATATAGATATATAGATATCTATATATCTTTTTATCAGGTACAGACTGTTGTAGTAGAGTATACTATATCATAATTACAGTATCATATAGTATAATATAATAGAGGAAAGACTGCTGGGGTTTTGAGGATAACAAATGAAATTCAGGTTTGATTAGCTCTGGTTTCATTAGGCTTTATAGGTTGCTAAGGAAATACTCATGTAAATGCTAATGCATATTAAAAAGTTACTAGCCTTAAAATTCCTCTATCTTGCCTTTTTATCAACATGACCTGCTACAAAAAAGTGTTTAGCTAAAGGATGTTCACAGAAAAAGAAAGCTCCTACTTACTGTTTCATGAAGAAGGTCTGCGGGTGGAAGACGTGCTAAAAACTTGTCTTCCTTCTCCCTTGTAAGTTGTCAGCAGGCAGCTGATCCATAGGGTAGAGACAGCTACACCAGCAACACTGACAGGGACTGCTCAGCACCCCTCAAACTCTTAGGGGAGCTGGCTCTGCACCTCTTGCACTGCAGCGCAGATTTTGGAGTTTTGAGATGCTCATGAGTGGGAGCTGGCAGCAGCTCCAGGTTTTGCACCCGTGCGTGGGCAAAGTGAGCAGCGTCCTCTCTTCCCCTGGCTTATGCTGTGGGGGCAGCAACCTCTTGCAGAAGGGTGGCAAAAAAAGACAGCTGAAGGCGATAATGTCTTTTGCTAGCACAGCTAAATTTGCGAGGTGCCGTTGCTCAGCACCCTCATTGCCAAGTACACCGTGCGTTCCGTCGCGGCTGTGAAACAGCAGATCCCTTTTTGGGGGAATAACATTCTCCATGGGCACAGTCGAACAGCAGACGTGGG
This sequence comes from Corvus moneduloides, assembly GCF_009650955.1. Classification (NCBI taxonomy): domain Eukaryota; kingdom Metazoa; phylum Chordata; class Aves; order Passeriformes; family Corvidae; genus Corvus; species Corvus moneduloides. The sequence goes on along the minus strand of NC_045477.1, from coordinate 10,983,033 downwards.
CTGAGGGGATGTTTGCCATCCTGGCTACCCCAAAATGTTGTTGCATCCCATGTCAATCTGTGCCCAAAACTGTTGCCCTCTCCCTGAGAGCCTGTGGCCAGAAAGTGGAACCGGGGGCAGAGTGAGTGGAGTTCTAGCCCTTGACTGAGGTAATTGAGGGTCACTCCACCATTTTTCCCTTTTTCCCCAGGGAGCTAGTAATATTTAACGGTTTTGTATCTAAAAGCTTACTGTTATTTTTTGTCTGCTGTTATTTCTTCTTTTTTCTTTTAGTAAGCTATTGTTTTTTCACTTACATCTACTGGTATTCGCTTTCCCTTAATGGCGGAAAAGGGTTGGATAAACTAAATGGTAGGTAACTCATTTTAGAGTGTCCCCCTTAAATTGTCTTAAACCAAGATGTTTGCTTTCATAATTTAGGACTCCAAATAGGAAGGAATAGACTTTTTGATACTCTGTAAAATATTATCTGTGGTGTTTTTCTGTCATATGAAGTCAGTTCTAACTTGAGTTGAAAACCATTTTGCTTATTTTTACTGCATTTTTCATATTACAAGTAAATTGCACAGAAGATGAAGTCTCATTCTCCTGGGGTTTAGATGCCCTTTTTTTAGGGAGCACAATTGCTTCTTTGCATTTAAGTGCTTGGTGTCAGGGTGCTGGGACAAAGACATCCAAAACCATGGTATTCTGGGGAAACTGAGTGACTTTGAAATCTGAATTTAATAATATTTATCAAGTCCTTACAAAAACAAGTAATAGTATGTGATTCTGAAATTATATTATAGGCATCACTCAAGTCTAAGTTGATATTAACTAAGTTGAAATCTTTTGATTGCCCACAAAACCACGGTATTTCAGTTGTTCTGAATGTAAAAATATATTTGAAGGTAATCCTTTCAGATCTGACAGACTAAGGCAGAGTGGTGCATGCTGCTCTGTCAGATAAGTGTTGTTTCAGCCTCGGTGAAGGAAAAGAGTTGTCATTTGAAGTATAGGGTGACTGACTCATCCCAGAGTGACTTGGTACAAGTTTTCTTCCTGTTCAAAAGCTCATCATGAAAGACAGAAGTTTTTTAAAGTTGGAGGAATTTGTGAGGATTTCTAGGGCAAACTCAAATTTAGGGATATTGAAACTTCATTAAGTTTGCCAAACATTTGGCATTTGGAAATGGTTCAAGTAAATAAAAAGAATGTATCTGAAGTTTTAAAATGTTTTAGCTGATTTTGACATATTCTGTTTAGTGCTTTCCCTACATCTTGAATTGTACTTCCAAATGTAGTTTTATAAAATGAATAATGCTTTTAAATACTTTATATTCAGTGGTTTTCCTGTCTTCAGGAATTCACAAGCTCTTCTGTTTTTGAAGATACATATTTTCACTTCTAAATTTCATTCTTAATTCTCTGTAAATTCAAAATTTAAAATGGAGCCAGGTGAAGACACCATACTCTGTTTTGCTGTCTGTCACTTAACATGACTTTTATTAGAAAGTCAAATGGGGAATAACTCTTTTAGGCACCTGTGTCATGGAAATGGGGCTTGGATTGTTTTGGTTGCAAAACCTGTGCATCAGGAAGCAATGGAAACAGCACTCTCTTGGTAGTTGTTCAGACAGGTGGATCCATATGGCTGGCAGGCAACAGGCGTGCTTTTCTGGACTTTAGGCCTCATGTGAAATATCATTCTGTTTTGGAATTTAACCTGCTAAGAAAACCAAATATCAATACTAGCAACAAAACCCCACCAAAAAACGCTCCCAAAAAAGCTCTCAAAGAAACAAGGAAACAAAGCCAGTTTAAAAAGCCACAAAAACCAAACCCTCAATAAACCAACAATATCAAACCCCTTTAAATACCACTGTTTTCCAGATCAAATGTATCTGAAAGTGCCTTACAAAATTGAGTGAGTTAAAAATGAAGAGCCAGGTGTAGGAAAAAGGAACAAAAATAACATGAGTCTGCGTCTCAGTGGAGTATTGGCAGGTGGCTGCAGGGGCTGAAGAAAAGTGGAGGAGCAGCAGGTAATAGAGGGGAATGCTATTATCCAGCTTGAGGTCTGCTCAAGGTGACTTTTAGAGACACGGAGAAAAGTTTTGATTTGCCTTCTGAAACAGACCCCAGGGAAATAGTCTGTTGCAAAGTGTTCTGACGAATTGCTTCTTGTACCCCACAGAGTTTTGCATCGTGTACTTCTTGGGTTTGGGGTTATGAATAGTTTGATGCAGGGAAAAAATCATATGTTCAACCTTGGGCACTTTTCTTCATCCTAGGTCCTCAAGCTAAACGAAGGAAAAAGATTTTCTAGAAAAGCACAGCACAATTGATGCAGCCTAGGCACGAGTTTGTTGAGAGAAATTTTGAGGACATCGGCTGCAAACATTGTTTAACAAACACTTTAACAGTAAGAATACTATAAAAATGTGAAACTATTGGGAGAAACCTTGCTGTTAAATGAAGAACGTAATTTGATGATTGAAGAGGTCATAAAACTCTTCAAAGAACACTTTATAGCTCTGATTAATATAATTCATTTAATTAAAAAATATAATAGTAAAGGATGGAAAAATATCTTGAAAAAGAAACTGACTTTGAAGAGTTCTCCAAAATGCTAGCAGGAAACATGTTAAAAGAACCTAGAGGTTTATAGCCTGGCAAATGAGTGATACCAGGAGGTCTGTTCCGATTGCAGAAAAAGCTGAAAATAACAGGATGTATTCTAGTGCCATGCCTGTATTTCAAAAAAAAGAGAAGAATTTATCCAAAGCAAGGCCAGAATACCAGCCACAGCTATTTCTCATATAGCTGCTTCTAAATGTTCCCTTCATTGCTGTTGGAGCTTTGTTTTGGTCTAGTTGGGAGGTGTGTGAAGATGGATTCAGAGATCCAGCACACAATTCATACAACTGGGAGGAAGGCAAACCCCAAATCTAAACAAGCCCAAATACAAAAGTAAAAAAAAAACTCCCATCAGCAAAAAACACCCCAAAACACACAAACAGCAACAAAAATCCTTTTTTTTTTTTTTTTTTTAATGTTTTTATTTAAGCAAGACTGGATATGAAAAGGTGTGGTTCAAACTATAGTAGATGTAAAATGGTTTGGGTTTTAACTAAATTTATTCTTGGCACATGAGCAGTCTCAGCCTGGTACGCAAGAAGGGTTGAGAAGCTGCTGTGTCATTGCCCTTTATGCAGTAGTCTGGAAATGAGCATGCTCACTGGGCATGGGATCCGTCTCCTAAACAGGCTGCTAAAATCATCAGTCTGTTTGGGTTTTTGTCTGAATGCTTGTAGTGTCCCTTTGTATAGCAAGAAAATATTCCAGCAGTGTCTGGAATCCGTTTTTCAGGTAGCTATCCTGAAAATCACCCTGAATAAATTAACTATTAGGATTAGGAAATTGTTCTTGAATGTCTGATATCAAAGTTTAAATGCACTTTGCCTTCATTAGAAGTGGGTAGGTGAACTGACTTTTAAAGCACTGATAACAGCATGCTGATGTGGGTTATTTTTTCAACACATTAGTTTAGGCTCAATCCTGAGAAAAAAGGAGTCTTGTGTTTAGATCTTGTTAGAATTGAAGTCTCAGCTGAAGAAGATTTATGCTAACTTGAATTTTACTTTCAGAGAGCATAGCATGTTATTTACCCTGCTTTTCCTTCACAAACAAAATAGTTACTTAGCTCAGCTCCTAGTATCACGTGTACTGGGAGTATGAAAGACATTTAATTATTGTTTATCTGCAATTGATGTCCACATAGAAGTATGATGACAAATTCCCTGGCTGATACTGATTGTCTATGTTACTTTTTCCAAAGACCTCAGTGTGGCTGCTCTCATACATTCCTGTGTAACTTAATGGTGCATCTGAGCCTTTAAACATATTGGCATGAAAATCAATAAATAAACAGAATGTAATATACAGCAAGAGACTAGACTTGAAAAATTGATGTATCCAGCCTAGAAACTAAAGATCCCTCTTTGTCACTGTAACAGGTACAGCCAAGGCAGGGCTATAGTGCTTTGGGGTAGAAACTGGTTTAGAAGATGCATTAGCTAAAGACACACTAAAAGTGATTAATTACTTCCTGGTGTCATATTTGTAGAATTTCTTTTCTGCAGGCATGAAAAACTGAAAAATGGAGTCCTATTCCCACCTGTGCTGCTTCTTGGTGTAACTTAGGAGTTGGCACAGATCCACATATGGGGATGCTTGTATTATTTTCACATTTAGTATGTGCATCATTCACCTGTACTTTGAAGCTCTCTGTGTTTAGTCTACTTGCACTGCTAGTCTTTCCCCCTGCTAGTCTTCATTTAGATATGTTTAAAAAGAAAAGTTGCTTTTAAATTAATACTTATAAAACTTGGTGCCTTTTATAAGGTGCTTTGATTTTTAACTCCTTGACTGTAAAGGAAACCAAATTTCTAATTCTATCCATTCTGTCAAAGGCCTCAAAAGTGCCTTAGAACTTCATAATCCAGACTTTTGGTGCAGAGTTGCAACTGTTCAGAATAGTGATGGAAGTCCAGGAAAAAAATAAAGGTGTTCCTTGGGGAATCCTCTAAGTGATGAACAGCACTTTTCCTGTTATGCCTAGGTAAACAGATTTATTCATTCAGCTGGAATTAGCATTGTGCATGAACCATGGGACAATGTTTTGGCAAGAAAGAGGCTTGTCGTGAGATTTCCAATAAAGAGTTGAGATGAACGATTGTATGATCACTTAATCTTGTGAAACGCAGCACAAAACACTAAATGTATTACAGCACGTGTTTAAATGATAACAAATCCTGATGTTAGACCTCCTAGAAAACAGTCCTTTCTTCACTCAGTTACTGCTCTTAGAAGGGATTTCATTCCACTTTGGAGCTATTTACTCTTCCCTTTTGTTGTTGACTAGTGTGTTTTGATACATGCTTTTAATTTTTTGGCTTCTAAATGCTTGCATTTATTTACAAATTTATGCAAAGAAACCCCCCCAAATCTGTATGAAGTAGAAATCCATATTGCATAACTATGCTATATAACATATAACATCTATATAATAATTACAAAATTATATGCACTGTATATTTTATATTGTTTATTACAAGAATATTCATAATCTAGTGTACAGCTCATAGGTAATATCATGAATCAAGTTGTAGAAATATCACACCCATTACAGAACAAAATCTGCATCTCCTTTGTTGTTTTCAGGGGTACTTTTGGAGGGGGTTTTGCTAATTAGTAAGTGATTTACAAAGTAATATGTGATTATCAACTTTGTGGAGAACAGGTGATAGGCAAGACAGCTTCAGTAAATGAGTGTGACTTCTACTTGCTGTTTAAAAATTACTTCTTGGTTTTGATAGGAAAGTTATCACTGAGGCAGGAATTAAAGTTGGGATCTTCTAACCTGATTTCATAGAATCATGGGCTGGTCTGGGTTGAAAGGGACCTTAAAGCTCATCTAGTTCCAAAATCCCCGTGTACTGGGCAGGGACACCTTCCACTAGACCAGGTTGCTCAGAGCTCCATCCGACCTGGCTTTGAACACTTCCAGGAATGAGTCCACAGCTTCTCTGTGCAACCTCTTCCGGTACCTTGCCACCTGCACAATAGGGAACTTCTTCCTTACAGCTGATTTAAACCTGCCCTTCTTTAGCTTAAGGCACTTCCTCCTTTTCCTATCACTCTATACACTCCTGTGAAAAGTACCTCTTGAGTTTTTTAGAAATGAATTTAAAAATTAAATAAAAATCTAGAATCTTGTAGACTTAAGTACTCAAATTTGGGTGTAGGGGCCTGAAATAAAATTAGTTTTGTATAACTGAGTGTTAGATATACTGGAATACTAGCACAAAAATTTGTGTTTGGGCTAGTATTTGAGTGTTTTGGTAAATAACTTGCCATATTGGCTTTGTGTGTTTGCTCAATGTACACCTGTAGCTGCAAAATACATTTATATTATATATTAGTGGATATGTCTGCATAATCTTTTGGTGAAGGCTCTTAAACAGAGAATTATAAAACTACTCACATCCCAGCTGCTGCATGTTCTCTGGGTGCTATTGGTTGTCCTTGTTCATGTCAAGTAGCTCTGCGTACATGCATCATCCCCGTAATTTTCATCACATTAATGGGATTCATTAGCTATTTAGGAGGAAGAGACCTGTCAGATGATGTAGAGTAGAAGTAGATTAACTTTGAGGCTTTATTGGAAACGGTGAATTAGTGTCCTGCAAATTCCCTGTGAAGGTGTGTCTGGTGTGTGTATACAAAGTAAATAAGAGTGGTGGTGACTGAAGGCAGAACCCCCGCAGCTGGGCACACACTTTCCTTTTTGATTTCAAATGTAACTGCTTGGAGCAGTTCCTGTCCATAAGGATAGCCAAGTGTCAGGGATTTGATAGCTATGAAAGAGTAAAAATCCTGATAAAGGAAGCACTCATATTGGCAGCTCTGTGTGGTGGCAGGGAGGGAGAAAGAAAGAAAATAGGTTACAGTATTTCATAATGTAATTACAAAAGGTGATTTAAATTTGATTGTCTGCAAGAAATGCCGATAAGGGTGAATCTCTGTGCACTTGGAGATCTGAATGCTGAGGCCAGATCAAGTCTCTGCAGACTTGTGTGGAAAAGCACAGCTATTTCATGACCTCCTTCTCTCTCCCATTAGGCTCCTGCCTGGTAAAAGCAGGACATACTTTGAGATGCATTTTATAAATGCAGAAATGACCGTGTACTTTTCAGGTACGGCTGAAAAAAATTACTTCTGTTCATTCTTTGTGAGAAGAGATCAAAAAAGAAAGAATCTTAGGTAATCCCTTTAATTTAAGCAGAGCGAAGTACATATATGTGCCCCACTCAAATTTTTTTCTCATATAAACAACTTAGAAGAAAAAAGTCTTAAAAGGCAAGAGAATATGTTGTTGCATGTAAAAAAAGAATTCCTATTTTCTCATGCTGTAAATTCTAATTCTTTGAGACAAACTCAATTGCATTTTTTCAGTAGGAGCAGTTTGTGGTGAGTTGTGGCTTGTGAATAGGTTTTCCCTGCTTTTTTGTTTTTCTGCTCCTATTTATCTCCAGTAGTATTTATGATATGTCAGCAGCAACCTGAAGTTGTATAAAACCAAACCACTTCAAGGTCTTTACAATCAGAGTGCATTGGCTCTTTCACCCATACTCTGAGGAATGGCATTGCCAACATGCTCCACTATTTCAGCCTATGTTTACTTCAGCTTCTTTAGGCATTGTTGCTTGATCTCCATTATAAAACAAGTGTCCAGAAAGCTGACTGAAAAAATATTTGCTCCCCACTCCATCCCCCTTCTTCTTTATCTTCTCTATCTGTCCTTAACACCTGTAATTCCAGTTTATCTTAATGATAGAAATACCTGGTCTGGCAGCTAATCTAAACTCATATGTTCATATGATTTTTATTGGAAAAAGAAGGGAAGAAGTTATCTTATTGTATCTGAAAGTTTTTGTGAGACCCAGGGCTTGGAATGGAGAACAGAAATAAAAAGCAGGGTTTGGGTTTTGTGGGGTTCCTCTTGCTCACAGAGTGTACATGTAAAATAGGTGAGGTGCAGTAGTAGAAGACACTGGAGAGATACATGGAATTGTTACTGGTCAGCAGTTTAAATCTGCTCCTGCTAAAAAGCCAGGCTGATACCTGCTCAGAACAGGAACCTGTATGGAAAGAAGATATCCTATGCTAGATACATATTTCTGGTGAATTAATGCCGTACAAAAATGTTTTGCAGCTCTTGCAGGAAAGAGCTCTGTACTCACCAAGTAGAGAAATGGGATGTCTGTGTCTTTATTGGAAGGGTTTGTAATTCAAGCCTCAGTTTGTTCATAGCTGACTTCATTAAATTACAGACCTGAGGGATAGAGTGCAGCCACCTAAGTTACTGAGCTTAACTGTTGAGACCACTCAAATATCATCCTTCCATTGTTCCTTTGGTATTGATCTTAAGATTATGTACTTTGATTTTAACCACTTCAGTTCTATATTTGCTGCTTTCCCTTTCCTTCCTATTTATATTGTAGCATGCCTTTGGGCTCATTTTCTGATTGTTTGCATGAAATTCCTCTGTCTCCTGGGACGTTTGGATAAAATGTTTAAAAAAACCCACGAAACACATTCTCCTAGTTGAGGTACTTGTGTGCAGCAGTTATCCTTTCCTTGTGAAGTGCTGGTGTTCCTGCTTGCTTTAGGTACTACTTCTTCCTTCTTGGTTAGGAACTAGACCAGGAAAGTTTTCATCTGCTTTGCTAATCATGTTAAACAGCTTTGTATTAAAAGTTGTAAATATTGCTGTGCATGCCCTCTAGTAAAACTCAATGTTTACAGTAAATTACATTGCATGAGATTTCACTTTTAATTAAGCATGTGGTTCCTCAGGCTTGATATTAGAGCTTCTTTAACCTGCTGCACTTAAAGCTTGCTCAGCAGTACAACCTGTGGGTTTTTTTTTCCTTGCCATTGACAGCAAGCATAATCAATCCTTATAAGGAAGCAATTCTAAAGGTTTTTTTCTAGAAAAAAATATAGTTTGGAGCTTAAACAATGCAGAAAACTTGCTGCTACATAACAAGGTGTGAGCAAGCTTATAGGATAGAAAAATACAACAGATACCAATAACATCATTCAAGGAAATATCAGTAGATCTGAATGGAATGCTAAGAAAATGTGTTGTTCAAGCAATACTTTTGTGCAGAGGATACTGGGTAAAATATTGTTAACTAAAATGTATTATCTCCCACAAGTACATTTTACAATGCAGAGCAGAAGTTTGTATAAAAACGTAGTATTTTTCTTGCCAATAGCTTGGTACTAGTGAAATCAGAAATGTAGGGAGATATGAAAAATGAAGCAGCTGCTTCAGAAACAATTTTTTTTTATTAGACCATGTAAAATGTGTATCAGTTGCATGAATAGGTTGAGAATCCCTAAAATATCTCTGAGAGGAAAAAAAACCCCACACTTTTGACACTGTTAATAAATATGAATTTAATAACATTGCTAATATATTTAATTTGTATTTGAATGCTAGTTTATGTCAAAGCAAAAATATGAAAAGTGGCAGGTGTTCTTATGGTGCCACCCCTATGTGACATACACGTTGTCTAATGTTACATTTAACAAGAGAGAAACAGGCCATCTTGGCATATAATCCTTGATTTTTTATTTCTTTAACCAACTCAGTGATAAGATGCACTTTATATATCCTTTTACCTTTACACTTATTGATGCCTCAAATGCGTGCAAAGCCTAAATGACTTTGAGAGGAAAACGGGTACGTATTCCATGCAGACCTCTCAACAGTGTGGACTGCGTCAGTGACTGAAATAATGTGGTTGATTTAAATGCAGTAACTCAACCAGTAAGACCACTTGGTTTGGGATATTTTTTGGTGTTTTTTTTTGTTTTAGGCAATCTTTCAATTTTGTAGGTTTTCTGGTTTGGTGGGTTTGGGGTTTTGTTTTTTTTTTTTTTGCATGTGTGAGGGGGAATTTTCGTAGCTGAAACATACCTCAAGCATGTAGTCTGGCTGTGTTTTGGCTTCCAATGAAAAAGTTTTCTTTACAGAAAGAGTTAAAAAGCAAAAGTAGCCATGAATATGTTCAGAAATGAAATGGCTTGTAGGTCCTCACAAGGGTCTAAAGCTGGAACAAAGTACAGGAGACAAGTAGATATAATTTGCCATTCCATACCTCTACCGTACATAGACAAATTTGAAGGCTATCAACCGAAGGATGCTTATGGGCAACAAAATTTTGATAAAATTAAATTAGGTGTGGTTGTACTATCTGAAATTTAGTTTCTTCTAAAACTTATAGTATGACTGTTTTTGGAGGAGTATTATGGAGTCTTATTTTAAGATATCTCCTTAATGCATCTCCTACATTATGATGGGTTATTTTTCAGATTCATAGGCTAATGCAACAGGGTAACCCTACAGTGAAAGGCTCTGTACTTCTGATGTTCTGCAGGTAATTAGCTATTGCACTTTAGCTCATTACTTCATAGGTGATAAATTTCTTTGGGGAGAAATGCTTTTAAAGAGTTTGACAAGTTTAATTAATCTATTAAAACTTTGACTCTTGGATGAATTTACAAGAAACATCATCCTGTTTCAAGGGCAGCTCAGCTACCACCCTCTACCACCATGTCAAAATGGCACTAAGGAGCACAGAAAAGACTAATTTGACAAAAGAAAAAGGTATTTTTATACTTGTACATCCTGAGTACAGGCACTATATACTCTGAACATGAACTTTTGCTGAACATGCAACAGAAGAAAATGCTGTCTTGGTACTGTCCATATAAAGTGGCAACAGGTAATTAATACTCAAAGCAAAAGAAATTCTTGCAGTTAGATGCCATCCCTTTTCCACTGGGAATGGTATTATTGAATCTCAAAATCAAGGAAAAGAATATTAATATTGTACTTGGAACGCAAATTGGAGTATTCAAAAGGCAAAGCCAGACTTTGGGCTTCCTTAAACATTTGCATTCTGAAGTGTTTTAAAGTAGTGTATATTTTTTCTCTTTTGCCTCACTTGATGTACAAATTATCTTTAAGAAGCAGCCATTTGTCATTCTTGGTTTTTCTTTCTAGTTCCATATGTTCATTTCAGTTTCTAGGCTGCTGTTCAAATCCTGCTCTGAAGGCGGAATTCCAATTTTTTTCTGGATTTTTTCTTTACTACATGTGGTGTTTCTAATATCTGACTTAAAAATATTTTTTTTTACAAGTCTGTAAGTCAAAGTAGTATAATTGTGGGTGTTTTGTTCAGTTATGAGGTGGTAAGACTGAAAGCCAGTGGGCACCCCTTTTGAATCACTGAAAGTATGACCACATATCAGTGTACTTTGCCCTGTGAAACACCAGTATATCAGTCAGAAATCAGGTGGCATTAACACAATTTTCTGTTGAGAATATTCAGGAGCTGGACATCAAGGTTTGGCCACAAATCAAATGAAGAAATTTTTCCAGTTTATTTCGGGGACTTTCCTAACTTTACACAGCAGAATCTAATTAAAGAACCCAATTCCTGAGACCTGCTTTAACTGTAGTCATATTTTTCTTTCTTCTTTTCAGTTTTACAATTTTTTTGTTTGTAATCATCATTCTCAACAGGAATAGCCATAATCCTTAATAGGAAAGAATGCTGTTGATATGTCTTATTGCCACACAGCTCTAATTTATTCCAAGGCAGTATCATTGGATAATGAAATGGAAAATGAGTTAGCAGTTAATAAAAAAAAAAAAAAAAATCTGTAATTGTATAATTAAAGACTGTAATATCACAAGCGTAGAGAAGACTGAAGGTTCAGGGGGAAAAAAAAAAATCTTTTACCTATGTGACAGCTGGCAAACTTTTGTCCCACAGTCAAATTTCCTTACTAACATGAAAATGACCAATGCTGCAGAGCGGGACATGTCTGTTAACTTAATGTATATGTTTTATTAAGTAGTTTTGTCTATTTACAGGTTAAATCAAATAAAAGCTCAGCCAAGAGCTAAGCTACCAGCATTTTTTCACTTCTTGCTCCCTGCATGATGGATTTGGTGTGTACAGCTCAAGGTGAAATGTCTCTGTCCATTGAAACTTGTGCCTACATATTAACCAGAGTGTTGTGATTGCCATCCAAATGCCATCCCAAAATGCATTTGGAATTTTTTGGCTATTGATTGAAACTGGATACAAAATGAACAAGGAATCACTTGGTGGCAGTGGGGTTCCTAATGGGCAACTGACTCTTAAACTGTGTTCTAGCAGGACACAGTCCTATTGATCCAGCCCTGTAGTGTTGAGTGTGTGGGCACAAAAGCATGTGCGTGCAGTGGGGCTTGGCATGTAATTTGCTGATTTATCAGGAATTGTTTCCATCATAAGTGGTATTGTACTGCCATGGATGTAGGGCCGCAGCAGGAGATCAGTGTCCACCTCATGGACACTTGCTGCCCTTGAAAGAGGGGTAGAACAGAGGGGTTCCTGCAAGGATTTCTTCTATTTGCAATTCATGAAAGGCCGTTTGCTCCAATTCGAGTAAAGAGTGTTTAGCAGCAACAGTAGTACTTGCATACACCTCAAGGCAAAATATTTTCTTAGAGCCCTGGGTGTTCACTTTTAATTCTACTAAAAATATTTATCGCTTCTTTCACAATGTCCTTCTGCATTAGCTGTGTTTTGGAAGAAAGGGTAACCCAGGCAACCCAACACTCTAGCCCTTAGGCAGCCTGCAGGCAGTCAGCCTTTACAGAATGATAATAATAATAAAAGACCCCTCACAGTGCTAGCAGCAAATTCAACAGCACTTTTGAAAGGTGAAAGTCTGTACCTCTGAGGTAAAGCAGAGGGGAAAACAGGCAGCATGACTAAGTGCTATTTCTGTTAGGTTTATAACAGTGCCTTGGAGATTTAATAAAATAAGATTTTTAGATGATTTTGGAAACAGACTGAGCCATATAAGGACAGCGTCCTGAGATGAAGGGCCAAGGCAAGAAGTGCAGGGGAAGCAAAATTCTTCATGCTCTGTAGCAGCAGGGTGAGGTATTTATACCTGATGCTCTGCAGCAGCCACAAAGGGCTGAGGACAGCAGATCCTTCCCACTGGCTTAACTTAGTGGCAGGAGAGGCTGACTTGGTTGTGCAAAGCCTATTTGCAGTCTTGAGCTTGTTCTCACACACCATGGAAAGGAGAACTGTCTGGAGCAGGCTGAGAACAGGATGAGTAGTCCTCAGCTTGCTCAGGCAGACAATCCCTCCTCAGCAGGAAGACCCCACTAATTTTAGACATCAAGGCTTTCCTGGACAAATTTGCATCCACAGACTGAAAGGTTTTAACACTGTATGACAGATGACATCTATTTTATCTATTTCAATTTCTCTTACTAGTTTGAGAAATGTTTTGGCTGAGTCAGTGGAGAGGAGTGATTTCCCAGGAGGGAGTAAACTCTTCTTTGCCTTGGACAATAACTGATCTGGTGCCAGGGAGAGAAGGGACAGTGGAGTGTAAGAGGCCAGGGGAGCAGGAACCTCATATGAATGGACACAAAGTGCAGAAAGGTGTGAGGAGCAGCCCCTCAGTCCACAGAGGACATGGCAGATTTGTCTGGACCACAGAGACCTAGGCAGGGTTTACTAAAACTTGGAAAAAATACATTTAGAAACAAATGCTTGCCCTGGTTTGGCGAGTTTTCCCATCTTAAAATGGTAATTATTCTGATTAGTAGCCCACCAACTCCTTGTTTATTGTTTTTATTATAAAAGCCTTGAGATCTATTTTGATTAGATTTGTTCAGTCTAGAAAAGACTCCATAACCGAAAGCTTTGGCCAGCTGGGGATCTAGTCTTACCAGGCAATAGACAACAAACAGGGCCTGGAATTGCAGAAATATATAGTTGTTCCCAAAGTGAGAGTTATGTCTTCCTTTGGGCTGGATATAACTTCTTCCAGCCTTACTGTAGCATCTATTCTACACAGTGGACTTGAGAATTGCAGTTGGGACCCTGTGATTGTAGGAATAACTCTAAAAACGCTTTATTTTTGAAAAATATGAAACTTTGCACAACTTTGGATGTGTTGGCCTTGAGTTAGAGTGATTTTGTTAAGAGCTTCATAACTTGTGTTCACACCTTGTGATTCCTGTGTTGGGAGTGGCTGTTCACTTCCCTTAGATTTGCTAATGCCACTTATTATATGTGGTAGGTTAGTAGAGGAATAATACAAGTTATTCCTGGCTGTTGGGGTTTTTAAAATTTATTTCAATGGTTATCAAGTTATGTCCAGCATTCTCAGTTGTTTCTTCGGTTAAGATAGAGAGGAGAAATGCATGTTTGGGACAGCAAGATGGATCACTGTGAGCATTAGATACCTAAATAAGGGTAAGGAGTTGCAACTATCCCATATCCCAAACAGAAAAAATTAAAAAGCTTGATAAATATCAGTTTGTTAGGTGAACAGGGCAGATTACCTTGTTGGAGAGATGGTGCTATATAGAGTATGATCTATTTTAACCCATCTGTAGAGGCAGAGGCCTTACCAAGATGGACCTATATTGATTATTTGTTATTTGGGTTTCCATAATTCCGTTTGGTCTTGTTTTTCCCTTTTACTGGCAAACCTTGCATCTAAATTATAATCTGCATTTTGCTCCTCTTCCTGCTTCTAGGGGGTTAAATTAAGTTTTCATAACCTTGTCTGCAGACTCCTGCTAAGAATATTCATAGTGCAGAGTTGTTAGCACGGGTGAGGCTGTCATCATATGCATGTGCAAAGGGGAAAGATGATGAGATCTTCAGACGTAAAATGAAATTTTAAGTTTTTTATGTTCTTCTTGGCTGTATGTATATTTGGGTAAAGGTAAGTTTTTCTACAAGGCTGCTGTAGCACTCATGCCTGCACAGGACTCCGGGACCATTTCTTATGGAACCTTGTAAAGTAAAGAGCTCTTCAGACCCTTTAGTGGGTATATCTGTTGTCTGCCCTAACCCCACAGGCTTTTATTACATTTGAAATATGCCATGGCTCAAATTGAAGTTAAGGAGTTGCATCAGGCACGTTGTGGGGTTATGGTATGTGTTTTTTCACTGCAAGAGATCTTTTTTTAACTTCTTCAGCTAAATGTATAGCAGCAAAAAATGGAGCTGTAATTTAGTAGTCTAACTCATATTAGATGATTATTCTTCCTGTGGTTTTTAATAGATAAACTAAATGGATGACAGTTGTATGAATGTAACATTGTTCAGCAATGACAGATTTTTCTGTTCGCCTTTATGGCTGGTATATTATTTTTTGAGAAGCTGAGGCTTTGGACCAACTCAGATTCCTGATTGATAAAGATCAAATAAAGTACTAAAATAGGTATGAAAACTGACAGAGAATGTGAGTGGCATCAATTTCAACCCACCCCCTCCCTGCTTTAAATTGGTCTATGTGATGAACAAATGTAAGTTATTAAAAATCTGTGTGTGTGAATTTGTGTGTGTAAAAAAAGGAATGAAATAACACCAACCTCAGCTACAAATCACAGCAGATCACACACAAAATCTGCATAGAAACAGGGTTTCTTCACTTGAAAATATTGCCATTATTCATTCTATTTGTCTACAAAGATACTTGGAGTATGTGGTTTCTTAAACAATTATTTTAGTATGCTCTGTGTAGACCTGCAGTTAAACAAGAAATAAAGAAAATACTGATTTTGCTAGTAAAGCTAGACTAGACTCTTTTGCCTCCACTATCTTGTTGGTACTTTGACTGTCTGAATGTCCTATCTAATAATCTTTTCTGGCCATATTTTACAGTTTGTTCTAGCCAAGTAAGTCCTTTAGGATTACTCTTTCCAAAGGGTGAACCTAATAGAACCATATAAAATACTCCCAGAAGTAAAGATCTACTTGTTCAGACCAAAGGAATAGCCAAGTTCATGCAATAGACACGTATAAATGAAGGTAATAGCAGTCAGGGGCTCTATAAAGTACAAACCATAAGACACGATCAGTCAGTGATTTTGCAGAGTTTAAAATTATATGAAGCAAGGATTTTCAAATGTCATTGTCTAAAGAGTGCATTACTGTTGCAGAACATATGATTTAATACTTGTCTTTAATAAAAATAATCCTTAATAAAAATACCTTGGATGATTTTTTTCTTGTGTCTTACTTAGACTCTTGTCCTAGATAAGCACCAGAATGAGGGGAAACTGTAATGAGTCTCCTCAAGAATGTCAGCACTATCCTATACTTCCCTTATGTATATTACTGAGTGGTTAAACTGACTGTACATTTTTAGGAATATTGCTTTTAGGAAATGATTGTCATAATTTACTAAAGGAAGAAAAAAAGAACCCTGAATATTAAAACAGCATGATTCTAAATCCTTGGCCACTGTTCCTGAGCTCATCACAGAACTAAAAATCTGAGATCTTGTTTCTTTTATCTGTTTTAAGGGAGGGACCAGAATTCAAAGCAAGCCTTCCAGGGTCTGATGGTTACAAACCTCAATTTTTTTCCTAGTGAATACTAATTAGCAGGTGTATTATGTCTTCACAGACCACTATTTTATATCATGTAACAATCAACTATGGTATTATTTCAAGCTGCTAATCCGTGAGCATCCCTTTCTTTGCCACTGCAGGTGAGGGGTTTTGATTTCAGTTTTGATTAGTTACTCACTTTACTTGTCCTGTCACCTAAGTAAGAACCATCACAGCCCACAAAGAAGGTAGATAAAACTTCTTTCCAGAGCTGATGACGTTTTGAATGTAACATGTCCGTGGATGAAACCACCTTACTTTTATTTTGGTGCTTTCTGTTCTTTTGTCAGACACTGTGAGTAGCAGAACTTGCCAAACAGTTACTGGATTCCTATCTGGCCTCCATGTTTCAAAGAATAGCTACTATTTATTAGATTTCTCTATTTGAAATTAATATTGCTTGGGATAATGTGATATACAGGCATGCCATAAACTGCTACACCATAAATTATGAATAATTTGAAATAATTTATTCATCATTAGCAACTTATTTAAATCTGAGACTTAAGAAATCCAATGTATCATTGTAGAAAAATCAAGAAATGATACATTTCTGTGGAATATATTGTGCATGTGTAGATTTGTGTTGAGATAACAGTGCTGTGATTTTAATCACACTGTTAATGAAGAAATTACTTTAACCACTCCTGCATGAAGAAATCATGGTACAAACCAAATCATACATGCACTGCTGTCGTGTGTGTGCTGGCGTGCACTGTCTTCTCTCAAATGCATTGATGAAAAGGGAAGACTAAAAAGAGGCAAATGGTTTTGGTGGGAGGGATGCTTGATTATCCTGAGAAGTAACAACTGTAGAAAGAACTGTATAAACAGGTGCCAAATTAGCTCTTTTTGGGTAGAAAAGGTAGAGGTGAGAGATAATAGCATTATCATTCAGTCTGAAGCTGCTGTTCCTCTATTTTGAGTCAACACCTAGATAAATGCTAGGTATGTGAGCTTTCCCTAAGAAAATTCTCTGAAAAATATGCATGTTGCATACAAGTTCCATAAAATAGACTGAATTATACAATAATTTAAGCTTACAAGTGGTTGAAACTTTATTTTAATGAGATTACATGAAATACTTAGTCATGTTATCCTTTCATGGTAAGTGTGAAAGTAATTCCAACATCTGGATTTTGTGACTGATAATTTGGCATCCTCCTTTGTTTCCTCAGACTTTACAGAATCACAGAATGATTTGGGTTGGAAGAGACCTTATGGTTCATTCTGTTCCAACCTCACTGCCATGGTCAGGGACACCTTCCACTAGACCAAGTTGCTCAGAGCCCCATCCAGCCTGGCTTTGAATATTGCCAGGGATGAGGAGTCCACAAACTCTGGGAAACCTGTTCATAACAGTGTTGGATCCTTCCTACAGTCAGACAACCACCCGTTGCAGGAATAACACATCTTTGTGTATCTCTTTTGTTCCTTACTCTTTTTTTTGTCTTTTATTTTGTTCTTTATTCTTTGTTCTGCACTCATATAACACCTAAAATATTAGGGTCTGTCATATATCTAACTGGGAATTTTAGGGCCAGTGGGAATATTAAAATAGCAGCAATCTATCTTGTTGTTAATTTAGTTATGTGTTTGTGACAGTAGCTAAAACGTTGAAATGGTAGAAGATTCCTGGCAATCATTGTCTCACCAAAGTCTGTTCCCAGAAAAATAGATTAATATAAAACTGTTTCTAGAGAATAGTTATCAACACTTCAATTTTAAATTGCATGAATTACAAGTGGGATTCAGCTTGATTCTTTTTAGGATCTGGTATTATTGAGTAGCTTTGCTAACAGCTTGAGTAGTTGATTGGTATATATGGCTA
Source organism: Corvus moneduloides (assembly GCF_009650955.1). Classification (NCBI taxonomy): domain Eukaryota; kingdom Metazoa; phylum Chordata; class Aves; order Passeriformes; family Corvidae; genus Corvus; species Corvus moneduloides. The sequence goes on along the minus strand of NC_045477.1, from coordinate 10,965,151 downwards.
TTAAGTGAACAAATGGAATAGCTACAGAGTGGCTGTACATGCTATAAAAGAGGATTGGGATTTAAAATAATCTTGATAAAAATGATTAAAAGATCTGTAAAAGAATAGAATAAGATTCAGCTAATAAGAATGAACAGTGCACTGTATTTGTACTTTCGTTATACTTTCTCTCAATCTGACTGCTTCGTTTCAAGAGTCCCCTTGCATTTCCCTGGTCACTTTTTAACTGAGTTGATGGATCCCTTTCTCCTTAAGAGTATTGGTTTAGGGCAAGCATAGTTGGGGTGTTTGATTTCTCATTAGTATTTTCACTCACTTCTTTGTCTTAAATGCTGTTGCTGCCCAGGACGTTTTGCCAAGGGTGGGCAGTGGGAGCACCCCCCCCACAGGCAGTGCCACACGTGCAAAAATGTCAGATCCCTGTATGGAGGGAGCAGTACTCGTGTCTCATGAGACGTAGTTTCACTCTTCTGTTCAGTACCACTAAGCTGAAACATCCTTGTGCCAGATTTATATTCTGCACCTGTGCAAACCAGAAAACACACAGTCCCAGAATGGGCAGGGTGGAAGGAACCACAGTGGGTCATCAGGTCCCACCTCCTGGCTCAAGCAGGGTCATCCCAGAGCACATGGTACAGGATTGCATCCAGATACTTCTGGCATATCTCCAGTGAGGGCCTCCACACCCTCTCTGGGTGATCTGTTCCAGTGCTCAGTCACTGCACAGTGAATTTCTTCCTTATATTCAGGTGGAACTTCCTGGGTATCAGTTTCTGCCCAGGGCCTCTTGTGCCATTGTTGGGCACCACTGAGCAGAGCCTGGTCCATGCTCTGACCCCTCCCTGCAAGTGCTGACAGATGGGGACGAGGTCTACTGAGAAATACCAGTTTAAAAAGCTGACCACAGGAAGTGCTGTAGCAAAAAGTCTTCTTTGATGTAGAGGGGTGACTGATAGGGAGTTTGTAACACTTGAAATATTCCTCCTCACTCCTCAATGGTTACAGGGGTGGAAGGAAATAACTGTTTTGTGGGGTTTTTTTTAGACTAAGCAAGGGGTAAGGAGTGTAGTAGGTTTGCAATGAACCCCAAAATATCCATATCAAACATGAGGAGCAGTTGGGGCTTTTCACCACCATGTCAGCGAAAAGTTAGAGGTTGTTGAAGTGCCTCCAGTATAGGAGAATTTTAAGAAAAAGTTATGGCTGCATATTTCAGGAATAGGTTAGGCAGAGTTGCTCACCTCTTAAAGCAGAGAGACCAACCAGAATATTCAGCTAGTTTTCAACCAGTCTTGTTCTTACCCTTTTATGGGCTGTTGTTCTGGTTTAAATTAGAGATTAAAAGAGTATGTTGGTTGTAGTCCTTTATATAGTGTAGTTAAAGTGTATAAAATCATAATTCATGCTGCATTATGGTCAATGAGGTTTTCCATTGGAAATATATATGTATATTTCATATGTGTGTGTGCTTTTATAAAATTTTCCTTCTGTATTTCCATTATGAAGGACCACAAGCAGTAGCATAAGGAGTGGAAACATAATTCCCCTTTCTGTATTCACTAATATAGGGGAAAGTAATGTTTACCTAATATTGTGCTAAAAATCTTGAGCTAGCTTTATAAAAATCTTAAAACCAAGGTGGTTTTGATTTGGACTAATAAAAATCCTTAAAGAAATGAAGCAGTGTAACAATGAACTGCTCAAGAAAGAGGAAGTTTTAATTTGAGAATGTTGAAATCTATGATTTGGTAGTGCCAAAAGAATGTGTTTTAAGAATGCTAAGTGGAAAGAGAAAATCCCTGCCTGCTTTTTCAGCTTTTGATACAAAGATTGAACTTCCTGTTCCAACCTACTGATTTTGGAGATCAGCTAGTCCAACTATGATCTAGTTTTTCTGTTGCCAACAGAAGTGTGTTTAACTGACAATATCATAATTTTTGGTGGGGGATTGGCTGCTTTGGTTACGCTCTGCCAGAGATGACACTGCTTGAGCACCTCATTTCCTAGTGTGACTCCTAATCAAAATGAATGGTTTGTGCATCCTTTATATGCATACTTTGACAGGATTATGCTGGAAGTATCCCAGTTCTATTTGCAAATAAACCAGCGGCTGATTCTTTAACTAGCTGTTAACATACTCCTTTAGCCAGCAGGTCTCCTCCTGAACTCTTTCAGTGTGTAGAAAAATCATATTGCCTAATTTATCCAGCTACTTTTATTTGGGCAAGTAATATCCATAACCTCGGGTCCAATCCCATACTTTTATCAGGGTAGATTAATTTAATTTGTGCTATATTCTTATATGTCTTTGGCACGCATTGCCTGTAATATCTTTTGTTTTTGTCATTCAGCCAGTTGCTTTTATTCAGTTGGTTGGTTTGTGATTTTCTGTTCTGTGTTATTGTTTACCATGGATATTCTTTCCTTTTCCCAAACTCTTGAGTGGCTGCAGTGACACAATTGCATACATCTCTGTTTGGATTATGGAAAATTGGTGCATAGCTGGGGGTGAGAATAAAGCCAGAGAAGTGCTAAGGCGGAGTATAATTTTTGTTAAAGAGAGAATTTTTAAAGATTTTTTTAATTGCCTATTTTACATTATAAGTGTCAAGTCACTAAGATCAGAAGAATTGCCAAATAAGCATTAAAACTATGGACAAAAGAGTATCAGCCTTGTGGTACAAACTCAGCTCCTGATGGGCACAGGGTCATATGACAGGTGAACCCGTAGAATGATCGGATATGGCTTGGTTTGTTGTTATAGCTCCTTGATGAGTGTCAGCAAGAGACCTTATTTGCATGTCTTTTAAGTATGGAAATAGAAGATATCATTTACTTTCCTTTGTCTGTTTGCTCATTGACTCTTTCAGAGAAATATATTTGGAAAGCATGACTTCCCTTTGCCAAAGGTACTTAGGCTCTTTCTTAATTATCATATTAATCTACATTATTTTATTTGGGGCATTCCTCATTCCTGGATCTTCCCTAAAGCTATTAAAAATTGCTACGTGTTTGCCATCAAAGCAATGTGATAGGTTCCTGATAGAGTTAGTAGCTTGGATATCTTATCCCCAAGTTTTTAAAGTACTTAGGCAAATAATGATTAGTCACTGTACAATCTGTCAGTTTATTGTACCAGAATTTGTACTGGTATTTTAATTTCAAAGAGTTCCTCAAACACATTCTTAAAAAAAAAAAAAAAATTAGCACAGAAGCCGTCTGCTTGATAAATCCAAATATGAGAAAATGCTACAGTTTTCTTACTGTGTTCTATTTCTCTGCTTGTTCTTCTGTTTTTCTTTTAAATATCATCATCTGTTTGCCCTCTGCAGCAATGCTGTTTTCCTGAGAAAAATGGTTACTAATTTTCATGTCTTTTTCAAATCACTTTTCAATCCCTTTGGGCTAGCCTGGTGTTTGCATTTAAGCTGTCAACATTTATAATCCTCTCTGTTGCTTGATTTAGGCATAACTTCACCTTCTACAAAATAGCCTTCTTACTTCCAAAAGCTTTCTTACGTGGCGTTTTAGAGAGAGCGTCTCTTATCATCCCCATAAACCTTTTTGGACAGGTGGAATGCATTTCCACTGGGCCTCTGGTACAGTGTCTATGGATAAACTCTTCTTTGTGTCTGAATATTTTCATCTTTTAGATGGCTTTTTATCTTTTGAAGACATCTGGGGTTTTTATACCTTGTTGGTTTGCTTCGGTTTTTTTGGGTTTTTTTCCCTAAAATTTAAACGCTATTACAGTTTCTTTTCTGCTTTTCTGTCTACCTGCTCCTGTAATCTGTGTATGATATTGGTATCAATAGGAATACACAGACAGCATCAGGCATAGAAATTAATCACAAATTTATAGTGGAGTTTGTTTCATATAAGCAGTTTCCTTTAATTTCTCAGAACAAAGGTACATATCAGGTTAGTGCTGAGAAATATCAGCAGGTCCAACATTACTCTTGCTATGAAATTCCTTTTCCTGGATTTCTGATTTGGAATTCAGCAGAATTCTTGCCACTCTTGTCTTGAGAGTGACCTTTTATGTGTCAAGAAGGAAAAAAAAAACCCAAAAAACACAAGATCCCAAAATGAAACAGTATTTTATCTTCCTTGGATCTTTGGTGTTTTTCTTCATATTTATCTTTTCAGTATACAAGAGAAGGTTTTGTTTCTCGTATACTTTCCTGAAAAACTTCCTATGCTCTGTTCTTTAAGATAGGAATCTCTTATCAGCTTTGGTAGAGAGTTTTGTTGATCTTTTTGTTTGTTTTGTTTTCTTTTGATATTTAATACACTTCTGATTCCTTTAAAAACAGTTATTTGTTTGTCTGAGTTCAAATTACTTTAAATGCTTGTTTGATTGGCTAATGATTTCAATGTGTTCCATTGTTCCTACCATCACTCTTAGAAGTTTTATGAGTGTTTGGAAAGATCTTGCACAACAGGGAATGATCAAAACTCAAAGTCATGCCATAAGAAATAGCACAACATAGTAAAAATTTGCCAAATTGCCCAGAAGCAATTTGGACGGCTGGCAAACAGGGTCGCCTGCTGGTTTGTGAACAGCACAGGCAATTTGCCACTCAACTCTCCCCTATTTGCTTCAATAAATTGTAGGGTACTTAGTACCCTACGATCTGTTATCTATCTGTCTGTACTTCTCTCCCCTGTCAGTGTCTGACAGTGGCTCTGCTTCATGTTGTTTGTGTCTGCCTTTCACTCTCAACTTGATGGAAAGCCTTTAAAAAAGAGAAGTGTGGCATTTGGGGGGCTGAGATCCAAGAGTTCATACATCATGATGCATCTATGTAGCCTAATCTAAACAGTATAGTTAAAAAGGAATAAAAAAAAATGAAGCTAGATTATCTAAGATATAGTTCAGCAACAGTAGATGAAAATAAACCAACAATAAGTTCTCATGATGCAACTATGAAGAGTATTCAAGTAGTAATTGAACAATCAACAGTCCCAAAATAATGGTGTTATAAAATGTGAATCACATCTGCAGAATGCAAAATTATTTAACACTGCTGGTCAGTCATTCCCCTCACACTAGAATGGCAACCTTTAAATAGAAGAGCAACAGTTTGGGGATTTTGATTAAAGGAGAATAGAAGTTGTTAACGTGCTGGGTAAGTAGGAGAAAGAAAGGGAAGAAATTATTAGCTCTTTTTTTTTCTTCTTTTCATGCTTTTCCCATTACTTCCCTTTTCTATCGGTGTTGTCTGAGTTCAGCACAGAACCCTGCATCATAAAAGACTGACACTGCTGCTTACACAGAGTCCTGAAAGGGACTGACATTCCTAGAGGAACAGATTATTGTGGCCAAGGATTTTGAAGTCAGAGCCTTTGTTTTCCTGTGAAGAGTGAAACAAATCTGTCCTTACAGTATTTAAATGTACTAATGTACAGTCTGGACAGAATTTTCAGTATTGGATTCTTAGTAGCTATTATTTATTTATGATTTGTTGTCTGTTAGGTGGTTGATATGGAGATTTATGATTTTTGTTTCTGCAACATTTTGAAGATATACAGTATATAACAGAGGAATTTTTTGGCATGAATACACAAACTAGTTTTAATATACAATTAATTGATAATGGATGTGAAATAAGTTAACACGACGGCATGCTTTACAATACATTGACTTGGTTGGGAATATTTTTTGTTGAGATATCTATCGACCTTGAGTGAAAGGGAGAGTTACTTTTTTTTTCCTTAACAACCTACCACCCCCACTAAACGCTGCTGTGTTAGAAACAAGAAATTCTGTGAAAAACAGCTGCTTGACTAGGAATCAGTAGTGCCATTTGATGTCAAGTGAGCAACCAAGATGCTAAAAGCTTTCAGAACATATGTATGTTAACATAATAGTAAAAGCACCTAAAAATAGTAAAAAAAGAAAGAAAAAGTAAAAAGATACATCTGTTTTCTTTTCAAAAAGTTAATACACAAAGTATCATTTTATTCAAATAGAAATAGATACTAAATACACACATCTATTGGAAAAGCACCAAAGAATGGCATTGCAACAGGAAAATAACTTGTTGAAGTAAACTTAATTCCAATAGAGGGAGCTTGGGCTGTTAAAAATAATATGTGATACAAGATGGAGAATAGCACGTCTTAAAATGAGGGGCTCTGCAGTGAAGAGGGAAGTTTGGAGGAGTGGGAAGGGGGATCTGGGTGTAACCGTGGGTACAGACTGCTGCCAGTAGGGTAAGGGAGGAGATGTTTCTCCTCTTCTCAGCCCTGGTGAGGCACACTGGAGTGCTGGGTCCAGTGCTAGGCTCCCAGTACCAGGGACAGGGAGATAGATCCTGGAGTGAGCCCAGGGAAGGGGCACAAAGATGATTGCAGAACAGGAACGTCTCTCCCGCAAGAGGAGGCTGAGAGACCTGGGACTGTTCAGCCTGGAGCAGAGAAGGCTAAATACACTGATGTTGCTGTAAAAATCCATATGACAAAAAAAAATCGTCTTCCCTCTGCTTTCCCTAATTTTATTGATACATAAAACTCGAGAAGACACTATTGTCATATTGCTAAGTGGGTTTTTTTTTGTATTTGTTTTTAGATAACTGATACAAATCATTAGTGGGGAAAACTGCTGCAGGATAATTAGAAAAATTTTTCTCTTTCAAATGCTGCTTCTGCTTCCTTTCAGTTTTTCTGTGAGTAAGAGACCATTGTCTCATTGCAGCCTCCCATCTCATTGCTGGGCGCTCCTAATGAAACTGGAATTTCTGCAGGAACCCAGGATAAGACTAACAAGAGATTCACGGTGCAATATGATTTCTAATTTCTAAGTTCTGGACACCCTTCAAGAACTCTCTTGACAACTGCAAAGTTCTTTAAATAAATATTGACATGCCAGTCTGAAAAGTAATGAAGTCTCTTTTCTTCCTGCAATATGGAGCAGTAAAAGAGATGTGTGGATTTTTTGGGTTACTTTAATAGCTGGAATTGAAGCTAAAACAATGGGTAGTTTGGTTATACAAGAATTTTAAAATGCATTACTTTGCTATTATTAGCAACTTGGAATCTAGGTTTGCAATTATCTGGAACTGTAAATGATTTAAAATCAATATGTCGATACTTTGAGTGATATGTGTTTAATATGGGGCCAGACACTCATTTTTGATTTAACTTCTTTTTATTGGTCTCATAAATGTAGCTATTTAGAAGATATTTCCAGATGATCATAATTTTAATAGGACATAGATATTACTGAAAATTATAGATGGCAGCAGCCCAGCATTTCTTCTGTTTCTTAAATCTTATACATGTGTATATGCTGCAAAAGACTTGAATGGATTCTACCGCAGGATCATTTCTAGCCTCCCCTGGAAAGCAAAACTGCTTTCATGGTTTTGGTTTTTTTTTAGAAATGAATTATAAGAACAGCATTGCAAATGTATAAATGTACTTATTTACAAATGTTGGAGTATTGTTCTCAATACAGAAGGATACTCAAAAAGTTGGATTATTTTCTTCAAAAATCTGTGAAAATAATTTTCTTTAAAATATTTTTTTGACCATTTAAAGTGTATCCTCTGAAATACAGATGTCCAGATGTTTTGAACAGTTTTTTAGCTTAACTGAAAATTTGGGTTTGCCCTGAAAAGATAGAACAGATGAGAAATTCCAGGCCGTTCACTTTTAGTGTTCCTTGCTATGTCTTTTTATAGCATGTTGCTACAATTGTAACACTGGACATATAGTTGAATTGATACTTACAAGGGATGTGCTTTTGCTTTGCAAGGAGAGGAAATATTGGATAATAATGTGATGATTTTCTCCATCGTTTTTTAGCAACAAAAGGATGCAGTTGACAGTGTTAGGTGTGACAAATACTTTGCATTGCAGTAGTTGCACAGTTCCTGATTTTTGCATCTATTCTTTGAATTCCGGCAGAGCAGAGTGCTCTCCTACAAGTCTGACAGAAGTGTGCTCTGCTTCTGACAGAATGCCTTCTCATTATTGCTTCAGATGGTCACTCCTCTTGAGGCTCCTCAAATCTACATTTATTCTTCCTCAAGGAAATTAAACTTCAAATAAATGAAACTTCTTATTGTATTGTATTTCTCCATGTGGTCTGATCTTTGTTGTCCTTGTCCAGAAACTTGTTTGTTTAAAGTGATGGAGAAACACAGACCTGGGAATAACTAATAAATAACCAATAGGAGAAGTTTTCATTGAGTTTACCCAATACATTTGAGGAATATCTTATTTTTGCAGGTATCTATCATAAATAAAAATTCTTTCAGCTTTTTTTGTGTTGATTTCAGGACTTCATCTTTACAGCTTGAATGATCTATTTATTGTAGAAAATAAAAGCATGGCCAGGGATGTATTGCTGAGGAAAGAGAAGTATTTCTTTTTCCTTCTTTTTTTATAGTAATTTAGAAATTATTGAAATATTCTTCCCAAGGCAATAAGTTTCTTTTTTTGTTTTTCATTTTTGGATGTGCATATGTTCTTAAGTTGGCAAAGGTATGCTGGGAGGAAGTGGTGGCTTTTCTATTTTTAAATGAAAGTTAATTCGGAAAAGTACTTTGGTACTTACATTTTGGTGCTTATTTCTTGGTATAGGGATTTTCCGTGTATGATCAACATCCCTATTTTTTTTTCTGTTTAAAAAAGGAAAAGTTCCCAAATTCTGTTATTCATCAAGGGATGTACTTTTAATAATTCTGATGTAATTCCATCAAATTTCTATATAAGGCCCAGAAAATTAACAGGAATTGCACAGCTGTGAGCACTAAATGCTTAAACTTCTAAATATTGCATTATTGTAAGTGTAATAGCCAAGTACGCAAACCTAAAGTTATTAATCTCTCTCTGAAACTTTAAAAGGGAATTTTCCTTAAAAATTGGATGTGTTCATTCACTTTCAATCCCCACTTGTAGCCTAGCCATTTAAGAGTAGAGTTCTACAGAAGCACATTAACTTTAGTAGCCAATATTGACTTCTGGAGGGAACAGCACCATGTGCAGTGGAGAGGGTCACGGTGAGGGGAACTGGGTTGGAAGATCTGTGTCTCAAGAGACAGTCAGCACTTCTTTTGATCTTAGAGACACATACCACATCTTTTCTATCCTACTGCATCAAAATTGCCTTATGGCAGCAGTGGGAAGTGTGTTGGCAGCAGCACTTTCCCCTAAAGATTGTCAAGGATGAGGAGAAAGTTTGTTTCCAAAAAAAAAAAAAAAAGGTGGGGCAGGGAACAGAAACAGAACTTTAAAGAAGGACCATTAGTTCTCACATTCTAGTCAAAACTCAGAGAACAGGATCAAACGTTCAGCTATCTAGAATGAAGAAAAAGAATTACTTTCTCTTCACGTGGTAGATTTGGTCTTCCTTCCTGAAGCTTTGCTGTTGCATTGGTGCAGCTACTTCTCATCATGGTAAAGGAGGTGCTGGGATTCCAGCAGTGGGCACTGACCCACTTGGACACCCCACCACCATTCTACTCACCAGTAAGTGCGTGAACTTTGATTTCAAATAATAAAAAAAGTAAGAAAGGTGAGGCATATTTTGGATTCAGACTGTTCACTTCTTGAAATGTTGTAGGAATAGATTTTGTGCACACCTCCTGAAAAGCAGATGGGCAATTTCGGTTCTAGCTTGAAACCAAGTTACCTGCTCACCCCAAATCAGCCTTGTAATTCTTTGGATGTTTCAGAATGGGACCACATCAATATTCAGTTCATAACTCTCCTAAGTGTATGGCTTTTCCATTAAATTGAATTTTCCTACTGAGGTGCCATTCAGTCCATTTCACTTTAGATTTCCTCCAAGCAGAGTGCACAGAATATGGCATGGGATGGTTTTATGCGCAGCACATTGAGAGTAATTAACACTGGAATTGAATCTACATCAGGATAACAACAGGCGATTGTACTATTTAACAGCTGTTTAATGGTGTTAATGGCTAAGTGTAGACCGCAAGCCCAGCTGATTAGGATGCAGGCATGTAAATCAACAAAAGCCAAATATACCTATACACACCACTGAAAAACTGCAAATTATTTTAGACTGCTCTAATTACCTAAGTTTTTTTGGAAGTGAAAACACTGGTAGAGTAAGGAAGGTCATTTTGCTGGAGGCTTTTTAAATTGGAAAAAAATCAATTTGGTTAAAGTGTTTTTGGAAGTGGTGTTTACATGCATTATGTTCCTATTCTATGTCCTAGTTTTCTGAGTAGATAACTGTTATTTTGATGCATTGTGCAGAACATAACTGGACTTAACTGGATACAGGAACCTAGAGAACAAAAGTAGACAGTCACATACCCAAATGCTAAATACTCAAATCCATTGAGTCCTGGAGTAGAAGCAGTTTGAAATTTATGGATTTTTGGAAATGAAAAACTCTGTGGGAACTCTAACAAACTAAAAACTTTTTTTTTTTTTTTTTAAGTTGACCTAGCTTAGAGTGAGTTGTATTTTCATTCTCATGGTAGAATTTAAAATCTATCTAAAACTTTTAAATATTTGTAGAGTCTGATTCATTGTTCTAAAGACTGCAGTGAACGCAATTTTAGGATAGTACTCAAGTTTGCCTTGATTTCTACCTATTCTGTCAGCTGCTCCAATTTATTTAGCATTTACCTCAGCATTCAGAAAAGGCAAATCAATACTTTCCCCAAATTTCTTTCTAAATGGAACTTTTCTGAAAAGCACTTTAATTTACTCTGTGGAAATAGGAAAAGTTGAACTGGCTGTTTGGACTCGAGCTGCATAGATGTGAGGATGTGGTCCCAGTCCCTCAGCTGTTGCACTGAGGAAGAGATGCCAGTGGCTTTGGTGGGACTGGCCACATGCCTCTTGCCACTGGTCTGTGCATGGGCTACTCCTGTCACTCACTCCTGGGCTTCCTGTGTGCCCAGCACACTCTGCTCCAGTCCTGGTAATCAAAACTCTGCTTCTACAGTGGAGGGCTTTGTGTCATGGAAGCAGTGATAGATAGAGAAGAAAAAAATAAAGCTACTTTTATTACAGTAAGAGTGTCTGCTTGCAGATTTTCTTATGATGCTGACAGGTTTGAAGACATTCTTTTTTGGAAATATAGTTGCAGTGTACTGATATATTAGGCTATTTAGCTTTTTTTTTCACACACACACCCCCACATCCAATTTTGTGCTCCTGCTAAAAATCTTTGAGCAATTAGTTTTAGAATTTGGCCACAGGGATTTTGCTGAAATTGCCTGTTTCAGGCAGCCTTCTCAACAGTTAAGTATCGATTTAGTGTGGGCCAAATCCTAAAAGATCTTCAATTGCCTTTGAATGGCAAGTCCCTTAAGGAGCAAATGAATGGTGATGGGTTATCAGCCCAGATAGATGAGAAGAGAATAATGGAGGATGTGAATGATTAATTAAAAATATCACTTTTTGTTATCTTGACACACACAGTAACCTGCTCAGTCTAGGCCTCACTCTCCATCTGTTAATTCCATGTTATTAAGGTTTTGATTCCTTGAGAAAACAGATGGCTATCAACTAAAACAGGTGTTCACATTGCACTTTTTAAAGTTTAAATGCTGAACAGGTATAACTTGGAAGTTTGCTTTGGTACAAAGGGAATTAGTGCTTTGAAAGATGTGTGAGTGGAGAATAATTTGTGGGGAGGAGGGTCAAGTGATTCACTAGAAGTACACCTACATACAATTAGCTATGGACCTTTGCCATTATAGAACACAAGGAGGGAGAGATGACAGCAGAAAGATTTAAAGGACCACAGCTTGTTCTGAACCCATGTCCTGTATCTCTTGTTAAGAGTATACACCACGAAAATGTGACCCAAATCCATTGCAGTAAGTGAAGGAGGAGGACTTAGAAATCTGCTGTTGTTCAGGGATTCTTCCAGATTTTTTGGGTGGCTCAGTGCACTGCTGCCTTGTTAGAATACAAAAACATAGAACTAGATAGCCTCTGGATAAAATGAAATCTAATTCAATTTTTTAAATTTGTTGTTCCAGTAAACAACTGTAAAAGTTTCTCAAATTCTGAAAAGCAAAAATGTTTGGTAAAATAAGATGGATTATGTCTAATGTTTTCTGATTATAGAATGGCATAGCATTACCTGTGAAACTTAAGGTCTGCACTGTTTCCCTGCCTCTTTTTTCATCCAGTTTTTGTTGATAACAGAACAAAAAAGTATGGTTAAATAATGTAGCAAGGTTGGGCTATTCTCATATGCATACAATTTTCTCTACACTTCTTATCAAAGATTCAAGAAGCCCCTACGGTAGTGTGAGCCCATTGTGAAGGCCCTGTTATTTTTATGATCTGTATTTCAGCATATAAACTAGCATTCAGTGAACAGGTAAATATTTTAAATTAGCTTATACCTATCAAATGAACAACATGAATTTCTATAAGGCAAATCTTTGCTTGTTTGTTAATTTACTGATTAGCAGGCAGATGCATCTGTATTCAAATTCCAAAATATATGGTAAATAGTACTCTGATTTACTCTCTTGTGTGGGCTCTGCCACCTTGTGACAATCAGCAAGGGAAAAGGATCAGTGGGTTACAAAATCTCTGCCAACTCTTTCTGCTCCTGTTGATGTGCTCTGAATGATTGAGAGGAGGGAGTAGTTGAACAGAACCTTGACTTTCCTTTCAGAGTCGCTTTCAGAGTAGAGGGTAACATTGCTTTGTACCTTCTGTGACCATCTGTATTTTCCCTTAAGAGCAGAGCGAAGCAGAGTACTGACAAGGATGTTATTTATCCATAAATACATGAGGCAGAGCCATACAGCAAGGTGCTAAGGATTGCTTCTTTCTAATCTAGGTTTCTAGTCTGTAAGGATGGGATGATGTTGAGCTTATTGAGATGTGTTTCAGCTGTCAGTGGAGCTGCAGTTCAGGCTGGTGGTGGCCTGAATATGCACGCATTTATCTATCTACTGCATGAAGAACAAACAGTGGTTAGCCAAGGTACTAGTAAGCATGGAACAGGAGAAGTTATTTACAATGTACTTATTTACAATGTGCTTACTCCCACAGAAAAGCTTTTTTACCTTATGTTTGAACATGTATAGCTAAGAGTAAAGAAATACTCTTATTACTTAAGGAGCTATTGAACATTTGTAGGATTGATCTACTATTAACACTTCTTTTCTAGATATTAACATTATTATTAGACTTTAATCCACTCACTGGCTCATGAAGAGCATGGCTACATCAGCAGCTGGGTTTGCTGAAAGGTGCAGATTTGCTTTGTACCTGACCTTGGAGCCTTGCAGCCCTCAGCTGAGCACAGATGAGTGCACTCGAGGTGTGTTTCCGTCAGGTGGAAAAAGGGTAAAATGAGCGCTCTGAACAAGAACATTTTGCAGCTGGAGCACACTTGATTTCCAGAACAGATAAAAAGAGAACCTGTGATCAGGGTGTGATGGAGGAAACTGAAGCTCTCTCCTTTCCCCTTTATACCAAAACATAGACATACAGTAGAGGTGTTGATACAGTCATGCTGTGAACTTGGCTCACTTCTGAGAGGAGTGTGTAGGAAAGAAATACTGTATGGCATGTTTATATTATATTAAAGCCAAAAAGCTCCTCCCCACTTAAAAAGCTACTTTAGTCTGTTGATGAAGCTGTACAGAAATGTATTAGAGCCAAAGGGGTCCTTAGAAAATTCTCTGTGCAATTTTACGGATTCCATAGTTTGCATATGGATTTCATTATCCTAGATATAGTTTTTGGGGATATGCTTGTTTTATTTCTTTTGCTTTAAGAAGTAGGATAAATGTGAATTTAATATTGTAGGTATTGCTATGTACTGAAAGTATAGAGCTGAAGGAAAACAGAGGGTTTGGGAATTACTATGCTCTACTTGTTTTCCAAATGAGTTGTTTTCTTGTGAGCCATAACAATAGTTAGATACAAGGAGAAGCAAACATAGAAAATCTATTACTCCTCTACTCAACTGAACAATAGGATTAAGTGCACAGGAGAAAATGCCTTTCAGTTGTTGAGTGATGTAGCTGTTGTTTCCTATTAAGAACAAGAAGACTTCATCTAGGAGGCCAGTGCACTTTTTCATAGGTCAAAGGGAATTTCCCATAGAAGAATCAAAGCAAAATCCATTTTAAAAGGGCTTATGGAGTCATGCTAAGAAAAGCATTTGTTGATATGAACCAAGAATTTTTGTCTCAGTTGACCAGCAACAGGGAGCTGGCTAATTCTGTACATGCTGAGTCAAATTTCCAGCTAGTATAAATCGGGGCTTCCCTACTGACATTTGGTTCTCAAGGATGGGGTGTGCTCTGCTAGAAGGGCCCTCCTCTCTTCTGCTGATGTTTGCCGTGTTAATTGTGGCTTCAAATGAATTCAGACATGCTAATCTGCCAGAGTGCTCAAGGATGGGAAAGATGGGGGTGTTTTTTGTGTTTCTCTAATTTTTTAGTGACAGAGCCGAACATATATTAATGCAGATCACTAAGCTTTTGACACAGTATTTTTATTGTTGCGTTAGTGAGCACAACAGGGTGGGTGCTAGTAAGCTACTAACAGATGTTTTAGGGATGATTATTTCTTGAATAAAAAACCATAGTATGCAAGAGGTAAGATTCTATTTAGCTCTTGTGCCATCTAACAAGCATCGTGCTTATGCCGGCTGCCATTCCACATAATGCTGGGCACAGAACTACCTAAACCAGAAAAGCATTTCTGATTTCTGCCACCCACTGCTCTTCCTGCTCCCCCTCAGTGGATCTGGGTTGAGGAGGAAGTACCCAAGTGGGATTTGGAGCTGGCTGAGCAGGCAGCTGGATCCCAGCCTCCTTTGGCACAGCTGGCACGAGCAGTGTGACCTCTGGCTGCTGCTCTTGCTGCTCTCTGCTTGCTTTCTCTCTTTTCCGGAATTTGTGTTTATTTGCATTCTTCCTTTCTCTTCCCCCCCCTTCCCCCCCCCCCACCCCCCCCCCCAATTAGTAACCTCTGTGTTTTGCTTCAGTACTTGCTGATAATTGCAGAACAAATGAGCCAGAAATAAGTATTGATTTGCTTTTTTGCTGTTAAGGGGATTTATTAGGGATAGTCCTGAAATGAATACAAGATAAAAATTTGAAGGAGTGGGGCTGAATCCAGTCCTTGGAATAATGTAGTCACTCTGCATGCAAATGGAAATGTTTTGGATGACTCAAGGCCTTGTTTCTGCAACACAGTGACAGGAAAGTGAGGAGAAGATGAAGTTAGAAGAGAAGAAATTGAGAGCAACCCTAAAGCCAATTCAGTGCCCTAACAACCTCTGTGCTTCACTCATGCTAATAGAAATATGGTGTGAAATTTAACTATATCCCATTTTACTCTCATCTAAAATATTTTTTACAATTTAGCACTCTGATCACCCTTTGATGTTACTGAGCAGAGTCTATGTGTAAGTATGTACAAGAATTCTCTGCTCTAAAAATTAGAGATGGTCTGTAATTAGCATAATTTGTTTGACAGCTTCACGGTATGCCTGTCTTAAAATATATTGATGATTTTAGGATTTTTATGTTTAATATTCATTCTGTTCCACTTAGGTTACATGCTAAATCTACAGAAAGGAAGGTGCCTTTACATTAGACGTTTTCCTGTTATGCATTGGGGTAAATCCCTTGCATTACTAATCAAAACCTGGCATTGTGGGGGGAAGGGGCCACTTACCTTCCCCCCTTTCCTCAAAATCAGTGAAATGGCTGACACAAAAAACTGCAGTTGAATCAAGGCAGTGTAAACACAAAAATGTTCTTGTTAATTTATTTGAGTGCTTCAGTGAAATAAATGATCATACTCTTTTTAACATTAGTAGTATTAGGAGTAAACTTGTTGGAATAATCCCATGTATATTACTAAATGTATTGTTTCTACAGTGAAGTTGTCTTATGAGTCCTTGACTAATGTTTTGCTCTTTTTTCTTTTTTTTTTTTTTTTTAATAATAAAATAGAGATTTAGCTCAGATTTAAAGATAATGAATTGCCTTAAATAAATTGCCTTCATGCTAGGGGAAGTGGTGGGTTGGGGCTCCAACTATAAAAATGTAATATAGGTCAATTAATATGAGATTTTTTTTTCCCCTACTGGACTTATGATTCATTCTTAAAGTAGAATTTAGGAAGAAAAGAATATCACTTTTATTTCATATGTTCTGCTTTCAGTTAGTATAACAAGCCACTTCAGACTTTTTATTTCCTCTATCTTTAGGAAGTTAAGTAATTGTTTGCATTTCAACTTCACTATATTTAATTAACTTGACAAAACATTTTGTGAAAACTTCAGACTGAAATAATTAGAAATATTTATTATATTATTTTGTGTTATTTCAAGCTTTAATACCTCTCTAGATTATGGTAAATAGAATATGGAAATCATACCCAAGGTTCATAGAATGAGTCAAGGACTAAGGATAATAGCAAAATTATGAAAGTGTTGTTCTCAGAGCTGTAGCACTTCAGCATATATTGGAATATTTATGAGGGTAAAAGATATGTCAATTAAAAAAAAAATAATTTAAATAGCAATTTTTGTCTGTAGCTTATCATATGACATTTAAAGATTGGTCGTTATAAAGTTAAATTTTATTTCTAAACTTTCATGGAACCCTTAGGAAAGGTAGAAAAATTCAAAGATGATCTAAAGGCTCTGTGTTTGAAACTTAAAGTGATTCTGAAATGCAGTGCCTAACAGGTGGCTCACATTTTTAGAAAAGCAGTGGGAAGGTATCCCTTATAAATACTGGAATGACGAGCGTTCTTAAAAAGCGGAAGGAACCTCCAGTTTTTCTAAGTTGCGGAAATAGCAAATCCTGGGCCCTCCAGGCGGATCTGTATCGTTATGCACATGCAGAAAGTCACAAATCGCTTGTTAGTGACTCCATTGTCTCAAAAGCTGGCAGAAGATAGGATGGGATAATATAGTTTTGCGAAGATGGTAACAGGTATTTAATTTCAGACATAGTGGCTAGTGCCCTGAAAGCCACTGGGACTGTTCTGTGCTTAAACGTAAGCCATGAAGTAACTACACAGATATGAAAAGGCCTAACATTGCAAGGCACGTAATATGATAAATCATCTCCAAATATAAGTGAAGTTTGTGTTCTCTTTAAATAATTTGCTTGAGTCTTGGTGAAATTATACACTCACATTTTTTTTAAACATAAAAAGTTGGTGTCAAATTTTGTTTAAGTCTATCAAGATGTGATACAGGATGCCTGATGGTTTCTTATTCTTTAGTGGAAAATACTGCAAAATGAGTGATGAGTCAAATTAGGCAGTTGACAGCTGCTCGTCTTTTGCAAGCACTCTTGTCTTTAGACCTGTCAATAAAAATAAAATTGCCTTTGGTAACTCATGGCATGGAAGAAATGCAAATGTTATGATGACATAGCTGCTAAAGCAAGATTTGAGACTTTTTCTGAAAGTACAGATCTAGGAAATACCTGCAATGCAGTTGGAAAAGGTGTGTTATGCCAAATTCCATGATCTGTTAAAAAGTTCTGACCCCAATCTTAGCCCAAAAAACACATTCACTCCCTCAGAAATACATTTAATTGAATAGTCAGTTTTCCTCCATATCAAGTTTGCATATGTAAAATCAGCCTTTGATAGCAAAACTGATTTTTGATAAGAGCATCCCCAGTTGTAGGCCCTGTGTTTTGGCTGGGGCCCAGGGCATTAGTGACAGAATGGAGCTGAATTAGCATTGTCTCATCCTAACCCAGTAGTGCAACCCAGGAAACCTGTCCATAAAGCTTTTTTGTCCTGGTAAACTAATTTTCCCTGCTAATCATTTGCCAGGATGTCACGGCAGAGTGATTCCAAGAGGTATTGATTTTAAATCATAACATTTTGTGAGGGAAAGAATCAAAAGAACTACAAAGCAAGAAAGATAGTAAACTTATGCCACTAGTAAGTAATTAGGAGTTTTTAGAAGTAGTAAATATTTAAATAAATTCAGGTTATGATATGCTTAAAATCACCCAAAGAAACCCCAACTCGTTGTGTTATTTAGACAAGCGGTCCCTTGGTTTTAACATAATTAGTTAATAGAACAACAACAACGAGATGTCTGACTAAACAAAACAAAGTCAGTCACAATTGTCTCTAATTTCCTGAGAGAATAAAACATCTAGCTTAGTCCTCTGTGTTACTAAATACATATTTTTTTGAAGATAAAACAAATATTCCCTGTCTAAACTTATAACACTTGGCAAGATAAGTGACAAAAACATGACACAAGAACTGATGCCTATCCATCATAATTCCTCCTTAGCCAACTGGCAACACATGCAAGAAGTCATGATAATGTATGTATATTTTTCATTCTTTAGATATGATGGTGAATATAAACTGAGTTTTTGCATTGAAATCTTTCATATTGAAACTCTTAATATATGTGTTAGAGCACTCTTACTAATGACATTTTTTGACCAGCTGTGTAACACTGGAATGTCACATAACTTTAATCACTGGATAATGAGATGCCATTTTCAGTGAGATTTTAACTCTTAGAAATTGCTCCCTGTGGGGGTATAATAAAAAAGTAGCATGTGTTTTCCGAAGATCAGTGCTGAACAAATAAGAAATCTACAACAAGCAAGGAATATGCAGAGTCCCAGCTAATTTGTAAGTCATTGAAAAAACAAACAACTCCTCAGACTGAAAAAAAGACCCAAATACCTAAAAAAATCAACCCCGAAACTTTTTTGTCACACAGGGACAGTTATATTTTAAAGTATCTGTATTTCCAAAGTAGTGATTGTACTTTTAGAGTAAGCAAATACTTCAGTTTTAATTTTTCTTCACCTTTATTAAAAAAGAAAGTGTTAGTCACCTGTAGTAAATTAAAGATTAGAGTTATGGTACTTAGTAAAGCTAAAAAGTGTTAGTAATTTAATTATATTAATGAACTGCTGAGCATCTTCTGTCTCCTTTTTCTTTCCTCATAGAAATAGCAAGTAAAGGAAAACCCAAGAACTTGTGTGGAAGGAACTCCGATTCACTGCCCTGGCTTAATGAAACTTTTACAGTAGACAGATTAGAAAGAAGTAACTGTTTTTTATTTTATGCTTAGCTTTACAGTTTAACAGTCTGCATTCAAATTTCCACCTTAATTAGTCCAGAATATGAATGTCAGGAGCATCATAAATATTTACCAAAAAAAAATTGCCAATTTTTGATGTGGACAAAATCAGAATAGCAATGGTATGGATATAGCAATCAATTATCATTAGAAGAGTTTGCCACCTAGCTGGCCAGTGGTAGTAATGAAATAATTTTGCTTCTCTATCATATATATGAGCTCACTTAACAGAAACTCGTTTAACTCATTTGTATTGTTTTATAAACTTGCATGCAGTAAATGAACTCTACAAAAATAATACTTCTGGTGGGTTAACTGGAAATTAGGGACAAATTCTCAAAATTATTATAAAATTGTATGGGATTTTGTTTTGGAACTGCCTCACTGGTGTCAATAGAAAGACTTGAAAGTTAGTTCCTTGCAGGTGAATCTGAGGTCTCAGCACGTATCGGCTTCATTTGCTGACTCTGTCCTTTGAATCATACTTTTGGACTACTCTGCTACTTAGTCTTAAGAATAATCCCTGTGGTACATGTCTGTGTTTATTAGCATAGCAATCACCCAAAAGCCAGGAAACCTGAGAAGTTTTTCTCTGAAGAGCACCAAAATAATTGTTAAAAATACTGGATAATTGGGTAACAGTCTCTCAGAATATGCACCAAGAGAGTGAAATATCTTTAATCTTTCCAATGTGGCCACTTTGTGTTTCTTCTTCTGCAAGAGACAGTGAAAAGTGCTGGCACTTACTAAGGCAACCTTTGTGCAGCAATTTCCCACTCAGCCCTTCTGGCAGTCCTTTTGCCAGACTCATTTCCTGCTGCTGGAAATGGTGTTTTATAGTATTTTACAGCTGTCCCAAAGGCCCCTTGGGACTCTTGGCAGCGAGGTGACCTAAATTTCCAATATGCATAGGGCATATAGTTTGATCCACGATGAGTTCAAAAAATGTGCTTCATGCCCATGTTCATCCTCTTAAGTGATAAAAAGAGTAGGAAGGCAGAAATCATGCTAAGCCTCTCAAAAATGAACAAAATTTTAGCATATTTTGTGAGGGAAAATGTAGATGAGAGGCCTAATGAAATATGGTAAAAGCATGCTTCACAAAAGAGATTGGCAAACATTTAGAAAATATTATACATGGACAAATAGATGTTATTTTGCAATTTGAAGGCCTCATCATGATTTACTTTTAAAATAATATGCTGCTATGTATGAAATTAAATCTCAGGAGCTAACATGTAATAAATGTGAATCCTTAAAAAGTCCCCAGTCCTTTAAGTGGTTCTATAAAGAGTTAAATTAAATGTTTTGCCCCTGTAATATTGTCTCAAATGGCATTTATCCTGGTAACAATTGCATAGCCTTATTAATATAGTTAATGAAATGATTTTATTGTTAAGACGCTCAATGCAACCTACAAATAACATAATGAATATTTAATCAACCATGGATCTCAGTCAGCAGATCCAAACATCAGTCAGTCATATCAGATCAATTTTCGTAGTTTCTTTGCACACTATCAGTTAGTTGTTGAATTAAAGATATTTTGCCATTTCAAGAAATCACAGAGACTTCTGTAGGAGGAAGTTCCCAGCTCTGCTTTTTGATGCCCCTGGCTTCCACATCTGCCTGTTCTTGTTTTAGTTGCTTTCAATCTGCTTTTCCCCCTCTGAAGAGAAAGAAGCTGAGAGCTCAGTCTTACAGATTTCCAGATTTCTCTGGCACAGTGTTGCCAGTCCAGCTACACCTGTAGTATGAGGCCCGTTAGAAGCTCGACTTCAGAATTGCTCCTCCTGATAGTCCAACAGTTCTGCTCATGGCAAAGCAAATGAGTTCTGACATTCCCTCCATCAGTCTGCTACACATTTTTTATCTTGAAGTCCAGAACACATACATTATACTCTGCAAGAGATGAGCTTTTTCACAGAATGTTATCTGCTTGCTGCCTGATAGCAATGTTAATGACTCTGCTGATCCTTTGAATTTTGAGAACTGTAAAGCCAGGATGCCTTCAGATCCAGGCATTACAGCACAGGCCTCCTGTTCTCTCAAGGACCCATTTTATGTCTCATAATTATACCTATTTTGAAAGGAAAAAGCCCTGTGTTTTTCACCACATTCTACAATTATGTAGTACTAAGGTAATAGGAAAAAAATATCCCGCCCTGTTTATGAATAAGAGATCACAGATAGCCAGGGTTCAATCCATTTGAATGAGACACTCTTGGCCTGCTCTGAATGTAGCATAATGTCATGAAGTTTTTAACAGAACAACAGAAAACAAAATTCTGTACATGACAATGGAAACATCTTTAAAATATTGAAAGGAGATGCATTCTTAAGCTGAGATGAATTCTTAAGCTCCCAGAGATTTTAGCTTGCATACTCTTTGGAAAATGAATATGTAAAAAGTGAGAAAAAGAGGCTTATAGTCAAAATCACTGAATATGAAGCTTTTTCATAAAATAATACAACAGGAAGACTACTTAGGAACTTATCATTGCACCATAACTTTATGACTGAACACCACAGATAATTGTGGTGAGTACTGCTAGCCTCATCTGAGACATGGGCAATTTTACTTTAAGTTGTTGCTTTGAATAAAGAAGAAAGAGAATTTGATTCACTCCCCATGGTTTTTTGGAGTTCTTTTGTGAGTAGCAAACCACAATATCACAGGGCCTTGATGGTCCCTTTGTGAATAGCTTTCCAGAGTCCATGTATCTATTGAGTTAATTCATCCTAGAAAGTCTTGAATGCTGTTGATATTTTCCTTCTGCTTCTGTTCATCTGAATCACTTAGAAAATTGAGCTGAAATGCACTTTTTCAGGAAATCAAATAGTTTTAAAGGTATGATGAGGAATTGGCAGAAGGTGTTTTCTCACAATGAAAATATTGTTTGACTTTTAGTTCAGCAGAATTTTGTGAGCCCAGAAACACATCTTTGAACTTTAAATGAAGTTACTTTACCATTGGATACACCACCACTTAAGTGCTGTCATCCGAAAAAGTCACAAGTCTTGAATATTAAAAGCAACCAGTGAAATTTAAAAGGATGGTATCCAAGATTTTGACAGAAGCAGTTTTGCTGACAAGTGCTCAGTAGTGCTATGCTAATAATTATGTAAATTCTATTGTATTTTTAGCTCATTTTACTGCTTAACTTTCTTTAAAGTATAGATTCAGTAGAGATACCCCTTTCTTAGCCTTCATAAACTTAAGAACACATTCTGTTCTAAAAATAAAGTGCAGAAACTTTAGTTTTCTAATAAAGGCAGTTCTGTCATGATTTTTTTTTTTTTTGCTTTTGTTTCTCTATCTCCTTGGAATTGAACAGGATATATTAAAAAAAAGAGAGAAACTTTTGACTGGAGGCATGTCTATGCCTTTCTCTGAGAAGGTCACTGAACATAATCAAACCACTGGATTTCTGAGAGCTGATCCACTGCAAATAGATAACAAAACTATATTAGTAACAATGCTCTCTGCAAGGTGACTGAGAAACTTGGCTCTAAATGAGGGCAGAGATTTACCCTGTAATCCTTCCACTATGTTCCACTGAATAAGGAGTCAAACAGGAAGACTTACAATTGGCTTTGCAACATTGAAAAGCTGTGCTCTATTTAGGGGAAAAAAAAAAGTCTATCTTTTGCGTGTATTCATGGACAAATCTATGACTGGAGTTTCTGGGGGGTTTTTTTAGTGAAATGGAAATGTTGGGCTCCACTTACAATTTTCAACCAAGCCTTTTAAAAATGCTTTAGGGAAACAGCTATCCCTTCCTTCAAGTTGTTAATGTATTAATATAACAAGTATGTATCCAGGTAATTTTCTTTACCAGTTGACAGCTCTGATAAAGCCAATAAAAGTTATTAAAAAAAAAAAATCTGGTATTGATCCTCTTTAATGACATCCAGATTGAGGATAAAATCAATTAAAGTATTTTATATTGATGCAAATATAAAAATTGAACCAAGTATTTTAATATTTACTGTATTTTCAGTACTATCAAACCAGCCTTAAGAATTAAAGCAGGAAAATATTTGGTCATTCATAAGTTAATTTGACCTATTAGAAGTTTTTATGACTCTTTAGTTAGAATGTCTTTGAGATGTAATATTTCCTCAAAATGTGTTTCATAACTGAACAATACACATAATTTTGAGATTTGGGTCTTTAATATCTTTTGGTGTTTGTGTTGTTTTTCACCTTGAATGTGGCTTTTGTATTTTTGTTTTTCTCTTTCCAGAGCAAAATTAGTGCAAAATAAGCAGAATAGACACTGGAGTCCATATAAGAAAGTGACACTATTTTTCAAGTTATTTCAACACAACGATAGGGTAAAAATTTTCACAAATCTTTTTGCTGTAGTTGTAAGCAATATTTAGAGGGGTATTTCTGAGTGTTTTCTTCAGGAATAGTGTCGAATTCTACTTTTCCTGCAAATACAAGGCTGCAATTCGTCTGACCTTCTTTCTGTTTTCCATCTGCATACATTAAATGAATGGCTCTCCCTTTTGCAGCTGAGGGAAGCACAACTTTGGATGAAAAATGTTGCCATTAAAAAAGAGGGAACAAATTGCATAAATTATAAATGACCTGTAGAAACTGAAATGTGCTACCACATTACCCTGATTATACATGCATGGGGTTTTTGTCATTAATCCAACAAAATAGCATGGCAACCTATGGAACTCATGCAGATACAGATCTTTTGGTAAAGAAACTGAGCTCCAAATGGATTTAAATTTACACCATTGCATTCTGCTTTACAAGGAGGAAAAAGACAAGGCTGACTAAATTCCTAAGTTTACACTGTTAATTTTATACATCTGCACAGTTGTGTTCTGCTGTTACTTTCTAAAATTTTGCCTTTTATTGAAATATATATAAAAAAAAAAATGATGCTTCTGTAGATCTCTGAGCTAGCACTTGAGATTGCACTAGATTATAAGGATTGCCATAGGAAAAGAAATCTGCTTATTGCAGCCTGGCTGTGTCAAAGAATTTGGCTAATCTGAAGTTTAGGAGTTTTTCAATGCTTGCTGGAATGCTGCGGCATTTCACAATTTCAGATTCTGAATATTCATGCAACAATAAATCTTATGAATAAATTAACCCATAACTATTATTTAGAGTGTTTCATTTTCAAGTGTTTTTAGGATTATTATAATGACATAGAGAATACTAGGTCAGGCCTCAGACTCATCTGCTACATTGTCCTACTTCTAGTATTGTACAATAAAAGCAGGTATTAAATTATTTTTCCAGAGTTTTCTCACAATCTCTATCAATCTACAGCTGAGGAAGGTAAATACTTGTATTCTTCTTCCAAGAACATCTTCATCCACTATTTAAAATTGTGTGAAATGCAATAATACTGGTTAGCTAGCCAGGGTACATCTGAGCGCTCCAGTGTGTGAAGAACTCCACCTCTGGCTTTCAACCTTTTTTGAGTTTCATGTAATGCCCCTGATCCTTGTGTTGAAGGATGGACTCTACAGTTGCTGTCCTCCTCCATGCCATTCGTGACTTAAGTTGACTGCTATCAACTCTATATCTCATAATCTATTTTCCAAGCTTAAGATTCCCAGGGATATTTGTTGTTCTTCACACTGCAGTTGGTTGCCTTTTCCCTATATGTTCTGTACATGCATCCCCTTAAGACGCAGAGAAACCAAAGGGTCCCTGCATCCAGGCTGTGGCTGTGTACTGACTCGTGCAGGCTGCCACAGAGGCAGCCCCTCTCTTGTCTTCTGTGCTTTGCTTGCAAATCCCAACACCAGAAATTGCTTTCTTTCATCAAAGGCTGATCGAATAAATGCCCAAACTCAGGCTCCTCCATGCTGAATATATTTCTCAGATGCTGGACTAAACTGGGGCATTCATCTGCAGTGATTATCCTCTGCTATGTTAATGCTGACTTATCTGGAAACGTGGGAACTTTCTTTTATGTTTCATAGATAGCCCTTGACTGTACTGACACTAAATATAATTAAGTAGCCATAACTAACTTTGTAATCTCACTTTTGCTCCATTTTCCAGGTAATTTTTGACAATTTTTGACAGCAGTTCAGTGGGCTTTTATGTACAGTTCAGGGAATGTTAATGAATGGTATTTTCAAAGAAAAGGCTTTTTTTTGTCTTTTCACATTATATTTTAACAGATGAAGCATCTCACATTCTGTAAGTGATAGGCACTTAGTTTTTTTATTTCTCAAAAATAAATTACTCCCTCATGATGCTTTTAACCAGTAGCAATCGTGACACACTTCTGACATATTTCATTTGGCAATGTGTCTCTGAAAACTTGAAAATTGGACTAAAAAAAAAAAAGTCTTTAGTTTTTAAAATAGTATTACCAGGACTATCAAACTAGGGTATTTTTCACACCACCCCCAAGCTCTTTATGTCAGACCAGGATTCAAGAGTGACCTGAGATGACGTTTGTTCACTCATGTTCTTGAAGTGTTGTGTGTCTCACTGTACTGAAGGGTGCTATTAGCTACTGCTGCTGGAGCTACCATTCTAATAGACTGCTGGACCTTCCCCAGTTTTTGGGATTTCTCATCTGTTTTCAAGCTTCAGGGGAAACATTTCTGTTTCTCATTAACAGAGCACTAGCAGTGCAGCTCAAGTGTAACTGGAAGATAGAAGGATTTTTCATCCTAGTCAGGTGGGCAAAATTATTGTGTTAATACTCCTGGAAAAGGCTTATGGTTTAAAGTCTTTGGCTTCTGTTACAGCTGCACCTGCTTGTGTTTACACTACAACTTCAGTAGAACCAGTGCTACATCTTACTCTGACACGTCAGTAAATTGGCAGAAGTGACCTCAGGGTAGGGGATGTAATGCTAACCTCAGGTTTTTAATATGCCTACTTAACAAGAATACTTATTTGCTTTTTTTTTCAGTCCCTTTTCACATTAGAAGAAAATTCAGGTATCTTGGAAAGGGAAGAGGCAAATCATAGAGCATGAAATCTGAGTTACTAATGAAAACTGAAGGATGTGAAATGTACTCCTGTGTTCATGAGCAGTTTTAATGTGTTCATAAAAAAGTGAAATCAGCTTTGTCCAAGTGAACACGCTTAATTTTTACTTTTTTATATATGTGCAAGTGAGTTTTAATCTTCCCCCCACCCATTCCTGCATGTGAGAAAGAGCCTTTGGGGAAAAGAAAAACAAAAAAAACCACCAAAACCTGTGGCTAGTAAATAGTACCTGCTTTTAATTAATGGTGTTAATCTTGGATGTAAAGAGTCCACATATCTCTTGGGAAATATAAAGGGAGAGCTAAAATACTGCGTTCATCACATAAAAGAAATCCTGAAATAAGTTCTGTCATTTTAAATTTAATACTATGTCCTTTTTCTTAAACTTGATTAAAGATCAGCATTTATAAAATAACGTAACATTTAAACTTCAAACACTTTCAAAGATAATTGTGGATTTTAATGGTTTTTCTTAATTAAAGGAATGGTTAGTTGTGCCTGTTTTCAGTAAATTAATTAAACTTTTAGTCATTAAGCAAAAAGTTAATTCATTATTGAAGGATATAGGAAATTTATAAATTCTGGCATTTGAGATGGCTCTGACACTCTACCACTGATATTCTGGAATGACATGTTTGAAACTGTTCTCGATAGTATAAAATGTTATACAGAGGGCCTGGTGACTGACTAGGGGTGCTTAAAGCATTTTGGTTTGAGTCATCTCTGATATGAGAAACTTATCACTGCTTTTAGAAAAATGAATTATTTTCCACTTGATATGTTAGTGGACAACTTTTTAAAAAGTAAAAGTTAATGAAAATCATGTTCTTGTGTTCTCATCACTGATTTGGCATGCTAAGATCCTTTTACTATCAGGAAGAAAACATCAGAGCATTAGTCCTATAGAAAGGCCAGGTTTTTGAACTACACAAATGA
Source organism: Corvus moneduloides (assembly GCF_009650955.1). Lineage (NCBI taxonomy): Eukaryota > Metazoa > Chordata > Aves > Passeriformes > Corvidae > Corvus > Corvus moneduloides. Next base: position 10,938,146 of record NC_045477.1, on the reverse strand, counting down.
GAAACTTGATTTTATTTTCTTGCTGTACTTTGCCTCAGATCCTGTTTGGACATGTAATGGCTCTGTTTCTCTTAGTATAATTCTGTATAAAATAGCTTTGTCCAAACTTCCAAAAATGGAGTGTAGGGTGACTCCCTGAGCAATTCTCTGCCCAGTGTCCTCCTCTTTTCAGAGACAGGGGCAAGTGACTCTCACATACTTTGCATGTTAATAAAAACTAGAGCAGATCTGAATCAATGTTCTTGTTGCACCAAAATTCTTCTGGTGTAGTAAAAAATCCCTAGATTAGAGTGGTTTTGGTTTTGGTTTTTTTTTTTTTATGATGGACAATTTGTTTTAGGAAACTGATGCAAATCTACTTGCTGCAGAGAATTAACATTCCTTTTTTATTTCCTGGAAATATAAAGTCTCTACGCTTTCTTATGTTTTCCTGACACAATGAGAAAAGGTGTTCTGTCCTTAGCTGCAGGAAAGCCGAGTGTGACAGTACAAACCCTGCCCCGATATCAGTGTTGTAATACCTGCAAAGACTCATGTGAAAGAACATATAAGCTTGTGTGAATGTGCACATGCACGGTTATCTTTGGTAATGTAATTTTTGGTAATGTATCTTTGGTAATGTAATCTTTGGTAATGCTATCAATCATGGTCGTGTAACACTTCATGTTGGCTTTGATCAGGATATGAAAGTCGTTATTAAAATCTCATAATCCAATTTATTGCTGTATTTTCCTAAAAGTGGCTGTATTGCTTGAAATATCACTTTTAAGAAGTGAAGGTTAGGTTTGAAACAAAAAATGAGACTTCTGTAGCCATTGATTTCTGGATTTTCTGCGTTTAAGAGAAATACTTTGGGATGCATATTAAAAAGGAAGTGCTATCATACAAAGCAGCTTTCCAAACAGACCATATTCTAAATTTCCTGCTAATCTTTTTTCTGTGGCAGAAAATCCTCATAAGGTTAGATGTTTACACGATCAGCTCCAATTTTAACTCTTGCATTTTTGTTAACATTGTGATTCTACAAGATGGGACTGCTTTCTGTTAAATGTCAAATAGCTATATGAGTTTAAGATAATGATTAAATATCTCTCAGAAAAAAAATGATTGCCTGAATACCCATCTTGTAAAACTTAATGGTTTTTCCTTTTACAATATTACATTATTGGCTGTAGTAGATTAGGACAACTTTGATGGAAGAATCGCACATAATTAAATTTTCACGTGTGATTCAAAGTGAAAAAAGATTAGAAGGCTATTTAAGAAGTGCTGGAACTGTCACACTGTATCAGTAAAGCCTGCAAGGTGGAGCACAAAGGTACTGATTTAGTGCAACATGTCACATTATTATAGCGATAACCAGAAAGAATATTCCATGAATGGCTGGGTACCTATGCATATAAATACTTGTAAAGATATTGTAGAATCCCTATTTTATCTTAGAATGGATAGGGGAAATGGATCCAGAAGATGCATTCAAAAGTTGTAATTTAATAATCTGTTTGTTCTAATAGCATACTAAGGAGCCTTTGCTTTACCTTTCTTTTTCCAGGCTCATTGATACTTCTGTGTCAGGGACGTTTATGAAATATCAGTATACTTGGGGAAACTTTACATTTGGGGGAGTTCTGACCTATTTGTCAATTCAGAGATCAGGGGCAGGAGTCTGTGCAACTCTGTAAGTGCAGGGTCACCCTGTTATTTCTAGACTAGAACTGCCCGATTGTGGTTCAGCTCACAAGAGCAAAGGTAGGCCCATACCTGACCACTGTTTTTCAAGTACATATATTTGTATTTTTCTTGCAGAGATAAGCTGATATTTATAGATGGAAAACTGGTATGAACCTACTGAAAATTGCTTGGTTTTATTTTTTGGAAAGAAAAATCCAGCTTAAAAAAAAAAAAAATCCTTGAAAATAGTTTACCAACTGTTTTCTTTCAGTGAAAGATTGCATTGGATCCAAGTGATAGGAGGGAAGATAATTTAAATATATTTTAGTAATAACCCATGTATGTTGGAATAACCTGCAGCCAAGAGGCACCAGTGAGATTTGGCTGCCCCTCTTGTGTTTGAGATCACAGAAAAACACCTTCGAACAGCTGGGAAGCAGTAAATGAAATACTGACCATGTTACTGTGTCATTTAATTTGTAATGATGCTGAATACTTTTGAAACAGTGGACAAGACACATGGCAAAATCCAATTGTGTCACTCCTTGTAATCTTAGGAAATAAGACAAATCACAACATAATGAGAATATAAAAGGTTAATGTAGTTTTTGAAAACAAATGAACAAGAACATATTGTGCCATAAGACTCTTGTCTTACATCCTGGCAGGGTTTGTGTTTTTTTACGTGTAGCTGGAACCAATATATATGTCCAGGATTGAACAATTTATGAGACTTTTATTATATTTTGCTTTCATAGGATGAGTTAAACTTCATTTCAGAAACACATATTAAGTTACTAAAAAAAAAAAATCCAAACCAGCTTCCCAGCTGGTTTGGACCCAGGTGTTTCTCCAACATGTAAAATATGTGGGCTCAAGGTCATGCTTTGGAATTTCATTTCCTTGGTCCCAAATTCAAGTGGAAAGAGTAATCTTGTTGTACCACTCAGCTCCAAACAAAACCAGCAAGTATTTTACTGTGTGACTTTAAGGGAGTGGAAACTGGACTTTGAAAAGCATCTGAGTCAGAGAAGCATAAACAAGAGAGGGAGCGACTCATCCATGTACCCAGCTCTCCTTAAAGGAAGGCTTTGCATTTTGCATGAAACAAAGTATTTGCTTGTGTTTCACTTCTTGAAATGCAGAGCAAACAATTCTGCTAGAATAGCCAGTGCACCCTTTGGTTTTTTCTTTTTTTTTTTCCTGTTTTTAGAATTTATGCTAAAAAAACAGCAAAAGGGAATTCTGAATCCAGTAACTCTAGTACCAGGAGTAGAAGTAAAATATGAAAAAGTAAGAAACATTGACGCTAAAGTTGTAGGTTGGGATTTATGGGATTTTTTTGTAGTGCATTTCTTGCCTGTGCTCTAGAAATAAACAAAGACTTATGATTCTAACCCTGAAGTAACTCCCAAAAAGAGAAAAGCAGAGGAGCTTTTTAATTTTAATAAAAACTTTTAGGTCCATTTAAATTATTTGGAAGTGCTTTTGGTGTAGGGTTTCCTACTAACAAATACCACTAGATGTTGATGTTCCTGTAGGTTTGGGTTCAGTTACATTATCGCAGCTTCCTCCTCCTCTCTCTTTACCCCAAATAGTGGAGAGGTCATTATTTTATGTGACTCCCGTATGTGAGGTCACCTCCACAAAGACACACAGTCATTCTTGTCACCACAGGAACCTTAGAATCATAGAATTTCCTCTTTTCCTGTTACCTGGAGCAGGTACTGACCCCCACCTCACTACAACCTCCTCTTGGGACCTCATGAGCATCCTTTTCTTTCTCCTTTCTAGGAGTGGGTATCCTCTCTGATCCACTCCAAACATCTTCATTGTGTCTTGCTTGTCATATGTAGAAAAATTCAGAGCAATAGAAAGCTACTAATTCTCTTTTACTGGTTCTTAATCCAGCACTTTAGTTTAAAAGGTCACATTTTATATCATTTAGGTTGCCTTTGCTATTTTAAAATATAGCCTGTGCATTTTTTCAATAATTAGGACAAAAGTGCCCCCGTATATATTTGCATTAATATCTGTAATAAATTGCAAAAGTAAGCAAAGCTTGGAAGCAAACTAGAAGTTGAACCAAATCTGATTCCAGATTTACTTTCTTGAACCTAAACAAACAAACGAAATGTTTTACCAGTTTAAAACCTAGAAAAGAAGTGTTCATCTCCATTCTTCTGTTTCATCTCTTTTCCTTCAAGATGAATGTCTTCAATTCCTGGCTTTTTTCCCATGAAAGGAAAATCTTTTACAGATATTTTTTATTTATTTTTCTTTTTTTATGGGACAGGTACTTTTTGCTCATTAATCTCCCCCTCTGGTTGTCAAGTAAAGGACAGTATGTGGAGCCCAAACTTATCTGTTCTCTTTCTTAGTACAGAGAGCATCCTTGGTGAGTTTTTATGGACCTGTGACCCCAGTGAAAGCAGGAATCACAGCTTTCTGCCATCAGAATAATGCCTTGTAGGGCAGTTGTGGCTTTTCTTCCCTCTCCTACCAGTATTGTTTACTTAAAAACTTTGTTTGAATAATTGTCGTAAATGTAGGTCTTTTCTTTGCTCTACTGCTCATCAAGGAGTGTGCTGGATGGATGTCCTCTCTCCATTATAGTTGTTGGGAACTTTCAATAGTAACAGCAAAAACTAAAAACTCAGCGCTAAAACCTACTGCAACTGAATGTAGCATTGCACTTTCCTACTAACTTTTCAATGATTTTACATCCCTTGATGCATTAATTTATGGTGGACCAGCATGGCCATTGGTTCTGATGACTGTACGTATTGATGTCATGTTATTCCAACTTTAGATTTGGTTTGACAGTTCAAGTTTTTGTGGTGACTTGTTGTGGATTTTTTTAAATAGCGAGACAGTTTCTTAATTTACTGCAATTTGAGACTAACACGAAAATAGGGTGACACTGATGCAGCAGCAGTTTCTCTTATTCCTTTGCAATATGTCCCCACAATTGCATTTCCACAGGAGAAAAATGTGAGGCATTTTTACTGCTTTTCGAAATGTCTGGGTACTATGGCAACTTGTCTATGAATTCGGACGATCCCCCAATATCCATTACATTGTAGGCATATTTCTGGATCACTTTGGGGTATTTTTGTGGTATGACAAGAAATCTATAACCTCATTCATCCACATTTATCATGAAATTATATTTAGCTCAGTCCTGCTTGGATCATAAAGAGTATGCCTGTTTTGAGCAGCTCCATTGTTGTTGCTTTAAATCCAAAATAAATCAAAGATTCATATTCTTTATCCATCCTGGAGCACTTCAGGTCACTTCTTACATGGATTCATTCAGTCCATTATTGTTTCTATTACTGTTGTTGCTGTATTGGCTCTCAGGCTGATTTTTGGGTCCCTGCAGGCACAAAAAATATTCTCCAGACCCATAGCTCTACTCCATGTGGGGGAAAGGGCATCTCACCAGTGAGTAGAGCATGTGGCTGGTAGCAGCCAGCCAGTAGAGAGGTCTGTAGTCCCTGAGTAGAGAAAAATAAGGGTAATTTTCCAAGACCACAGCTAGTATGCTTGGAGGAGGAAAGAAGCAGAGTAATAACAAGGCAGTGGGTCAGGAGCAGCAGGTTGGAAGCTGGCTAGAGAGGGGTGATTGATTAGGAGCCAGCTGCCAAAGAGTGATGGCACACACCTCGGTGCTGGTGCTGCTGCACCAGTAGCTGTAATGAGGAGCACGTGTAAAGCAGGGATGTGTGGGCAGCCCTGACACCTGGCAGGGCAGGGCTGGGATCTGCTGGGGGAACGGGAGCTCTGCCTTGGCTGGGACTGAGGGGTAGCCAAGTGACACAGCTTTCTCAAGACGGGTGAGTGGAATTCCAAGGACATGGCAAGGACAGGGACCACAGAGTGCTGCCAGCATCAGCTGGGCTCCCTCCTAAATTTGCGTGGCACAGTGCATTAGCAGGCAGATGAGGAGCGGCAGCAGACGTGTCACAGCAGACGTTACTTCTAATCCCCTGCAACCCGGGCCAGCTTCTCTAATTCAAACAGCTGAAGTTTTGGCTTTCAGAAATTGAGTGCTGATCTTTTTCCCAAAAAATTAATTTTGAAATTGAGGACGCAATACGTATGCTGCTGACCTGAACATATGTTACAACCTGATAGTAACAGAATCATCACTCAGCATCACTTCACAAATACGTGTGCTGCTTAATCTTTTTTTGCCAAATCATGGCTCCTTTAGGACCACCTTATCACTCTGAGGCATTGCCTCTTCCTCTGTTGCCATTAACTATCCTAAACGATTATAGTCTCAGAAAAACAGCTATAGGTTCATGCAGCTGAGATGTTGAAGCTGGATGTAGAGGAAATTTGAATGGCCACAAAAATTGCCACTTTTCCAGAGTAAAGTTTAAGTAAATTTGACACACTCCTCTCTGAGAGTCCTTCATGCAATGACATTCCATTAGGGCAGTAAAAGAATAAAATATCAATCATAATTGTTTCTCCTATGGATTGGAGTGAAAGAAATAGGGAGATTATTAATATAATTTCCACTGCAAATGCTCATCAGACACCTGGATATTAGTCACTCACATAAGAGTGCAAGAAAGGTATAATTCAAGTAATTTCAGCTACAGGAGTGGAGAATCATCTCATTCTGGCTTTGTGACTTTTTCTATGATATGTTAGTGACATTTATAAAAGCTATATGATAGCTGAACTTTTAAATTGGTTTCTGATGTAAAGGCTTTAAGTTTTAAGGTAAAATAACATTTCTCCAGGACAAATAATAGTCAGCAAAATCCGCACAGACAGATACACAGGCAGAACACTTCATTAGCAGGACAGGAAAATTCCCTTTGTGTTGTGGGGATACGCCACCAGCCAGAGGCACAAGACCTTTAAAGCTGCTGCCTCAACATATCTTTTAGGAAGATGGCTAAAACGTAATCTGAAGCTCAGCTCATTGATTTGGACCCTCTCCCTCGTGCAAGAGCACCAAATGGTCTTGCACAAAACTGCCTGGCAGCAGGGTTTAAGTCATGTAGGTCTAATGGAATCTGTCCTGGTTGTTTTTTTTCGGCAGAGCTTCACTGCAAATATATTGGGGAACTAATATAACTTGTCACGGAGCCTAAGCTGCAGTCACGGCAGTGATGGCAGCATGTTTTAGAGGTATCCAAAATAAATTTCAAATTAGCTAGCTCAGGTAGAAATAGTAATCTGTGGCAAGACAGTGTTCAGAACAGAAAAGTATTCCTAGTTCTTGGGCAGAAGAAAATGTATTTTTCTAATACAGCGACTCTTATCTCACTGAATATGGATTTACACCTAAAAAAGATGGGACTGAGTTGTTTGTTCCCCATGAACTTGCATGCAGCTTTGTACTCTGGCCAAGTATTTTCCTGGTTGATTCATAATTTATATTCTGGGACACCATTCCAAGTTAAATTAAGTTGTATTATTGAGGCTTCAATTTAAAAATATGTTAATTTACAAGTGTAAATTTTTATGAGGGAAAAAAATCCTGGATTTTAGCTGATCTGTTAGTGACTTAAATCTCTCAAACCACTAAGCCCTGCATAATCTTAAGAGCAGTAGCTCTGCATTCAATTTGCTACTTCACAAGTCAGCATCTTCTCTGAGTGTTTGAGGAGGAATTATTTTAATGTCAGCTGACATGGAATTGCTGCATGTGTAATCCTCAATCAGTAAAACTCACACATTTGCATACACATGCCCAGCACAGGTTCAGTAGGACAGAGCACAATTGCTGTGAAGTTCACAAGATTTTTCAGCAGTATTCTAACAGGTTGTCATCATCTTTGGATCATCCTATTCTCACAATATCTATTAGATTGCCTAGTGCTCACCTTGTGATGCTCTATTAGTCAAAACATCTCTTTGCCCATATATTCAAATGAACTGTAGAGGTTATTAACTTGCCCTTGGCAAAAAGATTTAGCTTTCTAGGGCAAATGCTTTTATAAATTCTGTGTGTGACAGTTTTATTACATACTGTAAATAGAATACCCTGCCAGATTTTTATGACAGCCATCACTAAGTCATTCAGACCTTATTACTTTTCAACCCTTCACATACCTTGAATATCTTTTAATTTTTTTTTTTTTTTTTTTTTTAATTTTTTTAAAGATCTTTAACGGGCCCTGCTTTGGTCAAGGCACTTTTTTTACTTCCATGGCAAATTTTATTTACTAACATAACTGTTCAAAACATTTTGCATTAAGCCAAATATTTTATCTTGCAGAAAATCAAGGCTGTATTTTAATTTGGCTCAGACACAAATTAATTTGCACATTCTGCATTTATAGTAATAGACTCATTTAAACTTGTACAGTCTCTGCTAGCCGTTAATATAATAGTTTCTGTTCTCAGCTGCATACCTATCCCGGGTCTCACTATTTCTAACTGAATGACTATTCTGCTGTTATTGACTTGATTGTACATTTTGTATCTCAAAACAACGTATGTGTTGTGAAAAGGAAAAGCACATAATCCATGCTGGTGTTAAGACCTACTCAGACATAACTAGTTACTGCATGCTTTGTCAACTCATTTCTCTGATCTGAAGGATGCTGTCAGAGAAGGAAAAAGAGTTGTTGAAGAGATTTTGTTTAGACATGTAGTTTATTAGCAATGGAAATCTCACATGTGATAGGCTTGGTGAGACAGGAGATAAAAACAGCAGTTCCTACTTCAGTTTTGCTTCCCACTGAGAAGACAAAACATAACAGAAGGAGGAGTGAGACTGGCTGTGGTAAAGAGAAGTAAAAGTGAAGAGTAATGATTGTCAAAACCATGTAAAGAACACAGAAGACTAGGTTCCTAAAATTAATAATCCTTTTGGAATGTTGCCTTCAATAGTAATTTAAAAGGCAGCAAATCTCAGTTGCTGGAGAGCTGCCAACGAGGGGGCTGAGCTGCCTGGGGAAGGACATCTCCCTGCTGGGAGAGGCAGCTGAGCCTCCCTCTCCAGCTGTGGGCCTTGGGACAAGCCTCTTCTCTTGTACCTTGGCAAACCAAGCCTCAGCTCTCCCTGGGGATGTCATATGAGGACAAACTGAAGGTGGGGCTCATACAGGCACTAGTTAGTCAAAAATGAAAACATTGATGGAACTTCCTGAAGTTGTTAGGAAGGTGGTGTGGTGGGCTGTGAAAGAGGGAAGGATCCAAGACCATTCTGGTTTTCTGCTGCTGCCTGATAGGGTGTGTCTTCATGCAACCTGCAGTTCTGATGAATCAGAAAAAAAATTCCTTTTAATAGAGAACCCTGAATTGGCTATAACGAGCCCTTAATTGAAAATTCACTGTATGTTTTTCCTTTTTCTTAATGTTTCTGCAAGTGTATGAACTCAGATTCTTATAAAGGAAAGAATCAGGTGATTTGCAGCTTTAAAGTTGTATATTTTGCTGTCTAGGCAACTTACAGTAGTTAGGTCACATTATGATAATTAGCCTATTTATAAGTTAGCTAACGGAGTTCTTTGTTTTAAGCACTATAAATTCTAAAATTAGTGAATAAAGATAGAAGCCCGTTTTCAGATCCATTTAGATGAAAGGTGCTATATAATTTTAAAGCTATTATAAATGATTGAAAGATGTTTTCACAACTGCTGCTAGATTGCATGGGAATGTGGAATAGCATTTCAAAAGATTTCAAAATTAATGTGGCTGTGGGTGTGCTCTGGAGAACTGCTGAACCTTCACTACAGCTTCCTTTTTGCCTGCTGCTGACTATGGCAGTGTTTCAGTAATCAGGTACTCATTTTCATGCTAACTTCCTTCACTTTCAGTTCTGAGTCTCCCAGCCCCTCTAAAAAGGTATTGCATTATATCTATCTATCTATCTACACACACACACACACACACACACACATTTCCACCCCCCTATTTAATAATGATAGATTCTAAATCATCTGTATGGTTAGGAGTGGGGTCCAGGTGTATCTTAGTCTCCATCAAGTGCAAGGTCTCCAAAATAAAAGTATTTTAAAACTGTTCTTGAAAACAAAATCAGACTTCTACATTATGGCCCATTAGGATATACTAGTTATATTGTCATGGTAAAGATTGTGTTTTCCATTGCATTAAAAGCAGTGATTCCTTATTTATGTATGAACAGCACGTTCTTCAGATGATGATGATATTTGATTTTGAAAAAACTGCTAAGGATGCACTTGCTGCTGAATCTCTTAATTATATTGACCTAACATTTACTTTTAAATAAGCACTTTAAGAGATTTTTCCATCTGTCAGACTCCTTTTTTTTTAGTTGTTTTTGAAATGTTTTGCTAGTGGAGAGAGATGCAGTTCTTTAATGTCTCCTCACAATTAAAGCTAATGGAAATATCACATTTGTGCTTAATGTAAAGCAGTAGCTTTAAATAATTAACTCTCTTTGGACATTTTTTAGATGATAGATATGGATCTCTTCTGCCTAAAAAATTGCTTCAAAGTTGCTATAAAAGGAAAATAAGAAACTTTTGAGAGATATTCTAAGACTAAGGAACACATTTCAGCAAGAATTCTCCCTATAGTAACCCAGGAGTCTCATTTGTCAAATAAATCTTATTTTTTAGAAAGGACTCTTGACAACAGTAGTTAGTGGTGAACTCTTAGATTTTCAAAAACTGTCTTTCAGTTAATCCTCCAGTTCTTGTTGGCTTTTCTTTGCAGTGTGTCTTTCCTTCTCTTGGGTCTCTCTGCATCATTCCTGTGCTAAGCAAAGAATGGGAGAATGAGATCAAAGAATAAGAACCAAGAAACTAAATTGATTATGTAAACTGCACTTTGAAAACTGGTTAACTGAAAGATTTCTATTTTTTTTTTAAGGTTTTATTTCATTAACTCTTCCGCTGAGTGTATTTTTATTTCCTTTATATTTCTGGCATTGTGATACCTAGGGGTGAATTGTTACATCGTTTAATGTAATAGGATATGATGTGATGGAACTTGATATAGTGCCTGAAAATAGCAAGATACAATGCATTGCAGAATGCATTTGAAAATTCTGAGCACTGCAGGTAGAAAATAGCCAATTTGAAATCTGGCACGTGCATATATTCATTTTTACTCTCTAATTATGCCATAAACAAGCCTAATTCACTATAGCACTTTGAAGCAGTTGGCAATTATTCTTTTCAGACTAAAACATTACCTTAGGCAGCAAGAACTTTGCTTCTTCATACATCAACATGTTATTGTGTTAATGTGCTTATTATTGTACCATTTTGATTGACATTGCTAATTATGACTGTTCTTGAACTTAATGTGATTTTTCTGGCTGACAGTGACCATTTAATAAATGGGAACAACTTTTCAGTACAAGAGCTATAAGTGTTTAAAAGGGAACTGCTTTTATTTTTTCAAAGAATCCAAACATAACCTCTCTGGAACAAAGTCTTACCTCATCATACATTTAATGACACTCTAGGAGGGTGTGGTTATCCTCAAATAATCACACTGGTGGGAAATTAAAGGCAGCCTGTTCATAAATTGTAAGCAAGAAAATGGAAAGTTCATAAATAACAAGTCAAGGGACAAGGTTAGAACTCTTTTTTTTTGGAATCTGTTAATTGAAATCTAAAAAAACCTGTTGTAGTTTAAAGTTGTATGTCTGAAAGTTGGGCTAATTCATGCGTAACTGCATCTTTTTATTCTGCTGAATAAAACTATTCAACATTAAAAAGAGAGCAGTTGATAATCCAACCCACCTGGAAACAAAACTAGAGTGTGTCTGTGTAGAATCAATGTAGACAAGTCATATTTTTGCTAGAGAACGATTCAGCTGTGTGAACTGGCTTTTTTGCTGCTATTCATAAAGCTGAATTTGTGCCTAGCCCATTGTTGAGAAATTCGCCACTGCTGTTTGTATTAATTATTTGACTATGGCAGATTAAATTATGGCATTTGACCTTTGTGAGGGCAGGAAGGGTCCTCTGGAGTTACGTTGTGCTCTCTGAAATCAGAGAGATACTGCCCTAATTAAATGCACAGGAAGTATCTTTCCAATCTCATTTAGCATTATTATTTCAGTGTCCCCCTTAACCCACAGCATAATTAATTAGCACTAGGAGCCATATGCTCGCATTGTGTGTTCAGTTCTCTGAACAATGCCTTTGCTTCTGTAGGGCTTAGCAGTGTTCTGTGCTATCCAGGGGGCTGGAGAGTGACATGGAGGGGACACTGCTGGAGGGGTGCATCTTTCTGCCAGGGAGAAATTAGTTTGGGGGAAGCAGTAACAATGAGAAATGCAGCTAGAGCCCTTTGTGGGTAAGAAATGTCAGCAGATTCTGCCCCTCTGCTCCAGTTTGGGGAGACTGCACCTGAAATGCTATGTCCAGCTTTGGAGTCCTCAGCACAGGAAGGACATGGAGATGTTGGAGTGAGTCCAGAGGAGGCCACCAACATGATCAGAGGGATAGAGCAGCTCTTTTGTGAGGAAAGGCTGAGAGAATTGGGATTGCTCAGCCTGGAACAGAGGCAGCTTCAGGGTGACCTAATTTCAGCCTTCCAGTACCTGAAAGGAGAACAGGAAAGATGGAGAGAGACTATTTACAAGGGCCTGGAGTGACAGGACAAGGGGGAACGGCTTCAGACTGAGAGTAGGTTTAGATTAGATATCAGGAAGAAATTCTTTACTGTCAGGGTAGTGAGGCCCTGGCACAGGTTTCCCCGAGAAGCTGTGGATGCTCCATCCCTGGAAGTGTTTAAGGACAAGCTGGGTGAGGCTCTGAGCAACCTGATCTAGAGGAAGGTGTCCCTGTCCATGGCAGGGGGTTGGAACAAGATGATCTTGAAGGTCCTTTCCAACCCAGGCCATTTTATGATTCTATGATTAGCAGGGTACAGGAAGAAGAAATGGAAAAAAATAGCTGTAATCTTTTATGGATGGAAAAGACAGACTGGTGTTGATCTTGCATTGGAAAGGCAAAGCGGAGCAAGAAGTTTTTTTCAGAAATCATCACTGTGAGATTAGTGGGAGTTTGAGGGCAGAAGGAAATGGTATGAGTATAGAGAAGATGAAAAATATGCTGTTCAGTTAACAAGTAGTACAGGAGCTGCAGCCCCATGATCACAAAGACACTGAGAAGTTCAGGCTGCTGGAGATCTGAGTAGTGCCCCAGCAGGGTCCTCCTCTCAGCATTGATTACAAAAGGAGGTTTGGGCTACCAGGGTCCTAATTTAGACCTCTCATGCAAATTTTGAAACCTGTCAGGGGTTTGGGGTGGAGTCTTGCTATTTCTGGTTTTGTTCCAGAATTTGTGCAATACAGCACCAGTCTGGGTAACTAAACTGTGATTACTGTTGCAAGTATAAATAATAATAATGGTTCCTGCTGTCATTTAAAATATATTGCAAGTAATCTAAGGGCTTCAGCTTCTCATTGATAGGAAAATGTGCACCATAAAGTAATACTATGCACAGGAATAGAAAAGAAAATATATTAAAAAAAAATTCATCTATGTTTAAAATAAATTATGCTGTACCTCAGCAAATTTTTGATAACTGTGGAAGGAAGATATCTGGGACACTTGTAGGATATTTAGCTTTCCTTTATTATGAATTTTCAGTTTAATACCAGCTATTTGTGCTAAATAAATGCACTGCCATTAGGTCTTGGGTGTGTTAATTATTAGCTGCATTTATTGCTGCTGGTCTTTTCAGATCTGACGGTGAGTGAGGACCTCCTGGGACAGATGGTGTGGTGATATCAGCTAGTGATATCTAACTCCAGAGGAATTGAGGATGTCCAGGTCTCACCTGATGAAAACCTTCTCTTTGCTTTGACTTGCTTAAATTCCCTGCTTCTGTTTGTGCCGGGGATTCTTGGCCATGAGCGAGTGCTTAGATCAGCAGCCAGACCTTGCCCTCAGCACCTCCTCCAGCGGCCCCTGTGCTGTCACAGTTGGTTGTTCTCTGCTGTTGCTGCCCCTGAGCACAGCCCTGGTGGAGTCAAGCAGGAGCACATCTGAGCCTGGTCTGGCTCATTGCCCTCAGTGCTGCTGGGCTGGAAGGGAAGGAAGCGGTGGAGAGGGACAGCTGTTGCCTTCATGGTGTCACAGCATCCCCCTGCACCTTCGGAGATCCCAAACCCACTTTCTTCTCTTACCTTGTAATACACAGGTTTAGCATTCTTGTGGGCATTTAAGGAATATTCACTTAAGTATTCATTTTCAGACCTATAGTGAAGTCAAATATCCGGTGTGTCACTATACCTAAGTGCATTATGTTGCATTTTAGAATATTTCAAATGCTTTTACTCTACAAGATTTTAATTCCTTCTCTTAGAAAAGGAAAGAAAGGAAAATAAAATAAAGGTAAAAGGCCTAGGCAAAGATATGTAGGATTACACTGTGTGTGCAATTTTGCTACTATTTGTAAAAAAATTAAATTTATCTTGATACATAAAGATTTTTAGTACCGCAAAAATTCTCTGATATCCCCCCCCAAAAGTCTTTCTATATGTATGTCTTTAAATGTATATATACAGGGTTCTATAATAAATGCATGGTGTAGAATTTGTTCTGTTAGAATATAGAGATGTTCTGAAATTCCTCTAAATGCAAATAAAAACCTTTTTGATTTGGTTAGAACAGTTGACACATGATAACCATTTTAACCATTTATCTGCTATATCATATATATATCAGATCTTGTGATATTTTAGTTGTGGACTATTCTTTAAAGGTCTCTAGGAAGATGAAAGAGTCCAAACACTGTGTTGTGATTTCCACCTTTGGTTTTCTAGGGGCCCCTCAGTAGTCATATTCTCTTCTACCCTTTTGTTTTGGAAAAGGTGATGGAAAACACAGATTTATTAGGGAGGGGAGACATAGGGAAACCCACAGGTGCACTGTGATATATGTCGCTGGTGACTTGTGATGGGATTACTCTGCCATGCTCATAATTTCCCTCTGACTGTAAAGTGCCACTATATCCAATTTAAGACAATAAAATGGAATTGTTTACATGCTCATCTGGTTGCCAAAGTTAAGATCATGGATGAAATACAAGCGTAGTACCCAAAATATGGCTTTCCACAGAGCCCCATCCAACCTGGCCTTGAACACTTCCAGGGGTGCGGCATCCACAGTTTCTCTGGGCAACTTGTGCCAGGGCCTCATCACCCTCACAGGGAAGAATTTTTTCCTATCAATTTTTTATGGTAAACCTGGCTCCTTCTGTATTATTTTGTAAATTTTTTTAATTTGTACCAAAGCAAACCCTAAAATGGAAGCATCTATTAACTACCACGAAAATCAGTATTTTTATGTTATTTTCTTGGAAATGGTTGAACCTGCACCAGTTAGATTCTTTCTCGTGTGGCTGGTATTTCAAACAAGAGCATCTACTCACAATTAACCACAAGTGCTGTGAGGGATGGTTCTAAAAGTCCCTTCTTGCCTTAAAATCTATTCATTGGAATAATCAGCACATGGGCCCTTATAAGCCTTTAGGATTGCTGCAGCAATTTGCATACTTAAAAAATACTGATAATACGTACTGTAGTGTGAAGATACCAAAGACTTAGATTAACCGTTTTAAAAGGTTTTGCATTGTTTGAACACTGCAAGCTGCTCTAAGTATTCCTGAAATTAGGGCACTCTGCTGTGTAGGATAAGGTGGCAACATCATTATATCTCAGGCTCTGGGCTGAACTAAAGCACATATCCTAAAACAGGTCACCTCCAACAGTGAATATAAACTACCTCTTAAATTGTTCATTATAGAGCTGACAGTCCTGATTTGCGTTTATCATGCACTTGTTAATCTGTGTCCTTAAATGAAAGCTGTGGATGGCTTGGGGTAAAATGCTTTGTAGCTAATGGTGGGGATTGATTTCTAAAAGTCCTCCTCTAAATCATAGGCTCAGCTACAAACTGCCCAAGTCTTTAGCTCAGTTTGCACCTCAGCTGCTTGTTTGTAAACCGCCCATTCTTCTCGCACATGTTGTGAGAACGACACCTTAAGGGAATAAAAGCTGTGCAGGTACTTCAATGATAAAAGCTATATAAGTCTGTAAATAGATTAACATATGGAGGAAAATGACATCTGCTCCGACAGTGATAGGAGCTAACAGCCAAAATCTGACAAGGTTTTTGTGCTTATTAAAGTATTTCTGCCATTACCTTACTCCAAGCCTACAGGAAACATCTGCTTACAGTTTGCATTTTTACTCAGCTTACATAATTTTCTGTTTTCTGAAGTGGCCACATGGTAGTGTTGTTTTATTTACATATATGTTTGCATCTGGAAGTCTTATAGGCACAGCATAAGAGTTTTTCAGTATTATCTCAGACTGGTATGTATTCTGCTCTGCAATAATGGGGGGAGGGGAGTTCTTGTTTTTGGTGGGCTTCCCCCCCTGCAATGGAAAGTGGTATCATTATTTTGAATACTCAGCCATGTCATTTTACAGTGCTGTCCATACTCCGACATGCAATAATAATCTCTTGTAAAGAATTATTGCTAATGCTGACAAATTAGCTGAATGCCATATTGTAACCATAAATTCTGCTGATGGGGATATTGATTCCAAGGTTTCTGCTTATTTTACTTGTGCTTACTTCAGAAAAAGAAGCCTAGGGATTTGCCTAGGATTGCCCAACTGTTGCCTCATATTTGAAGAGAGAAATTGTTCTTTCTCACAGGAAAACAGGAGTTTTAAGGGGTTTTTATGCTTCATGAGGAGCACTGGAACATAGACTGAAATCTCCTCTGCAGCATGAGACCATCTACAGTGGTCTGACAGCTCAAGTAGGTACTTCATGGGTCCCACCTGTGGGTATGTCAGGAACTGTGCCAAGCCATGGCTCTGACAACTGGTGCAAAGAAACCTGTTTGTGTCCTCAGTGTAAGACCTCAATTAGATTCTGGACTTCAGATTCACCAAGGATGCATCGATTAGGAAGTTTAACAGGATGCTAAAAGCATTGCATCAAGAAATTCTGTGGAGTTGTGATCTACTGATGAGATGTGATCTACAGATGAAGTCCAGTTATCTGTTGCAGTTCATTTTTTGAACTGTATTAATCATAAACTTAATTTAGGCTTCTAATTTAACGATCTGATTTGCTCTAGATTACTAGGGTTTGAAGGCCAAGTCAGATGCCATTTGAAAGCAGTTTCCCTTGATTTTCAATTGGATTTCTAAACTGACCTGCAACCCAGCTGACATATAATGTTAATGAACCACACATGGCTTGCATATAGAAAAGTGCAAATATAGAGATTTTCACAATTTTGCTAGAATAAGGTTCTTATCTTTAATTCTTTTTGGCAATTAACTTTGACAAATCTTGCATGAATATACCTTTGGGGGAAATTACATTTCTTAGTTTATAAATATTTCTAATCATGTAGCATCTCTCATTTGAGAAACTGATAAAATATCAGAGGAGTAAGTAGGCAACTGCACCAATGCAATACTGAGAAATGTTACCTGTATTGTCTTAGTCCTGTGCCAGCTGTTTGAGGTACATGGCACTGGGTGTCTGTCATTTGATGTCACTATGGTGAAGAAAGGTATTTTAGTGAAGAAACACACTGTAAGATTTAAAACATTTAAGTACTCGGTCTAGTTTATAGGAATGCATTTATAGGAATGCATTTAATAAATAGTTGCTTTAAAAAAGATAAAAATTAAAGTCCCTCATGGATTGCACAGGATCAATTATGAAATCAAAGAATTAGTTAATGAGCTATAAAAGGAACAGAGACTATTGAGGAGTATCTGTTAGAATTCAGACTTACTGCATGTAATCACAATGTATATGCAAATTCTCCAAGTACATAAGGAATTATGGCAAATCTAGTAATTGTTTCCTATCATTCTTAAACTCTATTTTTGTGCTTTTTAAAATTACTTAAAGTTGCAGAAGATGTATTTAAGAAACCCCACCCTCTGCCAGCTGCACAAAGAGGTCAGAAATAGTATATAATTATTGCTGAGTTAATTGCTGGGTGCTAGCATACATATAGACATACAGTATTCAACTCAGACATTATCACAATAGTGGACAATTAGGGCAAATTCAGTGACAGATAAAATGCAAACAGAATTTTTAAACCTAGTACTCCACTGGATTTTTAATTTTTTAATAATCTTAGAATAATTGTCACTTCTATCTTTAGCCTTACAGATGCAATCTAAGAAGGTGGCTAAATCAGAATAACAATTTCAAATTTATTTTGGAAGACTATGCTTAAACTCAAAACTACTTATTGTAAAAATAGTTTTTAGACACAGACAATGTGTTTTCTTCTAATGTTTATATTTCTTTGTGAAATACGGAGGTGAGGATTAGAAAGAAGCTGTTCTTTGGAGAATGTTCTGCTGTTTAATTCCCGACTTCAAACTATCTTATTGAATTACCAATTTTGGTAAAATATGTAATCCTTTGAAATATGTCTTTTTATATTTTGTAGAAACAGATTAATTTCAGAATTATTTATTTTTATGTTGAACTATCTTAAGCTGTAGGAGGGATAGACGAGAAGATAACATAATTAGAAGAAATCTATGGCAACAGTCTGTGCACTTCATGAAGCTTAAGGATATGATGTCCCTTCTCAAACTTTAAAAATGTACTGTAGAAACATAGCAATGGTATGAAAAGCTAGTAGTATGACTACCTTTTTTATTTATGAATGTTCTTAAAAAAAAATGTCAGAACAATGGAAAAATAATTCTTCTGTGTATATTTAGATATGGGTTTCTGATGGTCTAGTGTTCCAAAGGAGCAAGAAAATGGAGTCTCAGCTTCAGGCTTTTGATGCAGGGATGGGGTGCATGGCCCAGTTTAAGTTTAAAAGAAATTACTGCTTTATAGATATATTAGAGTTTCCTTAGAGCTTTAAAAGTCAAAGAACTCACAGCTAAAATCACTTGAAAACTATTTGCATGGTTTGTGTAGTCAAAAATCACTTTAATTTTCATTTGTGGAGGAGAAGCAGAAAAGTCAGAAAAAAGTTGAGGCTGTGTTTAAAAGCTAAAGATAGGTAAGGACAGACTTTGCTTCCTCAGAACACATCTGTACATGCATTTAAGAACAAGAGCCTTAGAGAAACCTATTTAAGGAGCCCTTTGATGGCATCCAAAGACCCCAGCTCCTTCCCAACATTTGATTTCCCCTTGGTTTACAAATCACAGGCAATATGTCTTCAAAGTCTTCTACAAACTTCTGTTTCTTCAAAGTTTATGATTTATTTTTCACTCAATACAGTGGATGTGATTTATTGCCTGTTTCACAGAGGGAATGAGACTTAAATTGCTAAAGGCAGATGTGGGCAAAGCTGGGAGTAAGCATGTGACGATTGATTTCAGGGATAAAGGGAAGTTTTATGGGGGCTGAATCTGATAAAGCTAACTCTACTTGGACAAGAAAAAAACCTTTTCTTTTCAATATGTGCTTAGAAGGATGGGCTTTGAATTGCACAATTAGCAGTGAAAATGACATTGTGAGTTTTAAGCTGAAGGTTGCAAGATTGATCTAAATTCTGTGGAAGTTAGTGAGTGTATGCCACTTGCTTTCACAGATTTCATGTGGTTTTCAAGGTGGTCAGCCAGGACAATGATTTGGGGCTCTTACTAAAAGGGTGAAGGAGAGTGTGACAAAACAGAATAAATAGGTGAAAATTGTCCAGCCTCTCAGAGGAAGAGCAGGGCTTGCCTCTGCCTAAATCTGAGATCAGACCAATTGCCTGTATGACTGTTCCCATTAAATGCTCGTGCAGGTAGTACCTGATGATTTTGACTGACCAGAAACTCTGGAAGAATCGCAGCTCAGCATCTGTAACTTTTTACCACTATTCACAATACAGTTTAAACGGGAGAAGTGTGTTGGGATGGTATTGCAGTGTCCAGTGCTGAGTTACAGAATCCTTTGCATCCCCCTGCACAAAGGAGAGCTCGTACAGATGTCAGGATTCAGCTCGCGGCATAAAATTGCTCCCATTCCCCTCGATGCGCGTGCGGCGAGAGGTCTGCTCCTGTCAGTGCCCTGTGCTTGCCCGGGCTTTGGCTGGTGGCTGGCAGGGCTGGCATGCACAGGCTTTGGGTGGAGCCTTGGCAAGGCCTCTGGTACTCAGCAGTAGGCTTGCAGCGAAAATGTATTTCTCAGGTACAAGGAATGCTGCATTTAGCCATTTGTGCTGTTCCTGTTAAGACCCTGCCTCCCTCACCTGAAGGCAGTTTTTTCCTGTTAGGTGTATCTGTAGTGAGCTGTTTGAAGCCAGAGGAGCTGGCTCTGCATTGGGCAGAATTTTCCATGCTGAGGGAAAGAGCAGAATTATTAGCTGTTACATACAGGCAATGACCTTATTAAAATCGGTGTACCAGGAAAAGCTGCTGAAATGCGCTGCCTTATTTATACAATTTAGGTGCCTTAATGAAATATGTATATGTATGCAAATTCCCAGTTGCTTCACTCAACCCTGAGCAAGATGTGGAGAGCAGAGATTTGACACACACTGTTGTCTGTGCGTTTAAATGCAAGCACACTTGTTTGAGCACCTGGGCCTTGGAGGAGAACTTGTTCTGCCTCCTTGGGTGGTGGTCTGCTGCTGTGCTGGCTTGTCTTTGGAAGCTGCTCTGGCTTACAGTGCCGTGATAAATTACAGCTCTTGCTGATTATCTGTTGTCATCTGGCCCCTGGTCACCGAAGTGAAACCAATGAAAGATCACATTTCTTTCTACTGTGCTGCTATAACACATCCCTACGATGCTGTAGGCAAAAACCTTATTATAGATTGTTTTATTCAGTCAGGCTTATAATGCCACCTCTACTGAGCCTGCAGCAGAGGACATCCAGGTAGAGAGGAATAACCCAACTCTAATTTTGCTCCACATATTCGACCCTCTAATAGCAACAAAAGTTTTTTGCCTCTTTGTTTGATTTATTATTTTTTTTGTTTAACCAGGCAATGGTTTTGTACAACTTGTCTGAAAGCCACTTTCAGTCAAAGGTTTATGTAGTTGTTTAGTAATGCTAATTGTTTGAAGGGAAATTCATTCTTATGTGCTGAATGAGAGTGGAAGGCAGTTAATTGTAATGACAAAAGCCATCATAGGAAGAGATTATGCTTTTATTACAAAACCATGCTTGGAGTGTGGCCTCAGACCAATATGGAATACTCTGACAATGGAGTGGCAGGGTGGGGTTGGGGATAAGCTTATCTCAGAAGGACTTACATATAAGTTTTTCTCTATTTATGAATAATAAGTTGTATTTGCTAACATCAGACTGAACAGACTGAGGCTAGGATTACAGCCTTGCTAAGTTTTTTTGCCTTGTGAATCAGCACTGCTAATAAAGATTTCTCTAGGCCAGATGATGCCCTCATTTATACCCAATGCCACTGTATGCACCCTCTGGCCTTGGTTACAGGCCAGCAGGGTCGGCCCTGGCATTGGAATGTAATTATCAAGCAGTGCCTGAGCTACATTCCAAAGCAGTCCACTTTGTTTCTCTGGTGTGGGCTCTACGGTGCTAATAGAAGTAAAAAAAAATAAGATCATTGTATGAATGACTGAATTCAGGATTGTCAGTGGTGGTTGGGGCAGGTGAGGTGTCTTGCAGTACCTATGTCTTACATTTCATCTGCAAGCATTTGACCCTGTCCTGCTGCCTGGTGCACGATCTCCCTGCCTGACAGGCTGTCTCCCAAAAAAACCAAGACTGGACCCAACATAAGCAGGTACCCTGGATTGTCAGGCAGTTTGGGTTTGGCTCCTACTGTAACACAGCTGGGCAGATACAGCCTATGATTACTGAAGTGCAAATATTTTATAGCACCAGAACACTGTAAAATAGGGGGTTTGGTCTTATTTTACAGAATAGATACATATATATTTCTCAATATCTGCAATAAAAATGGAAAAAGAAAGAATGAATGTAGAACTTGAACACGGTCTTAATCAGCAATTGGTTTTGCACCGTTGCAAACAAAAATAGTTTGAATACATAAATTGCAATTGTGCAATTATTTTAAATGCAACAGCAGATACCTGCTTAGCAGGAGTCTGTTTAGTGCTTATCTCAGTATTTCAGACAAATGCTGATTATACAATACTTGCTGTCTCTCAAAAACACAGATCCTTAGAGTTAGAGAAACTCTCAAGTTTTCCTTTATATCCAGAAAATTTAGCAAATATTAGCTGTGTTTTAATAACCACTAGAAAAAATACTCTTTTTTTTTTAAACTTCTTAGAAGTGCCAGACATTTGCACTGTGATTCTTGGGATTGTCCTATGCAGGACCAGGAGTCAGACTGGGATGATCCTTGCGGGTCCCTTCCAAATCAGGATATTCTAGGATTCTACTATGGAAGCAGGTGTGTCACAGTTGCTGTTTTTTGCATTGTAGACATTAATTCTTGACTTGAATGTGGTGAGCAAATAACCCAACAGAAACTTCCAAACCTTTTTCCTTCTTTTGCAAACCGATTGCAAGTCTGGGGCTCTACAGAAAAATAATTCTGGTATTTAGAGCTGCAGGTTTATGAGCAGTGTGGCATTTTGGCATGGCTTTCACACTGACACACTACACTTTTGTCTGGTAACGCTTGGTGGTTTTGATTTTTTACATGGAATCCCAGCTGACTAAAGAGCTTCTTCACTTGAGCACTGCAGAAGTTGTAGGTAGAGCTGTGGAGTCCCTGCTATACCTTTTGTCTTGAATGTGTCCTCAGGGAAAATTCAATCCACCAAAAAGGAAAAGCAAGCTAATATCTTTAATAACTGCAATTAGTCAGAGTTTCATTGTTTCGAGTCACCTGAAATGTGACACCTTCAGCAGCACTGGAGGCATCCTGAGCGTAAAACCAACTGGATCAATATAAGTTCAGAGAAAGCAGATGTATCTCTTGTCACTGGCAGTATTTCCTGAATGATCTGTGTTGTATCTTGGTCCTCCTTTCTTTCTGATCTGAAATTTCAGATCCCATGTAATACCATTTTCCAACAGACCTTGTCTCCTTCCTATGTCTTTATTATGTGGAGATATTCTATGACTCAGCTTGTCTTTTCCATGTTTAATTTCTGTTGATTACATTGGGAGACATTTGATTGACTGGTGTTAGTCGATTCTTCCTAATGAGGCTACTGGGTATTGCAGTACCAAAGTGCTTCAAAAATTCATTGGAAGCTGGAGGAGAGGACCAGATCAGTACTTTGTGGCTTCAAAGCTGTGCATAATGAAATTTAAAGTGAATACGTCTAAAATACTCCTAAAGAAGTCAATAAACTGGAAAACACACAAAATATTTGAAGCTCTCAGATTTAAAAATCTGTTTTATGAGTGAAATGTGAGCTGGACATGTATTTTACAGTGAATGAGAGCCTTAATTTGTTTATTGACAAATCAGAGCCTTTAAGTGTCATGGAAAGTGGGTTATGATTCCCATATGTGTGAACTGGTACTTTCAGCTTTTAAGCTTTGCTCTTTCTTTATCATGGCCATCAGAAATAGCCCTGCCAAAAATTTTTTTAAAGAATTGGTATGATAGTTGGAAGTATTTTATTAAGTATTTTGAAGGTATACCTATTGCTCTACTTACAGCTTGTGAAAATAAATCCTGGCATCTTTTCTAGCTTCAGGTTGCTCTGCTTTCAATTAATCTCTTTCCCCCCGCTCCTGTTGGACAGGTGTCATGTGCCAATTTTTTGTTCCTGATATTTTCATAGTTGTGTTTTGGATAAATGCTCTATTTCATGGCAGGAAATAGAGCAAAATAGAATATGAAAAGATAACATATATAAGGGTTTTTTAATAAGACCAGAACTTCTTGGTTTTTCCATTTCCCCTTTGTCAAAACCAGAAATATATTTTCAGTCTGTAACACAAAACACAGTAAAGAGTCTCATTCGTGGTTTTACCCCCTGTTGTGATTTATGACTTCATATAGTATTTTTCTTACCAGAGCAGCTCCTTGGGTAACAGCACATGTATGTTGTTTAACAATTTGTGTTATTTTTCAATAAGTAATATTTACTGTGAATTGTTACATATAATTCTATATATATTTTAGTATATTGAAGTTTAATTGTATGTAAAGTTTGTTAAACATAGGCAGCATTTTTTGATAGATCATGTTTAGCAATTACATTTCAAAGTAACAGTATAGCATCTTGTCAGTGCTGAAAGATCTTAGAATCTTTGTGTTTAATATAGTGGATAAGATGGTCCAAGTTAATAATTTTATTAAAAATATTGATAAAGCTAAAAGGTGGTTTTTTTCCCATTATTTATCAAATATATAAGCAGTTTTTGGTTGCCTACAAGCTCCATTAAGAAAATTTATACTTTTTGAACTGAAACTCTGCATAATTAAGACTGAAATAAGTGGTAAATTCAAAGTGAATTATTATGATTCCTATTATACTTAAATGTAAACCTCCTAAAAATACAGATTGATGAGTGCAGAATATTATGAAAAACATTTCATGTACTTCTTTGTTCTACATGATATAATTTGCAGAGTATCAGAAAGGCCTTGGACCTCTACACATAAACAAGAAATAACCCTCAGTATAGAAATGTGAATCTTGGACTTATTGTCCTTGTTTTATTGATGCCTTTCTTTTACTGCACTAAAGCTGTTATTATAGTGTATTGCTGTACATCAAGCTTTCATGTTGTCTTATGCAAGAGGCAAAGCTACTGGTTAGTTATGAAGAGAGACACTCTTTTTTGGGTCTTTATTACCAGCAAAAACCAAAATGAACCTAGTATCTGGGGACTGGCATGCAGTGACTGTCAGAACTTCATCTCACTTGGTTATATTTGTGAAGGGGGAATAGAAATGATTTTTCACAATACCTGCAATGAAAGTGCAGGCTCTGCTCTGGGCAAGCACTGGTTTCTTAACCCCTGGAAATCACATGAATTGGAAGGAATTTCAAATACGTTTTTGATTTAAGAAGGCTCTGTACTTATTTGGCATTTTATTATGTTACAAGTATCTAAAATGTTGCTTCCATTGGTGTCCGTGGCTAACAGAAATCCCCAGGAGGTTTCCACAGATATTTAGAATGCCCTAAGCTGAAAGTATTTAAAATCAAAACAATTTTCATGCCTAAAAAGAACTGAATTAATTATGGCTCATAGCGACTTGGGCCTCTGTAAATGGTGAGGGAGACAGCAGAAAAATATTCTTCATGCCTTCAGTGAAGGATGTGATATTTCCATCTTGTAGTGTTTGGTGTTGATTATATTCCTTTTGCAAAGTTCATTTAGTCATGGGCATTTTCATGCTGCCCGATGCTGGCTGTTTGGAACTTTGGGATGATGGAGAAGGAGAGAGGTAGGGAAAAATAAAATATTGGTAACTTCTTAGGGGGGAGGGGATGGACATTTCAGCTTCTATCTCCATTCCTTCTCATCTTAGTTGTGACTGTCTAAACAGTCATTTCTATCTATTTCTGAAAGCTCTTAAGTTTTTAATTTTGATAGTCCAGTGTTCTGAAATTGGAAGAATGAAGGCTGCAAATCTTTCCGAGCTTCTCCAAGTGTTAAGACAATTCTATAATTATAAGTGCCAGGATATACCATGAAAAATGCCTGTGCTACTGAACGTTGGGTTTGATTGAGGTGTTATTTCTTGCAGTTACTGAAGGATCTTGAGGAAGTCCATAATCTTCCCTGTAGTGAAATGGAATCTGGATGGCAAATAAAAGGGGCCAAGAACATGTCAGCAAGCAAGCAGTCGAGGCTTCTGCCTTTGCCTCCTACAGTCTGAAAGCAGCACAGCTCTCCAAAATATAACGCTTACAAGACCATGTTGCTCAGGGCTCTGATATTCAAGCTTCTGTGAAATTATTGTTGCTATTTATTCAAGCATGGGGGTTTTAACCAAGTGCTTACACCAGTAGCCTTTTGTGCCAGACAGGGATTAGTAAAAAGAAGGAAACTACGGAAAGGAAGGGTGACCAGGTAGCTGGTTGGTATACCAACTACTACAGATTAAACCAACTCTGACATATTTTTTCCTGAGTCACACCCCGGGGGGTTTGTTATTTAGGTTGCTGGTGTATACTGACTCTGAGTAAACATCCCACAATTCTGTTAATTAAAAAGAATCTCTGTATTTATTAATGCTGTAGGCATTTATAAACATAGCTTCAGCTTAATCGTAGCTGCTGCCCTTTGGCTTCATGAGCAGAATGAGGAAGAGAATATACAACTGGTAATTCATTTTGAATGCTGAAGGCTTTTCTCTTGACTTCATCTCATAAACACTAAATTAGAACTGGATATACTTAAGGTGAAGGCAGCAAGGACAATTGTGAGTATGGGAATCTTTGGTCTGAGAAATTACTTTTTTTGCTGGAGTAAGTTGTTTGAAGGGTATGTTGGAAAACCATAATATGAGGAAAGGTGAAGAGGATTTTCTTTTTTTAGTGAGGAAACCCCTAAATTATCTCAATAAAATGATCAAATATACTTTACAAAGAAACAAGAGGAAGTAATTAAATATGTGGAACTCATTGCTAGGACCTATGGGTGTAGAGCAAAGCATAAATGATTCAAAAAAGGAACTAGACAGTCATCAAGGACATTTAGCTGACATGGGATTGTTTTGTTTCTTGTAGCTCTTGGAGGAGTTTTAATAGTAACAGACATAAAGGTGGACTTCAGACTGGTTACTTTTCTTTCTGTTTCCACTACTGCACATTCAAAGCATGAAATGGAATTACAAAACATTCCTTTTACATATCTAAAACATGATGTTGACTTAAAAATAATGATACTTGAAAGAAAAATAAATGTTGGGTTTCTTTTATTTGTCTTTCTGATGTTTCATCCGATGATGTTTGTATAATCTTTCTTAAAGCTATATCTTTCCTCTGAGGGCATTTCAACTCTGGAAAAATGAAATTCTTATGAACCTAGAAATGAGGACATTAAAAAACCCACTAAATTTCATAAGAAGGGACAACACTTTTTCTATGTTTCCTTGAAGGTCTGCCTGCTCACTCCTAGTAAAATCCTAAGTGGATTCAATAACTTATCTTTTGTAAAATAACCCAGAAAACCATCACCAGAGTGAAAATCTGGGTGCTTCAGGCATTAGACCGAACCAAACATGCCCATGACCAGCAACCTTGGTGGTTTTCCTTATGTTCCTTGGTCGTTCTTCCCTTCTCCTGCCATATCACCTGAGCTGCTACTCAGGCAGTACTTGATCCTGCTGAGCTACTGGAGGCTCATGCGGGAGCTGGCAGAAAGCTGACAGAAACTCATCATACCTTGTAAAAACCACTACTTTCATTAATGCTGAGAATACAAGGTATCCAGGCTGGATTGAATTCTTCTGCAGTATAGGGACCAAGGAGGTATTTTTAAGGATGCCTGCCACCATTGGAAACAGTTTTCCCCATTGCAGTTGACTTACTCATGGGTAGGGGTAGAAACAGCATAGTGTGATAAACTTTCAGGGGGTTATAAGAT
Source organism: Corvus moneduloides (assembly GCF_009650955.1). Classification (NCBI taxonomy): domain Eukaryota; kingdom Metazoa; phylum Chordata; class Aves; order Passeriformes; family Corvidae; genus Corvus; species Corvus moneduloides. Next base: position 10,911,021 of record NC_045477.1, on the reverse strand, counting down.
TTGAAGGCTAGACAGAGACTGAAGAAAGGATGTGGAAGGTAAAAGTGACATAAGGCTGCAGCGAGTGCCAAGACAATGATCTGTCAAAAGTTCTAAAGTGTGACTGATATTGTCACACGTTTTGGGTATTGAAGGTGTTTGCTTTCTGATGACAAAAGTGAATTTACTTAGTGGTACCTGAGGAGGGTGAGGCTGGTGGTTGTTTAGTTTAAGGTTATCTTATTGTCCAGATGTAAAAATCGTGAAACCTCTGTGAACTCCTAAGTTTTTTTTAGTTCTTCAACATGTCACATGGTGCTAGCAAGTAAAACAAACACAAGTGTCTGCCTGCTTCATTTCAGTAACAGTTGGGAGAGAAATAAGAGAAATGGCATTTTAATTATTAGCAAAGAGACTGGTGATTAAGAATGGCTTGATGGAGAAATTTAACAGAAGCCACAGCTTAGTGACTCTACGTGATAGATACTGACCTAATTTTTGGCAACTAAGAGCCATAAACATCATCCTTGATGTATCAGACTCAGCATCTGGTAAGCTGTCTTATAACTTTTAAAAATTAATGCACAGAGGGATGAAAAACTGTACATCAGCATGTGTTTGTTTTCTGTCTAAATGCAAATGTTACATCCTCTAACAAGCCCATAATTATATTGTAGAACTTAAAAATAAAAGATCTTTCATTGTTGATGTGGTGGTGGTGGAATCCTAATATTTTCTTGTTTGTGACATTACATGCTGTTTGTTTAAAAAAAAAATCTCTGAACATATATCAGATGTTCATGATCGTCTCCACCAGTCAAAATATCATTCTTTATTCAGATGAATAAGTAAGGCTTCAGATTTATTAATACCATCTTTTTAATGTTTCACTGAAAAGGGCATCATGTCTGTGGTTGAAAATGTGATAACTTCAGGGAATTTGTGACCATGGTTGCTTTGTCATTCTAAAGACATTGATTTTTTTTTATTTATATAAATCTACAGCACAAGGTTTGTGACTCATTGATTTGAGTACTGCATGCTTATATGGAAACAACAAAGTGCCAGACTATAGATGAATTCAATCTTTTGGGCACACTTAAGCAAGTACTGGGCATCTCAAGACTGTTTCAGCAGTCTGAATGTCAGGAATCTTTCTCAGAGTACCCTCCATGAAAATCCAAAATTTTTCACAGAAAGTCTTATGTTTGCTGATCCAGCTTCAGCATTCTTAAATGCAAACATTTGGAGATATAGGTAGTAGCTCTATTATTTCTGCGGCAGTACCACCTATTAAAGGAAAAATTGACTGCAGTCTATTATTTTGAAAATATGTACACTTCTGAATGTCCCTTTTCTCTTTCCTTCCCTCTCCACCCTGTACTCCTGCCCCCTGGATTCTGGAGATCCTAAGGATAGGCAGTGTGAAAATATAAAATGCATAGCTGCTCTGTGCAGCAAAAAGATTGCTGCTACTGCTAAAGATTTGTTCTTCCTCTTTGCTACTTAAAAAAAAAAAAAAAGGCATGCAGGGTTCTTCCCACGCAGTAATTCAGAAATGCTGCAAGTAATTAGTGTGTTGAAGCTTGCATTTTAGTTTAAAATATGAAGTAAAGCCTTAAGAAAATGCAGTGAGAAGTCCTGAGCAGTGGCACAGTGCAAAGCAGGAAATCTCCTGCACACAATAGAGATTAAATGCTCCCTGTGCATACTGTATTCTGCTCAGCCCTCTGCGTTCGGAGCTGGGACCGTGGCAGTCGTTATCTGCAGCAGGTTCCTTGGTGATTTTCAAGCCCTGCACTACCTACCCAAGTGGCAGTGACACCAGCTTTCACTGAAGCCTTATTACTCTTAAAAGAGCAATTTGGTTGGTTGCACAGCTATTAGGATCAGACAGTCAGGCTTAAAGCTGTCAGTACAACTGCTTCTCATCTTTTTTCACAATCCTGACATCTTTTCTCTTTTCTGCTGGACACAAGCATTACTGTATTTATCATTTTCAATCAAGCTCACGCTGTAAGCTGAGGAATATATTCCCACAGAAACCAAAGTGAGGAGCAGAAATTATTTTATAGCTGCTGTAGTAGCAGCGGTGCTGGCTGCATGTTGTGTGGGAGAAATCGGATCAGTGAGAAATGTGGCTTTCCTCAGGGCTACATCATTGAAATATTACTTCACCGTCTGAGAAGAGCAAAGCTACTCCTTGCTCTAATTTTTCAATGATTAATCACTCTTCCCTAAGTAAACACAAAGTGGGGGAGAAGATGTGAGATTTTTAAATTTTTTTTTTATATATATATTTTTTTTTAAGTAACTTGTGGAAATGTTGTTATCATTGAAACGGGGGAAAATCAGTATGCTTGAACTTCTTTTCATTTTGATGTTGCTCTTCTCTGGACCAACCCTGAGCAAGCTTAGCAGGACCAAAGGCAAACACTGGAAGGGGGGTAAGTGGAAAGGAAAAGTTTTGTAATGGATGTTTGGGTAAGATTCTAAGAAGCTGTATCAAAAGTAATCTAAGGAGAATACCTGTGCTATTTTGAGTGACTCAGATTTCAGGTTGCTGTGTGGGCTTGCAGTGGGATGCTAAAAAGAGAGCATGGAGTTTAATTTGTTTTCTTGCTAGTTTGCTTGGCTGATGCTGTGTAAGGTATGCATTCCTTGTGGGAATTTTGCTTTACATTGTACTATTAGCAGAATAATATTTAAGGCCTTGATGCAGATAAATGTATGCCATTTAGAAATTTAGTGGTTTTTTTGGATTGTGAGAATTCAGATTGTTCTTTTCGTTATGGAGCCTCTGGGACTCTTGTGGCTTTATTGGAAGTGATGTTACCCCTGTCATAGGGGGCTACAGTATTGGAGAAGAAGAGAGAAAGCAAGCAAGAAGCCTATTTTGAGGGCAGAATTGTTAGTATATGTGGTAAAAATGACTAGACAGACATTTTTTTAGAGTACATGGTTGTTGTGAAATGCACTGCCAGCAGCACTAATTGGCTGACTGGCTATGTCAGTGTTGATGTGTTAATAAAGATAAATTGCATTAACTTTATCGAAAAAAATGCTGTGTTGAGAAAACACTTATGATTTTTGAAGGCAGCAATCCATTTTCCTCTTCTGTTAGAAACTGCTGAGAAGATTTACCCTGTGTGTGCTGTGAGCAGTTCACTAAATGTGCCTTTTCATAAAGTTCACTTTGTTTTGCTTCCTTGCATGACATTTGTTTATGGAAAACATGGGTTATTGAGGTCTCATAATCTAATATAGCTCAGTGAGCATAAATGGTATCTCATAAATATTTGGACTGAGGGACTGTGGATTGTAGATAGCTTGATATTTTCTCCCTGATTGTTTCTTGATGTTGCTGATTGGAGGCACCCCCAGGATTTTTTTACTTTTTTTTTCCCCCTTTACAAGTGTTGCCACAGCATGGTATGTTTATCACAGCTTTAATAGCACTTCCAGTTTTTCTCTGCTGTCAGTATTGTGATCTGAGGTTAAAGAGTAGCATCAACATTAAAAAGAAGTTTTAATAATTTATCACAACATCTCAGCAGGAGAGACTCCTCCCTCCCCCCTCAACATTTCCTTTTGTTGCGTTTAATCTTCCACCTACTGTACCTTCAAGGGAAAAGTTGCAGCTGACGCTTAACCTGGATTGTTAATGCAGCACATGTATCTGAAAATTATTTCCTGGTCCTGTAAATCACATTATCACATGTATCTCACAGTGCTGCTGCTGGGTATCCTCGTTGCAAATTACAAGCTGTTATTTACTCTGGGCAGCATGACCTCTTCCCAGAGGTATGTGACTTAGGAATATATGTCACTGTCAAGTTCCTGGGATTTAAGAAATGCTCTTAACTTTTTTCCCTTTCTCCTATTTTCAATTAAGCCTGGTAAATGAGGGCTGTATTGCTTTGGTCTCTTACCTACTCTCAGACAGAGGCAAAGAGCTGAATTTTTATCATGGGTAGAAAATAACCTATGAACCTGACTGCAGAAAATATCTTAATATGGGCTTTTGCTTTTCTTAAAGTGTTTTTTGCAGCTGAAACAGAACATAAGGAAGATACCTGTTTCAAGGAGGCTAACAAGCAATTTGTCTTGCTTACTCGGAGCTCTGAATCAGCAAAAACTCGGCATACCTGCTGTCCAGTGGTTTGTTTCATACGTGATATTACTGTGAGAGCTGTGTGACTTGAAGAGGATGCCTGCTTTCTGGGAAAGCTCTAAGTTCAGGATCTGTCAGAACACAGTTGTAATGTCATGTAGTCTGAGCATTTCTGATCTCCAAAACAGAATGTGTGCACCTCCCCTTTCCATTGACCATTAAGGATCAGCTTTTGCTTATATCTCAGTGCTGTTGTTTTTTTGTGTTGGTGTGTGCATGGCATTCGTGGTGTCGCTTGGTGAGATGTCAGCACGCAAACTTCTCCACTGCAGCTCACTGGGAAGCCCATCCCAAAATGGAAACAGAGTTTGGGGTTTTTTTTAAATTTTTGTTTTTAAGAGGCTCCAGACAGCCAGAGACCTGCATACCAACTTCCAGCTCTGTTGTTCAGAGGGCAAGGGTGAAGCTGGATATGTGCAGCTGGAAATGCATTGTATGACTCACAGCATCACCTATGCTGAAGTCACTTGCATGGTGGACAGCAACAGCTGAGCTAGACCATGCTCTAGCTTTTCCGTACCACCTGTCTCAAGGTGCTGCAAAGTGTAGGCATCTTTGGAAAGTGTTGGTATCTGTGTAGGTTGTGTGTCAGTGTGGGCCCTGGTCACGATCAGTACAAGTTAACGGATCCGGAACATTTTGTGGTGCGATTAATGAAAACTCCATTGCTGGAGTTACAAGCTCTGAGAACATGTTTTCTGTGGTCTTGCTGTGTAATTCTGTATTTATGACAAAACCATCTCTGTTCACCTGTATTTTTCTCCTTGGAATTCACTAAAAAGAAAAACCACTCACATACAACTAAAAGAATGGACTTATGGGTAGAAAACTGCTCCTGATTTAGGTGCAAAGTCAGATGTCAGAGAGTGAAATGAGTCCTGTTTGTGGGTCCAGAGAAACATAAAGATGCCGTTTTCTTTTCTAGCTGTTTTTAAGTCTGCATGCCAGAAAACCTTTCAGAATGATTCATTGGAATGCAGTCTCTAAATGTGCTTTAAACTGGGATTTATAAACTAATGATCAAGATAGACTGGAGTCTAAAAGCAGAACCTGGAAATACAGATCAACTGGAATTTCTTTTCCCCTTTAAACTGAAATAACACACCATGGTTCAAGTTTATGAGAAGGATTTATAATAGGGAGACCAAAAAACTAGGAAAAGAAGATTAAGTATTGTTTTGAGTTTATCTTAAATCAGAAAGCAGATTTTAGGTGTTGCTAAGGCCTATCCCCTTCTGAATTTCTTTCAACAATGTTTTCACTTTGTTGTGTATCTTTGTCACACATATGGGGGGGGAGGAAAGGTTTGAGTGTACCCAGCCAAATGCATGTGGATATGTTTTGTGTCTGTCCAGGGGCATCTGGGAGAATTTGTAGACTGTGAATTAAGCTGCCCATGTGTTTTTAACTGTGTGGAAGGCTGTGTGACTAAAAGGTTCAGAGAGGGGGTGAGACCATCAGGACAGCCACCACTCCTGGAGGACATAAACCCCTTATTCATCTTGGAAACAACTCACACATTCCCCTGTGGGGGAAACTGTGCCCACTCAGGCTGCTGGGCAGCTTTGAAAGGTCTGACTCTTTACATGGTGGTCTCTGTAACAGGATCTGGTCCTTTTTCCAGGTCAGTACCCACCCCAGCTGAGGGGTGGCAGACTGAGCCACTCTGGGATGGTCCTTGGGGTGAGCTGAGCCTCAGGAGGAAGCACGCAGAGACTCTGTGCACACCCCGGGGTGCCCTGGCACAAGAGTAATCTGTCAGCAGTGCTGGCAACACCTCCCAAGGTGTTTTAGGTGCTTTCGGACTGGGGAGAAGAGTTGGAGATGAGAAGACTTCAGAGGGAAAGGACCAGACCTAGGGCTGGGAAATTCAGGTTAAAGAATGCCTTCTCCCCAAAACCTAGTTTGTTCAGATCTCCTTTGTACTTCACTGAAAGAATTTCCATTTTCAGAACTTAGAATGATTTGATTTACTTATGATCAAATCGGAGAAATAAAAATCAAATGCAACCACAGGGCATCACCCCACAGAACTAGATGAGGGTGTTGCCTGTCCTTACTGTCTACAGGGAAGTGAAGCAATAATCTCTTTAATGACTAAATCAAAGTTTATTATGCAAGTGATCCAGTCTTATATTTCAGTTCCAATTTCAGCTCTATTGCAGTTTAATCATTTTTATGGCAAAAGGTACCAGCGTTAGAAACCTTAAGTATCTCTGGCACGGTATTACTGGTGACTGTGATACAAAGCTGTGTGTCTCAGATTCAGTCTCCCTGCAGACTGATCAGCATGTGTATTATTTAGGGTGCATGTAGTACACCAACTCTAGTTTAAATGTTAAATAAATGAAAGTAGAGGCATTTACATGGACCCAGGCAGCCTGGGCTTCAGTGTGAGTTATTGTGAGGCATGAGGGGTCTGGTTGGATGTGGAGCTTTTGATGTGATGGTGGAGTTGCAGCACTTGCAGAGCACAGCCAGCTGTGCTGGGATGATTCACTGTTTACTTTATGTGATTTTAAGCATAACACTTTATATAGTTTGCCATTTATCTAATTTAAGTAATTTATTTTATGTAATTTCAAGGATAAACTGCATGAAGTATTTTTTAATACGTTATCATGTTGTATGACTAACAGTATTTCTTAAGTAATGCGAGATTAAATATGCTGCCAGGCTCTTTTACCTTGGAAAAGCTTATGAAAGGCTGACCAAAAGTTTCAGACTCAGAGTCCTAAAAGTATTTCCCTATGTTTCATAGAACCAACCTGATTTTGAGTAGTAAGAAATTCACAATTTTTTTAACTTCAGAGGAAGCTCAATATATTTGAGGAGGTGGCTTGTGCATAGCTAAGGATCTAAAAGTCTAATTTTAGAAACTGAGTACTGTAAGTGTGGATCTGCAGTTTTAGTTTGACTGCAAGTATATAAAGCATATGACTACACACAGTATGTGATTTGATGTACTAAAGGATGTTCTAATAGTTTTGCTTTGAATATTCTTAAAAGGGAAAGAGTATTTATTTGGCTACAGAGTGACTGTGAAATTAACTGGGTTTTATTTAGTCATCAATTTTCTTTAAAGTCTAGATTTAGCCCCCATCCCATGATAACTAACAAATTTTTGCACCTTCCTTTACATCACTTTCTTCTGAGTAAAATCTGAATTCAAAAGGACTCTGGGGATGCATGAAGCTTCCTGCACATATTTTGTTGGAATAAATGGAATATATGCTTGTCTATTTTTCATCCCTTTGAAGACATTTGAAATACTTTATAGAAGTTTGGCAACCTGTATTCAGTCTCATACACACAGAGATAATGGAGATGGGGGGCAATAGAAAACCAAGCTTGTGAGGGTTTTCTTTGCAGCTGCAAGGGAGCGAAAATGATGTGGCTTTTCCAGTCACAAGGGGGAAAATGTGGGGGAAGTATAACATCTACTTAAGAGCAGACCAGTGCTGTGACAGAAATAAACAGAAGAGAATAAAACATAGGCTGGAAGAATGTTTCCAGCCACCATTGAGAAGGGGCTGCCATTCTTTGGCAGATGGAGTCAGCCTGAGCCAGGTTTTCCGTCTCCTTCAACTTCCAAGAGTCCTGTCTGCAGGATCTCCCTCCAGCTCGTCCACTGGTGTCAGTGCTTGGGTACATCTGCTGGAACCCCTGCTCAAGGAACTGATCCAGGTAGGGATTGGCCCGAAAAGAGAGGATGGCATTCATTTAGCTGATCCCTTTGTTTGCACACTCTTGGGTTACAGGGGAGCTTGGTACAGAAGAGGGCTATGGCCACAAGCAAAGAGATTGTGATTGTGGCTCGATTTAGAGTACTTCAAGCTGGCACATAACTTCACCTTGCAGCTCCAGACTATCAAAAAAAAAAAAAAAAATTAATAAGGTGGCGCCTTCCTTTGAATCCTATGTCCACATCCTGTGCTTGGAGCATTGCTTGAAATGTTTGCTATCATATTAAAAAATATGTTGATCAAACAGTTATAAACCAGAAGGAATATTTAAATAACACTTCATCCCCCCATGCATACATGTTCCTCTCCTTTGGTTATTGGCATATTTTTTTGTGTGTTGAACAGATTTTGGGACAACCATAAAGCATCATTGACATTAGAAAACCAGCAAGCACAAGCAAACTCTTTACTTTTGTCCACAAATTAAATGAACACATGTACATTGCCTTTAGGTGTTGAAAGAGCACTGATCAGATGTGCACTTTCAAACTGATGAACAGGCTTAAACACATACCAGAATGGCTGAAGAAAATGTGTTCATCAGTTAAACACTATTGATTTTTTACTTCAAAGCATGATCTAAGGAATACTCAGAATACATTACTTCTTTCAAGAGCCATTACTAAATAACCTCATGAAAACTTCTTAGTGTGTTCAAAATTGGGGGGCAGGGATGTATGATGCTTTTACAGATTAGTTAGTTTTGGTAAACGTTGCTTGAACAACAACAACGTAAAGCTCTTGTTTTAGAATTTCTGTTCCATAGTGAGAGTATCTTTAACAGAAATTACTTTTTCAGTCATTGATATCTGAATCCACAAATCTTGTTCTTGGCTCAACTGTCATGTTAGCTCTCTTCCTAGCACTGAGTCCATGCTACTAGGTTTGAAACTGCATCAGCCTCACTAGCTAAATAGTGAAACAATTTCATGGTTGCAGAATTATATTGCACAGAGAAGTAAAATGCAGTATTTTTTTTTCTTTTTTCTAAGATTTTCCCTCAAAAACCAGTGTTTTTAATTACTGTGTTTCATTGCATGAGCAAACTTAAAATAATGGAAAAAAACGAGAGAGACAAAATCCAGTTTTGTTTCTAGAGATGCTGATCACTCAGCAAAAGCTCCTGGAGACAAGGACACTCAGCCCTCACAAAAATCAAAGTTTTGATATGCTTAAGCGTAACCTTCCTCTTTACTCTGGGCTCCTACATCCTGTGAATACCAGCACTCCTCGCAGCCTCCCTGTTTTCTTGCAGCCTTGGGCACAACCCTGTGGTTTCCACGCTCACATAATTTGTGATAAGATATCACCAGGGAAATTCCTTCTGTGGTTCCAAGCATGGACAGGTCTGTGGTGGGGCAAATGAGCAACAAATTCTTCACTGTCTTCCCCATGGAGGAGGCTTCTCCTTACATTGCTTTTACATCTCCAACACATTGCTTTAGTTAACAATTAGCTTTCTACCAACTGGACCTTGTCTGTACATTAAAAGTGCACTGTGTAATTTCAGAAAGTCTAGAGAGAGAAAAGTCACAGATTTACCACACTGCTTGAGATTAGTGCCTCTGGCTTGGTAATTTAACCTAGTTTGTAAGTCCATTGTACTGACAGTGGAAAAACAGAAAAAAGGGATCCTTAGCTCTGTAAATAGGAGTAATGGAGAAAATGGTTTGCCCACTGCTTAGAACTTTATTGGGAGAAGAAGTGGAAGTCTACGTAAAAAAAAAAAAAAAAACAAACAAAACCAACAATTTTTTTCTGAAAGTTAGAGAAAATGTTTTTGAGACATATTGAAGGATTTTACTCTGCTTAATTATAGAAAAATTGGAAGAAAACTTTCATGCTATTTGAGCATGTCACGAGCTTTCTTCTCCATGAAGGTAAAGGCTCCTTAGAAATCTTAGAGAAAGCTGCTGCAGGACTGGATGAGTGAAAAGCAGTGGCAGACACACCCAAATAAAAACAATACCAAGTCTTAGATTGTGTATTTCAAAAAGCATTCTTTAGTTATATTTTTAAGTCTTACTGACATGTTGAAATTTTGAATTCCATTATCATAATTATAGTGTAATTAGTGCTTACTTCAAGAAACCACAAGATAGTGTTCTTAATTTCTTTTATCTCCAGAGAAGAGGTAGGGAGAGCCTGTTTTTCACTTATTAGGTTCAGCATTTCTCTGGAAAGCAGATGAGATCTGCTGCTTCTGGTTTAAAAGAGTAGCATGTTATACAGAATATAGCCCTTGAGGGATGCCCCTGGTTAAGTGTCTTCTAGAAATCTAAGATTGCGTCTTTTCTCTTGTACTTGCTTGAGAAGAACTGCAGTGTTGTTCTGTGTATCAGGGTGTGTCTGGGGTAGTATCTGGAATGTACTCAGCATCTTTCTTATGGACAGGATTATTCCAGTGAAATTCCTAGGATTATGCCACTTCAAATGAGGGGAAAATCTGCTTTTGAGTCTTAGCTGTGGTAACATCTATTTAATAATCAATGATGACAGTTCTTACCAGGTAGTCCTTGTCTAGAAACAGATCAAATCAGTTGGGGGAAAAACTGATCTGAGATGGGAGCATGGAAAAGTCCTGAGGCTGATGAAGACAGAGGAAAAATTGTGACACTGATGCAGTTCCCACTAGTTACGGTGATTTCATACTGCTGGAGATTGTGGTAAAACTTGAGAATTTGTCTACAGTCCTTATTTGCTATTCATCATCCTGCAATGGGTCTGGCTGAGCTATTTATTGTTATCTGTCTGATTATCCATGGACTTGAGATGGGTTTGTGCATGTTTGTTCTAAGAGAAAACATGTTTTAATGAATTACTGTCTGCTTTGATGTCAAGAATCTCTTAATTCAATTAATTTTCAATTTATGTGTAAAAGTAAATTCAATAAAACTTAGATTAATAATATGTGTTTAATAATGAACAGATTCGTACTTAAAATACTTTAAGGTTACAGATCACGGTGAAGGATAAAAAGTCCATTAAAAATCTGGACAAAAGTTGGTTTTCAACTTTGCAATTTTGATTTTTTTCCCACTGATAGACTCTTTGGCTTCTGCTCTAAAAAAGTGACAGTCTTAAAATCTGGGTAATGTTCTTGCTGTTTGTTATCACTCTGGGAAAAAAAAAAACAAACCTCTATGCTTTGCTGAAATTTTATTTCCATTTTTATTTTTAAAGTTGCAATCTGCTTTTGAGTATTGAAGATCAGCAGAAGGGAATTAGGAGGAGAACTGAAGAAATCTGCATCACTTAAGTCAATTTCTTCATGCTGTTGAATATTGTTTTGAAGGAAAAATATATTTTAAAGACCAGGATTGTGGGAATTGAAGAATTGAATTGTAGCAGAGTTATAAAGGAACTTCTCTAAAGCTGGTGGTGGAGCCTCCTGGTGCAGTGTGTGGAGACAGAGACACTGCCATGTATCAGGGCAAAGACTCAGTGCTTGGTGTCTTGAGAAAAAAGCCTCTTGGATAATAATGACATAAAACTTAATTTCAATCTCTCTGTGTTTTAGGAAGAACATCTACTCTTTCTACTTCCTTTTTTTTTTTTCCCTTCCTAATTAACTTGTTAATGCATTGGCTCTATTACTGTGAGGAGGATAAATTCTCTGTTTAACGTGGCCTTGCTTTACTCTTTCTGCAGCAGCCCTGCTCAGGATATACTTTAAAATCCAACATTAATAGAATTTCACTCTTTGAGCTGTCCTAGGAGCTTGTTCTGCATTACAGCTCCTGGGCACCAGTGACTGGCATTCTTTTATCTGTATGTTGGTTATATTGTTTCTCATCTCCTTTGATCTTCACATTCAGTCCACAGCTTCTTCTGCTTGTCAATTGTTTTCTAATTTTTAGAAGACCTTTTACATGTGATTATCTACAATGGTTATTTATCAGAAAGTTATTAATTTCTTTCAGTCAGTTTTAATTGCTTTTTCAGTGTATTTAAATAGAAGAGCAGTACTAATAAAAAATGTTACCTTGAATTATTCCTATAGAGAGAGTTAGAGACAATATAACACATGAGGAACATGTAGATACATTTTTGTTCCCGATAATATACTTTGCTTAATTTATATTCTTGGGAAAATATGGCTCAGCATCTTGACTAATTTCTTTTCTGGTGCCCTTTGATGGTATATTATTGCTCTTTAATCTGAAAGGAACACAGGGATTGGTAAGAGTTTTTGTACTACTCAAGTTGCAGAAGATGTGTTGTCTTTCATGAATCCTCTGGCATTTATAACTGCTTCATAAACTTGCTTAAAGCCTAATTTAAACAAAAGCTATGTTACAAAAGCTTGCATGTGCTCTCAAAAGTGCACCTCATGTAGAGAAAGTGAGATGTGTTGAGAACACAGGATAATGTAATGTATTATGCATGTAAATTTACTTGATCTATATTGGTCTTTTCAATTCCCTTTCCAAACAAAGAATATGGTAATTTCATTTTACAGATAATGTAGTTTGAGGCCCTAAATCAGTTTAGCAGTACACATTTTTGATTCATGGCAAGGGCAGTTGCTGGCTCTGAATGTATCTGTTCATAATCTCTCCAGCAGAAATTCAGCAGTGACTGATATGTTTAATGGCACTTACATTGTCTTTGCACATTGGGAAAGATCACAAGATGAGCTGTGTGATTCATCGATCACCAGAATACCTATAGACAGTCACCGCAGGGGGAAATTTTGCTATGCATTCTGAAAGGAAAATATTTTGAAGAATGCCTTACTGGCTTTCTGTGACCACTGTCTTCCACAGATGTGATTTGGGGTTACGTTATTTAATTATATGTGTATTATTTTTTATGTGGGCATGTGCACTTGTATCATATTATGTTGAATTCCAGTTTTGCAGTATGGTATAAACAATGGCTGGAAGCAAAAACCTTCCTATGAAGGTTCCTGATTTATTCCTCTATTCCCTTGCATGTGTAAGTTGAGCATAGACTGAAGACCAGCTTGAAGAGTGATCCTTTTTGCTGCTTGGTCTGCAGGATGAATATGCACCAGGCAACTCAACTGCTAATAAGCCACTTGTCATCCTTCCGTAAATTATCCTGTTAGTTTTCAAAAACCCTGTAGACACAGGCTTTTGTAACAGCATTAAATGTGTAGTAAGATCTGTCATTTAACTTGCACAAAATGCAAAGGAGGTGCCATTTGTATTGATTGATATAGATTTTTGTCTTGTCTAATGGGATTTATATTTTTTCTATGAACTTGTGTTGAAAAAAGAAGTGAAAACAAATAATGGCCAGACATAGATAACGTATTTTAAGTTTAGAAATAACTCAAACCTTAAATTTCTTGTGCATGCCATGGGATCCCTGGTTTCTAAGGCATCCAACCCCATCCGTCTTTTTGCCAAGACAGAGATGCAAAAGCGCGCTGGAAATGGCCTCCTTTCACTTTGCATTAAAGCAGACAGACCAGCACTCAGCTTTGTGCATTTTGAACTCAATGCAATAAAAGTTTTAAGAGATAAGAAGCTTTTTCTATTTCAGTGTTGCCATTAGCCTGAATAATATATAAACATGGGAAAAGGTCTGAAGTCCTTTTGAGGCTCACAGTATAGCTTCAATTAAATTATACATCATTATCACAGCTGCCAATCCTGGTGTGGGATTTTAGCCCCCCATCTCACCAAGTGTTCTATGTAGCTGCCTTGTCCAATTCTTTTCTCTTCCTTTTCTTAAGCAGGAAGAGCACTCTTTGAAAAATCAGGCTTAAGGAATAAAGTGGCGGATGAGGTTTGGTTAATCAAGAAAGAACATTGAGATGTCAACAGTCAAGCACCAAGGGAGGAAGGAGGTCAACTTTCTAGCCTTAAAAACCACTAGGGAGAAATCAAACACTATTAAGTCATGACATATTATGTTCCTTTTGAACTGGGGCTGTGTGTACTCCCTCTGTCTGCTGAGAGCAGCTCTGAGTTGCTCATGAAACCCCTTGTAAAAGCAGAATTGCTGGGGAATACCCACTGGGGATGCTTTAGGTCCACATAGGTGGCAGTGACAGTGAAACACAACCTAAACAGATATGTTCTTTGTCTCTTTGTCCATTTATGGTTCTTTCAGGCTTTAGAACTCAAAATTTTCATGATGGCTTGTCATATTGCAGATGAGTTTTCTCTTGGATCTCAAAATTATTCTGCCTTCATAATAGGTGTCAGCTAGTTGTTACTTTGTGTTGGCTTTGGCATAAATCTAGGGAATACAGAACTATTATCACATACTTAGGGAAATCATAATGGCTTGTCTTTTCTTATTTATTCCTATAATACACTCTTAAAGTGTTAGAAGTGTTTTGACTAATTAATTACACTACTCACACCACTAATGCCACTGTACTTGCCATTAATTTTATCAGTTTGCTTGTCTTCTTTGTACTAGTATTACATTATTAAATGTTTTGTCTTGAGTAGCCATACATGAAAGACTGAAATCAAGGTGGCATCACAGAGTTTTGTGTGTAGAATGCTTATTTAGGATTATACCCTACCATTGATTTTTGTACACTGAACAGGCAATTGATTTCAGTGGACACTTAACGTGCAGATCAATGATACATTATAGGGCTTAAATGGTAACATTTGATATTTAAAAATGAATGAGGCAAAAATCACTGACTTTCAAGCAGGACTAAAAAGTATCTGATAAAAATGCAAACTTCCTTAAAATTTCAGACAGTTACAACGCTCGGTTCAGGAGAAGCAGCAGGTAAAGAATTGTGTTTAAGATGTAAAATGAGAATTTTTTGGGAAACACATGAGTTGAAAGTTGTGTGAAATACGTCTTTGTTGCACCACAGCACTGGTACTGACCTAGCAAAGCTTTGCCCATTGACTCACAGCCCTGGGCAGCCTGTGCTGGTGCTGCATGAGGCAGCTTGCGTTGCCTCAGATGTGTTCTCTGTCTGACACAGCAGCAGTTTGCAGAGTGGAAAAAGAATATTTAGCATCTAGCAGGGAGAAATCAGACCATGTAGCTCATTATCCCTGCACCCTGAATTTATGGGATGGAAATCCCTTAAGACTGTTTATGTTAAACTCTGTGAACTGTATGCTTTCCAGTCCTGTTTGAGGGACAATAAGAGATGTTTGACTAGGAAATGCGTTACAGATTTTGGATATCTAATAAACAACAAGACTCTTAACTTCTTAATCCTCCACTTAACCCAATTTTGTTCTGGCATAGGTTTCTTAAAAACTGGTTGAAATCCCTGTTCTTAAATTTGTGTTTGCAGCACTTAGATATTTTTCTGAAGCACAGCTCATCATTTATACCTCTAGAAGTGAATTGAGATGGAGGATGATGTGCTCATTTTTGGTGGTTTACACTGTTTGATTAATCCTCACACTAGAAGATAAACTTTTTTTTTAATATTAGCTGTGCTTTAGTACAGACCTTAAATATAAATGCAGAAGCTTTAAGCCTGTGCAGGCTGTCAGACCAAATATATAATGAGGTAATTTTTTGCTGTTCTGTGGCAGAATTATTTTATAGGCATTTCTGCTGATATTGAAAGAGAAGAAGTAGATGCACTTTCTTCAATTGCTTCTTCAAAATAAGTTGAAAAAATCTGTTCTGCAGCACGTAACATATGCCCTTTAAAACCACTACTGTGCTGCTGCCTGCTCTTATCAGTATGGGCCATAAATTTTGCATGGGTGTAGAGGGAACTGCAGCTTGAGGACCTGAAATAGTTAGCAAGATGCTGCTAAAGTATACAGACAAAGTGCATTGGCAAATGGGTCTTTGTAGACAGCCATCATTACCAAGATCCATGTGTGCAGAACTGTGCAAGCCTGAGGAGCATTAAAGGCCAGTGCTCGCAGGAACCTAATTTTGGGGGAATGGAGTCCTTAGATTCATTGTGATATCGCACATAAATGAAAATACCAGATGTCATTGACTTGTCAGTGAAAAAGTAGCCTAGGCTTTGTAACAAATGGATCAGTGATGTATATTTGGAAGCTGTGTGACATATTAAAGTAGTTTATGAGGTACGATTTGTTTTGGTGGTCTGCTCTGATTGATGGTGTGCTATCTGCCACTGCTTTAGATGTTGTGGTATGCTTGTAATAAATGTTCGTTCTGAGACAGTGCTAAATGTGTTCCATCTAAATCATTCATTACTTATAACAAGTTTCAGTGTATATGAATCAAAGCTTTTTTATACTTGCCTTTAAAAGAGTTTATCATGTTGAAGCAGCTCTATCACCTGCGATGGGGCAGCTGCATGCCGGAGTGCTCAGACCCTTTCAGCAGTGCCTGCTGGAAGCAGCACTAAGTTAAACTGCAAGCAGTGTAACATTAAGTACTACATTTAAAAGTTTGTTCCCTTTTCTAATCTAGCGCTCCTATTTGCGTCTTTTTTTGGTTTTGTGAACAGAATACCAGAAAATATCAGAAATAATCACTGAGGGATGAGGAGGAAATGTTGGTGTAATAGCTGCAACTTCTCAGAGGAAGCACATCAGTGGGAGGGATTTTTGCTGATGTTTTATACCAGTGTATCACTCATTCATCAGAAAACTATAAAAAATGAACTACTCACAGGGGATTTCCTCTTTCTGGAAAGTGCAGGATGCACCATCCTTAAGCAAACAGTGTGCTTTGTTCCCTCTTGATCGGTAGGAGAAGGAATTTTTTTTTCCCATGGGCCTTGTCTGTGTCCTGCCTCCAAAATTCAAGTGACAGTGGAGAAAACCTAAGGATTATAATTCCAGGATGATCAGTGTAGAACTACTACATAACTTTTTATTGTAAAAACATTGATTTTCATTTCTATGCAGCATCTGAAGAGACTTAGGTTTTTCCTGTTTCAATAGCACTAGAAAGTAAGTACGGAGGTATAACAGAATTCCAGAATGGGTTGGGTTGGAAGGGACCACAGTGGGTTATCTGGTCCCATTTCCTGGCTCAAGCAGGGTCATCCCAGAGCACATGGCACAGGATTGCATCCAGATGGTTCTGGAATATCTCCAGTGAGGGACTCCACACCCTCTCTGGGTGATCTGTTCCAGTGCTCGGTCACTGCACAGGGAAGAAGTTCTTCCTCATGTTCTGGTGGAATCTCCTGGGCATCAGTTCCTGCCTGTTGCCTCTTGCCCCACTGCTGGGCACCACCCAGCAGAACCTGGTCCAGAACTGGACATAGAATCCAGAGTGACACAGAGGAGCTTGAAGTAATCTTGAATTCTTAACAGAACAAATACTTGAGTACCTATTAATTTAAAATTTGTGTGCTGTTGAATTTTGACTGCTCTTTAAAGGCAATTGTTTTCATATAATATATCCATGTACACTAGAATGTAGCTCAAGAAAATAAGATACACCTTTTAAAAATTATTTTGGCTAGTAGAAATTACACTTGAATCATAACAAATATGTGAATCTCTAGATGAGTGTCCACGGTCCCTTATAGCATAAAAAGAAGCAGACTATTGCATCAAACAGTTTGTAAAACAGAAACAAATTTGCCAAAGAATGGAAAAGGGAAACAGTAGAAAGACTTGCCCAGACTTGATACAAAAAAACTGTGCAACTCCTAATTGTCTTTTTTTTTTTTTTTTTTTTTTTTTAATTTTTGTATGCAATACACTATAAACCACACAAATTACGTGCTGGCATTTGGAATGAAGCATGTGGATGCCTTTTCTTACCATTTTCAGAAAGAAAGAAAAAAAGGTACAGTATTACAGAGTAAAAGGTGCTCTAATGATGGGTTGAGGCTGTACAGATGCAGCAACATCAAACAGTGGACAGCATCTGCATCTCTTCATTCCCCCAGAGGTGTGTATCCATACCTGTGCTAAATTAATAGTGGTGTTATTTTTAACATATAACCGGTGTAGCTATGGATTGATCCTCTTTCTTTGTTTCTGTTAATGTTCTCTTTCCAGAAGTTCTTAGCATGTTAATAGCATCTTCTAAGCAGCACATTCAGGAGTGTTTATCAAAACCTGAAAAGTTATGTAACTAGACCCAGAGGAAAAAAACAAGATGAAACCCAGAAAACATAACAGAAACTTGTGGCATCAGCAACTCATAAGACAAAATAGTTCAACACTTACTGCTTTCTAAAGTTAATGAGCAAATATTATGTGGGAATAGATGGAAATGAAATCTGCACTTTAAGATCTGCCTTATCTGCCTCTAACCCCTCTCTTCCCATTTTAATTAGAAATCTTTGCCTCTGCATATTCGCATTTCTTTTTGCTCTGTGGATGTCTTTTTCTTTATCATGTCATAAGCAACCAGTTGTTGCATTCTATAAAGTCTCTTATATGGGCTTTGTGGAAGAAGTGGCTGCCTTGGGAATGTTTCTCCATAAGACTGATTATCCCATCCATTTACAGAAGCTATGCCCATCCATGGGTGGAAGATGGTTTTTATAGATTGCCTGCTTGTTTCTCACTTTGGTTTGTGGAAAGATCACATATGCTTAGGTGTGACATGTATGGCATATATATATGTGTATGTGATATAAATGATGTATACACAATATATGAGGTTCTAAGTAATTTTATAAGTAAGCCTTGCAACTCAAAAAACTACGTATGCTCACCTCGAGGGAAAGAAAAAATGAGGACAGGCATTTCTACCATCTAATCAAACCATGGCTCCGATTTTAGCAATATTAGCTGCTGTTCTGGCTCCCAGCCAGCAGCTGTAAAATCTGGCTTCCATTTCTGCCTCCTTGCTTTCATAGAGTAATTAGGGCCCAAGAGGAAGGCAAGGTAGAAACCCCAAGGTTGTCTTGGTGATTTTGGATTTGCTCTCTACCTTGTACTTAGAATGAAATGAGAAGGGAAAAGGAGGCCTTGGGAACCACCATGGTTTGACTGTGAGCACGCAGCCACTCAGCTCAGGAGTGGCTCAAGCACGGCAATATCAAGACTCCTGCTTTGAACTGGTGGCTGCAGGAGTGAGCAGTGACTCATTCTGCTTCTTCTTTACCTATTCTTTTTGCTGTTTCTCAGTTACAGAAAGCGTTTTGAAGTGCCTCTGATGCCCCTATTGGCAAGCCCAGCTGATTTTCAAGGTTGCTGGCCATAGCAGGTGTTGCTGCGTAACCAACCATCTTTCTCTTACGTGGTAACTTTTCACACAATTTTTGCACTCAAGAATTTCATGAGAGTGGTGCAGACATCAGGGGATTTATACACCAAGACAGGGTCTTTTATTCAGGTTTTTTGACAGGAATGCATAATACTCACTGTGACTGTGAGGAAGCAATACATTTGTCTTTTTATGCGGTTCAGTAACCTCTACTGCCGGTGCTTGCTACTACAGAGGAAAGACTAAGCTGGGAATCAGGGCTTTAATTTTTGACTCCCACCTGCTGGTGGAATCTATTCGACCATGCCATTTATAAGTCTAGCTTTGTTGAAAGGCAGGAAAAACCACCAGTCTGCAAACTTTTCTACCAGCTTTGATGGAACCTACTGTCCAGACTCATCTCTGATATTTTTTGCTTGTCCTACTTACAGGGGGATCTGCCCTTCTAAGCAGCTACCAATATAATTTTTTTTATTCCCTTCCTCCGCAAAAGTAAATTTAACCTTACAGCCCTCTTGCTTGGGGAGAGTTTTATCTAGTAACTACATAGAGATCTGAGAAATACAGAGGTTATGTGATCTGCCAAATTGTGCTGCCTCTGTCACTTACAGCACAATAATAAAAATATCTTTCCTATAATGGCTCTCTATTGCCAATTCCCTAGTTGTTCTTCACCAAAGTACAATTAATTAGTAAAGGGGCTTCCCATACAGAAAACTGTTGATGTAGCATCTGAAAAAAAAGCAGCAGAGCATAACCCTAGGGAAACACATGATGAGGGAAAAAAAAAAAAATGTATTCCCACCTCAGGCTATACTCTTTGCTCCTCTTATTTATATTCTGAGGTTTTTGGTGTTTGGGTTGTTGGGTCCTGTTACTCCCCTCTTCTTAACTTGTCTCTGCCTTGATGCTCTTGATTATCTGTTCTTCATTTATGAGCAGATTTAAAATAGTGAAGGGGTTGTCTGCAGGTTATGCAGTGGGTCTGCAGTGGTAGCTCCAGGCTCCCTCTTTTAAATGTCCTCTTTTAAAATGACAGCTCTCCCTCCTGAGCTTACTCCAAAAGGCTGAGTTTGAATTCTAATACAGATTTTTATTATTTTTTTTATTATTTTTATTTTGGTTCAATGCTGAGATTAAGGGTAAAGTAAAGAGCTGGGTTTCTGACTGCTTAGGGAATGCTGAAAGTAGGACTGAAATGCTACTGTCCCTAATGGTTTATTAGGGAAAAGACACAGTTTGCACATATTTCCATTAAATATATGTGAACTCAATCTTGCAGAAGTTGTAAAAATCAATTTCACTAATGATTAGAGTTATAGAATTTTCTGCCAGTAAATGTGCTAAATATAAGGAGGCATTGGACTCCACAAGGTCAATATACTTGCCTTCAAAATATATCCTAATATCTGTTAATGTAATCTACCAATTAAAAAGTCTATAAATAAGTATTTACTCAATAGATTATTATGTCTCCAAAGGGAGCAATTAGGCTTTTAAGGAGAAGTCTTAGACATTCCCATGAAGGTTTTAGTATTTTCTTTAACACTTTGTCTTACACAAATGTACATTTCAAAAATTATGTTTGAAAATCTATTAATTCATGGTAAAATTGTAATTTGCACCCCAGTGGTAAACAGCCTTAAAATGAGTGTTGGTAATGTATAATAATATTTATTTCAGTCCAAAAATGACAAAAATACGAAAGCAGGTTTTCTTTCCTGCTGTAGTGGTGAATACGTTGCTACGCACTACAACCTTTTGTGTAATTAGCAATCACACGAGAACAGTTTTTGTCCCAAATAGATCTCTATGTATTTTACATACTGGAGATAAAGGGATTTAAAATACTGAGGCAGATTCTTGATGTAAATATCAGTGAGCTGAGCTGCTTTAAATTAGCTGAGCATCTGGCCCATTCTCTTTGAAAACAGATAACCTGCTTCAGTAATTGACTGAGATTTGTGGGTTTAATTTCCTTCATTTTATATTTAATTGTATAAAATAGTGGCATGCAGATATAGCCAAGATTATTAAAATTATTGATCACCTATGCTGTCCAATCAGCTACAAACTATGCACAGTTATAAACCATTAGTTTTAGGTTATATTAGAAATTCATCCAATTAGAAAAAATAATAATAATTAAAAGGATCAGGGATGTGTGTCAAAATATAATTGCACATTGCAGAGATAGCAAATTGTAATAGTAGGACTAGCAGTCATTCTTAGGGGAGAGGGCAAGGGCAAGTGGTGAAAAATTCAAATATGAGTGAAATGCCAGTAAATGTCATACTAATAACAGTATACATTACAACCTACTGTGATTTTTCTCTCCCATGGGTCATATCTTTTTTCTCTTTTTCTTCCAGTGTTCCCTGACCATGGAAGACAGCCCTTTCTCAAATCTCTGGCCCATTTTCTCAATTTTTTTTTCATTTTCTCTTAATTCATCAAATTAATAGCTTCTATAATTAATCTACAACCTTTTGCAATGTAAGAGCTATGAATCAGACACATGCAAAAACAAAATAAACCCCCTATTTTGAAATTACATTGTTTTATGTAATTCCTTTCAGGAAATATGGTTTACCCATAGCAGAACAAGATTCACCACGTTTTTTCTGCAAACTGAAAATAAAACTATACATGTTGTACAGCTACCAGTATAGCAGACTGTAAATCATATTCGGTCATTTAGTAAGCAATGGCAAAAGTGACAAACAAGCAGCTTGTTTCAGTAATTACAAATATAAACCCAAGCTGATTAACAAAGTGATTTCCTCTCAAGCTGCATCTGAAAGAAAGGCAATATCATCCCTGGGATTTCACTGCAAACAGCTACTTGAAACAGTCACAGCCTGCTTTTCTAGCAGGAATCTTCTCATTCCTACGCCAGGTTTTCTTTCTTATCCTTGGGACATGTGAGTGTTTTGGGTATTTTAGGCACTGCTTCAGATAGTCCTCTCTTCACACTCACCTGCCACAAAGGCAGTCCCTGCCCTAAAATAAGTTTGTGTTGTGTGGTTGGCATAGAGAAGCGCTGGTGTAATTTAGAATTGGTAGAAAATAATCTGCTACATTAGAGCTATGAAGTAAATAAAGATATTTTTTATGGCTGTTTTAAATAGACCATCAAGGTTGGATCAGAAAATCAGGTAACTCAGCTGCAGCTTCTCCAGTTCTTCTCTGGACAAGGACCACAGTCATAACCAAAACCATTAGCAGAGCATTTGGAAGAATTATAACAGCCAAAGAATGCCTTTTAATGCTGAGTACTTTCAATGACTGAAATTACTGGAAAGTGTCCATTTCCCTTAAGTTATTTAAGTGCCCAAAGTGGCAAATGGGTGCAATTTTCAAAAGTGCATAGATTAATAATTCTAATTGATCTTAATCACAGAGAAATGACCAGGCTCCCCTACAAAATCCTACTTTGACTTCATCTGCATCTTTAGGTGTCTGCATATTGCAAATATTTTCTTTGGGCACCAAATCAAGGAACCATCTTTGCTTATTTGCTCAACTGTGAGTTCGTGCTTAAAATTAAGCATCTGCTTGTGTGCTTTTCTCAACAAACATAATTGAAGGATTGGAGGATCACAGAATCATTTAGGTTGGAACAGACCTCCAAGATCTTTGAGTCCAACCTTTGATTGATCACCACCTTGTCAACCAGACCACGGCACTGAGTGCCACATCCAGTTGGGTTTTTTGAACACTTCCAGGGGTGGTGACTCCACTACCTCCCTGGGCAGCCCTTTCCAATGCTTGACAAGCCCTTCAGTGAAGAAATTCTTCCTGGTGTCCAGCCTGAACCTCCCCTGGTGCAGCTTCATGCTATTTCTTCTCGTCCTGTTGCTGTTCGTCTGGAAGAGGAGAGGGGAGAAGAGATCCTCCTGATCCAAAATCTGTGGCAGGGGTTAGGTGTAATTGCTAGTTAGAAGCTGCATTCCTTCCTCCTAACTTCCATGGCTCTAAAACTTTGACAGTCTGAATTGAGATGCAGAATCTTTTTGTCCAGAGGGAATTTGAAATCTAATCTGTTAATGTGGAATGGAAAATAGATGGGGGTAGAGGCTGAGGGTGCTCTTTGAAAGAAGAAAATGAAGACTTAGAAAAATAATCCTCATTTAAATCCCTTAGGCAGCATTTTGAAAATCTCTGCCTCGAGTATCAACTGTGCTAGGGATTGATACCAAACAATGGGGAAAGTACTTTGGATAGTCAGAAAGTATTTGGTTCTTGGATAAATAGAAAGGGCTATAGACTGATGCTTTATTAGCTTTGCATAATGTTTTATTTTTAAAAGGTCTATTCATTGAATAATAGAGATAAAAGATGCCAGACCCTCAAAAGGTTTTCAGTGACAAAGTACAACACTGAAGTCTTAATTCATGTAGTTAAAGAGGAATAAGAGGTATGTATTTCATAGCCTTTCAAAAGAATTCAAGAGAAATTAGTGGGGTGAGGATTGTCCCATCTATCATTTGTAACAAGGATCTTTGGTTAAAAAAGAGAAAAATTAAATCTTGTGACCTGTAAAATATACAAGCACATAGGAGGGAAGAATTAGTTACTAAATAAGTGCCTTTTTAAGAGACATGTTTTTCTTTGGGGGGGATGCTTTTTTCACACTGTTCCATTTGGTTTGGGATGGTAAATTTCCTGGTGTAGTTTACTGCAAGTGGAACAGCACATTGATTTACAGGCTGTGGAAGCTGGAGAAAGCAGGAGTGGCCTCCAGGCACTGTCTTGCTTCATTTCTGCACCTCCTTCCCCAGCTGGGAAGCATCAAACTGGGTCTCAAAGGTGCTGCCTGCTGGACTGGTGGCTTAGGTATTAGGTTATCTTGGATGGTCTAAATCCAGCAGTATCTTACCAAAATGCTTCTGAGGGAAGAAGGAAGGTGATACGGGCTGGGGGTTCAGCTTTGTTGAGTTTTGGAGGGGGGAAGGAGCAGTGGGGCTGAGGGATGGAGGGAGGAGGCAGGTTAGAGAGCAGAGCTGCTCTTGGGCAGATTTTGTCAGACAAATTAGAGGAACTGTGATTTTCAACCCCCACTTCTAATGAGCTGGTCCTATTTGCCCCCAATGCAGCCCCAGATCCTGAGGGTTTTCTATCTTTCTTGAAGCCTTGCAAGAGGGAATAAAGCATAGAAATAAGGTATAGAGAGCGGGCTTTTCTCCAGTGAAGAGGTGGAATAGGATGAAGACCCAGGGTCCTTGCAGGATGAGATTCCCTGTGGCCTTTTTTCTCATGGTGGGGAGAATCAGTTGTATGCAGAATTGAGCCTTGAAGTTAAGCCAAATACTGTTTAATTTGAAATGTTCATTGTGGACTGGGATGTTACTGGCCTGATACACAGTTGTGTGTCTGCTAACTGGACAAATTAGACCCACTGTGAGTTTTAAATCCCTTTCCACATCTTCACTTGGCCTAAATGTCTTAACCCACAGCTTTTGGGGTTTTTTACTGGAAATCATTGTACAACATTTTAAACCATTCTGGCATAGCATCCAAACTGCTGGAGTCTACAGGCTCTGTTTTGGCATGATTCCTAAAGAGTTAATAGGTCTTAGTCTACTTTTACACTGTGAAGGAATGTCTATACAGAGCAGCCACCTCTTCAAGCAAGTAAGGAAGCACAGTTATTACAAATTCAAGCAGTAGGACGAGCTGAAAGTGTTTCTAATGAAAGAAGAAACAGGAATGTACTTCTGTTGAAGAGTGGATGATCTTACACTGAAGTACAAGACTTCTGTGTTCACTTAAGCAAAAGATTGCCTACCTGAAAGCAAGCTGTACTATCAACTCTGTATTTTTCTGTTACTTTAGGTAAAAAAATTAAATGGTAAAGAAAAACATCAGTATTCCAGCACAATTCCTTGCAAACGTTTACCACTGCTTACAAATTATATTTTGTTTTGTTGTTTTGGGGGTTTTTTGGTGACGTTCCAGGTACTTCACATTTACGGATATGAAAAACTTTGTTAATCAAATTGTTAAATATTTTTATATACTTATGTTACTAGATTAATTTATATGTGGATATTTCCTATAGGTTTTTGAAAGCTTATCATTTCTTAATGTTAAAAAGTGCAACGATACTCCTCAGATTAGTTAATAAGAGAGTAAAAATTCAATGTAGTCTATGTATTATTTGGAAGTGGTCCAATTTACCTAACTTCTCATGCTAAGACTTATCAATCCAAATTAGCAGTTTAACAGGGCCAAGTCCAAGGTGCTGCACCTGGGTCAGGGCAACCCCTGGGATCAGTCCAGGCTGGGGATGAGCAGATCCAGAGCAGCCCTGGGAGAAGGACTTGGGGGTGCTGGTGGGTGAGAGGCTGGACATGCCCCGGCCGTGTGCTCTGGGAGCCCAGAAACCCCCGTGTGCTGGTTGTGGATGTCCCATCCCTGGAAGTGTTCAAGGCCACATTAGATGGGGCTTTGAGCAATTTGATTTTTGTGGAAGGTGTCCCTGCTCACAACAGGGGCATTGGCATAAGATGGTCTTTAAAGTCCTTTCCAAACCAGGCCATTTTAAGATTCTGTGATATGGCAGAACTTCACTCCAATAGCTTCATATTTTGAAACTTTCTCAGGCTAGTTAGAAAGAGTTGGTGAGTCTGGTAATGATAATTTTCAACTGAAGTTTAATAGTGTAAGAATGCTTAATATAAATAAAACCCATCGTGTGCATATGTTATATTTTAAGCAAAAATAAAAATCTTCCTTGCCCTCTATTTGGTCCTCTAAAAAGAAGTGGCAGCCTGACTTTTTTACTGTTCTACCTATCCATCATTGATCTGGAGAAGTTATGTCAACTTCAGCTTAGGTTTTCAGAGCAAGAAACCAACCTCTAGTTAATCAACTGGAGCAGGATGGGTTTTCTTTAAGTAGCTTTGTTTTATGTTGTTTTGCTATAGGATAAAATATTTCTTCATAAAATATTTTATATATGTATTTTATACATTATTTGGTTACACCACACACACTACAGTCAAGGACATTATCCAGATCTGGAACAAGCCTCAAAGGATTTTCATCTCTTAAATAATAAGATTTTGTCATTTTGCTCTATGTATAATTTTGCTTCCTTAAATTAAGACGCATTCAGTGGGAAACCTTCCAGAACTCTCCATCATTCTAAGCTTTAAAAGAGCACCTATCAATCTGAGTAGGTACAGAAATCTGAGGTACCTTTTCATATTAATAGTCTAGTGTACAGTTTGTGACCTGCTTGATTATTTTCAATCCACGTATTATGGTAGTTAATGTAGGGTGTGTTTGTTTCCCAGTTGATGGTTGTGTTTCAGTAATGGAAAAGCAATCCATCTGAGCAGTTTTCTTAAAAGTCCTCTCACTAAATAAATGGCAAGTCTATTATAAATTCCATAATTTTAAGCCAGGCTGTAAATTTATGATCTCTTGGGGTCTCTCTGTGTAAGTTTTTCTTGAAGAGAGATTGACTTAGTCCATATCAGCAGGAGCTTTTTTACTAGTAGATCGATGCAGTTATTCTGCAGCTCTGCAAATGGATGTTGCTTACTGTGTCGTGTCTTGCTGCCGTAAGATTAGAAGGCTGGCATCAAAGAAGATGAAGTGAAAGCTTCATTTACTGGTTTTAGGTTCAGTTTTGCAAAGCACAATAGAAATGGGAAGTATGATGTTCATGAAAAATGGTGGGGCTGAAAATAATGTGAAACTCGATGGGAATTAAATAAAACCTTAATCTGATAAAATATAGAGTAAAGAAAGTTTACAGTTCTCTCTGTCACCAGCCCTTTTTAAGTCTCTATTTCTAAAGTATGAGCATTAGATGACAAAAGTGTGAGATCTCAGTGGTATTGTGCATAACCATTTTTCCCTCTGAAGCTCCAGACGGGGGCTGGAATTAGTGTCACTGCTTCTGTGTACACGAGGGATGCAGCCTCCCTTTGGTCATAAGAGCAGGTAAATAGTGTACATGAGGGTCCTTGTGATTCTGTCTTTAAGTGTTCATGTGTATGGGACAGAGGCAACAATTTTCTTCCCGGAAGAGTGAAGAAATTGTGCAGATTGGAAAGAGATTTTTTTTCTCCTTTCTGCACATTGTGATGAGTTTTACATAATCTGTATCAGAAATAAGTTTGGTCTGGGATGGAAGCTTCTCAAGTGAAAGATTAAAATATCAACATCCTTAGAACCTTTGTGGTCTGTGCCTGCTACTTGTAACTAAATAATAATTAAGTCTGGAGCAGTCCTACTTCCAAAATGCTGAGTGATGCCAAAAGCAAGTGTACTTTGCAAGGAGCTGTCTGGGGACTGCTCTTGGGTCTTCCATTCCTGATTTTGTCATGGCAATGCCCCAGAACCCTTGCTTGAGCACCTTCTCTTATCCTATTTCCCACCCATCTGTCCTTCAGGTTTCCAAAAAGGGTGGATGGATCATTATATTTTTGTAGTTAGAACTTAGATGTGTCCTGCTCAACAGTAAAGGGCTCTGTCCTGTGGGCTAAACCCTCAAGGAGCTGGATAGACTCTGGCACCATGAGGGAGCCAAAAAAATGCGACACTGGTACACTCATCCCAGGACGGTCAGGGCATGGTTTGCATCCTTTAGCTTCTGTGAAGGACCTGTCCCTATAACATGGAAACTAATTTTTTTCCGAGCAAAATGAAATAATAAAACAAACTGTTGCCTGTTTAGTCTCACTCATGTATGCAAAAATGTTTTAATAGATCTAGTGCTGCATGATTAATGATGATGATGTGCTTTAAATTTCTGGTTCCATTAATAGGTTTGTGGCTTGTGTAAAATAAGATTAACTCCTTCAACATGCAATATCAAGTTAAATAATAAAGTGGATTTTTTTCTGTCTACAGCATCTTGAAAGATTCAGCTGTATGCAATATAAAATCTTTTTAAAAAATTCTGTTTAGGTGTTCAGCACTTTACTCATTTTTATAAAACAGATTAAATGAAAATAAGGTCTTCTAGAAATATTGATAGCAATTATTGCATAAAGAGAGTTTTTATTTTGGTTTATGGTGATTTATTTTTACAAAATTATTGTATGTACAAGACTGAATAGATTTACATACACACAGATCTTAAAGTTCCCATAGAGTGATTTACATTTTAGGTAGGTTTATAGCGAGAGACTAACTAATACTAGTTGAAAATACATGTTCATTCTTTAAAAATAATTGTAACTTCTTACCTAAATGGTAGTGTTTCAAGTTTCCTGTGCTGGTGTTCGTATGGGTGAAAACAAATTTTAAAAAGCTGAAAAAGTTTATCTTAGAGCACCTTTCTGTAGATTTCAGAAAGTTGCTCATATGACCTTGTTTGGCTGTTATTGCCATTGCTGAGGTGGTTTCTGTGGAGCAAGCCTGAGTTTTCGGGTGGGTGAGCAACTCACTCCTGCATTTCTGCTGCTTTTTCACCTCAGCTGGCTCATCTAGAAACCAATTGCACGTTGCTGCAAAGCAAACTGCACACATAGCATGTAGATGAAGCCGTGAGAGTGAGGAAAAGTGAAAGGAGGGATTATGCGGTGTAATTATCTGTGTAAAGCTCCGAGGGTTTCTGCCAGCAGACTGAGAGTGCTTCTGTAATGGCGCTCAGCCCGTGCAAAACTCACTGAGTTGAGAGCAGGGGTTTGAGCCCTGGCCCAGCCTCGAGCCTTTGGCACCCAGAGTGATGGTCAGCCCTGCAGGTCAAGCTGCTGAGCTGTGTCCCACTGACCCTGCTCGGGGTAGAAATCAGAAGCTCAATTCCCTCAACCTTAGAGGAAGCAATATCAGAGTTTGATTTAGACTCAAGGAAGTGTTCAGGTCTCAGCGTTTGCCATCTTGCCTTGGTCTATGTTTCAATGACAAAGCTTTAGCTGGAGAAAAGTCAGTGGCATCTTGTTAACATTGATAAACTCTGTAGGAAACGTAAAGGTAAGATATAAAATAAAATTATAGTTAAGTTCTGGTTAAATGATTTAGGTGCATTTTTATTTTTATAAAATGTTATAAAATTTTATTGTGTACTTTTGTTATGCTTTAGGTGGACACACATGATTGGAATGCTCACATATTTCTGTGCTGTCTTTAGGGTGCAGGTTTCTTAATACTGTATTTGTCACTGGTTCAGATTCTAAATCCCTTCATATGAAACACAGCTGTGAATCCTGCTGGGGTCAGTTGCGTATTTCCTTCATTAAGGTGCTACTCAACATAAAACGAGGTAATGGAATCTCGTCCTTCGCAAGTAAAAAGGTTTCAACTTGATACTGCAACACCAACATTTTTAGCATTGTGCTGAGGTGCACTCTGCAGTATTTACTGGCTAATTTACAAAGCTCTATAGTGCAATTTTGGTAATCAGTGGTATTTACTTTTGATCAAAACTGGCCAGAAGGAAAGCTTACGTATCAAAAAAGCATAAAATAAGTTGAGAAGTATGTTTCATTGTAAGTAATAAACCTTTTGTTTATGTGTCTAGAATCTATAGAAGCCTCTTCTGTGGAGAATAATGCTAGATAGTCTCATGAAAAAAATAGAACATAAAGTTGTATGCATATTTTTAAGATTTTTTGTAACTTCATCTCTCCTCCTATCAACTTATATTTCTGTCTTTTCCTGTTTTTAAACTTCTTACATCTTCTGAAGATCTTAGGAGTTCATTCTTTGCTAAAAGTTAAACTAACTTTTTACATTTTTTCTCACTGCACTTTTCCTCCCTTTATTAAATTTAGGAATGCATTTATAAATATAATTTATAGTGACCTTTGCTTTTCAATTTAATCCTCCACATAACTGCTTAGTATTGTTTCAGTTCTAATACAGGTTGTTAAAATGTCTTGCAGTAGAGATAGTATAGCAGAGACTGAGAAAAAAGTTGAAGAAAATCAGTGTTATCTAGAAAGAAATGACACACCCAGACTTGGAAAATCTTCTTGATTGCATAGCTATTTGTGAATTCTTCTGCTTGTTCCTACATTTCATGATAGTTGGTCAGAACATGAAAATCTGATTCTTCTTAACCATCCCACATAAATCTATCCTTTGAAAGAAAAAAAATCAACTTTAAAAAAATTAAGAATGTGTTGCCTGGGAGAAATTGAAGTCAGTATGTATCTCAAACCATATACTTGCAGACTTTGAAGAAATTTCATGTTAATAGGGTGTGTCTTTACAGGGTGTTTCAAAAAGCAATCAGGCAGGTCAGTGGCCTTAGTATTTTTCAGCTTTTCCTACTTTGTGGTACAAGAACCAAAGTTTAGGCTGTGCCTGACAGACCAGTTTGTTCTGAGCAGCAGACCTCATTTTTCAGGGATAAAAGCGTCTAACTTGCAGGCAGTTTTAAAACCTACTGCAAGTAGTTTGCTTTTATGAGCGTTTTCTGTAAGAGTAACTCCAGAGATGGGAACTTGCAAGTTTATGGGTCACATTAATTCCCTAATTCCAATCAGGAGACAGATTGTTTGTTGAAGAACAACTTAAAACAATAACTTTGTGACTTGTATTTCTACAGTGTGCTTCTACAAGGAAAACACAGAGGTCCAAAAAAGGCCATTTCAAAAAACATCACAAGAGGAATCTCTGTATGAGAGGCTTTCGAAAGCTTCAAAATTTTTCAAATATTGCACTTTCCAGTATGGTCTATGATTTTCTCTGAAGTTTCTGCTGTTGATTTCTAATTTAAGAAGCGGTAATGTCTTTATTCTAAACCATGTGTAGAGAGTGATTGTATAAAATTCCTTACTTTTTTAATATTTGTCTAAACAGTTTTCACAATACCATTCGATAATTGACTGGCCTACCCATTTTAAGATGCATAGCCTAAAGGATTTCTAAAAGCTTTGAGAATTCTTTCCTGCCACTTTTAATAACTTTCTGGTGTATCATATTAATTTATTGAGAAAGTCTTCATTTTGGGGCCAAATATATTGGTTATTTCCCTCTGCGTGTATTTTTCAGCTGCATTGTTCTCTGGTACATGTAGTGTCAAATACCTTTGGTACAAATATCGGTGAAATAAAAGAATGGGTTTGAGTTCACATTTATTCAAAAGATTAGTTGCTGAATGTAATCTAGAAATTTAATAAAAGGCATAATCTCTTTATTCTTTCTTCTCTAGTGCAGAAAAGCCCTTTAGTTCTTAGTTAAAGGCACATCACTTAACCTGTTTCATACTGCAATCCATCCTCTTTATTCTGTTTGTAAACACAAATTTACACACCAAACTTTGGACGTGTGATATTGGATTTATCTTTCCTACCTTTAGTACCTCCAGCAGGGATGTCAACACTCTAAACTCTTAAGCCTGGATTCCCTTCTCCAGTCAGTAGGAAGCTTTAGGAATTTTTAACATGTTTGACAAAACAGGTAGTTGAACTGCAACACAGAAATGCCTGTCCACCTCTGATATCTAAGCCTAGGTGAAATAAAGCTCTACTGCAATTTTTAAAATCCTTAATATGCTTATTATTATGGGCAGATAATTCAATTATTTGAAATCCACCCAAATATTCAGGTTGAGCACGAGGCTCAGGGTGGGAATTAGAAGGTTTGGACATTGGACTTCAGGAAGCTCAAGAACAACATCATAATATTCTCAGAAGGTAGAAGGCAGAGGATAAGTCTCTTTCCAAGTCTTGTTTCTGCAGTTTTGTTTCCGCAGTATTTTGTGGCTGTCAGTTTGCTCCTTCACACGTTGTATCTGGAGTTCACAGTGCCCAAAAACAATGTAATAAGGGTTGCTAGCATGGGGATTTTTTAATCTTTCTGGTACTCTCAAGACCTTTTATTTTATATAAAAACAATCCCTTTTATTTTCCTTGTGTTGCTGGTTACATAAAAGTTTGGAATAGAGGAAAACCATGAATGGAAAGATAAATTGGTATAGTATCTTTTAATTCTTTATTACACCTGCTCATACTTCCTAATTCACTGTCATCCTAACTTTTTGTGTGAAGAAGATTCCAGCACTGATAATGAAGAGTTTCTCTTGAAGTTGACAGAATTTCATGTGTAGGAAGATGCAGATACCTGAGGCCTCCCTTCATCTGGGTGATGTTTTTCCTGATCCCAGAATGGCTTAACTTCACTGAGCCTGGTGGTGTTTTGCACTGACCAGCCTGGAGGCTTTCCATGGCCACTGGCTAACCCTGCCTGCCACTTTGTTCAAGGTGCAGGTGACAGGAGAAAAATCAGCACATGGTGTTATTACCAGAGATCCTTAAAATTTCTCCCATCCTTGAAATGCATGGATGCATGAAATAATACTAAGCAGTATGAAAATTACCTTCTTTTTTTCCCCTTGTTCTTTCTCTTTTGGTGTGCAATCTTCTCTTTACGGGGGTTTGAAAAGGAAATCCTGAATCTGTTCTTTAACATGTAATTTTGGTATCTAAAAACAGCACTTGGGATTAGCAGGCTTGTCAGAAAAACAAGAATTTAGATGTTCAAAAAAAACCTCAACAATCCACCCCCAGCTTTTCAACTGTGTCAGGCATTATTGGCTGTACACAGCTGCTGTAAGATGAAGAGAGGGGAAATGCACTGAGAAGCAAAGGTGTTATTTTAAGGACATGATGAAAATAATGGAATCACCCAATCTGCTTTGTATAAAGTGGTTTACATGTTCTGCAAAGAGGTGAAAATGCATGCTGATCTCATATTTGGCCAAGTGTTACTTACAGACTCTCTGACAAGATCAAGCCTCTCAGAACTTGTTCCTTTCTTTTGGTTTTCTCTAAAAGCCAAAGCAACTATGACTTGATTCGTCCTCTTCTTCCTCTCCTGTCTCCACACAGATACCAGTCTGCTTTGTAAATCAGGAATGAGATGAGATACAGCCATCTGACACTAATAAATTATTTTTATGAAGGCATGGAGACTGCAATCTTTATTCCTGACAACAGATAAAAAGTTGTGTTCTTCCTGATTCCATTCTTTCAAAAGTGTTTCTGTCTGACCATATTTGCTATTTATGGCAGATGTAATTATTGGGTCAGGGTTTTTTGTTCTCATGGTCTGTTTTCTGTTCAACCTCTGACCACTTTTAGATTGTATGAAGCTACAAATGAAAGATTAAGTTGTTATAATTTAAAATGTCTTATCATGGTGTATAGATCTATTTCAAGTGCTTTGGTTGTGAGTGCCTAATAATGCCCTTTATTAATGCTGGCAGGTTTTTTAGTACCTGCTGATCATGAAAGCTTAATTTTAGAACTTCTTAAGAAAAATAACCTGCATAATAAAAAATGTCAAAATTGACCTCCAGGTTTTGACAAAGTCTGAATTATTACTTTAGTTTTGCAAACAAAATTTGCTCTTTGTCTGCTTCTCCTCCTCTTTTGGTGTTAACAGTAGAAGATTTTTGTCATCTCCCTTTGAGCTTTAATTGTTCTACAAAAGATCATTCTTGGTCTCCCTCAGCCCCAGTCAGCTTGGATACCTCCATCCCCTAGTTCAGGTTCAATGACCAACCACAGGCTATCTTCCTACTCCAGGATATCTCCTGGAATCCCCTCAATGACAAATTATCTTCATGTACGTGTAGCCACCAGCCCAGGCTCAAGAATGGTGAATGACTCTTTTACATCTCCTAAACTCTCTTCTCATTTCCTTTTTGGGAACTATTTTTAAAACCTCCTACTTTATCTGTTTGTCTGATGTACAACACCCTGCACTATTGTTCCCTTCTTTTTGTCATATCTATGCGTACAGCTGGATATGGGTGCACATAAAGATACACGAACATTAATTGAAATGTTGAGGAGAATTATGGGAATAGCAAGCAAAAGGACAGTAGCTTCTGAAGTGTATTAAAGTTTCAAAACAAAACACACAGGAGCGGAGTTGAAATTCTGTGTTGTACATATAAAACAATTAAAAGCTCAATTTTCCTACACTGTGTGTGGCTTTGGTTGCATTTGCAGTGTGAGGCCTGCCCAGAAACCCAAGGCACAGAGATCATCCCTTCTTCCTCCCTCTTCTCCTGCCTCAAGAAATAATATTATGCACATGGTCAGAAAACAGAGCCTTCTATGACCACTCAACTCAAAACTTTGACACTTTCATATATAAAAGGAAAGTACTTTATTAGATGAGTATCAGGATTTCAAGTGTGCATGTTTGCCAAGCACCAAGCAGAGTTTCCCAGAGAATATGGCACTCTCTCTTGTAGACATGCTGTGATACAACCTCCAGCATGACCCATCACTCTGTATCAGAGAGCATCCTATTCAGGGAATGGTTCAGCTAATGAATGACAGATTGTGGGAAGAGTGAAGCATTGGAATACCCAGGAAAGTGGGGATTCCTACTGCAGGCCTATACTGGGTGAGGTGGTACTGAAGTGAGTGGATTAAATCTCTACAGGCAACACTAATTATATCACGTTCCTGGTTTCTCTGGAATCCCCACTGTTTCTGCAGCTTTGCATGTATCAAGTGGGAATTCACAAGGATGTCTGCCTTGGTGAGGTACCCACACCATGCAGGGGGGGAGCAGCAGTGCCTCTCATCTCTGCTGAAGTACTCACAAGAGAGCAGAAGAAAAATAATATTACTGAGAAGAGGAGGCTACCTGTAGTCCTCCAAGGGGGAAAATGTCCTTGTGAAATGTGCTCCTTTGCTGAAACGGTGAAGAGGGAGAGGCTGAGGAGGAGGCAGAAGCCAGGACATGTACCACATCCTTCAGCCTTCTAGGTAGTCTCCAGCAGTGTTGCTGTGGAGTAGCTTTTTAATGTTTGTTTCATGTTAAGCAGTAAAATACAATTCTAAGTGGCTTAAATGTTGGTTATAACTTCTTATCTTTTTATTTTAATGGAGCCTATAGGCTATTATGCCTACTATTCTAGGAATAATATCTAAATAAAATATTTATAATACATCTCTGCATGTGATATAGAAGCACTGGTGATATGAATTAAAAAATTATAGTACGTATATAGTAGCAAAATCTAATACTTGAATCTTGCCTCCCAAAATTTTAAACTTGTCACTGAAACATTTGGTTAAAATTTGAAAGAAAAGTTGATGTTAATGCCCTGTTATTTTACATATAAATATCCTTTTCTTGGCAGTGATCCTTTCCCTCAGCTCTTTTTCTGCTTATATTTTTGTGAATTTGGGTGATCTAACAACTCTATGATACTGAAAACAATCACGTACAGTTCAGCAGTAACAGGGGCAGACTTATTTTCTTTTACAAGAAAAGAATGAATGTACAAGTATTTTAAAAAAATTCACTCCAAAGTTGAAAATTCCTTTCACTCCCTTTCCAAATAACATAAACAAATCCATGTTTGTAATGCATTGTTTATGAAAATGGGAAATATGCAAAATATGGAAGCAACAAAAAGAAATCATGTGGTTTGATGTATTTCCATTTCATTTTTCTGAATGAAAATGCAAAATGCCTCCCCCTTCTGCCTCAACCTCTTATAGTTGGTTTCCATCTGTTACAAAAGTTGTCAAATACATAGAAGAAGTTCCCAGGTTTCTGGTGTTCACGTTTTTATTAGTTCTTCATCTTTTGGAATTCATCTGTGTCTAATCTTCCTTGAGGATTATAGTGGTGCCAAATACTACCTCTCAACCCTACATATTTCAGCACTTATGTAAGAAGTAGTAGCTGGTAAATTGCAGGCCTTTCTAGTGCTTGGAAACATCATGGGTTTTGCTCCCTTGAATATTAAAGCTTTTCCGTGTATCTACAATTTTGTTGAACTAAGTGTGTGCCATAAGAGCACCGTGTATTGGATTAGAGGTGTATTTATAGAAAATGCAGTAATAAAGATGCATGTAGACATTTGTAAAATATGGAGTGGGACAGAAAAATCTGATAAAATTTATACTTTAAAAAAATGTGACGTGGTATTTATCTTGGGAAACTATCAAATGCTGTGTTCCTTAAATTCTGGAATTGGGAGAAATTAAAACATTCAACTACTACCTTTGCATTTCGACCTCGAAGTGTGGAATTAAATTTCTGGGGGGGATCTAAGCAAAGGCATATGGTAACATGAAAAAAAAATGCAATATAGACTTAAAAACTGTCCTGATAAAGGAGGTTTTTTATAAAAGAAATGGACTTGGAAAGTCAGTCATGATAAAGGAAGTATATAAAAGAAGGAAGATTATGGGCTTGGATATTGAAGCATTCTATATACTCTTTCTTATCCCTGCACTTTATTATTGTTTAACATGTTGAGTATGATGGGTACCTAGTAGCTGTGCTCTGACAGGTTTATTCATCATTGTTCATTTCACAGTTTGTGAACACCATTTGTTTTTCCTTTTATCCTTAGATGAAGCTGCTGACATACAGTGCAAGTATTATTTCAGGACAATGGCAGGTGAAGCCATCCCAAGCATTATCTGATGCTAAAAGCTAATCCTAAAGCAGGTTTGCTATCTGCTTACTCTTTCTGTGGGTTTAGTTTATTTGAAAGCTGCCAGTGCTGGTGTAGGCTGGCTCAGAGACAGTGTAAATATTGAGGATGCTTTTGTAAGTGCTATGAGATTGTGTTAGGGACAGTGCAGACAAGGCAGCAGAGAAACATGCAGCTCTCCCAACTTTACTCTCCCTTAGTTATGGACCAGCCCTCACCTGGGGATCTCATTTCCAGCTGTGAATTTTATTTATTTATTTTGTACTGTAGACCTTGCCAGGACTTCAGCTGTATGGAAAAGACTGTGTGATTTCAGGCAAAATCTTGTTCTAACTTTGGAAGTGTTTATTACAGTTTGGAAATAGAGCATCTTTATGACTATCTTTATGACTGTTCTGAAAATTTTGGTAGCATAGCTATTCTAAATCCTATCAGATTTGAAAGCAGTTGGTATATTTGTTCTTTCTATTTTTGTCCTTTTTTTAATTTTTTCTTTTCAATGTTTTAGTCTGTCATCCAAAATGTGTGCAATAATAAGAAGGGTGATTAGATATCTCTGTGAGTGTATAAATCTCCAGTGCAGGCAAGACTACAAAAAAATAGAAAGGAAGTGCAGGTGATGAAATTTAAATAATCTCAAGAACAATGTCTTCAACTTTGGGTGATTGGAGATAATGTACTACCTGGCAAAAAAAAAAAAAAAAAAAAAAAAAAGAGGAAAAATATAACTGTTTGTGCAGTTATTTAAATTTGCTTTAAATGCAACTATACTAGCCCTACCATCAGTTCAGTTGTATTTCCTAAAATTCTTATCAGTACAGCACTGCAAATAAAGAAATTCACTCTTGAATAAAAAGTATCATAGGGGTATTTGGAGTGTTTTTATGTCTGTATATATTTTCAGATTGGAAATAACTGCAGAAATTCTTTGTGAGCTCTCAAGAGAGGTTTCCAGAGATATTTTTGGTGTAGCACACATACATTGCATGGCATAGAATGGATAACTTAGTGGGCAGAGAAATCTGTAATGGAGTTTTAGACGTTAGGTAAACCATGCAGTTTTGAATGCCAGGTTGGTCTTTCCATTTCTTGTAAAACAGCAAACAAATGGTTATCATAAAACATTCTCAAAAATGGTTCTCTATAAAGGAGAAAAATCTTTAAGGTGTGTTGCTATGCATTTGTCCTTGACATGGATAAGAACTGTAGGGAAGGGAATCTTCACAGCAATCCTCAGTAACTTCCTGTTAATCAAACAGCCACACGAGTGGTTTCAAGTGCAGAAGTTTCCTTCCTTGAAGCATTTTTCCCTCTTACTATTAATAGTGGTGCTGTAACAATTAAGTTTATTTCTGACAAGTATCGCTTTCAGAGCTGGAGTGCTGCTGCAGACATGAGGAGAGCGTTAAGCATCAAATGTATCAAAGGACTATTGAACGCTATCTGGGGAAATTTGGCACAGCCTGAGACGGATAATGAACTAAAGGGAATAAGATATTTTTGTAAGAGAACAGGTTAATTTTGTTTTTGTAATCCCCTCTCTTCTTATTCTGTTGCTTCTCTAGCTTTTTTTTTTCTGAAGTTATTTTTGTTTTATTTTTATACTGAATTTTTGTTCTCCTTGACTGCAGCAGGGAACAGATCAGCAAAGTGAAATGTTTCTGTTCACTTTAGTGGGGTTTGGGTTAGGATATGTGTTTGTTAGTAAAGAATCACACTAGGCTGTGCAAATGTGTATCCAAATTTAAATTATGCGACTCAGCATGTCTGTAATTTGCTAGTGGATCAGCTTCAGGGGAGAATTTGTATGTGCACACCTTCCTGAAGATGTCAAAATGTACTGATTTACCACTAGTATTTATTTGTTGACCACACATGTTTTAGGATCTGCCAGCTGATGAATTTCTGCAAGCCTCCGCCTCTGAATGGAGTAGGTATTATTTCAAAGCTGCTTTTGTTTTTGTATTTATGTTACAGCTAGAAATACAGCAGAGGTAGAACAATGAGCCTGGCAAAAGTGACACCGTACAAATGAGAGAAGGAGCCATGATCATTCATGGAAGATATATAAAGTAAATTCCTCATATGGATGGCGTAATATGCCTGCTCTATTTATTTAAAAGAATTCAGAGTACCAACTGTAAAAAGAAATATTTTTTTACTCTGTTGAGAAATTTTCCTTAATTTTTCATGCAAATGGGTCATGCAAATTTTCATGCAAATCAGTTCAAGATAGTTGAGTCCCTGTGCTCAGGAGTAGTATAGAGCTGATTTTGGGATCCACATTTTGGGATCCACCATTGTGAACCCTGGGCTGTAATGTCTGTTCTAGAGAATGGTCCTTAGTGCAGCTTAGGATGTGCATCCTTCTCTTTGGTCATTCAGGGTTGCATTTTGCAAGAGAGCTGCACGTTTAAAGTTGATGGAATATCAAATGGCTTTCTAATGTAGTCTTGTGAAAATTCCAAACAAAAGGTATTTATTTGGTTCTAAAAGCAAATGAATGAAATGTTAGATGTGAGAGTACACATTAGGCACATGGAATTTACAAAGTTCCAAACACAAGAAAAAATCTTGGACAGATATTTACATTTACAGCAGAAAACTGAATATGTAAATGAAACTATCTTGTAATTACTGTATTTTATTTTTTAATTGATAATTTTTTTATTGCTTCAGGAATTGTGTAATTTTGGCTTAATATTTCATTCCAGATTTAAAAGGTGGTATCAATTATGCCAATAATTCAGAAACATAGAAGTCTAGAAGTCAGTAGTATGTAATATTATGTATGCTGATGCGAGTTATATCCAATGAAACCTGCACTAAAATCACTCAAAAAAAGAAAAGGATAACTCAAAATATTTTCAGCAAAATAATGCATGAAAAAAATGTCATTATATAAAGTTTTTGTTTCTTTGTTGTTTTGTTATCTATAACAAGTCAAATAGTTCTAGTTTTATTTTAAAAAGCTAAATTTTTAATGGAAAGTGTAGGGGATACAAACATGTTCCTCAAAATTTATGGTTCAATGAAATTTGGATTTGGGGGAAATCCTGATTTTTCACTAAATAATCTCATCATTACTTTCAAAATCAGCAGATATATCCATTATTTCTTAGCCAAGAATATGGAAGATTTTAAGAAACACAGACATGACTATTTCTGAATCTGTAATGTATGCACCACACTAAAAGTTCCAAGCTAAATTATTCTACCTTAATCCATCTTCATGGGTGTTTTTTAGTAGCAGAGATTATTGGTCACTGCTCCTTAAAAGACCAATTAATTGTTTCAACTGGGAAAACTCTTCAGGAGGCTTGGTCATTATTACTCTCTGAAGAATCATGTGAAAAAACTCTGTGTAAGAAGTTTAGTCATATTTATTTTGGCATTTTGCATTAAAGGTGGATAAGAAGTGTTCCTGTATATCTCCAGTAATCCTACATTAATAGCTCCATGGGGAGTTGAATAACATTTCTGCCCATATTTGTTTCATGCTAATTCCTGAAGGCTTATCAATGTAGTACAGCATCATATAATTTCAAATCTCAGTATATTTTCTTTTGAGCTTTTAAAGTACAAGATATTATCTTTTACCTCAGTTCAACCTAGTGTTCCCAGTAGAAAAGTCTACTACTGATTTAAATTTTAGAAGCTTATCAGCTTGCTGATTTCCTCCTATCAGCTATTTTTGGCTGTTCTGTACCCAGGAAAGTTAAAGCAAAGCACTGGCACAGAAAAGATAGGGTGTGACCTTAAAATACCTGTGCTCAACTAGCATTTCTGTTTGGAGCTCTGCTTTGATCAGTAAATGAGTCTTCTAGGTGAGATGTGAGTGCTTTCTACATATGTATGTCTTTATCAATCCCTGTGTTATTTTGATTTTATTTCCTTTCAAGATTTAGGTGAGCATTTTAAATTTTGGGGTGTTTGAAGTTAAGCACTTACATCTTTGTTCAGGAATATATGAGCTGATTACATTCCTGAACACCTGAGGAATTGCAGCTGCTATTTACTAGATTTGAAAGTGATTTTTCGGTCTGAAATGCCAGCTCACTTCTTTTCCCATGGCAAAAAACACAAATAACCACCTACATTTAGGTAGCTGAATTTGCACAGGTGATCTTTTCTAGACTTCTAGGAGATTAGAGTTACTCTGGGTAAAACCTCCCCAAATGTGTATGGCGTTTACATGGAAGCCTTAACACAAATTATGTTGATCTTCCAATAAACTTTTCCTAATACCCACAATTTATTGATACAGGTGTACGCTAAGTGCCGTTTTATAGGTGAGGATTTGAGGGACATGGTGCTGAAGATCCAATTTTGGCAGGTCTTTGTTCTGCCAACAATCAAAAAGACTAGTTAATTTTGATAATTAGCCCCTAACTGATTTGGTCAAAGCTATGTGGGAATTCTCTGTGCAGTTTCCCACATCCATGCTGGACCCATTTTCTTTCTCTCACTAATGCAATCAAGAAATCAGAACTGTCCCATCCTGCTCAACCACCAACCTCTGAAAGTGTGGGTTCAACTTGGGTTAATCACCACAAGCAATTCCCTTGAGTCTACCCTTTCTTGTGTGTGCACCCACAGCATAAAATGTGCCACATCTCTGAAGACCATTACTTTTAATAACTACGTTGTTCTATTGACCTGAGCAGAGCTGCTTTAAGTAGCCTTGACCACTCTCTTGCCCTGGAAAAGCCGCAGATGCAGGTATGAAGGGCTGTTCCCAGCATCTTTATTGAACCCCACAGAGCAAGAGGTGGCCAGTGGACACAATATACTTCAGTACCTCATGGCCATGGCCTAGTCCACAGGCTTTTGTGGACCTGCTGTTGGACCCATGCAATGGGAACTGTTGCTGCCACATCTTTCCTACTGGGAGAAAAATACAGTCCATGTCAAAGGCAGCAGAGTGCTAAATCCTGCACCAAATCTGTTTTCTGTCTATGATGGTGTTACTCCAACTTAACCAATCCTCATTTAAAAAGAAAATTCTTTTCCCTTATCAGTACACTGAAAAAATATGCATTTTGCTTTTGAAGTGAATTAAACTCCAATATTAATGTAAGAAATATTAAAAAGATAATTTTGAGGACCAGTTTTATCTTTTTATCTCAGTCATTCACCTTCAAATACACCAAGTAATTATGGATTATTGATGTTTAGTTAATTGCTGATGTTTTGTGAATAATTTCTTAACTTTCTGATATTCAGTTTAGTAGACAGGCACCGCTCCTTTCTTTGGTTTTAACAAAGAAAATCTTAATGATGGAAAAGTTGCTGTGTGAAACCACATTCTTCTGTGCTGTGCTGCACGCCCCATCAAGCTCTGAAATTTATCATGGTTTAGACATCACTTCTATGGAAACCATATATGCAAACACTGATAGTATAATGCTGCTTCTGCTTTTGTGAATCTCATACCACCTAAGTATATAATATAATTTAAAATACTAATCACTATATGTAAATCACTACTACATACTTACTAATTGGGATTAAAATTGAAATTCTGATGAAACAAAATTATTTTGTAGTTCTGTTTTCATTTTTTTGTTTGTCTGTGAGTCCAGGCATTTGCTGAGTTAATGATGATCCGATCATTTGTTAGTATGTTCACTCTAGAAAAGTATAGTGTTTGAAACCTAAGCTGTTGGAGGAAATAAAGGGTAGGAATTAGCTGAGTACATTTGTTATAAAGTGAATTAGCCATATTTACTGAAATAATGATTCCAGACAGAAAATACCAAGAAAGCAATATTCCAGTATAGGAATATTGCTGAAATAGACATGTCATAAATGAGAATAGCTTATCCCCAGACTATGTTTCGGGTACTCTCTGTATATATTGTGACTGGAGAAAATGATTTTTCAGAGCTTGAAGGATTTTTTCGTTTGGGCTGTTCCCAGAAGAGACAGGTTTTTGAACTTAGATTTCATGGTGGTATTGACCACAGCAGACCTGGCAGATTCAAACTCATGATGAGCCAGTCAAGGCTGAATGGCAGATGAGCACCAGTTTTAAAACACAGAAGACCACTGATTTGTCTGGAAAGTGGTTGAAATGGATCTTTCATAAATTCATGTACATGTTTTCTCTGTGCATGCAGCCTTACATTCAGCTGCATTCAAGAGGAATGTATTCAAAGTAAAAAATGTTTTCTGTTTTCCCAGTCAAGACTGTTAAAGTCAGGTGAAATACAGCACAGGGTTAATAAAACATAAAAGGGCAAAATAAACACCCACCCCCGAGTTCAGCAGATAACTCCTTATTTTGCTTTCTGGAAAGCTACCTGATCTGTGCACAGTACTTTGCTTGCTACTCAGGAAATTGGTGTCTGCTCCCTGATTTACAGGGAGTGCGTTAGACCCAGCTCAGCCCAGGGAAAACCGCATGTGCAAATCCTTGGGGAGCATCATGATGGCAGAACACGCTTCCAGACTGAAAGGACTGAAAAGGCAAGCAAATATAAAGTGTATGATATATAATTGATGAAGAAGGAACCTCTAAATGTACGAGTTTCGTTCAATCATAATAAAGCAGTCGAGAATATGCAGACACTGGAATTAAAGATACATGTACTCCATTCAGCAGACCAATATTTATTCTTCAGTCCAAGGCAGCAAGCATAAATTTTATATTTTTGCCTAAAAGCAAGAAATTGATTTAAATCTCACAAATATTACAAAGAAAAGAGCAGACCAGATTTCTGACTCGGGGTTTTTTCATCTTTGTAACATAAGCAAGTTTCTAAACAATTAGGAACAATTGTTCCACTTATAAATAGATTGCATCAATCACTTGGAAGATCTTAAAGGAAAGTTGTAATATGCAGAACAGAGAAGGATGTTAGATGCAGGATATATGCAAAGCATGTAAACCTTCATGACACAAAGAAGGGTAATTGTTTTTCCCTGAGGTATTCTGGAATTTGTTGGGGATAGGTTGTGACAAAAATTGCAATGCACTCTCTTGAATTCATAGTGTCTGGAAGAGTTATGGATTTACGAACTTTTCTGTGGGACCAGAGCTGCAAAGTCCAAGAGGGAGGAGTTTTGCAGAGAATGTACTGCTATAAAATGGATTTGCGGTTGAACCAAGGCTGCAGCCTGTGAGAT
Organism: Corvus moneduloides; assembly: GCF_009650955.1. Classification (NCBI taxonomy): domain Eukaryota; kingdom Metazoa; phylum Chordata; class Aves; order Passeriformes; family Corvidae; genus Corvus; species Corvus moneduloides. Next base: position 10,867,529 of record NC_045477.1, on the reverse strand, counting down.
GTCCAAGTGGCTCTCTCCATATGCCTATGTTTAGCCAACTAAACCCACCTTGGATTTTTAGCTTGTTCTCATATAGAGAGCTGTGGGGTGTTGGTTTTTTTTTTTTTTTAACTTCACCTGCAGGGTGAAAAACAGGCTTTGAAATGCTCAGCGGTGTTCTTTCAGCCCAGCAGTGCAAGCAACCTCTGCAGGATCCTTGGGTTTCTCAGGCTCAGCTTGGTTGGGATGGGAAGAGAGGGAAGGAGACAGCAAAAGAGCTGGTAAAGAGAATAGTCAGGTTTTGTACTTCTTTTGTGACTCTGGTATGGTCTGCTGCAGTTTGGGCGGTTGTTGGAAGGCTGGAGAGCTTCTTGCAAAGTGTGTGATCTTTACAGAGAGACAGCATTTATTTAATGACTTTCTGCTTAGGTTTCTTGACGTGTCTGATGTGACTGTCACTGGGATGTGCCCAGTGAAAACGTCCTTTTTATAATGCACTGTTCTGTCTATAATGTCTATAGTGTTATTCTGCCTAAGGCGAAACTATTTCTTCAGTGGGTGCCCTCATTATATAAAATTCTCCAGACTGGTGAAAAAAGTGCTTAGCACTCCATATAAAATTAAGAACAGTGGTGTCTGGGGCTGTTCTGTAACCCAAACTCCTCAACTATTTGGAGTAAGTTGCTGGACATAGATGTGTTGCACAATGGTGCTCAGTAATGTGCAACTTTTGTGATAAATGTGAGGATTAATTGATACAAATGCAGGCATTTCCAAAGATAATTTAGTGAAGGATGATGGTTGTTTAGTTTTGTGGGAAACCAGAGAGGTATTCCAAGTTTTGAATATGAAGTGTGTGATGTCTGCGTATCTCTGCACTGTGTGGACCTGGAGTGGAGTTTCTTCTCTATTTTATCTCATTATATTGCTGACATATTGCAGGGCTAACATGGTACCTACACCTGTGCCCATGATATGGCAGAAATAGAGGTTAACTGAAGTGCTAAGGATGCTTCTCTCTCAAACTGATCACCAACCAGTCATTACCAATCAGTATTTATCTTCACTTGCTGCATTTATTTCTCATCAGACGAAGGTCTGTAAACACAAAAGCTGCTCTGTTATTTTGCCATTGTAACATGAAGCATATTAGTCCATCGTATATAATATGATATTTTATATACTAAAACATTTTTTGTTGTTGTATGAACTATTTGTATAAACTATCCAACTAAAAGGGTCCTAGTTCCTGCAGAAAACCACCAAAACAAGTACGGTGAAGTCAGTTAATGAAACTTGGGTATTACTGTGGATAATAAATACACAGGTGGCCACAATGACTTTGTTCATTACTGGGCAGTACCATGGGCAATAGCCAAGGCTGGAAGTTCCAAGTTAAGGATCATGATCTTTTGGGACTTGATTAACCATGCTAGCAAGAAGGAAGTTTTGCTGTCTCCTGTAGAAAGTAGCAGCAGTGAGACCTGATAAAATATGTAAATTCTTACTAGTTTTGAGATAAAGATGTTTGTTCTGGTGGGGAGCAAAAGTTTGGTTTTTTCAGTCATGACATTTCCATTGTCTTTTTTTACAAGTTTCATTCAACTAGCACACACAATGACTAACTGGGCACGTATCAAATAGTGTAGCTTTCCAATGACATTTTCTTCCAACAGTGATAAAATGGGCTATTTTTGTGCTTAGAAATGGATATTAATATTACTGCGGAAAGATTGTATCACAGGCAACACTCATTTATTAAGATACTTTTTATTACTGTGATGTTTTATACTATCAGTGCTATACATCCAGTGTAGTTGCTTTTGCTTCTTCATTTTATGTTACTGTAGATAAAATATAAGCCAATATCTCTTTGCTTTTCTTTGTATTAATCTTATTTACCAAAGTAATAAATTATTTTTTAAGTCAGGGGCACTTTCTGCTTTGAAGGCTCTGAAGACATGTACAAATAGAAATGTTAGAGTATTTTTTCAGAGGGAAGCCTGGCCATTAATCTCTTTTTGCTTTCATCTCTGTCACTATATATTTGTATTAAAATAGATGTACTTAGACTGTATCAGGAGAATAAAAAAGTGCATGCAAAATCTACTCTCATTTTGCATGCGTTTAAAGGTTAGAAGAAACTGTCTTCAGTTTCTATGCTTCAAATTGTTCTTTGTCTAAAGGATGCCTGGTGACGCTTGAGTTTTTTTGGTACTTCTCTTAGTTTATAGAAAATACTTCATTGTATTCATTGGCTTCATTCATTTATTCAGTGGCTGCTGCCTGGAAAGGCCACCTGCTTACTTTTGATCCTCACACCTCAGGGGAGAGCTTGTCTGTCTAGAGGGAGGACGGTCAGTGGTCTAGAAAATGGCTAAGATGGACCACCATGTTCCATTTGATTACCAAAGAAACAAGCTGATTACCCACCCACATATGTGCATGCACAGCCATTGTGTAGCTGTGTAGATACAAGGCCGTTTGCTTTGGGATTCTTCTCTCAAGCTCAGTTACCAGTTAAACTGGTCTTTAGACAAGCAAAAAGCTGTATGAAGATTTCTATGTTCTCTAAGTAGGCTTTGCAGTGGGTTTATTCTATCAATTGAATGTAAAATGTTGGATAAATTTTAAAATCCCTTGCACGCTTAAATAATTACCCACAACCTTGCCTTTCTTTGCTCACTTTTATTCAGTTTTGAGGCATGGAGTGTATGAGATGCTTTGTTAAAATTCTGTTCATTTAAGCTGCTTTCCTTTCACCTTCCAGTGGATGCCAAACCGACTGCTCCCTGTTTTTGTGTCCATGCACATCCTTTGTAAAATTAGTGAGAGATGTGATAAATCAGGAGGCAGGAGGAGAACTGCATTTTCCAACTGTGAAAAAGCTTTCCTATCACCAAAACAAGGTTAAAGTTTCCTACGTTTGGGCCCCTTTCAGTACCACTGGTAGATCTAAGAGCTTGTTTTTATTTAACTCAGCAATTTGGTATCTAGTTTAAGTAGGTCAAAGTGGGGAAATGCCAGACTGAGTCGAAGGTGGGTAAAATCTGCTTTCATTCAGTATCGACTGAGAGTGACATGAACCGTTTCTAATTTGTTTAGACCGATAACATGGTGAGGCAGATTATGTTCCAAAAGTGATTTCAATGCACTTTGGTTTTTTAATGGACTAGGTTGTGCTTCAGCTGAGAGATACGTTGTGTTGAGCATGGGGTGGAAATTAATCGCCCCAGTTTGACACAACCTTCTGCAGCTGCATTCAGTTTATAAGTAATGATTAAAATTTACCAAGATGGTGAGCTCAGCATTGCTCTTACCTATAGTTTTATTAGAAAGACTTAAAAATGACAGCACTGTCATTAAATGTTGTAGGTTTTCTTTTTTTTTTTAAATCTGCATATATTTAGACATAATTTGCAAGAATATCCGTTGCATTAATAATGCAAATCCTAATTACTTGTTAGAAAATTGATGTTACTCCTCCAAGCTACATTATTGCACATGCTTTCTCCAGAGTAAGAGTATTTGGATAACAGTCTCCTAAGGATCTCAGGTTTTGCATTGTGTCAAATTTTTGCAGCTCTGTGGCTTACAAGCTCATTTTTTTGCACAGCAAGGGTGAATAATAATCTTGACTGGCTTATTAGTAATCCTGTTTAGACACCTGTACAAATCTTATTGTTTGGAACAGTGATTGAGTTTATGTGTATTAATAAGGTTGAAAATATATTTCTTAACTATTATACATTGATGATCATTTCAGTCTCCCTCTCCTTTTCTCATTAAAAGTGTAAAAAACATGCCTGCATAAAAATTAACTGAGCATAAGAACCATGAAAACCTTGCTGGCATTTTTAGGATGTTTTACTGTAAATTTTCTTATGCATTCTCAATTAAGAAACTGTAAAAAACTGTGAGAAATATCAGAAATAACTGTGTTCTGACATTATTAATGGCTCTTTGTGATGTGTTTAGCACAACATTATTGTGGTGCTTCCGTTATTAGTCTAAAAAATACTTCATAGTGAAAATGCAACGGTAAACTCTTGAAAATACAGCTTATCCATGTTTTTGAGTCACTGGGCCTGTCAACCTTCAATCCTTTTGTTTTTTAAAGCTGAGGTATTCTCCAACTTTCATTACTCCTAAGTGCATATGACACTCTAAAGTGATTTAGATGTTTGAAAATAACAGCAATAATATATCTTTTTAGAATATCATTAGAGTCGATGCCCATTAGCAGATTTCCACCCAAATCTTGGTTAGCAAAGTGGCCTTTAGTGGTGCCACGAGTATACGGTCGGGAATATTATGCTGCAGACTGGAAATGGACCTCTCTGGGTTGTGAAGGTGTGTCACCTCATTGAAGAATTTCTGACTAATTTTGAAAAATGCTTTCTGTTGGGAAGTACCACAGAGTGTCCCTAAAGACTGGAATGAAAGCAAACCTGAACTGGTTGAATTTCCTGTCAGAACACAGAGACTGTATTTCTACCAGCTGCATGGACTTACTCTTGAGCAGTTGATTACATAGTTCACGTTCTTTCCAGAGTTTTCTGTTTAAGAAAAACAACTAACAAACAAACAAACAGAAAAAACCAACAAGGTTTTTGTTTATCTCAGTTGTGATTCAAAGCATCTTGTTTAAAATAATTGTAAATAAAAACTGTTGTAGTGTATTTCTGTAGCCCAATTATTCATGATTGAAATTTGTATTTCAGAATATTGTTAATTTCTAATGGAACGTAGGGTATTCATTATATCTTGCTTATGGGTTAATGAAACTAAGAATGTTGCTTTTTCCATGGAAACCAATTTTATGAAGTTTACAGTTAGTTTTCTTTTAATATCTTCAAATTTGTGTAATGTTAATTTTCATGCAACCACTCTCATCAAATATGTTTTCTGATCATTGCTCAGCCTTTATTTCACAAATACCTCCAAAGGAATACACAGATGTTATCTGTCCATTACAAAAATCCAGAAAATGCAGTAATTTTTTATTCTTTCAGAAGGAATGTGCAGTGTGATGTGCAAGAATCTCCTAATCTTCTTTATATATGCACAGAGGAGCTGCAGGAGCTTTATCTAAATTTTTGTCTTGTACATTCTCACTGTGTTTATCCTCCCAACAACTCTTTCATGCTGTCAGTGCTTGTAATGTTTTACTGAGCTGGGACATGGAGACGGAATGTTTGGCCTGTGGTCATACTGGAAGGATATCCACTTCAGTCTTTCCTGTCCTCAGCTGCCATCTGCACTGCTCCAAGTTCTCTTGGGACTGACATGGCAGGAACTTTGTTCCTTGTTGTCTTGGTAGCAACACTTCCTTGTGCATGGAGCTGCTGGAGCTCAGAGACAAGATGGTTTCCAGTACAGTGCCCTGTATCTCTTACGGCAAAAACCAAGGACAGCTTCAGGTGACAGAATGAGGTGCCAACAATAATTTAGATTAGGCTTTTGGAAAGAGGTCTTTATGCTGCCCTTCAAAGTTCACTGGCAACACAATTAGTGCAGTAATGAGCTGGGTCAAAAATTCAATGCAAATGAAAAAAAAAAAAAAAAAAATAGGGTAATGATTTATTGATAAAGCAAATAAAGTAGAAACAAATAAGCTGTGTTTGAGAAATTTTACTTTAAAGGAGCTGTAAATATCTGCAGTTTATTTTTGATGTGGTGAAAACTTTTCTCCTATTTGTCTCATCTTTAAAAGCACCAGACACATGATATCATTGCACTGAGGTAATATGAGATAATCATGATTTTCCTACTTGTGATTTAATGAAACTTTCTCTGGCAAAATGTCAAATATCCATTTAACATGAACTACTGAAATATGTAAAGCTTGGAAATTTAAAACTACAAAGAATTCTTATTAGGAGAATATTGATTTAACTTAATCCAGTTTAATTCCTTTGTAATGTTTCAAAACTTAAAAGTGATGAGTTTAGAAGAATGCACACTATTTCTCAGCAGTAAAATGACCAATTTTTTTAATGTAGAAGTACTAATGTTACTCACTATTCATAACCTTAAGATTCTGTTTTACTTGCTGTGTTTGTAAGGCTTTTATTTTTACTTTTAATGCTATAGATTTTTTGAGTGCAGGAGTATATTATGACAGACTTTATTTTTCCAAGGCATTGAAAGGAAATTATGTGGTAAAAAGCTGTTTAATGCTGTTATAGTCAGGGAGCTAATAGTGACAGAAATTATGTGACTGGAAGACTAAACTGTTCTAAATAAAATTATGCCTCAACTTCTCTGCAGACAGTGTAGAAAGATATAGATTTTGAACACTTGAATTTGGCCTCAGACAAGCATGATCTGTTTTAATGTCCTGGGATGAGTTTTACTGGAGTCACAACCAGCACTCAAGACTTCCCTTTGGCTTTCATGTGAGAATTGTTAATTTAGGAAGGCCAGCAATTAATAAATTAACAAATAAATGCTGAAAAATATGCATAATTACTTCACCAGCTGACTAGAACGGGGGGGGTGGGGGGGTTGAAGTCAGATGCATGTTTTGGTTGTTTTGGTTGCATATCATAGACTTTGATGTGTTTGTTTTACTAACCATGGAAATGCACATTTAGATGAGCAGGTGGAGTGCCACTGGATAGGAAAAAGTATCCTCAAAGAGAAATGGAAAACTGTATCCTGAAGTATCTGTTCTCTTTACTGATCAAACCTGTATCACTCAGATTTGAAGTGGTTTTCTTTTATTTATTTATTTTTTTTAATTTTAATAGTTTTGATGGTATGCTGGAAATCACTACACAGCTGGGGGGATCCAGTAAAAACCTTCAATTTTGGTATGTTGGGATAGTTGAGTGTATTAGGTATATTGTGGTACATTGTGCATAGGAGTTTTCAGTGCCTCATTACAGAAATTGAATCCAGCTTTACTGAGATGGCTTTGGAAAATGTTGAGTTTCAGTTGAAAAAGTGGCATAAAATCCGATTTTACAGAAATGTTGAGTCTTTTTCTTTAATTCCTTCTATTTGTGTTTGAGCAGAGCCCCAAAGCTGTCTCTGGGAGGGTTCTGGCTGGGCAGTGAAACTGGTTATCTCAGCCCCCTGCTTTCACTGCCCTCTGCAAATGAGCAGACACACTTGTTCATCCCCTGCAGGAAAGAGCAGCCAGCCTTTCCCAAACAGGGTTCCTAAATAAGCTCAGCAGCCTGCAGTGCTGAGCTAGATCGAAAATGTGCTTAAGCAAATTCTATGGAGATCTGGGGCTGTGTGGGGAGATCTCTGGAGCAGATGTGTCAGGGCCTCGGCAGCTCAGAACTGCCATTTGCAGTTTGACACGGTGCATTTTCAGCAGAGATTTTCTTGAGGGAGGACTTTGGTTTTAAATCAGTACCTTTAGATCATTTGGAAGAAAATGGAAATTTTCTATTCTTTTCTTTTTCTTCAGAAAATAGATTTCATCCAAACACTATAATTCAACTTTTTACATAGATGAATATCCCTCTCCAGGGAAGACCTGAGGCCAGAGAATTACCTACAGAAATCACTCTGAGGTCAAAGTCCTGGCACTACGGTTACCTTTTCCATAATAAGTGAAAACGGATCACCTCCCACTGGGCATCCTGGTAGCCTGAGGAGGTATAGATAAATTAATTGCTCAATAGTGATATGCACAGAACTTTGCTGCTTGTATTATGCCTTTGGTAGTCATAGGCACCTCCATTTGCAACTGGGGAGGACTTGGAAGAGCCAGAGGATGAATTTTTTTAGAGCCTGCCAGATGGCTGTGCTGGCAGTAGCTTTTTCATGTTACGTAGGGCAATAGCTACCCGTGTAGCACAGCTCTGCATCAGACCCTGTTCTTTCACTTAGGTGTAGATAGATGAAACAGAGTGTGATCGTTCCACTAAACCTACTTCTCCTTTTGTAGCCCAGTCTCTGCTAAGCCAGAATAGCTTGGCCAGGAGTCTGGGGGTAGACACAAGAAGGAACATGAAACAATAGCTGTACATCAAACCTCCCACATGTCTGCCCAGCTAAAACTGCATCAGTCGTTCACTCTAATGGTGGTGTTAAAGGATCACATCATTTATACATAAAGCTTTGTCAGTGTGTGTGCAAGTCAGTAGATAAAATTCCATTAAAAATGGACTCATCCGGAAAAATATTAGTCTTTTACTTACAGTTGCATCCATAAATGTATTCCAGCTAAAATCTGTGAAGAAGCTTTCAAAAAAATCCCCCAAACTGAGCTTATTGCATCAAGCTAAATCTTAAACATCAAAACAATTAAAATGTTGACTGCAAGTAAAATGTACTGTGGCCAATAAAAATTTCTATATATAGACCTCACTTGGAAGTGGTAAGCTCTCTCTAATAAATTAAAAACCCTCTGGTTTATGTATTACATTTTCTTCTCCACTGACTTAAAATATATATAGCCCAGTGATTTCAATTAGCTTTATACTTGCTTCTTGCAATGCTAAATTGGGCTGGAGTCTGGCTTGCCATTTCTTTTTCTTTCATCCTATGGTAAACAACTCTGTTCAAAGATTGAAAATCAGTTGTACTTCATTCTTTCTTTGTTACAGGGAAGAAGTGAGGAAGTTGACAGAAGTTGTAGAGCTATTGTGACACAGGGCTTCCCCCTTTGAGGTTTCTTGACTCTCTTCTGAACACTGTAGGGTAGGGGATACCAGAAAGAAAGTGATACAATGCCTTGGAGATGAACAAACAAACCCAAAATCCTCTGTTACTCAGCTTACATATCTCAGGTGATTGTCTTGAGGTGTTTACTCACTCATCAGTTCTGTGCTCCACAGGGTGCTTCCTAGTATGCCCAGTGTAAATATTTTGTTCTGTGTTCAGCAGTGGAATCTTTGTTTGGGAGGCACTTGAAGGACGCTCTTCCTTATCCCCAGCAATTATCTTCTGAAATGCACCAGTTTTTTTTCCTCCCCTGCTGCAGATATTTTAAAGCTGATTCCACTGCAGAGGATATCTTTCTCCCCTTAAATCCTTTATGCAAAACCTTCTGTATGCTTGAGAAAGAAGTTTAGTTTGATATAAAATGTGTTCAGGCTTCCTGAACAATTATTTTAGCAATATCACAGCCTGTAAAGGGATGGCTGCACAGGAGGTATTCTGTTTTTCTTCCCTGTTTTGGGGAGACCTTCATCCCACTCCCATTGTTCTGTAAGGTAATAGAAGTAATTTGTTTTCCTCTGTACAGGAAAACAAAAGAAAACACAATGATGGGAAGAGGGGAGGAAGTGTCATAATACAGATTTGTGTATGAAATAATAGCATCTCCTCTTCCAGTTTGATTTCAAAGAGAACCACCTGCTGATAGCTTAGATTGTGTCCTAAATCACTTGGCTTTTGGTACATAAAAATGTCAAGGATGAATATACTCATCCTGGTATGTTCTTAAAATGTTTTGTTAGTGAGAATAGAGTTTCTCAGAATTTGGAAAAGATTATCTTACAACCACGATAAAGTCTAAAGATGTCTAATCTAAATCAGGTGACTTTCAAGACTAGAGGATGGTTGATACCAGCCTACAATTAGTAGCACATTATTTATTTTTTTTTTTTCCATTTTGAAACATTCTAGTGACATAATCTTTCAAGGTGTTTTGTCCTGTACAACTGAAAGCCTGGGATTAATTGTGGTTTTTTTAAGCTGAAGAATAAAAAATATAGCTCTGTGTTATACAGAGTTGACAATGATAGATGTGGGTGTAGCACATGGAAAGAATATTTTACTAGGAGCTTTTCTGAGTCGCTGACTGCATCTCTGGTGAGTGACGGGCACCAGGTACATTCCCCACAAGAGGAGGGGGCTTGGGGTATTTTGAGCATTCACCTTTTGTCTGTCAGCTTGCAGCTAGTAATGCAGCCAGTGCTAATGCCAGCCTTGTGGGCTTTATTAGATCTGGGGATTATAATTTGGGGTTGCTTCCTGTTACATGTTTGATTAAGCACCACATATAAATGCTCTATACAAGCACTGCTCAGTGAAGCGTGTGACATATAGCATGCTCACATATGTTATGTGATGTGCAGACTTCTCTTCTGAGTGGTGGAGAGGAAGGGTTATCTTAAAAAAATGAATTCCCCACTCTCACATTTGCCTGCTGGAAGTGGAAACGTGGGAACAATGCTGCAAGTTGATACTGGTGGCTCAGAACTTAGGAGGCAAGGGAGCTTCTATACCCGGCACAAGTTTCCTTGTAAGGAAGTAAAACAGCTCTTGGGAAAACTGGTGCAAATGCTGGAGCACTGAAATTGCAGTAGGCAAATCTTGCATGGCACTTGCTGTGAGATGGATTAGCTCCAAGTCCTTATCAACTGATAGATGTCTTTGGGGGCCACAGAGACAATGTACAGTGGCTGTTGTAGCCAGGTGGGGGTCAGTCTCTATTCCCAGGCCACCAGTGACAGAACAAGAGGACAGAAGCTGCAAAAGGGAAGGTTCAGTCTGGACATGGGGAGGAATTTCTTCACAGAAAAGACTGTTAAACATTGGAATGGACTTCCCAGGGAAGTGGTGGAGTCACCGTCCCTGGACATGTTGAAGAAACAACTGGATGTAGAACTCAGTGCCATGGTCTGGTTGGCAAGGTGGAGATCGGTCCCAGGTGGGACTTGATGATCTCACAGGTCTTTTTAAGCCTTAGTGATTGTGCGATTCTCTGTGACTGTGATAGTGGGAGTGAAGCAGTTCAAGTGTCCCTCCTTGCTCTGCTGAGAGTATGAGCTGCTGTTGTCAGCCATCCATGTGCTGCCTTGGCAGATACACAGAGGACTGTGGCTAGGAGAGTGTGTTTGGGGGATAGAAATATGGCTGTGGGCCATATTCTTGTGGGCACTTATTGCAGGATTCTTTGCCAAAAGAAAGTGCTTTGTGACACAGGTATTTGTCTTTGCCACTACAGCCTATTTTTATATTCCATTTTATTATATTCTACTTTTATGGTAGAGTTTAGGAGCAGTATTTGATAGGGAGGAGGTAAAAAGGGCTGAATCCTTTACCAAGATATCACAGCTTTGGAAATGTAGACATTTCTGTGGTTTCAGGTATAGGATTAACACATCACAGTTCTTACTGCTTGTGTTTCCTGGGTAAAGAGCAAGAATGACAAGCTCTGGCTCAATTTTGGCATTCTTGTTTTCTAAATAACCTAAGGATTTACAAAGCTACAGAGACAGGTAAGGTGGAACATTTTTCTAAGCAATGTAACTTAACACAGGCTTTTTCCAGCGTGAAGGATTTTACCAAGGGCTGAACAGTTTTGTCTTCAAGCAGGAAAGATACAACAGAACTGTAAAAAAAAAATCTGTTTCAGGTAGTGTCAGTACTTTTTGAGCTGTCCTGTAATCTCCCAATCAACGCTGACTTGTAGTTGTGCTATGGTACTGCTGAAAATACATCTCATCCTATTGTGTTAGCAAACATTTCTGCACGTGGAAGTTTTTCAAGGTCATCTGTGAGGAGTCATGAACAACAACCATTACAACCATTCCCAACTGTGCACGTTTGATGGCAAATGAAATACAGGAATTATTTAGAAATCATGCTTATTTCACTGCATATTGAAGTTAGGATATGAAATGGATGTAATGATATAATCTAACAGTTTCTTGGCAATTATCAGGAATTAATTTGTCTTTTGCCTTCACAATTAAATTCATGGGTTTCTTTTGGAGAAAGGGTGCTTTATTTCTAAAAAAAAAAAAAAGTGTTTGTGTATTGTGGTAGGAATTATAGTAGTGTAATTGAAATGCTACAGTATTTTTTTGCATAAATTGGTGATATGTAAGTTGTAGGAATCCTGGGAAGCAGAGGCTTAATATGCATCATTAGACATCACTATTTTTCTTGGTGAAAGTGAAGAAGTTTTTCCAGGGATTTTTTAGTATTTCAGTAATAGATAACTTTTGCTTGCTGTTATAGGAATAAACTTTTTAACCATATTATATTATTTGTTACATTTTTGCCAAACAATGACAACAGAAGAAGAGACAAGTAGATTGCTCCAATAGATATGAATATTGTGACTTGAAGCAACACAAATGTCAGTTTTATATAATCCAGGGAAGTTGTGTATCTTTGCCAACAACTTCAGGGTGCCATGTAATGCTTTTTAGAGATGGGCTTGTATACCTAAGGTGGACGTGCAAATAATTTGACAGTGAGCTTGCAATGTTTTTACCCAATGCAGGATTTTATTTTAACCTTAAGTATCTTATTGCTGCCAAAGGTGAACAAACCTGTGCACAAAGATCCAGAACAGGAAATGTGATTAACTCCATTCTGCCTCGCATAGAACTGCCCTTCGAATGGTTTCCTTTCATGAAGGGATACAATGCTGTGAACGTACACACCCTGGAATGCATATTTGATTTGTATTTATTTTATAACCACAAACCTTTGATACTTCACTGTAAGGCTGAAGTCTGCTATTCTCATCAGATCACAGAATTATAGAATGCTTTGAGTTGGAAGGGACTTTTAAAGGTCATCTAGTCCAACCCTTCTGCAATGAGCAGGGACAACTAGATCAGGTTGCTCAGAGCCCTGTCCAACTTGACCTTGAATGTTACCAGGAATGGGGCATCTACCACCTCTCCAGGACAGCTTGTTCCAGTGTTTTACCACCCTCACAGTAAAGAGTCTCTTTCTAACATCTGAAATAAACCTCCCCTCTTTCAGTTTAAATCCTTTACCCCTTGTCCTGTCCCTGCATGCTCTTGCCAAAAGTCCTTCTTCAGCTTCCTTGTAGGCTCCCTTCAGGTACTGGAGGGCTGAAAGCAGTAGCTGGTGTGTTTTGTCTCTCTATGAGTACATGAGAGTGATGACCATCCCTTGCAGAGTCTGAGCTCCCACCATTCCTGAAAATGGGGATAAACCTTGGGAGCATCCCCTGGGAATAACCAGGGAGTGCTGATATTTTGCTTTCACAAGTTGCTGAGCTTACTCCCGCTTTCCCATCTATAACACATTTTTTAGCCATATGTTGTTCTTCTTTTTCAAAAAAAGCAGCTAGAGAAAGATTAGGGTCTGCAGCTATTTCTGTTAGGAGGTAAGATGTGACAAGATGTGTTTGATGCCAGCATTTTATTTTTAAGGAGGTACAAATTTGTGATGAAGCCATCTTTGAATGGAGGAGGGGCTGCATTAAGGAGTAGGTTTCTGGCTTGTAGCCCTCTTGTTTTTTAAATAAAATCTCCTCAGAGTGCTGCCCCCTCCCTGATCACTTACTGGTGCTTTTAGCCCAGCCGGAAGCCTCCCCAGCCACCTGAGTGTGGTGCCAGCTCCAGGAACAGCAGGGCTTCTCCCTGCCAGAGGCACACCCTCTGCCCCCCAGCCTGTCAGCATGTCTTAGTAGCCTTCCAGACACTTCTGTTTGAAATTCTTTCCTAATTTCATTCATGCGGTTATTTTGCCTAATTGTCAGCTTTTTGCTGAAATTTTTCCCAGCCTATTTGTATAAATATTTTAACACTGTGAATTTTTTCTAATATTGCCCTTTTTATTTCTAGGGGCAGCAGGATGTGTTGTACTATTTGTCTACACAAATTAGTTCAGATTTTTTGTTGCCCTGAGTATCCCACATTGAAATTTCCTATAAAAAGAAAAAAGCATTTTCTGTGTGCCACAAATTCAGGAGACCAGCAATCCATGCTCTTTCCCTGCCATTTATTGTTTAATGCCTTTGTATTGTGCCTCTGCACTTTAGATGTAACTCCTTTCTAAGCAAAATTATCCCGGCTTGGTTGTTTATTCCTTGTAGGGGAGTTCATGTATGCCCTGGACTATTCTCGTGGCCTGCTCTCAGACATTCTCTGTCTGAGTCAGGCATTGCTGGGGTCATGATTTGCTCCAGTGAAATTTCACCTGCTTGCAGCATCCTGCAGGATTGTCTCTGGTTCTAAAAACATGGATTTTTATGCAACTTTTTCAAATTCACATTTAGCACATCCCATCCTTGTGCTCACCAACTCAAAGATACTTCACTTTCCTTTGCAGCTACGTTAAACTCTTCTAAGGTGAATGAGGGTTTCAGGCTTCTACCTCCAAACACAGATTGTTTTCCCTGTGTGACCTTTTTAGCATTCAATGTTTACCAGATGTTTCTAATAACCTTTCTTCTTGATCAAGCTTTACAGTTTTTCTAAATTTTTCTACTTTTAATCAGCAGTTCTCAATTATTAGCTTGCATTTTAATTGTGTATATTTATGGCCAGATGATACAATTGTCATCTGACATATAAGCAGAGACTTCAATAGCCAAGGATTTTTCACAAAATGTCAAAGAATAAATCCAAGTTGTGAGAGTTTGTATATCATTCAAATTTCCCTTTTCAATTTGCATTAAAGTGGAGTCCGTGAAGCTGTAGTGAATGAAGACATTATTTTAATGCTAGACAAATAAATTCTAAACAAGAGTTGTTATTTTCCAAACTGATTTTTAGTGATTATCTTATAATAAAATTGTAGTAATCATTAAAAGACTAGCTGAAACTCCGTGAAATATAATAATATGTTTATGTAGTGAAAATAAAAGTGCTTTAAATAGTAAAAGAGTATTTTCTTGAAATGATAACAGTTAAGTATCTTTATGAACTAAACATTTTTTTTAAATGCAGTGTTTTCCTTTCTGTCTGCTAAGCAGCTTTTGATAATTTCAGATAATTTGCTCTGTTTTCCAGCTACTTAAATTTTCAGTGGTTTTCTATGTTACACTTTTTTCAAAAGGATTTTGAAGTCCAAATAAATTATGTCAACTGGTTCTCTTTTATCCATTTTATCCATTACTATATTTGTGCAGTATGACCCACTTTGATAAGTTTATCACATGAGAAGTTGTTACATAGTGGTATTATACAGACCAAACTACTGTCTAAACATATCTTCAAGCACCATAATGGAAAGTGGGACTCTTCAGATCATTGTAAATTAAATTGATTAATAATACATCATGATAAAATGAATTTTTGATGGTTTGGGAGCTAATGTTCTCAATTATTCAGCAATGCAAAATGTAGGAAACTTACATATAAACAGCATGCAAGAGCTGATCCATGAAATCTTTATTTAGAATACAAAAAAAATTTTTTTTAATATGCTAGAACAATTTTACTAAAAATATCTTTTGTTTTTGGTGGCAAGAATTAAGTGAGAAATTAAACTGGCCATGTATAGACAGCAAAACTATCCTGTTATAGCAACAGCACACACACTTTGATCATTGTATATTCAAAATTTTCCTATTTTTTTACTTTTTCAATGCTATGAAATAAAACTTTTGTTCCACACAGTTAATGTTGCAGTTTCTGGAATGCATTTGCAATGCTCATATAGGAAGTTCAATTGTCTTTTGAAAATGCCTTTGCTAGAGAAATTCCTAGACCATTCAGTTTATAAACATTGATGTTGTTATTGATGTGCATTTTTCCTGGACCCTGATTCCAAGTCAGAATCCTGTGTGCTTAAACCTTGGAGTGTTTTAGTGGAACTGAATTTTGAGAATTTAGAAATTATATTTAGGAAAATTATGTCCAAAATGGACAGTTTGTGTTTAGGAGGCTTCTTTGTTTGGTTGTTTTTAACACATAACTTCGATTAGGATTAATTTTTTTTCACAAATACTCTGAATGTGATCACTTATACTGGAAAACAAATTGTTCCTAGTCCATGTACTAATCACATCAGTAACCACATAATTTTGGAGTATCCCACCATGAAATATTATCAGTATAAGCTTCTGTATTGTACTTTCGGACATTGTTTTTTGTCACTTTTTATTGCTGAACACGTGTAAGGGCACTAACAAAGCTGAGCACTTGAAACATCTGAGTGCTCCAAAGCATTCAGTATTTCTCAGGATTTAGCCTGAAGAAATGAGAAATGGGAAACATTTGTGTGTTTGTCTAAATCCTCTTTATATAAATCATGGGAAATTCCCTAGTGAGTATTTTTTAAGAATAGGTGCCATGATCACCTCCTTTGTGGAATAAACTTTAACTTTGGTGGAAGGGTTAAAATGTAGATTGTTTGCAAGATTCAACTTTTGCTGTCTGGTGTCACTTTAAGTGACTCAAGATTAGGGCCTCCACATACGGCAGCAATGGTGGCCAACTTTTCTAGATTATTCTCTATTCAAACCTTGTATGAAGTAGAGGTCCTGATTCTCCTTTTCCACATTGCTAAATATATTATGTGGCTGAGATTGCAGGTGTAGTAAACTATCACTCAATATATCTCTAGTCCCAGACACACAGTCTCTGTGGCAATATCTTTGCACCAAATTCAGTAAAAGTCTGCCAAGCTACTCACAGAGAGGTACCCTGGCATGTAATACTTTACCAAAAAAATCAGTGAAGAAGTTGAAGCAAAGGTGTTCTCTACAGGAGTACTTCTCAACACAAAAAAAATCCAGATGATTCTCCAACTTTCTTTCTCTCTTAAATCTCTGCTCTCAAACTCATTAAGAGGTTTGCTGTGCACCAGTGAGATGTTTTGTCAACCAGAAACTATGATGTTCCCAGACACAGATCACTGTAATTGTCTAGAGGTTTTTGGTGTGTTTGGTTGCTTTTTCCCCTCCAAGAGAGATAGAATTGTTTAGAGCAACTGGAGAAAAAGTCTAGGAATTGTGCTTATGTTTTTCAGCATACAAATGCAGAGACAGATGATTGGGCTTTGAGAGAAATGTGTCTTTTCCTGAAAACAGGAAGACAGGGAACTTATCTTGCGTGACCCCTATTCAGTATCAAAGGCTGATGGACAAATTATTGCTAATGGCATCATCTCTACTTTAGTCAATTAGTTAATTTGCAGCAAAAGAGCTCTATTTCATGTAAGTAATCACCATTATGAGTAAAAGATTATTATGGGTTGCATTTTGGGTTTGCCATATCTTTCTGTATGGTTGGAAGGAATCACAATAATTTCTGGCATTTCTCTTTTCTTCCTTACAAGAGTGTTCATCATGGTCTGGGAAAAAAAGTAATATTTCCCATGAGAACGAGTGCATTGTTTCCTGGAGAAATAAGGATGCATCCTTTTTGTAATGGTAGTTTCCTGTGAGCTGGTATCTGGTGTGGAGACCTAAGAACTCACCTGACTCAGCCATTGGGATCTCTCTTAGTGGTTTTTCTGAATTGCAAAATATTTATAGGTTATAATGAGATGCAAAACAATGTACATTTGAGGGGTATGATTTTTGCATTTATCTGTCCCTAAAATGTATTAATGATGGAAGAAAACTTTCAGTGTACCTATTTCAGGCACAAATTGCAGATGCATGGATAGGTGGAGACCCAGGTGTCTGGGCTGCTGCAACCCCATTCCACACAGGAGTCTGTTCAGAAACAGCATTTAAACCACATTTGGGACTCAAATCCAGACACCAGGTTGTTCTCGAATGTGCTATCATCAATCCTTCTATCATGCTTCCCCGTCAAATCCCTCTCCCCTCAATATATTCCATTGCTGTACTGTTACCAAAGCTGATTCTTGAGTGCAGATTTAAAATTGAGATTGCATGAGTGAGAACTAGCCACAGTATTCACTGATACCTATTTATCTTGGGCAAGATCTTTTAGCTGCGTAACATTTGTCAAAGCTCTGTTGGCAATGTAATCTGGAGCAATCATTTCTCTTCTGTCACTGCAAATCCTGCCTGGGAAACTGTAAACCTAAAGCAGACTTCTTGGAGAGCCGCGCCGAGCGAAAACTGAGAGACTGGGAACTGCTGAATGTCAGCAAAGGTTATGCAGTCATTTCTCATGTCACTTTGACAGGCACGCCACTCGCACGAGAGCCAGGAGCAAGGGAGAATTGCAGAGTGGGAATCCAAGGGTGCATGGGAGAGACGGGAAATGGACCATTAATCAAGGGCAGAACATGGGAAAGCTCCGTCTTTCAAAGTGGGGTGACCTTTAGGAAATATCTCATTAAGCACTATGATTAATGTTCTGTGTTCATTTCTTAATCAGTTGCATTATTTACTGTGAAAGTAGGTGAAAATAAACAAAAACATAATTAAAAGGAACAGCTTTTTAAAGACAATACTGGAGTGGTTCTGTTCAGTTGCTAATTTTTGGTTAGATTTAGTACAATTAATATCCATGCTGCAGATCTTCAGAGAACACTTTTTGATGGTGCTGATAGGCACTGTGTAGACAGCAAGATTATATTAAATTGCTCAAAGAGACACTGATACATATTACTGCCCTATTGATTCATGATGTTTTATTGTATAAGGTGTAAAATCACTGAACCCCAGGTTAAATATTCAGTGCGATTTGGGGTCTTTTAGTCATAGAAATCCTATTAAGAGAGAAGGGGATCATACACCTAAACTGCTGTGAATGGCACTGAACAGTTACTTCTAGTGTCTTGTAATGATCTTAATAATGGAGAAGTATTTTGATATTCATTGTCGAGCCATTGATCATACCAGATTCATTCATTATTAATGTGGCTGTAGCACAGTGATGAAAGACCTGTTGCAAAGTGAGCATGAAGATTAGTTTTGCAGAGGAAATCTTGAGGTAGCTTGAGATCAATAATCTTACCTGCTGTGCCAGCAGTATTACTGGAGAGGAAGTTAAAGGATATCAGTGGTTGGTTGACTCTTCAATAAGCTCAAAGAGGGAAAAAAAAAAAAAAATTACTAGGAGGAGATCTTGAAGCTGTATCAGGAGCCTAAATTTCCTAGGCTCAAATAATACCATCATAAATTGACACAGGTTATTACCCATCATCGTCACTGGTTTGAAGATCACATGCCAGCCCTGGTCACACAGAGCCTGCCAGCTGGAGGCAGCTAGGCCAGGAGATGTAAAAGGACTTTGAGGACAGAAAATGACCCTTGGACCAGTTCTGCACCTGCGGTTGTCACCCACTGTGATGTAAAGAAACTTTGCTTTTAATCCAAAGGGCTATAGCTAATTGAAAGCTCTACCTATATATTCCAGATTATATTCCTGTATCCCAATCATTAATTAAATCTGTTTTTCAGGTATCTTTGCTCTGTTCTATAATTGTTCTTGCCTTTCTTTTTCATCTCCAATATGCATGAAGAAATATTCAACCATGCTGCCTCTTAGAGTAACTATTTAACTTAAAGTATTTCCAAAAGACTTGCAGGATGCAACAAGTTAATAGCCCCTTTCTGGGCATCTCTCCTTACACTACCCAGTTATATGATTGCTCCTTGCCTCTGCCAAGCAACAAAAAAGACAGGTTTGGTTATTGAGGTGAGTGGTTAACCATGATTGGTTTCAAGAGTTCTGAAAATGCTCTAAACAACAAGTTTTGTGGTGTCACTTAACTAACTATACTGTAATCCTCTTCATTAATATCTTATGTCCACTCTTTTGGTCTTTTCAGATTATTATTTATGTATTTATGCTATTGGGAGCAACTAGACCTTGTTAGAAGTAACTATGGAAGATTATTTTCCAATTCTGAATTGAAAGTCAAGTGGGAAGTTCCTCTTTGAAGTCCTTTGCTCAGCAGTTCTTTAGCTGCTTTCAGAGTTACTTTTGCCTTTGTTAGTCATTGTGGTGAGTGGGAATGTTACCTGTGCCACATCTTTGACTGGTATGAGCTAGATAAACGCTGAGAATATGACTCTTTTATTTTCTTATTTCACTAAAACCATACACACCAGGGATTGCACTGACATTGTGTTTGTTTCTTCCCTAAATACCTTCATTTTTCCCTATATCTATATTTACTCCTCAGGTAGATGGACTATGATAAACTTAAAACTGGATTTGAAACTGGCATGTGGGTGGCACTTTGCCACATAAGCCTCAGAGAGAAAATGTAACTTTATTTCATTTTTTGATCAGAAGGAAGTGGTGTTCCCTTCTATACTATTCTTTCTCTTCTGTTTTCCTTAAAATGTTAATCAGTCTGGACTTATAGTTCACCTCCAATCTTTGAGACAACTGAACTTCATTTTCTCAGCACTGAGCTCCAGCCCTTGTACTTTTGCCTGTGCTGTTGTAGGATCACTTTGCCTTCACATACTGCTCATCCTAATGCTAAGGCCTGTCTTCAGCGTTTTTAAATTTTAGGGTATCCTGACTTGGAAGGGACCCACAGGGATCATCAAAGTCCAACTCCTGGCCCTGCTCAGGCCACCCCAAAAATCCCACCCTGTTCCTGGGAGCATTGTCCAAACACTTAAGCTCTGCCTGAACACAGGCTTGGTGCTGTGATCATTTCCCAGAGGAGCCTGTTCCTGTG
Organism: Corvus moneduloides; assembly: GCF_009650955.1. Classification (NCBI taxonomy): domain Eukaryota; kingdom Metazoa; phylum Chordata; class Aves; order Passeriformes; family Corvidae; genus Corvus; species Corvus moneduloides. The sequence continues at coordinate 10,847,297 of NC_045477.1, read as the reverse complement.
CAGACCCTGTTCCAGACTAATTGTGTGCCCTAAAAATGTAGAATATTATTTAAGTTAAAGCAGTAATGTCAATTTTCATGTGCAGTAGATGTAGTTCTTCAGTAAGTCAAGCAAAATTCATAAGAAATGGTGCCTGTTCAGCTGACCTCAAACACACCCCACAGTGGAGATGCTGTAAGGGTTTTCAGAGGAGTGAGAACAGGTTTCAGAGACATTTAAGTGTTTTTATTTTGCCTCCTTTTTTGAGCAGAAATACTTTCATATCAGTGCAATACAACATCTGTCTAAAAAGTTTTTAAGGTTGCAGACCAGTAAAGCAGCAGACTGAAGATGTTTTTCAAGTGCATTTCATATATTAAATATTAAAACAAATTGCAACTTGCTTCATACTTTGATAAAGAGTGAACAGGTGAAGTGGCTGTCTTAATGAAGCTGTACTGGGTAGGAGACAACAAAGTCATCTTTTGATTTTTCCCCTTGTGTTTTCCAAAGCTATACAGCAACAGGTTATAGCTAAGCACAAATATATAGAATATGATGCTTTTAAAATAATGCTGAGCTCCAAAATGCATTAAAAATCAGTGCAAACTCATTGATACACATGTAAAATAGGCCTGTATACAGGTAAAAATCTCATGTATGGTTTTTAGGCATAGATACCTTAAAATAATAAATATCAAAAATATTGATATAACAGCAAAGCACAACTTCTCTTTAATTCAAATAAATAGTAGCATGTGAAATGTCTGAGTGTTTATCAAAGTAACTGAAAGCAAAAATATCTTTAAAGAAATAAAATCTATATCTATTTGAAGCAAGCTTGAAGCTAGGCTGGTAATGACATGGTTCTGTAAATTTAGGAGTTGAAATAATTCTCCAAAAGCTGCTGTTTCAACATTCCTGGACAGAAAACATGCCCATGCATCAATTCATAAACTTGTTCTCTTGCATGCCTGCACTTCTGCCATCTGTTAGTGTGGCATTTTGCCCACTCTAGGAAGTGGTTTTTCGTTTTCTGCCATGTACAAATATCGACTTGCTTTCTGGAGAAACCCTGAAAAAATACAGCTGTTCTTTCTGGCTTTTTTCTTTCTGTACATTTCCTCTTTTCAAGCTCTCTCATTGTGTGCTTTCATTGGAAGGATGATGGAGAGTTCAGTCTCAATCTTTTTCTCATTTGCTGAGGTGTTTTCTGAGCATCCAATGTTCAGCTGCCTCTAGATGACCAAGAATTCCGCTGGCTGTTCAGATGGTGGTTTTAGAGTTTAAACATAATCTTGGCTTATCTTTACCAGACCAAAAAAGGATGAAGCACAACCACTGTCCTTGTGTTCCCTGAAAGACAGCTGACAACCTGTCCCTGCTAATGCACCCATCAGTGTATCTGAAAAAGATATTTGTGAGCTTTCTCTTGTAGAAACTCTCAGACAGATTTCTTCGTCTTGGAATGACAATGAGAAATATTCATGATGTTTTGCTGAGCTCCCAAGACTTGCTCTTAAACCCCCAATTCGAATTTCTGTTGTGTAGCTTGGGAAAGCTACACAAAGCAACCTGTTTTGTTCTGAACTTAAAATGTATTCCTGCATCCTCTAAGTCACCAGCCCCACATTTGGTAGTAAATAGCATGATTTCATATGAAACAACTTCCAAAGCACTCATATGAAAACAAAAAATGCAACAGCAAGATAGGTAACTGGCATATGGCTCACATGAGGTCTCTTCATCAGAGTGCTGAACTAACACTTGAATAGAGAAATGCCAAGAGGAACAGTAATGCCCCTATAGAAAAGTGACATATACAGGAATAATTGCAGGATATGTGCACTGTGTGCCAAATGGGGCAGTCAAATGGAGGTTTCACAAGTGCCCGAGTGATCTGTCAGTGCAAGGGGACCCGAGAGGCCCAAGCAGGAATGGGCTCACAGGGAAATACCAGTCAGCTACAGAGCGGCTTTTGTTGTGAATTTAAATCTCAGTGTCATAATTTCCTTGTTTATCACAGAGGATGAGATTTGACTGATGACTTGTGGAGATTTCCTTGAGATCACTGACAGGTATGCTTAATTAGAGGCGAGGACTCAGTGGAAGCTGAGTGAGGAATGACTCCCTCTGTGTCAGTGAAATTCCTTTCTTTACACCAGCTGCATTTCACAAGGGGACTGTGAGGGAAATTGCATTAAGACAAACTCCTGGCTGCACTGGAAGTTTCAGCCTCCTACTTTTCATGTCCATTCCCAGGTAAATGTTAGCAAGAATAGTATCAAAAGCAGGGATTGAAAGATACCAGTCTAGTGAGAAGATGGATCTGGTTTTGGGACTGGCTAGAGTAAAAGTTTATGCTTGAGAAAAGGGGGCAGCTAGCAAAAAAAGCTGAGAAGTGTCCTGGGACTGTGACCATCTTGCAAGATCTTCTGTCCCCTGCATATCCTTGACTGCTTCCTTCCCACATTAAAGCTGCATGCCCATTGACCTGCCATCAGTCATCCTGCTGTTCATGCCTGCTCTTGCCTTTTCCAGCTCCAGACTCATTCTTTCTGCCTGTCATTCCCATACCAATTTGCCAGAGGTACAGAGTTTACACACAGGGGAATTCTCATTTGCAGTTATTAATACAAAGTGCAGAAAGAGTACTTGGTTCAATAATATATAATAGAAAAACCCTTTTAAACTGGCTGGTCGCTGTAGCTATTTATACTAGCTGTAGTAAAGCTCAATAATCAATATATACCTCATAAGGAGTTTGGCAGAGAAGTTCAGATGCTGTATATTTATTATAGGTGCAACTGATAAACCCATAGCATCATCACAAAATTGTATATATTTGCATTTGTAGTTGCATTACATATATTTGTATAGATGTATATATTCTGTATGTAAACACACCCATAGAAATGGCTTGTGTGTTTACTAAAGATACATAAACAATTTACAGAGGATATGAATCAGCTGCTGCTGTGATGTGGCCTTTTAAAATAACTTTTGTCTGCACTTGGAAGAGCTTTTAGAAGCTCATTTCACTTAGAACACAATCTAAATAATTTATATTCCGTAAATAAAAAATACTTGGTATGTACTTGTGTGTTTACAGATCTGCATACATGCATGCACAAGTATATATTTATAAGTGCATAGCTAATTCCATCTATCCTTCCAAAGAGGTTTCCCAGAACCAGGCTCTAAAATCCCTGTTAGTTCCCTTCTGCCATTTGGCTGGAGAACACATTCACCCATGGCCATGGTTTATATGAAGGCAGTAAACAATGCTTATGATGATAGCAAGAAATAATTCTCCAGGGTGCAAGGACAGACTTTCTTGTGGGAAACAGGTACTGCCAATAAATTTCCAGAGGTCATTTTTGTGGAGGTGACTCAAAGTAGCCATTCTGAACTGCCAGCCCCATGATTTCTCCCAATGCACAGCTGGAGTGGGAACTTCATTGAGTAATGAAAAACTCTTTTAAAATACATCTGGTGGTCCAAACCCATTGCAATGGTTTTTATATGCTTGCACAGCATGCAGTGGCAGGCATGAAATAGTATCAGTGTTTTGTTCCTCCACTTCTGACTACATTTCATTTATGTGGGAAAAAAACCTCAAGCAACCTGCTAAAGAACACTGAGATCAGAGAAAAGACCTTCTCGAGATTCATATGCTTCTCTCATTTTTGTTTATGTTCCATCCACCGGGGTTGTCAGTATTTAAAATTAAATCTTTCCTCCTTGTGAATAAGATGTCACACTGGTGAGCGTTATGTGAGTAACAATAATGGTAATGAAGTGATTAAGTTCATGCACTGAGAAGACCATGAATTGAAAAATGACAAAATTGAGATGGAACTACTAGAAAGAAGAGAAACATGAGATGGACTGTGATCAGACTATCAGTCTACAACTAGTGTAGCTAAGGAAGATGAAGGACCAGATTTAAGAAGCAGGTGGAAGGCTATAGAGATGTCAAATGTGTTCTTGGCATAGTTGCTGTGTGAAAAAAAAAGGTCTTTCCTAAATGGTCTGCAGTAGAGATATAAAATAATTTTAATTTTGCTTGACAATAGCTTTTGATACAGTCTATTTTAATAGTTCAGGGATGATCACAATATATAATTTTTTCAGTTAAGTTTTTATTTTTTTAAGGTACAGGGTAAGTATAGAGTTGTCCTCATCCAAGTGAGCAGGATTATATGTGTCTGCATTTTGCTGTCGTGGCAACAGGGAGAGTTACAAACCTCTGAGCTAGTTAAGAGCTTCTGCTGCAAGAAGTTTTCATACTATTGTGTGAGATGGAAATACATGGGCCTCCACATTCTGCTTCCAGTTGCAATGGTGCTATGATTTATCAATATAACTCTGAGAACCAAGATTTAATTTGAAATACCTAGAAATATTTAGCAAGGCATTATTGAGTAACTTCTTAGAGTAGTTTTTCTGACACAATTAAAAAAAAAAAATCAGATCATTTTGAAGTACATGGATTTTTCTAAGAAACTTTTTCAGATTGCAATGACATTTTCAATTTATGGATAGGATGTGGAGATATAAAAATCAGTGGATTATGACATATATTTACATGGGCTTTCTTTTGGAAGGGAACTTGTACCACTGTTACTTGCTAAATGTGGTTTTTCAAAATCAAGACAGATCATTACTGAGAATCTTTTCAATGTGTTCCTTTTGAAATATATATATATATTATTGGTTTTACAAAATTTGAATACGTGGCCTTTATAACGTCTAAAGGAACGATAAGCAAGAGTGTGTTACTGGTGTGTATTTTACAGTGGTATCTGGTAGGCTTTAGAGAGTGAACACAAAAATTTTCATATTTGAGTAGTCAGGAACACTTCCCAAAGTACTCATTAAAATATCTAAATTAGATCATTCTTCTAAAATCCAGTTTATTCTTCCACACAGAGTCATTCCCTCTTTCATTAACCTAACATTAATGATTTCATTAAGTCCAGAATGTTGAAACATGTTACAGAAGACAATTAACAGAAGAAGACATTTGCTAAAGAATTATTTGGATAGAGGATCCAAAGATCTGCCCAAAGAAGGGTTGTTATCTATTGCTACAAAAATAATTGGTTATTAGCATAGAATTTCACTACAGCTAAAAATATTCCAGTCACTATTTCAGTAATAAAAAACTAATCAATTTCATTTCATTTGGCTTAAGTCTGCATTCTGCTAGAACTTCCTGGATTTTGATGTAGAGAGGAATATCCCTTGAGGGTGTAAAGGGCACCTTTATCCCCTGATCTAAGGGGTCTTCAGGTTGATTTGAAGAAAACCTGGGCCCAGTGGGAAATTTTCCACCAGCAGATATGGTGAGGCATCCTTTTCCTCATAAGCCTTGCCTGTAGAAGGGGCACCTGCCTTCTCTTCCTAGGAGTGTGTGGAAAAATGGGATGGGAAAGGTGTATCTCCTTCTCAGTTTCTTCTGACTAGCTCGTGGTCCTCCTCAAAACACAATTTTGTTTAGATAATATAAGCTAATGTTTCTGGGTATATTATTTTGTATAGATAATTATATCCTTAAACACAAGTATTTTCAGGATTATTACTGACAGTGTCCTTCCTGAACACTTAAGTGATAATAAACCCTGAATTTTTATGTACTAGGAATAACCATTTAAAAATTATACTACCTTGTTTTGGTAAACCAGATTTTACCTCAGAGGATTTATCTATAAAATGCTGCTAAAACTCTTAAGCTGGGGGAATAGGACCATAAGATTAAACCAAAACAAAAGAATATTGGCTGGCTTGCAGCAGCAACAATTTGTTTCTCTTATAAACAGGAAATAATTTCAAAGTTCCACTGATACGCTTTCCAGAGTCACTAAATAATGTAAAGAGGTTTCACTTAGACCTCAAATGTTGCAAATCTTTTGCCATCAGGATTTCAAGCCTAGATGTCAGCAGGTATTAAAGTGTCTGTCAGTCTAAGTACATGAAAGTTTTAAAGGTTACTATATCCATACATAATTCTGATGCATTTTTTTCCCGCTTGACAACACTAACAGCACATTATAACAGATGAAGTTCAAATACAATACTTTTTCAAACTATATGTGGCATATCTAACGTGGCAAACCTGTTTATGGGTTTCACTCAAACCTTAACACAATAGTGAGTTAATCCATGATAAAGGCACAGATGAAGACTGCAAGTGTTTTAACTTTAATGTATTCATATACCACCAATGCAATGGGATAAATCTGAGCCTCACACTGTTGAATGGTAACTACTAGAAAATGACTGAGCCTTTGTAACATTATAAAATAACTTTTGTTTGCATTTTTACTGCAGGGGTTTCTTTATCATTTTGTAAGGCAATGTATGTCTTAAATTGACAGTATCTACTTAACACCAGTTTACATGCCATGATAATGCTGCAAGACATGAGCCTCAGTGACCCCTAGGGCTTGTGGGGGGGACAGGATTATCCTTTCACTTGATATTTGTTGGTTTTATTTTCAGAAGTACAGCACAATCTTTATTCTCTGTTTTTCATTTTGTTCTCAATCTTACCTGAAAGGCAGTTTTTCAAGATACCAGCTGTCTGTATCCCCAGTGGCAATTAACTAGAAAAACAAGTTTCTCTGTTCACATACCTGAACTGGATGACCCAAAAGAGAAAGTTGGGTAGAGATTGAAATCTATTTACATTTATTTCAATCTGAATTCTGAAATCACCATTTTTCCAGTAAATCAGTGTTGATTAAATTGATATGAGTGTAAATTTAATTATATTAAGAATGTATATAATTAAAAATCATAGTCATGCTAATAATCTGTAATTAACCTCTCAATAGCATCCTGAGAATTCACACAAGATAATTCTGACACTGAATAGCTGTAGACTTACGAAGTTCACGTATCAGACTTTAGGCACTCACTGTGGACCAAAACTTCAATATTTTAACTATTTGTATGGGCTGAGACAGTGACTGCTGATTTTTTCCCCCCCATCCTCTTTATTTCCCAAATGATGTTGCTGTTCTGTTCCTGTGGAAATTTTGTGGTTTAATGCTGTTATATACAACTATAAATAAATCAGTATCTTTGTAAAGGTAAGGAAGAGTACTGTGATGAGAAGTAGTGTTCTTTGTAGAAAGAAAAGGCAGGCTGAAAGCAGCCTAAAGGGAATCACTGGTAGAAGTCAGCACACTGCAAGTGAAGGCTGGAGCTCTGTCGAACATGGGTTGTGACAGCCAGGTTGGGCCCAAATACTGCAATACCCTGGCTCTGATTCTCAAAGCTCTCAGTAAGGGCAATATTATAAATAATTTTAATAGTCAATATAAGGTACAAATATAGGTACTGTCCTACAAACATCCACAAGAGAGAAGCTTGAAGTAACACAGCTTCTAAATATACTTTGGTTGTAGACCCAGAAAGGTGGAGAGAGAATTTACGAAGGCATGTAGTGACAAGTCAAGGGGGAATCGATTCAAAATGAAAGCAAGTAGGTTTAGATGAGATATTAGGAAAAAATTCTTTACTGTGAGAGTGGTGAGGCCCTGGCACAGGTTGCCCAGAGAAACTGTGGCTGCCCCATCCCTGGGAGTGTTCAAGGCCAGGCTAGATGGAGCTCTGAATACCCAACCATGGCAGGGGGTTGGAATGAGGTGTTATCTAAGGTCCCTTCCAGCCCAAATGATTCTATGATTCTGTGATCTATTTGTAGTGCTTAGTGATGCTACTGACACTTTATAGTCCAGATGCTGTAATGACTCACTGCTTTTTGTCCCCCCAAAAAGCACCCACTCTGAGTTAGTTGAAACCTCCCTGTCCTGAAAGACAATGACACATTCATGTGCACACTTTCATTACAGAGAGCAGCTGAACTATAGCCATGTCCAGCTGCATAGGAAACTTATCATTAAAACTTGGAAAAATTGTATGTTTCAAATGAGTAGAGAACATTGTCATGTATTATTTCAGCACCAGGGGAATTTCAGACCCATGTTCTCCTGTGTAGACTTCACACTGAATATCAAATCAGGACCGAGCACTCAACATGTTGAGTCCATGCTAAACATTTTCTGAAACTCCCTGGTAAACACCAGCCCACACTTTTGGGGTGCCAGACAGTGTCCATGGTAAGAGCAAGAGAACGTGGGCACAGAGTCTGCCTTCCTTTGTGCGGCAGATCAACTGAAAACATGCGAGCTGCCCGTGCCTGATGGAAATGTAAACTCCTATGAAAACAAAATCAAATATTGTCTTCAACATGGAGAGGGTGAAAAACCTCCAGCTATTAGAACTGGGTGTTTACAAGGGTTGCTCCAATTGCCCTCATAAGTTTTTTGGTACTATATTAAGGAGCATAAACACATCTATCCAAAACAGTTAGTAATTCCTTATAATTTCTGAGACACTTCAGGCAAATGAGTTCTAAGTACTTGTTTCTATAATATGCACACAAATGGAAGTATACCTAAGAACACTAATTTTCCTTTAGTTATCTTGGTTACAGTTTGTATTTTGAAAGACCTTCCCACTGTGCATTGGTATTTGTGGTTTTTATTCATAAATAGAATAAAATTTTTCTCTTTTCCTAGTACTTTAAGTGCTGTAAATTGGCTTTTTAGCACTGGATTTCAAACATATTACAAAATACCATTAAACTAAAGAACATTCAAGGGTGTCATAGGTTAGCAAGCATAGTCCCGGAAGGGACGTCCTTGCTAAGGGGTGCTTACAGTTTCCTCTGGGAACTGATAGAACCTATCAGCTGGCCAGTTTGAATATGGACAATTCTCTAAGCCACTTAAAGTTGTGATCACCTCTGTGATCCACATTTAAGAATAGGCAAACTCCCCCTCCAAGCTCTCTCTCGTTTCCGGCACTGGCACAGGTGGCTGCGGGCCCCGTGTGGGGGCCAGCGGGCCCGGCCAGGCCCTGCTTGGGCCAGGCCGGGCCGGGCCACGGCCATCCTGAAGCCATGGACCTGTTCCAGCCATGGAACCCCCCCCACTGCCTTGCCATGGGCAGCCGGAGCGGCTCGGCTCTCCCCCCTCTCCACTGCGATAAGAAAAATTCAACATTCCAGCTGCAAAGCTGCAAGGCCGAGGTGAGATTAACCCTTTTATTGCTGTGAAGAGCTGAAAACCTGAGGGAAGAGAGAGAGGAGATGCTTAAAGCTGAAATTCTGTTGCGAAGCTATGATATATCAGAGTATCCTGTTGTAATTTCATGAAGATATGGGGGGTGGAGTGTTCAACTCGTAAGCAAAAGCACCTGCGCCGAGATAGGCAGATGCTGACGCAGCTGTAATTTCATGAGAAGTTTGGACAGGGAGAGATGGAAGTGATGAGGACTTTTGCTCCAAACGGGAAAGGAGAAAACCTCAGTCCCTAGAGATGAACCAGATGAGGACTTTTGCTCCAAATGGGAAAGGAGAAAACCTCAGTTCCTAGAGATGCTCCCAGAGATAGTCCTAACGATGAAGATGATGAAGACCCTTTGCTCCCAGGGAAGGAGAAGGGCCTCTGTTTTTGTTTCTGAACGGCTCAACCTTAAAATTGTACCCCAGAAAACTTCAAGAGTGGACCCTTGAAAGCAGTTGCAGGAAAAGCTGCAAGTCGGGGGAAAGGACTCACACGCAGGCAGAGAGACTCCTCTTCCTAAATGGACTGAACGATATTTGGAAGTGGGCGGCTGTCTCGTTGTGATAATGTTTTCATAGCATGAGCAAGAAGAGACTTCTCTTTCTAAATGGACTGAACAAGGTTATTATGGAAGTGGTAAACAGACTGAACATCTTAAGGGTTGTCTTTGAACATTGTCAGTGGGAGAAGGGAGGAAGGTGGGGGGAGGAGGAGAGTTCTGAAGGTGGTATAATTTTTTTTCCTTCTTCTTTTAGGTCTGTTAATAAACTTCTTTATATTCTTTCAAGTTTGGTGCCTGCTTTGCATTTCTCCTAATTCTTATCTCACAGCAGATAAACAGTAATGAGTATTTTGGACCAAACCACTACACTAAATTGGTGTTTCTGCCCGGTTACAAACCGAACCCGCGACAAAGGGTTATATGTAAACATAAAGCTTAAGTAACCCATTCTGTTTCTCATGAAGGTACCAAAACTCTCTTGAGATTTTGAAAACTAAAATGAGCTGATAATTTATCTTAAGGAGAAACATACAAATTTGCTAACCCCTTTATATCACAGGTTCTACTTTAACATTATTTGTAAATGCAGTTACATATGACAATCTCAGAGCTATCTGAGCGATTAATTCCTTGGGTATTTTATTTAGCAGTTTCTTTCTATCACTGAAGTGTGGAAGAAAGGACTTATTCAAAGCATGAAAGGTAATACATTTAAAAGTTTAATAAAACTTTTTATTTGAGGTACATACAAAGCAAGCTTTAAAACTTAGGCACTATTGATTGCTAAGATATTAATTTATATTACCCGAGACTGTAAGCAAACTGATAATTTTACAATCTTGCTTAAAAAAGGCTTTCAGAACACGGGGTGGTCTTGGATGTTTTTTATGAAGGAGCAAATAATTCATTTGGAGAGTTGCAGAAACCTCAGCAGCACTGAGTAAGCTGTTTCTGTCCTTCAAAGCCACTGATCAGACATATTTTCCCAGGAGAGACTGAAACCCTGGAAAATGTACGCAAATTATTTTTTCACCTTTCATGGATTAAATAAAACCCTGTAGTGTAGTCAGTTATAACAAGTGGGTGTCTCAGGCCTTTCACCTCCAGTGTCCTGCATTTCTGGTGTTTTGAAATACCCTGTTTTGCTTTGATTTCAGGTTCTTTTTTTTCTTGTTGCCTCCTTGACTGACTTTCCCTTCCACCTGCCTGGTTGGAGGGACACTATTGAGCTCTATCATTCTGACCTCATTTCCACATTCCTCACTCATTCTCAAAAGTCCAGGCTGGTTGAAGGGTTAAAAAAACTGCCCAAACTAGTTAGTTAATATCTGAATTGGACCCTTTTTCATACACACACAAGCAAAAAATTACAAAACCAAAACCCAAAGAAACAAAAAACCACTACCACCAAAATAAAAACCCAACCAAGCAACAAAACAACAATCCACTAGCCTTTCTTTTCTTTTAATGAAGCTTCTACAGTTTAAAGCCACATTGCCATCTGTCTGGGAGTGGACTTGTGAATTTTCTGTAGAAGTTATTCCATGCTTCAAAGGCCAGGAATTGTTTCAGTGACACGAATCTTGGTTATGTAAGCAACTCTGATACCTTCAAGCAAGAGCACTTAAGCTGTAATATAAATATATGTATAGTTTTCAGAATCAGAGTTTGAATCTATGATTTTTAATAGGCTTTCTGTTCTATGGTTTTCCTTGCAATCCTATTGGGATGAATTTGAGAGACCACAGACTCTTACCAAGTTGTTGTGGTTGCTTGCTTCTGGACCTTGGGGGGCCCTCACTGGAAGACATGGGGAATTTTTTCCTTCTACAGATCATCAGTGCACAAAGACCACCGGTAGCCATAGTTCTTGGGCAGCCTTTCTAAAAAGGGAGCATATTACAAACACATTGTTAATTACTGATATTTTAGTGGCATACCATATATAAACCAAGGTAGTGCTGAGTTTCTGCTGTGATTTCAATTGTGTTTCCAGGTAGTATAGGAGACACACAAAATACAAAGAAGCTTTCTGAATATTAGCACTGGTTCTTGTGGTACCATAAATAAGAATTTACAGTTATGAGTCAGAGAAATTAAACCATCATATGGACTGGAAACTGGAACAGAAATCCAGTAAAGTCCATGTCATTCCTGCTGTTTGATAAATTAGAAGTTAACATTTCCATACACGGATGTAATCTGCCGAGTGAAATTACTTTACCTGCTGTCAGATATTTTGCTTATCTGTAAATACTGAGTTTTTCCCTATATAATTTGCTATATCTGGATTCTCTCAAGCTATTGTATATGTTCATTTTAGGTCAATACTTGCTGTGAAAACACATAATCTGGCTCAGCTCAAGCTTTGTTAATTACTTTCTGAGCAAACTGTATGGCGTAGTAGCTCATATTGTTTGTAAACAACTCTAAAATGTAGTTAAACCTATTTTTTCTTAAGAAAGTAATTTTACCAAGAGCAAAATTGTCTTATATTTGCTCTCATGGCAATAGGCATGATTTTCTTAATTATTTCTGCAGATCTCTAAATCCAAAGACCCCAAGGAAGGAAAATCACAGCATTCAATTAAACCAGATACCTATTACTAATTTGTTGGTGTTTTTAATCACCTTCCTTTAGAGGTCAGGGTGCTTGATGAGATGACTACTGAAGGTTTGGATATGCACATTAATCTTTTTTTCAAACTGGCAGATTTCCCTCCTCATGCCTGAGGACCAAGAGAACAGGCAGGTGCCGTGTGAGGGAACTCCTTACAGATTTATCAGCACAGAAATGACTTGTTCTAGAAACAGCATTTTAAAAAAAAATATTTAACATCTAAATTAGGCTATATATCTGTTGTGAATCTTGTTTCTGTTGTTTTGTTTGGGTTTTTTTTAAGGATATTACTTAGCTTTCCTAGTCACTGTTTTCTGGCATAGTGTTCTACACAGCCTGAGGATATATCCCAAGCTTGTGGTGTGCCAGAGTAATATCACATGTTTGAATAAATCTAAAGAAGGATGCCTGCTTGAGCTTTAATTAGAAATGTCTTCTTCAGGGCACTCTTTAAAAATATTCCACAGTGAGCACGTTGCATTTCTTGCAGTGTGCACATGTGTTTGGGTGTGCAAGTAAAATCTATTTGCATTTTATATCAGCATTAGTGCCCTTAACAGTAGAATTGTAATCTCCAGGAACTTGTTAAACACATAACAAATAGCATACCTTATATATCCTTCTACAAAGGTACTCTTAACAATACCTACTCTTATCCCCATGAATACTACTTCTTCAATCTCCAAAAACTATCACTTCTCTTTATTTATATTTATTTAGCAGCTGAGGTGGTAGCTCCAAACTATACACACAGCATTTCAGTCTTTGTATTCATACTAAAACGTGTACATTTGGGATCTCTTTGCATTTACATTTATGATCAAACTCTTTTATAAATAAGTATTCTAGATCAAATATTTAAAAGTTGGCTTGGTTTTTTTTTGATAAAAACTGAAGTATGCCTCAGTCAAAATTTTCCAGGCAGCTTCAGAGTTTGACTAATCCTGAATAATAACACACAGAATCAAAGAATCTTTAGGGGTTGGAATGGATCTTAATGGTCATCTAGTCCCAAACCCCCTGCCATGGGCAGGGACACTTCCACTAAATCAGTTTTTTTATAATTTTCCCATTTTGGTGTCAACATGAAAATTGATGTGTTCAACCTCTCATGACACATGCGGTTATTATTGAATTTATTGAATTAAGTTGGCACTTGTATGGCAAGGCCACTGGTTGCAACTGTGTCATTTAGGTTCCTTTCTTTACTTTTCATATTTTTCTCCAGCAAAACATACTTTTTTTTAGTTTGTAAAAACCTTTGGGGCTCAGCATGAAACCACTTACTCATGGGGTGAAAGGTTTTTTTTAATGGACAGGAAAAGCTCACGGTATGAGCATGGTGCTGGTCTGCCTCATGAGTCATAAAAAAAGCAAGGAACTGTAAATGAGGCATAACTTTTTAATGAGTAAATCCTGAGAATAAACTTCTAATATTTGACAAGGAGGGCCAAATTTCACTTTAAATTCTTTATGCATTTTATTTTATAGCAGTTGGTTTTGTTATAACAATTAAAGATGTTTCAAAATTGCAAAATGCAGTTTTCTTATTAATTTAATTGTGTATGTAGTCCATTCTAGTGCTGTGCAGAATAAAGCATCATGTATCTCCCCTAAAGGATCTTTATTGTAGGAGTATTTCCAATGAGATGTAACAGAGCAAGCTAGCAAACCTGAAATGAGACCACAGGCTTCATTCAAGTGATTTTCCTAACTTAGTTCCATGTGCAATGTGTTGTTTTAAGGCAACATCTTGAGCCAATTCTGCCAAAGAAAATTGGAGATCTTTAATTCAGATGCTACATTTAGGAAAGATGCATTTTGGGTTCATAACAGATGCTTCTCTCATTAAAAAGAAAGTCTTCCAGACCATTTCTGATACAGAGGAGAAATACTATAATTGCAACTTTGAAAAATTCATATTTCTGATATCTACATGGTTGTTCAGTAAATATTATTGAAAATGTTTTTTAATTTATTTGAGATGTTTGTGTGATCACTCAGAAGGAGTATGCATGACACAAGATTATACGTGCTCTTATGTAAAGGCCGTGGTACCAGGATATACAAAGTAGATTTTGTGTTTCAAAAAAAGTACAGGATAAAAATAGAACATGAATGTAAAACCATTTTGTATACTTGCCACACTAACTATCTTGAAAGGATTTTATTCTGTGTAACATCTGAATGATTGTAACAAAGATAACAAGATAATGTGGTTTTTAAATGAATGGGATACTTTTTTTTCAATGTACTTACTAAAATGCTCTCAGAAAACCAACAAGTAATGGATTTTTCTCTGACTTAGCTGTGCATTCACCTGTACTGTTGCTAGAAAAGATGGACACAGCTTGAAACACAAGATGTTGTCTTGGACTCGAGAATATGGGTTAATGGATGAGTGCTATAGAAGAGGTGGGGTGTGGAAGTGGGGATTGTATCAGAAGTAATAACCATTCCATTTGGAATTAGAAACCTAGTGTTCATCACTGCCTCACAGATTCTTTTCTTAATTTCATCATCATCAGATATCCAAAACAATGAAGTTGAAAACCTTACTTTTAGTCATGTGCTGGGAAATATTATTTGGAAGTGTACTGTGTTTTGTGCTGGATGCCTTCTGCAGCTCATGCACCATCCTTTACAAAGGAAACATGAATGTATCTGTATAAATTAACCAAGTGGACTCCTCAGTGCATCAGAATTCCTCATGTTTGGGAGAGACTAAGGAATTGTGAAAGGACTTGCATCAAGTTTTTCAAGTATTGAGCAAGTGCTTTCTATTTTACTGTGTGCATAGTGCAGAGCTACCTCTCTAGCAGGTTATTTAAGTTGCATCCTCTTTTAAATAAAGTATTCTGATGAATTAAAATTTATCAGTTTCCATTTATGGGGAGAAAAGAGGTTGCTAATAATTAATAAATAATTTCTTCAGATGAAACATCTCTTACATAATTCAGAAAACCCAAAAAGTTAACTGGTTGAAATAAAAACATTTGAATGTATTCACAGATTCCGAAATTTTATGGCTGCTTAAGGTGGGAATTTGTTTGTGTGATTTTAAAACAATTATTTAGAATTCATTGATTTTAAAATAATTATCCTGAATGGTTTTTAATTAATTATCTTAAGTGGTGCAAGCCATCCAACAAAGATTTATGGTGTGTGTAGCAGATGGCATCTGTTTTCTTTGTCTGCAAGAAATGGTGGTTGCACTTCACTAAGGGTGGCTGGCTGCAGAGCCAAACACAGGAGCAAAACAGGTTGTTTCACTGGTCCTGGCTGGTCTGTGCCATTTCAGGTGAACCAGGTGCAGGGAAAGGGATTTCTCCTCTGTCCTGGGAGCATCAAGATGTACAGGAAGAGCATTCCAGAGCACAAGGCAGTGAAGGCTCCTGGTGTTGGAGCACACCAAGCAGTGCCCAGACTTGCACTCCTTAGAGGCAACAGGGCAAAGGAATCCACGTGAGCAGTTTCAAAGTAGACATTTGTGGAGTTATTGGACTAAGATGAAGCCCATCTGAAATAATCTGCCCTCCATGACTCTGATGGGTGGGGAATAAATGTATTTAGAAAACATATACAGCCTCTGGAGTCCTGGTCTTTATTATTTTTCTTAGAGATTTTTTACCCCTGTGGAAGAAATAGGTCAAAGTGAAAAAGTTGTTTCTGTTGCAAAATTGAGATCATAATTCCAAAAAAAGGAAAAAAGAAAAGGAAAAAAAGGTAGTAACTAACCAAAAAATGGTGTTTTGTAGCAGACTGGTATAGACTAGTAAACTTGAGGGATTTCAGGTGATATTATATTGCTCCATTATTTAGCTGGGTTTCTAAGTTTGTCTTCTTAAAATATTTAAGGGAAAAAAAAAAAAGTAGGAACACTCCACCAATGCTTTTAATGAAGGTAAAAGTACAATAGCATGCTATTTTATATAGTAACATATGTTGTTACATGCTGCCATTTGACTGGAAACTTTAGGCTAGGTCCCCTTTATGGAAAAAAAAAACTTCCATTGGCTCTAAAATATTGGTTCACCCTCATGCAAAGACTTCTTAATCCCTGAAGCATCTCTCTTGTTCTCATTAATCCACTGCCTTCCCCTCTAATGGACAGTGCTGGCTGCTTGGGCTGTAGGAAGCAATCCTGCTGCATCCTGCTGCCTTTTTCCTGTACTGAGAGCTTGTGGGCAGCATCCAAGTTCAAATGTCTTAGCACTACAGCTTGTTATCAAAAAGTTATTGACAAACTGCAAGATCACAGCAGTGTGACTGGTGGCAGAGCTAATGGGATTCCTTTGAAAGACAAAGGTTCAAAGAGCCTTTAGACAGACACATTTTGGCCAAGATGCGACAAGGTTTGATAACAGCAAAGCCCCGCCTGAAGAGTGCAAACACAAGAAAGGAGACGAAATTTCACATTAGGGCGACTAGTTAATGGTAATAATGACATGAGATTAAGCAGTTATAACTCCTGCCTGAATCTGAATGAGTACCTTTGGATAATTAGGTTTGGTGACTTGTGGAGCTCCCTCTGAAGGGGAAGTGTGGATGGTGCTGCCAAGCTGAAGCCTGAAATCAGATGGTGCTGTAGGAAGCCTTTGCTGGCTGGGAACTGGACAGGCTGCCCCATTTCTGCTCTCCAGCACTGGGAGCCTGAGCTTCCATGGCATCTGTTGAAGATACATGAGGCAAAACTTCAGCCTCTGTAATTTATTAAGTAAATACATTAAACAAGTCATGGATGTTGTATGTGTGGAGGAGGAGAAGGGAGACAATTTCAAAGTTCAGCTTTGTACCTTTGTAAATCCGCTGAGATTTATTGGTGTTTCTGTGCATTTAGTGGATGAAGTACATTGTGCCAATGGTTATTGGTCTGATGGATGGCTGACACTATTATTCATTATGCACTTTATGGGTGAGGCTACCAGACAGACATTACTAGCCCAAGAAATGTTACAAGGCTTTTCTGGAATGATCACTCTGCAAGTTTTATAAATTTGTTTATGGTACAAGGCACTAGACTTGAAGCCATCAATAGCTACAACTACAAAAATACCCAAAAAAACAACCAAATTTCTGCTTTCTTACTGTTCCCCATTCTGATTTTATAAGTTTTTATGTGATTGAGCATTATTTTGCTGCATTCCACAGTTGCAGAGTGGTTTTATTATTTTTTTCTAGGCTGGTGGTGAATATGAGGTTCTCTAGGTCTGTTGAACAGCCCTGTCGTGTGGGGCCTGTTATTTGACTCTCAAAGGCAGTGGTTGAATTTGGCAATTGCAGGTTGGATTTAGAGTCGTCTTTCTCATTAAGTGATCTTCAGTATCCACATATTAAAAGTGTATTTTCGGACTAGAAATAGACCTATCTAGACCTTTGCTGAGGAGACTGATTTTCCCTGAACCAAGACCATATTTTTGTCCAAGTACTGAAGAAGAAAAATCTCTCTCACTGCACATATAATGCCAGTTGCAGATTACTGGAAACAGATGCATAAATTTTCCAACATTTCTCAAAAATGAGTGTAAAGTAGCTGTTAATTCAAATTAGGAAAGCTGAATGTTTCTTGTCAGAAGTATGGTTTGTTTAAATAAATTAATCATGCTACAAAAAAAAACCCCAAAAACAAAACAAACAAACAAAAAAACCCCACAAAAATAAAACAACTGCCTCTCTCCAAAATAACAAAAATACCCCAAAAACCTCTAGCAGTGGGTGCACAGTTAACCATATTTTTTGGTCTAGCAAAGATCAGGTCAAAGGTAAGCGAGGGAAATAAAAAAAAGCACTATAGAAATCTTCCATAAAACTAATAAATAGTGAAATAGTGGTACATGTCTTAATATTTTGGTGGCAGAAGTGTATAGTATTAGGTGATCTGGAGGTTTGAAATAGGGCATGTGCTTCAGAGCTCCAAGATACGTTGTTTCTGTAGGATTTCAACACAAGGAGAATATTGTACTTGAGTACAACTCCCACTACAGTGCCAGCTTAAGAACAGCATTTGATCTGATTCAGCTCCTTGACCTTGAGTGTGGCAGTACCAGTGGGGAGCTAAAGATTCCTTGGTGGGCTTAAAGAAGGGATAGTAAACCGCAGCTGCAACTTCTTGTCAGTTCAAATGTATCCTCAGTGACTGCCAGACTTGTTTAGTTTGGTTTGGCTTCGGTTTTTTTCTATTCTGCTGTGATGAAGATGTGTAGGACAATCATATAAAAGTAAGTTTCAAAATAGAAGCAGTTGCCTCTATTGATGCAACTAGCCTTCCAATGGAAATGTTCCAATTTTAAGTAATGCTAAATGAACCAGAGAGAAGAAATGTTAAAACTAAGTCAAAATTGAAGGACTTGTGGTGTTGTGCTAGTACTTACATAGCGTTTTACTTGTTATTTCAGCCAGTACAAAGGCACATCAAATCGTGTGAGCAGATGAGAAAAGCTGAAGAAACCTAGTGCTGATTCCTTGCAAGCAGTGCAGGATAATTCAGGCCCCAGTTTAATTATGCCCCATTGATGGCATAAACTTAAATTACTCAGGGAAAACACATTATTCACAAAGGAGAGCATCCAATAATCAGAGAGGTGTGTGCATTATATTTTGCGGTTTTTTTAGATTTTTATATAAGGAAATACAAGGTAGTCAAGAATATATTTGTCTTGTAAAACATCTTTAATACTTGATGTAATATAACCCCTTCTTACAAACTGACTTTCTTTTATTGAATGTGCATTGGAAGTGTTGCTAGCTGTGGTCTGTGACGTGTGGTTGTGCCAGATGCTGTAAGGCATAACCATCTTACTTTGGCTCTCTGATCTGTTTCCTCAGATCAGAGGGAAATAGATGTGCTTGAAAGTTTGTTTATTTACACTACAAAAGGAGTATTCAGAGGTCAGTCTTTACCAGATTTATCAATCCAGCTTTGTCTGGCATCTTATTATTAACCTCAGCTTCTAGATCTCATAAACTAGCTTGTGTCTTTACAAGCAGTGCATAGGAAATAGAACGAATTTGACTCTCCAAAGGTTTCGTTTTAGTCTGTAATCTGCATGCACTGTGAGACTTCTGTGGGAACACTGAAAGTCTTCTTTTAAAGTGCTTTTTCTATCACAGCCTTGTGGGCTACTATAACTGGTGAAACTTTATGATGAACTAAATAGAGCATGGCAAGAAATGGGTCTAGTTTGTCACTTCACCTCATTTTGAAAGCTGAAAATGAATTATTTAAGCAATGAGATAGTATGGACACTGCATCAGTGCTGATCAACGCACATTCTGGATGTTTGCCTTGTTTCCCATCACATGTGAACAGTACAACAATCAGCACTAATTGACAAGCTAATGTTACTTATAAAGATTTGACAATATTCTTTCTCTTGATGTTTTTTGAGTGTTTCTTCCACTAAAAGTTATAGGTGATGGAAATACTGTAATCTTTTTTCCAAGATGTACAATGATCAAATTCATTCAAAACCAGATGTTATTTGGTAGGCTTTTGTTGGAATTTCTCTTTTTTTTTTTTCTTGCTAATTACATATCTAAAGCACTTGGAATTTGTATGTTTGCAGTTTGAACTTTCTTTTTCTTGTTGCTTTTGTTTTCCTTTTTCTGATATCTGACTTGACAGGTTTTTTATTTGAATTGTGCAGTTGCCTCCAGGGCAGGTAAACTAGCATTCCTTTAGATGGAAATGAACTGGATGAAGCAGTCCTGGAGCACCCCTGATCGCTCCAGCGACTGGGGGCACTCAGTTTGTGTGACCAGACTGGAGCCAGTCTTCCCACACCCAGCTGTCAGCACTGCCTTGCAAATCTTCTCCCTTGGATTGCATCACTTGCTGTTGCTGGCAAAGGCTGTGATGAGCTGACAAGGCTGTCAGGTGGACCCACCTGTACATTTTTTCCTAACAGAAGCATTCCAAAAACACCCAAGGAGCTTTTTAAAACTCTTGTGTTAAGATTTTACTTAAACAGAAAATGAACTTGTGAAGTTTTCAAACACAGAAATTTCACTTGGGTGAAACAGAAGAAATTAAAATCGAAGATTTAGCAAAAAATTCTCTCCCTGCTTGCTGTTTCCTTTCAGAGAAAATTATTTCCTTCAGCTTTGCTTTCAGTCCTGTGACTTTTAGTTGCTTTTTAGGTTGTAAAAAGCCTATGTGGTCCGTTCTGAAACCCTCAGAAAAGCCCACATTTTCATTGTCTCTGCAACATGTCTTTGTGTCTGCTTTTCCGTTCCCTAGATACATATGGTCAGTAACTTCTAGGAAAGAGGCATTTTCCTAGGCAGACTGTAAAGGGAATTACATAGTGCAATATGCTAGAGCAGGAGAAGAAAAGTCTCTTATTAAGACAATGCCTGTGCAATAAAATGTGGTTATACCGATTGTTACGTTATGTAAGATTCCATAGTTGGGGGAGAAATAAGGAATTTATTAAATATATTGTATTTCATACATTAAAAAAGAATTGTTAAAGAAAAAAAAGATTAAAATGTCTGCCTCAGTCTATAGAAGCTCAGAAATGGCTTTGCTTTTATTGCTTCTCAATTTATTCCTGGAGGTGCTTGGGGAGGAAGGGAAGGGTCTGTGCCGAGGGCAGAGCACTCACTGATTTTATATCGCTTGTGCTGTGTTTTGCACATCATTTGTAAACAACCCAAGCACATTCAATGATTGTGGAACATCAGCTCTTTTATGCATTGGCCTTTGGGCTTACTTAATGGAGTGTTTTAGAAAGTCTTTATGTTATTACCATCAAATGTGGACTAAGCCACCATAAAAGTTAGGTTTTACTTGGAGGGAAGCAAAAGAAACAAAACATCATATGCATTGCCCTAGGATCACTGTAATCTCTAAGTGATCCAGCCCTCAGGTGTCAAGATATAAAAGATCCATTCTCTTCCTTCTGGTTTCTGAAAACTAGTTATGGATACATCATGGCTCCTTTTTATATTGAAAACTACACAGTTTTTGTTTAAGTAAAAATTTGTCCTTTCTGAGTGCAAAATCAGTAATGAGCTAAAGTTAAGTAGTCTCATGACAATTGTTCACTCATAGCTTCAGCTAAACCCCCAGATTGTTCTGCTTGTTTTTTCACAAACTCCTGTCATTTTCCTTCTCTCTTATCCTTTTATATCTTTGCTGCTGAAATCTCAGCATTTTTTACAATACATTTTAATTTCATCTTCACTACTTCAAATGTTTTCTCCCTTTCTGCACATCCAAATGTTGACATCATTATGAACTGCATTCCTCTGATCACGGTTCCCTCCTTCCTAAATTATTGATCAGGATTTCCTCTTTCACATACAGTTCATGTTTCTCCTTATGCTTTGTTTATTTATTCTAAACTGCTCTCTGGCTGATCCTCTCCACACTGCTCCCTTCTCTCCCCACCCTCTTTTCCCCGTAGCACTTGGAATATGTTAGTCTCTGTTAACCTTGCAAAGCACAGCCATCCTTCTCTCTGTAAGCACTTTTAATAATCTGTGTGTTTGGCAAAGCCTGTAAGTATAGGCACCCCTTGAAGAACCCATTTACTGCATTAGATGAGGTTTTACTCTGGTTCCCTTCAGCACCTGATGACAAAAGCACTTCTGTCATCTCTCCATGGTAGGTGCCTTCAGGGCAATGGAGTTGATGGGACTGTGAGCTCTGGGCACTGTGTTTGGATTCCTTTGAACTTTTAATGTCACAGTCTGCCTCAATTTCAGCTGATGGCCCAGGAAAAAGGTGGAAAAAGACCAAACACCCCCCCGCCCCAAAAAAAAAACCCAACCCGCTCCTTCTATCTATCTGTTAATACTGTTTTTACAACATTATGGGATATTTTCTTTTGTGAAACACTAGATGAAGTTCCCAGGTTTGTGTTACAGCTTAGAAGGTAGGGGTAGTTTTTTGATTGTATTTCATTTTAAAATTTAAAATTCATCTGAATGTTTCCTCAATTGATTTCTTAGTCAGCATTAGCACTGAACTGGCCTTTGGGCCACCTCCAGATGATTAATTATATGAATTTCCTAGGCAATGTTGAACTAGAATTGTAGAACCCTGCATGTCTGTTTGGAATTTACTCCTGCTTCTGTGTCCAGCAGCAGCAATGGTTCTCTTTGCTGCTGCCCACAAATATCCCTGCTTAAAAATGTGTACTTGTGCAGTGGAATGTTTTGAGTAGTGTGGGTTTCTTTCATCCCAAGACCAACAGCTAATGCACTTCCTAGTAAATAACAATGATAGTTTGTCTTGGCATTTGGTTGATAGTCATAATCTTGAGTTTTTAGCAAAAGATTTTTAGATTCTGTTTAAGTTATATATTCAAGTTTGAAACTTCACCTCAATTTTCATAACATGAGGAGTAGAGTCTTTAAAGATTTAATGTAAGAATTTATCAACCAACTGGTAGAACGGTGTTTTATTGTAGAAATTAGACAAAATGTTATCCTGGGAAAGCCTTTGGAGAGCACAATTTCATTTTTGATATATTTAGAAAGATGCAGTTACATATGCAGGAGGAGGATAAAGCTTCTGTCATTTCTCAGTTCCATATGTGGAGAGCTCTAATGAAAGTGGAGATGCACTGGAACAGATAAACCCACAAGGTTTCTCACAACATTGCCACAATAAGGCTCCCTGAAGCTTCTCGAAAATATCTGAGCTTTTTTGAAGAAAACTTTAGTCTTAGGGGAGCAAAATACTTCTTATAATTGCTAATTGATCTTAAAATATTTCCGATTCCATTAAGTACAGAAAAATTGTGCAGAGGTTGAGATCTCAATTAAGATTATCTTGCAGCAATATTTTGTCATTTAAGTATTAGAAGTTTCATTTGTTAATAGCATTTTTATTAAGGAAGACAGTCTTATAGGGAAACTTATTTGCCACAGGCTTTTTTGTTGCTGTTGTTGTTGTTGTTTATAAGCTGTGCTTGAACTACTGCAGAATTCCCAGTACAAGAATTCAGATTTTTCTTCTTATGGCTTCTTGTCTAAGCAGATCCTACAAGTGAGATATATTCAAGTTCTCAAACAGAATAATATCCATGTGAGTCTGTGTGCAGAGGTCTACAGCAGTTTTTGAGACAATGTGTAGATAGATGTTTCTAATTTTAACGGTGCCTTTGAGCAAGTAACATTTCCACTCTTCATCAGATTGAAGGGCCATAATTTTAATATAGTCTTCTGTACACTATCACATTCTTTCCAATCCATTTCACAGGGAAATTGTCCATTGTTAGAAAGATATTCTTTGCATGGTTTGGTCCATCATTGTCACACTATTAACCTTCAAATATTATGCAAACAATTGACATAAACTAAAAGAGGCAAAACAAGATGTTTTCACTTATTTTTGCAGTCTAGATGACAGGCATTAAATAACATGCTCTTAATTTGACTGACAACAGACCATGAACATGATACTTGCATATTACAGAAATTAACTATAGGAAAAATTTTGAAGATGTCACTGTTAGAAGTGTGTTCCTTTTCCCCTTTAAGTACCATAACAAATGACTGCCTAGACTTGAGCACTGACCTCAGGGCCAGCCAACCTTCCACAGAGATGAAAAGTGTGTTCAGGTCTGCTGGCTGTAGTACTAACCCATATCCAAGAAGATCATCCTTTGCTTTGATAAACTCCACAGGCTAGGCTTTGTTATTTCCTTCTCATACTTTTACAATCAAAATTAAATAAAAATTGAAGCATTGAATACGCTGCTGGAAAGATGTTCAATATATTTAAAAATAGCAGATATTGTTGTCAAGCTCATCAAACCTTTGAAGTGTATGTAGGTATGCTTTGTCTTAAGATAGAAGCCTTGTAAATCCCAGTCTACAGGAATAATTGAGCCAATTTCTGTTTTGCTTGTGTTAAGATCTCTGAAGTTGTTAGAGGAGAAATTTTGTATCGTAGAAAATAAAACATGAGTAAGAACCTAATACTTTCTTCCTGGGTGATTTGCTAGAATTTGGTCTTGTCTTGAAATTAAAGATAACTTTTTCTCTTACTTTTCCAGTTATTTCACAGGCTACCTACATATTTGAGGGCTAAATCTGCCATATAGTCTTTGTGGTCCCATAGGTGACTTATTCTTTAATTCTTGCACTGCTACAGTGAATGCGGTTCTCTTTTTTAAAACTACTTTCCTGTCTTTCCTCCCAACAAAACAACCTTCCTGAAATACCCCCCAACTCCCATGGGCTTCTTCAAGTTCTCTTAAGTCTTCTGTCACAAGAAGAAGGGTTCTGCTACTCTGCCAAATTGGCATGGGGAAAAAATTCCTTTCCTATTGCTAACGAACAGTGTTGGCTCCCTGTTTTATAACCCAGGCTGTTTTGTGCTGTGTCCCACTTTGAGTGTGGCTTAGGGGGCAGGAAAATGGGAGATGGGAAGAAACAGGTCTGAATGGATGTGTATTCTACTCATTTGTCCCCACCCCATAAATCACCTTCTCAGGCCATTCTCTACAGTATGCTTTTTCAAGGACTACCAAACACTAGTCATCATTTTCCGAATGATTGAAGAAAACTGCTGGTTTTCGTTTCACAAAGTGAGTAAAATTTCTGACTGGAAATTCACATCCCAACATTAGATACAGCTGTTTCATAGGCATGTCGAAGGGATTCTGAATGCCAGTGTGTTGTTTGGCAAAAAAAAATAGGTAAATGTGTTTTGTGCTTATATAAAGTTTCAAAGTCCTAAACTAATATATTTCCTGTAAAAAGTTTGTGGTTTTCTGTGCACTGCTTATCAGTGGGTGGAGACCTGGAAAGGCTGGAAATGTTTCTACAGTAAAATATTTTTAATGGTTTTCATTATTTAAATAAAATGCAAGGATATGCTCTAAATTAGGTTTCTGTTCTGCTAAACTACCAAATTTTTGCCGTAACCTGAGACTACCAATTCTAATTGTCACCACCTTATTGCATCACCTTATTGAATTAGTCTTATCTCTGGTACCTCAAAGAAAAAAAAAATAATCACTCTGTTTGCTTTCTGGATTTTGTTATAAAGACTTAGCAGGGAGAGAAGTGTTTCTTTTATTTCAGAAATTCATAACAGCTGTTTGTCAATATTTTGAAATAAGAACAGAGAAAGACATGAAATATTAAAAGTGTTCCAAATCCCATCCTTTCTGCAAGCATGCCTTTGATTTTCCTTAGTTATGTTTAGTCTGAGTTATTTATACTTTTCCAGGAAGAATAATTTAAACATTCATATTCCTAGATCTCAGTTAAATATTTATCTAAGTTTATAAAGCTGTTTCTGCTTATTAGTGAGCTACCTGTTATGGGAGAACAAAGGAACTCAAAAGGCAGCAAATTAAGGTCACAGGTCAGTGTTCAGGCAAAATAGAGCTGGGCTACCAAATGATTTTCAGTTATTAAGCCAATAAATCAGGCAGATGTTGATAGATGCAGGCACTGGGGCAGTGTGTCAGCCTCATGAAAAAATTGTTTAACAGATTCAGGTGATCAATGCTGTCAGAATCTTGCATGTGGAAAAACAAGATGACAAATTAAGCTGTAAGGCTGTGACACCAGAGATTATTATGTGCCCCTTCTTCCCACTCCTCACCACTGCCACCATTGTTTTACATCTCACCTAAAAGCAGAAGCACACAAATAAATAAATAAAATTATGTATCTATCCATTTATGTCCCTTGGAAAGCCCACAAGTGAGGCAGAAGGCTAATGGGTTTTCAGAGCAAATGCAACCTGCTGCATAAGCCCTGATTGAAGAGCTCTGAAGGGGAAGGGAATAGATAAAGGAGGTATTGAATTATTAATGGACTCTATGATAGTGGTCTAATTAGAGCTAAAGAGTTATCACTTTTTATTAATGGCACGATGAAAACAAAAATAACCCATCAAAAGTCATTAGGATAGAAATGCTCCTAAAATTGAATACCTTTTCATGGCAAAAAGTGCTGTATTATATTTGCTTAGGGGAATTTCTGGGGTTTGTATATTGGAAAACATGTAGCCAAAAAATATGCCATTCTTTTTTTCTTTTAATGACACCAGCAGAGTAATCCAGTTATTGTTGTTGAAGGCTTGGGCCTTACTGGCTTCTCAAAGTGAAGACACTTAAGGCTGACAACCACAAAAAAAGTGGTCTCTATTGAAAATAATGTCTTTCCATTCAGTGTATCTGCAATCATGAGACACTGAAGGCCGAGTGCCACGCTTTTTCAAGTTTCTTGTTTTTTTTTTTTTTTTTTTTTTAAAGAAAGGTGTTTAATAATATGTGCTTTTTGTAAACTGGAAAACTAGGGCCAAGCAGCGGCCCTTTCCTGATTTCCCTGATGTGGTGTGAGATAAGCCATTGTCTTTGCAACTGTGCTGGAAAAACATGTGTGTAATGTGACATACAAATTGTCAAGCACTCAGCTAATTTGCAAGCTGTTAAATATCACAAGGCTGCAGGAGTGATGACTTTATGGGAAAAATTAGCTAAGGGAAACAACAAAAAACGTTCATGTCTGTCTTAGGAGATACTGAAAGCCACCCTGAACTGTCAGCAGGGCGTTTAAGATGTTTTCAGTAGTTACTCTGTCAGAGATATCAGATTACTGCTGTTACCTGTCTCACAGATGGACAGGAAAGTGCTGTGTATGTGGGTTTTTTGCTGACAAGCTCTCCCGGAGAAAAAGAAATTGTTCTTTGAATGACACCAATTCCCTGTTTATTTATCTGTCCCTGATTTTTTTCTTTAATGGTCTGTGCTATGCCCTGGCCTCAGCACACTCGGATGGTGGATGGAATCTCTTTGTAGAAGTCTGGAGACAACTGCCTTTCTCAAAATGAAACTAAGTTGCTGGATGGAAAAAATATATATATATATATATGCCAAAATATATTTTTTACCTAAATTCTCCCGCATGTCTTTGGCTTCATAGTGCCAAAGTCATGGTGATACCTAGGTTTTAACTTTTAAATTTTCCTGATTCTCTAGTGCTTAGAGTGTAACTCTGAGGTTTCTTGTAGCTTGCTAATGTCTGCTCACTTGTGCTAGGTAGACATAACAAAGCCTCTCCAGGCCTGCTCTCCAAGGTCACCCAGACCATCCTAGGCCCAAAAAGTATAATCCAAAGAGCTTCTAAGGGGGGCAAGCGGAGGGGAAATTACATCATTGAATTGAAGCTTTAAGTGGAGAATTAACCCTGATATGCAAATGAACCAAACCTATAAAAGAGTGAAGAATTCATGACCTGTCATCCATCTTGGGGTCTATTTTTGTCAATAGCCTCTGGCTCCCGGGGTGTACCTTTGAAGGCCTTTTAAATAAATACCTATTTTATTTTACTCTTGTACAGTCTCTGTGTCTAGGAGGCCTCTTAAGGCATCAGTGGTAGATAATAATTGCTAATGATTTGAGAGAAGTGAGTGAGCAGATATCTTCTAGTTCAATTCAGATTTTTTACAAGAAAATATAAATGGGCAAAGCGTACCTTACTCAAGTGTGCCTTTCTTTCTCTCCTGCATTTGGCTCAGGCCAAACCAGCTGCAGTCCTTGGGTCTAAGCCCCCAGGGCTGAATTCAGATTGGCAGTGCCCACCTTGCTGTGTGGTGTCAAGGGTGAGAACAGAGAGTATTAGCAAACAGGAACGCAAGTGCCTCTGCTCATCACCCACATGCATGATCGTGCAGAACATTTTGCTGTCAAAAAATAGCACTGCTGTACAGGAGTGTCTGGCTGGCATAGCTGGCTTGGGGGGCAGTATTTGCTGCTGCTGATTACAGATGTTCTGCCCCAAACAGCACTTTTTTTTCCTGGTGTAAGCCACAAAAGGGAGCTCTGAAGCATTATTCACACAAGTGCTGTGGTGGAGGAGCTGGCACTGTCAACAACACACTTCTGGTCCTGTGATGTACAAGCTGCTCCATCACACAGCTGTCACACAACTGTCTCTTGGATCTCCTGAACGATGATTTTAGGCTATTTCAGGCAGTTCTATTTCTTCTTGTTTTGTATAGGAAAAAAAAAAAAAAGAGCAATAAGAAGGGATAGAAAGCAAAAATTTATTAATATCATACAGACTTGTGAAATATTGCTTCCTCTGAGATCCTGCAATAATGTATGAGCAACATAGATCAGTTCGTGAAGTTAATTTCTTTCAAGAAAGTCTGTGTTGCAGCAAACTGCATAAATACTCCATAACAGTGCCATTTGCTACACTGAAGCAATAATCATTTATTTTGGTGAGTTCCAGAGGTAAAGTATGAGGGTCTTTTATTATTAACCCCAGTGTTCCCTGCTTAGGCTTCTTTCATCTCTGTGGAAACCTGAAAACCTGCTTTTGTCAACTTTTAATTTTCATATATAGAGGGAATTGAAAAGAGCCAAGTGGGTACCCTAGGGACCAAGACATCACAAGTGATGTATGTTATCATTTTAATGGAGACACATCAACAGTTTCTGAATACACAGTGTACTTACAGTGTACACCAGTAAAAACTGCCTCAAAATTTGGGCTAAAAAAGAAAAATGCAAGTCCTTGGTTAATCATGTGTACAGTAAACTGTCAGAAGACTGCATGAGGCTTTATAATTAAAGGCCACTGTACTTTTACAACAGTGTTGTTAATGAGTCTGCTCTATTGAGGGTCTCTTCTCAGATAGAACTTAGGGTGCTGTACACTATCATTTTAAAACAGCATGAGTACAATGGCAATTTATTAAAATATTGTTAATTCTCTCAATACGACCATGAGGCTAATTAAATATAACAAGTTTCCTTCTGGGATTGGTTCCACAGTCTGCAGGCTGTTCTTTCACCAGATCCTTTGGGGTTTTCCATCTGTGTGGGAGACCAAGAGCAGCCCCATGCAACACAATTTTCTGCACTTGGAGAGATTTGCAATTCCCTGTCAGAGAGGTGAAAATTACATTTAGGTCTTGATTGCCTCCAAGAATGAGGGACAAAAATTCTTGATCTAAAAATTTGTCTTAATGCTGTTAAATTTTTTTCTCTCTTAATACTGGGGATCTGTTTATACTGGTAAGTTAAACATGGCTGCAAAAACATGCTAGTCCAGTTCCTGAGGCCAACTGATGAGAAACTGCCCCTATGTCTCCCTGGTTTAACTCTCTTTAGCTATTATACCCCTGTGGTCAGCTGGGCTCAGCTGTCTCAGCTGTGTCCCCTCCCAACTCCTTATGCAGCTCCAGTCTAACTTGCTGGTGGGGTGGTGTGAGAGGCAGAAAAGGTCTTGGCTCTGTGCAAACACTGCTCAGTGATAGCAAAAACATCCCTGTGTTATCAGCACAAATCCCGAGCACAGCTACAATGAAGAAAGTTAACTGTACCCAGACAAAAAGAGAACAGATATTACCACCTGGCCTGGAACAAAGTCACACCATAGATATTCTACCAGTGAAGGGGTATAGTCATGTCCCACATCCTAAGGGTTTCAAGAGATGCTGTTTAATTTCCTGGTAACCTGTGAGTAGCACCACAGGCTAAAAATGGTCAGTTAACATACTTTTAATAAGATCAGTACCAAGGCACTTTATTGACTTATTAATGACACCTACTTAACCAGCAATCCTGAAACTCTGAGTATTAATATCACCAATTCAGCCAATGCACCACAGTATTAAACGTTCTGGCAATGTTAAGTAATGCCTAGAAATTTCTAGGCATCCTTTCTGTACCTTATCCCCAAAAGCTCTCAGCACACCTACACCAGGTTAGGGGCTCCCCACACTGTACATGCTTGGAATTCTGGGTGTTGAGGTCTCTCAGCCTCCTTACACTCTCTTGCCTTTCTTACCCTCTGTTGTTTAAGCCATTTTGTCTAAGCCATTTTGTCAGGAGGGGCAGCGGGAGCCAGTCCCACAGAGTAACTTCCATCTCTTGTAGGCAGATGAATGTGTTTTCAACTGGACTACACAGCATGAAATATACACAGGTCTAACCTTTCTTTAAAAAACAGTAATAACACCAACATGACAGGCTTGCATTTTAAATGTTTTTCTTCTGAGTAACAATGAAACCCCTCTCTTTAAATGGCTCTATCATAAAAACCTCTTTAGCAAAAAGCTTGAGAGCCTTTCCTTCAACTTTTCTGTATAGGAATTGAAATAGTTCATCAAAAGGAGTGAATACAGGCCATACTCACAGGATTTGGTTTGCACAAATGAGATTGTGGTCAGAGAAAAGCATATTGTTTTTATTTCAATATGTATTTTCTGCAGACTTTGGTCTGGATGTTTATGCTTTTTTTTTTTTCCCCCCCTTTTTTAGCTCCTTATCTCATACTTTCAAAGGCTGGAAGCAATCACTTTTCTGTTTCGTTAACATAAGAGACATTTCTAAATAATGTAGCCTAAATCCTCAAGACAGGCTTGACTAATGCTCCTTTTCTATGACTCATTCCAGTGTTCATGTAGGTATTTCTTGTAGGCTGTGTGCATTTTCTCTTATATTTTTGCTCTAGAGCTGAAATGTCCATGTCTCTGTAATGCCAGGTCTGAAAGCCCTGGTAAGTGTTTCAGGTCCATGCCAACTACCAACCCATGGTTTAATTTCCTCGTACGTCCCGTTGTGTTTTCTCACGGGGGTCGAGCTGGTGGGCCACATTGCAAAGCACATGCATTCATGTCTAGAGATAGGTAAGGTGGGTTTCCTGAACTTGAAAGTTTATAAGGCCTGCTTTAAGTCAGCAAATTCTCTTTTTTATTCTGTTGTCAGGAGCACTTTTACAGTTGGGGTGATGCACTTAATCTAACACTTCTGTAGATTAAAGAAATAGATTGGAATCTCAAAATTCTAGAACTGTTATCTCTTGGACTGTTTTTCTGTATCTCTAAGTGTAATAAAGGTGTGCCACACTTTCATTAATATTTTAATCCTTGATCAAAGCATACATATAGCAAATAACCAGTAAATTGAGTGCACTAGAATAAACTGTGTAACTTCCTCTCGGATTACCCCATAATCTCCAGGCAGTGTTTCTTACTTTGAGTACTAATTATCCTGCATCTTAATTGAACTATTAATTACCCATAATTATCTATTTTCCATGGTAAAATAAAACCATGTAATTATGTTTTTTTCCATGCCTTGAATAGATACATGGTGTGAACAGAAATTAGGCCAATGTGTACTGGGCTAACAAGAAGAGTGAGTTTATTCTTTTAGCCCTGAACTTCTTCACAGCTGTGTAATTTGATTTTAAGAAAGGCAGGGATGTCCCCCAGAGAGGAAACAATCTGCTTTGGGGTGTGAATAGTGGAGGTGTAGTCTAAAGTGTGTGTTTAATTATCCTTACCCCCACGACTTAAGCCTGGGTTAAGGTGTGCAGTCACAGTGCACGGTAATACTGCTATTCCCTTTGTACTGTGGCTTTTGGAGATGTGAAACGCTTTTCACTGCATTTGTTTACAGCAGACAGACAGGGCCTTGAACAGCTCCAGGATGATGTGACCTTTGAAGGGGCTTAAAGTTATCCACCTCTGTCTGAAGCGTAGTAATTGAGACTCAACCTCAGCTTTACCTGAATTAAATCATTAGGCAACCAAAAACAAACCTAAGAAAATTTTCCCTGGAGTAGAATAGATACAAATATTTAGGATAATGCAGTCCTAAACATTGTATCCAGAGATTGGGCATCTCATTTTACAAAGGCCAGTAGATGACATGCTCTAAAACAAATATAATACAGGAAAGTCACAAACCAGATAAAAGGTTTTGAATCATGTCATTCTCTGGTGTGTATCTCTGTTATGTGTCCCATGATGGAGCACCTGCACCACGGCTTTCTAGAAATGACATATCACAAAAAGGTCAGATATCATGCAATTCCTCTGCTGAGGCATCTGTCAAGTCATGTTTGCCATCAAAACAAGGTAACATCCTGAAAGAAAACAGCATGTTTTGCAGCCGTCTGCAGCGTATGGCACTGGAAATGCGTGTCAGTGAAGCAAAAGTCATGCCACGTACCTGCTTTTCAGCTGTAACACGTCATTTGTTATAAAAAGCTGCAGTTGTTTAATTTTTCATAAACAGTTTGCATGTCTTCACATGTTGCTTCATGCACTGGATTAGAAGCAAAAAGCAGGAAGCCTCTTTGTTCGGTATAGAAGTGAACAATGTCAGAAGGCAATGTGTAATAAACACATCATTAGACAAAATATGAGGCCAATTGTCATTTACACAAAGGCCCACATACACCGCTTCAGCAGTGCACAACAATGTTAGTTTAAATAATCCACAGGAAACTGTGAATCAGGCCCAAATACTTGAATTTAATTCTAACTAGCTAGGAGTCTTCTTTTGAAAATCCTTTGTGTAAATCTCAAATAAGCTCTTTCAAAGCCATGCAATGTCCTTGAATGTTAATATTTTTAGTGGGGAATGTACATTATGAAATGTGTTTTAAAATCTGCATGGATACCACAGTGGTAGTAGCACCGGAAATAAACATGTTGGGCAGAAGATGAAAGGCTCAAATTCCTCCTTACTGGCTCCACACAAAAAGAGTCACAGAATTCCGGTGAAATAGAGGCTAAAACACCTTCTTGCTTTACCTGTTTTAAATATTTGCCTACCAGAAGGAATTTAATTTCTTATTTTATCTCCTCACAGTACAGAAGTTATGTGGCTTGTTTTATAGGTCACTGCATCCAAAACTTGGCTAGGTCTTGGAGAGGCTGTTAAAGGTAATGGGTAGGTGCAATTTCTAGTGAGGATGGCCTTTAAACACTAACTGCCTTGATTTTGGGAAGATATCAATTTATAATTGATCCACATGGTGTACATTTAAATGCCTTGAGTGACTACTGCTTTAGAAAAGAAGTTGCACTACATGGAACATTAGTTCCTGTCATTTTGTGCCTTTTCTTGTTTGGGAAAGAAATAATTTGATTGTTGCCTAGAAATAAAGTCATAAAGCTCTGGTGTTTGCAAACTTCTCTCCTTGCTTTTTATCAGTTCATTGCTATTCAGGATTATATTTGTATTATTGCAGTGAATTATAAAGAGATTTTTGTCTGGTAGAAATCAGAACAGCCCAGTTTCTGTGCTACACTCATGTTTTTAATCAAAGTATGATTACATGCACTGTTGTGAATATGTAAATCAGGAAATATACAGTGAGATTACTCAGCACTTTATGACAGCAGAAACTGGAGGTACTGTGTTCCCATCTAGGAATAAAGGCTGGTAATCATTAAGGCTGAATGTTGAATCTACAAACTTTGTGAAAGGTGCAGCCTTGCAATGTGTACATATCAGAAATCCCATAACTTTTTTTGCAAAGTGCAGCAGTATATCAGATCTGTGAACCTGGAAAATCTGTCCTATACTTAAGATCTGCTTTAAAAATTAGCAAACTTCCCAACCCCAAAGCCCTAGGAATAAATTGAGGAAAGTTGTTATAGGAAATTACAGCTTATACAGGAAAAAAAAAAAGACAGTTTCACTTAGTTTAGAAAGTATATTAAATAGCAGCTCTCTTCTTAGTTAAGAGGATTTTGTTTGGCTGGTCCTTCAAAGATGGCAAGAGCATTTAAAATGAACTGCTGACAATGGTAAAATCCCAATGAATTATGAATGTAGTGAGAAATCCATGAACCTATTTACTTGGATAAATCTAGACAGAGCATTTGCTTTTGAGTCCTCACTTCTTTAGCTGAAAATTGCGACACTCCAAACTTTACTTTGGTTCAAGTTCCCTTTGGAGTATAGAAACAGGCTTGTGCTTCACACAACAGCCTGACGTGCCTCGGACAAACATAGATCTCCTCACAGTTGAGTTCTTTAAAGCTTACATTCTCAAGCCAAGAATTCTCTATAATTTTGGATTGATTTTTCTATTATTTCCCAGGATTTATAGTCTTTAAAGCTTTTAAGACTTCTATCTGTGAAATGCTTGATTTTGAAGTATTTTAACCATACTTAATCATAGGTAACACAAGGCAATGGAAAATCAGCCACACTCTTCAGAACATAATGTATTAAGCTGTGAGGAGTATTTTCAAGACTCTTCATGTGGCAGTGTGAAAAAGATGGATTAGTACACAGAATGAGCATATATGGTGTATCCACTCATAATCTGCTGTCTGCTCAGATCCAGCACAGCAAAGCTTTGGCAGCGGGGACATGTCTATCTTTGAAGAACCCAACTCAGGATTTGTTCAGGACTGGAGCAGTTTTTGCTCAGACTGGTGTGTCTGTGTGAGAATCACTCTCCTGACCCCGCTTCTCATCCCTCTGTCTCTGCCTGGCTCTGTCGCCTGCTGTGGTCTCAGCACCAGCTCTCTCCCCATGTGAGATTGATTCCCCAGTGGCAGATGCCAGCCTTGCCTCATGTGGAACCACCATCCTTCAGTGTCTGGCATGAAGGGCAAGAGGCTGAGGCATCTTCAGGCCACACAGTGCTTCACCAAGTCCAGCCAGGACTTCTCATGCAGGCAATGCTGTTGGGAAAAGCAACTCCAGGTGCAGAAACACAGCTATCCTTTGTACATGAAGGGTTTGTGCATTATAACCCACTGTGGCACAGACCTGCTTCCATCAGCTGACCTGTGGCCTGAAGTCTTGTGTTTTGGACACCAGGCAGTTATAAGGGGCCTGAAAGTTTATCTATTAATGTAACTGTGTCACAGGAAACAAAACTAGATTGTGTATTTCTCATCAGTGTTACCTCTGGAATCGGTGAAAGTCTTCTACTTTTGGTCCTTATTCATCAACCTTTGAAAGAATTAGACAGACAGAAACCCTGTGTTTCTCCTAATGGTGTCTGCACTTTCAGAGTTGACTTTTTCTTTTTTTTCCTTCATAATTTCTCCATATCTTCTCATAATTACAGAGAAATCCAGAGATATAAAATAAATGTACCTTGTCTTTCACTGCTCGCTCATATTTTGACATACTTAATGTGAGGCAGAAAACATGTCCTTTAAACTCACTATTTTTTTCTCTCCCTGATGTTGCATCTTGAATCTTAGGGGATAAAAACTAAATTTCCTCATCAGCAAAGAATTCTTAATGAGATGAATTGTTTATAAATGTTTTCATAATTTAATACTCCAAACCTTCAGAATTACCTGGTCTACAGGCATATTTTAAAAATATGCATTAAACAGCTGTTTTTATTCATTTTTTGGTCTTGAGAACATTTGTAGATGCCAAAAGTATTCCAGTTACATTGTCTAACATTTAAAAAAATCTGATCTACAATATTGTCATTAAGTTTATTCCATATATCTGTTTGACTGTAGGATTCCTTTTAACACCTTTTAGTATCAAAAAACCAACAAGGTCTGAATCAGGTAATCCAGTGAAAATAAGATCTGGCTGTATGTGGGAAAGCACTATTAGGTGGGTTAAATTTTAATAACTTCTATTTTGTTGCTTTTCTGGTGTTAACCCATAAAGTTACTGATTATAATGAAGAGTCAGTGATTCAATAATGCTAACAGGTCTTTTTCAAAATTAAAAAATTATTTCAAATGCTTCAAAAGTATCAAATGGTATTTTTCTAAGTAGAGGCAGTAGGTTAGGAAGCCTTCTTAAAGGTGTAAAGACACCTTTACACTGTGTTTTAGTCACTGAAGGGGAAACTGAAGCCTGGATAAAATAAATTGTATGTGCAGGCAACAATGAGCTTTGTTTCTGTATCCAATCTAAATGTGATTAAACAGCTTTATATTTTGGTACACATGAAAATATTAAAGTGTAAATATTTTCCCTGTAAATAGTACTTGTCCTATTATTAACTTGCTGAATCCGTACTGGACAGATACGATTTTCTGCTGTTCTCCCTAGTGTTTCACAGATTTCTAATTGTTCTGCAGTGCACATGGTAGGATAAATTCAGCTTTTAAATCTTTCCAGTGGTCACTAAACTCTCTTGTGTCTTGCTTTTTGCCAGAACAAGGGTGAACTCTGTGTTCTCTGGAGACTTCTCTGGTAGTCTGTGAATCTGCCTAGTGGTATAATTCTGATTCTCTAATTCCCAGCTTTAAATTTGATTAAAAAGACAGCTTAAAATACTTTAAATACCCTTCCGTTATCTGTTTTCCAGATAATGAATTGCTGTGGTTGGTCCTGTAATCAGTCACTAGTGGGAAGAGAGGTGATCTGTGCAGAGAAGTACTTTGTTTCCTGTAATAGTGTCTGAAAATGGTGATTTTCACTCTCAAGACTCTAATTGTTTTGGCTGAGCTAGGAGGTAGCTTTTTGTGAGACCTAGGATAATAATTTTATTCTTCATTTGGCATTACTGGTCCTTACTGCAGAGGCACTGAAGTGTGAACCTAGATGTGTTTGGTATCTTCACCACAGGATATCCTGGGACAAAGCGAAAAAGTGTTGGTAATAGAATCATCATAAAATCATAGACTAGCTTGGGTTGGAAGGCACCTTAAAGATCATCTGGTTCCAACCCTCTGCCATAGGCAGGGATACCTTGCACTCGACCAGCTTGCTCAGTAGAGCAATCTCAGTCTCCCAGTCAATAATTTGCTCTGTGTGTAACTGTTTGGTGGTGCTTTGCATTTCTGAGTTGCTCAGCAGCCAGCAAAACATTAAAATTGGTGGTAAAACATCCTTCCATTCTGTGTTTTGTAAATATTTGTCATTTGATTTTGTAGAACATTGCATAGTCTATGATTCTTTTCTTCTTATAAGCTGAAAAATGGTATTCTGTAGTACTATTATATACTATTACAGCTGTTAAATCACTAGATTGTGAGATCTACTCTGATGATGACTCTGGTTAGAATATCCAGGCATTCAGCTCTAAAATGCCCACTTCACTTCTTAGAGCATTTAGGAGCTTTTAGACAAAGTTTTTTCATGATCACTTTTTTACCTCTTTCCCCTCAGGTACTTTTGCAGTTCATCCTGATCTGAAATACTGTTCCATGTGGGAATGATTTTTGATGGATTTCTGTCTTATTTGTTGTAGTCAAGAGCAACCAGTCTGGGAGGTGTGGAGATGTCTTTCTAAGGGAGACCAAAGAGCTGTGCAGAATATGTTGAGTAGGCATTCCATACAAATGCATTTTAGAACATTGCACATTCTAATCCTAAGGGGCCAAGGAAATGATACAATCATCACACAGGCTTTTGATAGTTTAGTCAGTGGAAGAAAAATATCTGTAAACATGCTATCAAATTTACAGCTCATTGAAAGTGACAGAGAGATAAAAGAGCGGCCAAAATGATATAATCGAATATGGAACATTGCAGGAATGTATAGCATTTAATCTTGTATACACAAATGCGTGTAACATTTCTGCTCAGTTAATGATCCAGTGCTTAAGCCTGAGCGATAATGCGTCATTGCCAGGCACATCTATGAATGTAAAAGATAACATTGTCTAATTAGTTTGGAAGAGGCTTGATTTTTTTTATGTTGGTATTGGTGATGAAAATCTTTTCTACTTCTTACTCTTTTTTACAGATGCTGTTTTCATGAAATTACACGCTTCTAAACTTTTATTGCTATTACATATAGCATTCTCTTTATTGCTGCTTTTATCTGGTTTCATAAATGTAATGGGTATTTCTCTTCCCTTATCCCTTTTATTCTCCTTCCCCCTAAGAAAAAGAAGATAGGAACTGAAAGTATTGTGAAATTGACTTGAAAGTTAAAATCATTCAAATAACTGGTCTTGTCATTGACAAATCTTTTTCTTCCACTCTGGTGCTTTTCATGGTAATTTAGAACAAGTTTCAGAAATTTTTCAATAATAAATACACTTCTGCTAAAAGGATACATTATACAAGCAATAATTTAAAACTGTTCATGACATCAATTATATTTTGTCATGGTGAAATATATAACACATTATATTTTATCAGCACAATGAAGAGATACATTCCAGAATCATAAAGGTGGAAATCAAAATGGTCTTTCCTTTGCCTAATGGCTTTAATTGCAGGATACAATAGAATAAGTTTACTCCTTTATTTAAAATTTCATTTTATCAGCTGTCTGTAACCTGTCACAGCCTGCCCAGTGCGTGATGGTTATACCATTCCATTCAGTTCCACCTCAACAGACTTATGACAATGTGCCACTGGATTGTTTTCTTCTCTTCCTTCCGGAATGGGTAAGTCCTGCATCCTACAGATTTATTAAAATGCTGTCTGAGCTCCATTATGGATGAGTATTAGCCATTAGCCACTAGCTGTCCATCTAAAGGCTTATCATCCATCCATTCATTCATTCATTCATTCATCCATCCATCCTCTACCATAACTGTAATTTTAGCAGAGTTCATAGAGAAAACAAAACTGTTGGAATCTAAGAATGATGGCAGTGGTGTTTGCTTGGTCTGGCATGCACGGTGTGTTTTACTGTCTTGGCTCTGTGCCCATGTAGATAAGCTTTACAAAAGTTACTTTGAAAACAAATGCTTTTGCAAAGCTTCTTTCCCTGCATAGATTAAAGACTGTTTTACTATAGGAACATATAGAATCCTAGAGTATCCTGATTGGGAAGGGACCCACAAGGATCATGAAAGTCCAACCCTGGCCCTGCGCAGAACACCCCAAGAACCCCACCACGCACCTGAGAGCATTGCCCAAACGCTTCTTGGACTCTGTCAGGCTTGGGACCACGACCGCTTCCCTGGGGAGCCTGTGATATGCAATTACTCTTGTGGTTGTGCCTGATGCATATAAATAAACTGTATATATAGAAATCTAACTTAATTCAATAGTTGACCAAGCTGTCCAATAGCCATACTTCCCAGAGGTGACCTGAAATAGGAAACAAAAAACCTGGTTTTCCTCTGCAGTTAACAATAAAGGGAAAAATGCATCCACTGTATTAAATGCAAGGTACCAGTGTGCAAATTAAAACCAAAAAAACAAACAAAAAAACCCCCTAAAAAACCAAAACAACAACAAAAAACCCAAACAAACAAACAAACAAAAACCCAACCAACCAACCAAAAAAAAAAAAAAAAAACCCCAACCCTTCAGGTTTCTATTTCATTTTCAAGGGTTCTTAATCACTTAGGAGCAAAAATCCCATTAATTTTTTTAAAGCGAGAAACCACTCAGGAATTTAAGCACATCATCAATGCTGATGAATGTCCTGCCTCTGGATTTTTGGAAGGGATGTCCCAGAAGGCACACTGGGGGCAGTTGTACCCTCCTAGTGCCTGTAGATGTCAAACACGCTGCCCAGTGGCAATACAGCGTCTTCATTTTAACTCTCTCTGCTTTGGTGAGCAGGAACCTGTTAAAACTATAAAACAAGGAAAAGCCTTGCAATGTTAAATATCCTTCCTATCACAGAAATGCCTTGAATCTATTTAATTTACCAGCGTGGCTATTTCAACACAGCTTTAGAAAAAAACACCCTAGGGAGGAAAAAGGATGTTAAAATGTAAAAAAGTGGAAGATACAGATGTGTTTCAATCAGGGAGCAGACATTAAAAAATGCTTATTTTCATTTTCCTGAAAAGGATGTCTGTATTTAATGATATTTATGAACATTTAATTAAGACCACTATCTTCTCTCTCAAGTGCTCCTCATAACCAAAATTCAGAGTAGCCTGTTCTTGTGGTACATCCATTTATCAGCTTTAGCCTTGAGGCTCTCAGTGGCTCCATCACTTTCAGCTCAGGGGATCATCAGGATTTTCAATGAGACACAACATCACAGAATGTAATGAAACAGAAGAAGACCAGAACCAAAACCACAACAAGCGTACAGCAAGCAGTAAATAATTACCTGCCATGGAATTAAACAGTCAGTTCCCTTGGGGGACACATGATGGGACTAGACAAAGGAGGAAATTCATTAACTATGTAGCTATGAATGAATAAAGAGTATAACAGGTCAAGCTTATAATCTATGATCTTTGTTATAAAATACAAGTATTAGATATTTAAGAGTGTTGAAAGGGTAATTGAACAAATCTTTGAAAACTGGTGTCGCTCTTTGGACACAGTGGTGTTTCCTCACATAAACTGGTGCCAACAGAGAAAAATTCAATCAGCTTAGCAGGAACACAGGAAGTGTATTAGATAAGATGAGAGCTTTGGCAAGTTTATGCTTCTGATCTCTCTCTCAGACACAAGGTTGTCCACATTTCACTTATAAAACTATAAAAAGAGAAAAAAACACCCCAGCAATTTCCATTTGTATGAATAGAAATAACAATCATCAGGCCTTGACAATTATCTTTCTGAGTAAGAAGGAGCAGGTTCAACTAGTTCGTAAAGAATGACTTTATTACAGCTTCATCCTTGTAAATCAGCCAGTTCCATGTCATCCAGATGGAAACTTGAATAGGCAAGGATGTCATGTTTTCCATAGGCATGGATTTAGAGACTGGAGTATCTTCCTCTTAATGAGGAAAGGCTGAGACCTGGGACTGCTCAGCCGGGACTGGAGATGACTCAGGGTAGAACCTATTAATGTATAAAAATACCTGAAGGGAGTGGGTAAAGGGGATGGAGCCAGGCTCCTTCCAGTGACAGGACCTGAGCCAGCGGCACAAACTGAAACACAAGAGGCTCCTTCTGAGCATAAGGAAACACTTCTTCACTATAATAGTGACCAAGAGCTGGCACAGGTTTCCTAGACAGGCTGTGGTGTCTCCATCCTTGGACATACTGGAAAGCCACCTGGACGACTTCCTGGGTTGTAGGTGGCTCTGCTTGAGCAGAGCAGGGGTTGGATGAGATGACCTTCAGAGGTCCTATCCAGTATCAACCATTCTTTGATCCTGATTTATGGTTATGAAAGTTTGCAATGATAAATAAATACTCCTTTTTGCCCCCCTTACAACATTGAAAAGGTGGACATTTTGATCGATTTCACATTTATGAGAATATTCCTCATTGATTTTTTTTTTTTTTGGGTGAATTTAATTTGTGGTCCCACTTCTGTACCTAATAGTTTCAAAGTTTTGAATGCAGTATATTTCAAGAGTGTAGTAATCAATCATTTTAAAGGTTTTGTAAGAATCTTAATGTATGATTTGATAAACTATTACTCAAATATTCACATCCTAGTCAAGCATACACTCAACGCATTAGTAATAATGTATTGTACTAATGTGGAATATATGCCACTCTTGTCTGTAATATTCTTGTTATATGTACGAGTAATCTTTTTATTCTTTATTTAAAAAAATTAAATATGAGCATTAAGTG
Source organism: Corvus moneduloides (assembly GCF_009650955.1). NCBI lineage: Eukaryota > Metazoa > Chordata > Aves > Passeriformes > Corvidae > Corvus > Corvus moneduloides. Next base: position 10,805,921 of record NC_045477.1, on the reverse strand, counting down.
TTTTGAAATTTTGTATCTTGGGTCCAGAATTCTGTCTTCATCTGCTATATTTAGAAGCCACATTTGCCAAAGACACAGTAGTATTTTGATATAAAGTACCTCAAAGGTGTTCAAGGTTAGGCCACAAAAGTAAGAAAATAATGCCTTTAATACTCAGAAATGCCAAAACTTCTGTACCAATTAATTGTAAATGCAAAAGATCCATTTTGTTGGGAAACCTACTGGCTGGAAAAGTATAAACCCACGAAAACATGGACTTCACACTTTTGTTTTGAGGACAAGAGACTCTCTGACACGTTTCTCTGTTGACCAAAAGAGAAAGCCTATAGTGACCTCCAGCATCCTAGAATAAAAAGCAGATATTTTAAATGTGCTTTAACATGACCTCTTCAGAAGAGGGTTGCTTCTTTTTAATAAAGTAATTTTTTAGTAAATTATTTAATTTTTATTGGATATTGCCTTTGCTAGTAGCTATACGATAATTAGGGGATATAGCCTACCTTTTTCTTTTCTTCATAGCTGTTAAAAAATACTGATGTCATCAACTCTAAGGAAATCTTTATTAACAAAAATCTTTATTTACTAATTACCTTCCACCAGAATTATGTGCAACCTAGGCAAGAAAAAAGACACAATTTAGAATAAAATCTGGGTCTGAAATGGAGAGAGAGAGAGGTGGTCATTCTGTTGAACGTTTGCATGCCGCGTTATAATTCCTTCTACAATTCCCATTCAAACATCATTTGTAAATTCTCAAACTGACTTCCCTGATATCTCAAATGACATATGCTAAGCACAACAAGAGTGTCACTGGTCAGGAGAAGATGAGGGGGATAAGTGATGCTCTGCACGTTTGGGGAAGACTTTAGACTGAGATTTGTTTCTGCAGAATGAGCGTCTTAAGATGCTGCAAAATTCTTGTGTAGTGTTCGATGCCAGAAACTGCTGTTGACTTGGGCAGATGAAGACACTGAGAGTACTGAACACCTCATAGGTGTTGTCATGCTTTTCTCACAGAAGTTTTAGCAGACAAAAGAGGTCTCAATCCATTATTTTCATTTACATGAAATCAGTCCTTGTGAGATTGATGGCACTGCAGAGTGAAGTTCTCTGTTGACCTGCAGGTACATCCCTTCAGCAATTCCATCCCAAGCTATAAATGCTTAACCATTTCAGTAGAGGAATTGTCCTAGAAAAGAGGTGTTCTGCCTGAAATTGGCCAACATAATTGAATTGCTTATATACAATTTGAGATCAAATCTTACATATTCCAAAGGAAACAGCTTCTTTGGGAAGGGCATGCTTGAAAGGTGCTAGCAGTAGAACTTTACTTCTTGTGCATGGGACTAAGTGTTACCAAGCCTCCAGTGTTGTGGTGTAATGACTGGTAAGTATATGAGGTAGGACAAAATAAAGAAAATGGGTTCCCCCCCCTCCCCATACCCCCCCAGGACAGTGACACCAAAATCATACAGTGGTGTAGATCAGGTCGATGTAACTATTATATTTCTGCCTGTCTCAATGAGTTATTGTTAAGTAAGGTCCTGCATGTTACTGTTTCTCAGATGTACTATCAAAGCAAGCAAACTGAAAACAGAAGTTAAGAATAATTTGGACCCCTCTTTACTTCAAGAAACTTTTAACGAGCCCTATTTCTGTGATCTTAGTCTAAACAAGCAGCAGACAGAAGTCTTCTTTTTCAGAAACTTCCAGTCTACCTTCTCCAGCATTTGCGCTGTTACAAGAAACTTTCTCTCTTCTTCCCTTAAGCCCCTGGTAGCTTCTGCCTCCCTTATTTTCTTGGCATCCTTCTGTGAAGGTGCTGATTGCTTAGACATTTTCTCTAGTTTGAAAGCCAGCATCCTGTCCCTCTCGGTGTGCACTTCCAGACTGGAGAGCTCACCCCTCCTTCAGTTGTGCCAATTCAAATCTGAAGTGATCTGTACAGAAATAATCCTCCAGAATGCATATATATGTGTGTGTGTATATATATATGCAAAGTTAGAGGACAGATACTCATTATTCAGCTTAGTGTTCAGTACTGCAAATGGTTAGACAAAACTGAAAGGATGATGAATTACAGCCCTAGACTGAGAATAGAACAAAAAAGACCTTGGATAGCTGGAACCTCCTAATTTAGGATTATGTCCAGAAGCTGATTGTGTACCTGTACACATCCCCAGTGTGACAAATAACTGCTGACCCTGCAGTCCAGCAGCTGTAACTTGGCATCAAAGAATCACAGAATGGTTTGGGTTGGAAGGGACCTTTAAAAGTCATCTCATTCCAACCCCCCTTCTGTGGACAGGGACACCTTCCTCTAGACCAGGGTATTCAGAACTCCATCTCCATCCAGCCTGAGCTTGAACACTTCCAGGGATGGGGCATCCACAGCTTCTCTGGGCAACTTGTGCCAATGTCCTATCACCTTTATCATAAATAATTTCTTTCTTATATCTGAAACTTCTGAAGAAGCTCCATGTTTTGGTCCGTTACCTTGATTTACCAGCACTGTTTGCACCTACCAACAGCTGTAGATAAAGGGATAAATCCAGGGGCCCTGGGGAACAGGGTCCAGCAAGCCCAGTCTCTGTTTTATAACACAGCCCTGTTGGGCTAGGCAAGGATAGAGGTGGAGGCTGGGACTGCCCCTGCTCCCTTGGCTCCTTTGACTCTGTCAGGATGAATTCTATCTCTTATGAATGAAACAATTTGTACCATTTGCAATACAGATCAGCTGGCTCTCTAACTTGCAGGCAGCACCCTTGAGTGACATGAAAATGCAGATACTTGGAGTGATGCCCAGGTGGGCAGATATTATGGAAAGGTCTGTGAGTCCCCGCAGGTAATTTTCTGGCTGGCTCATTCCTGAATCGTTGTCAAATCCAAATTCTGCATCACTACTTCTGAAATACGATGGCACAGTAATGAGTTCTAATATAAATAGAGGAGCGAAATGGCAAGAGTAGCTTCATATGCTAATTATCCTGAATCCTGTGCATTCTGCAGCAGGCTCACTGAATATACTCTACACTGAAAATTGGTGATGCTAATTTTATTTAAATATTATGGATTGTCAATGTCGATTTAGGGAATGGACATATATTCTCCATATTTATAAGAGCTATCTGACCCTGGCAAAATAAATATTGACAGCCTTGTAGAAATAGTACCAAAGAAATGACTAGAGCAGTAACAAACTGCATGTCGAAAAGGCTTTACAAAAATAGTCCTAGATGGATTACAAATTATGAGGATGATTTCTGACATTTTATCAAGGCACTGTGAAATATCAAATTTCAGCGGTCAAAACACTTTCACCTTTTTCTGTGCTGTAGCTCAACCACTAAAAGAAAATCTCTTACTATCTGAAGAGGAAGTAAGTATATTTAAAAACTAGATCATAAAGATGGCGAAGGAAGAACAGCTTTTACATTTTTGCAGTTTATAAAAGACTGATGTTTGAGTTGACAAGGATTCTTCAAAGGACACTTCTTTTGAATGCTCAGTGTGAAGAAACCTGCAAGATGCAAAATAGATGCATTGTTTTTCAGTTTTAGATCAAGGCTGATGCAGTGCAATCTTTGCAAGATATGGGAACTTTTTTATTATTACTATGTAGAATAATAACATGTTTGTAGCACTTTCTTTTTCTAACAGGCTCGTTCAAACTGTACTCAAAGCTTTAAATGAAAACAGTAACACATCCCCTGTAAGACTTTCAGTGCTTTACCCAGGAGGTCAGTATCGTGATTGACATTGTTAAGATTGAGAACAAAAGCATGTGTCTGTCTTGATTGTCTCTTTGCCCTCCCCAGAGCTGCTGCTTTTCGTGTTGCACATTGTTTTACTGGTCTGTCATGACTCTCTGGCTGTGGGGGCTGCATTTGTGTCTCACAGCCGTGAACCTGTCAGGTGTTACCTCGGCACGTGATGGTTGTCCTCTTAAGCTCTGCCTATATTTCCCTTAAAAAGCATCACGTTGGAGACATTCCCATGGCTCTGAACTGGCAGAGTAGGAACAGTAGGAGAAATAAAAATCTATAAAACAGGAAACCACAATCTGTATCCGCAGTAATTAGATAACATCAGTCGCAGGCACATTTTCATTGCGTTTTTGGTTTGTTTCTTTTTTTAATGCATTCTTATTTGAAGTTAAATTTAAGACTTCTTCAGTAATTTACCTTCAAGCAAGTGCTGGCAAACTTGTAGATAAAGCATTTAGCTGTAGCCATAAAAACCTGACTGACCTAGCTTCAAGCAACACAGTTGCTTTCAGGAGATTATATTATTCTCTCTTTTAATTTTGAAACCAATGTCCCAGTTCATCCTGATGACTGAGCTGCTGATAAACTCAGGAGCCCTTTGTAAAACAAGAAGACTAACAGGGACTGTTACCCTCAAAATAACTCTAAGTGCTGAGTATGGATATAGTAAACAAGACAGAGCTGTTACCAAAAGTCTGAACAGAAATGGAGTTTACAAAAATTGTATTTGAATGATACAGAGAGGGGACAGGTTTAGTTTTGCTAGTGTCCCAGTCAGGACATCACTAGTATGCTGAAGTCTCTTGTTACTTTCTCTCCTGGTTAATTTGCAAATTAATAAAGTAGCTGAAGGCTCAGAGTACTTTAAGGATAAGTTTCTAAGTTGTGTTCTTTCTGATGCCAACTCAGTCCTCAACTGGCTGGAAATAAGTGTGTTGAAACACTAAGTCATCAAAGTGAACTTTGTGGAATTAAAAAACAATACATTAAAACACTTCTTTGATTGAACATGTTCCTTTTCTGTGCATTTCAATTATTTCTGTTAGATGCCCATGACCTTCTGAGAAGGTTATGATTTTCTCTGTATGTCTCTATCATTTGCCATAAACACAGACAAGCAAAGACCAGTGCTAACATACAGACATTGTAATTTGACCGACATTTGTTCCAGAGCTCATGCCTGAAGTATTTGTGGACTTTATCTGAATTAATTTTACTTGTATTTTTCAAGAGTTTTTCTGATTTCTGCTCCCCCTCTGCTCCTGTTGAAATGCTTCAAAAAGTCAAAATATGCAGTCCTTGACTTTTTGTAGAAAGGCACAAAATTAATTCCTGGGCATAGGGCAGTGATATGGGATACACATCATAAAGTCACCCCAAGACACTTTTGTAAGCCAGTGAGAAGTTATCTGTGTTTAAACACTCAGCTAAGATGTGAGCACTAACTTTTTGTGAGCAGGTAGGCCAAATATTCATTTGCCCTTACCCAGTTTTAGGCATTTTATTGAGTTGTCTAAAGTGAAGCATAGTCATCTTAGTTTCTCCTGTGGAGATAAACAGGCATGAATAGCTGCTGCAGGAAAATCTGCATCACCCCTGGAAATCTAGCCCAGCAGCTTCCATCTGAATTCAGGCACCAGAGTTAAACAGCGTTAGTCAAGGTTATTCTAGACTGGTCTGTTCAGCCTGCCCTTTATCCCCATTTTCTTAAAGTCTGCAGACTGCTCTTTCAGATCAGTGTCTGTGTTAATTCATGTTTGTACAGAGCCCAGCTGGCTGCAGCTGGGCACAGATTAGCCCTGTACAGGGGTGATGATGACAGGGCCAGTCCAGAACAGCAGAACTTATGCAAGCAGCTGCTTATATAAACGGTGTAAATAAGGATCAAGTCCTATGCTAGAAGGTGCTTCCAGTGCTTTTCCAGCCAATTTGTCCTTCCTGTCTGCTGTTTTAGGAACTTGCTGTAAAGGAGCACTTGATTTCTCTTATCTCTTCTATACAGGCTGCAATTAGGATTAGCAGAACTGTTTTACTTAATGTTGCAGTAGTTCTTGTGTACAGCACTCATAGCTTAAGTATAATTAACACTGGATAGCTCCCATTAGTGTTTTTAAGCACTTAAAATGTACTATAATGGCCAAAGCTAAAGTTGTCATTAAAGGGCCACTGCTATTTATTATGCTCATAAAGTAGACACTTTGCTACAGAAAAATATATCATTGGGTTCCATTTAGAAAGCAGTAACAGACAGCAGCATTAGTGATGGCACCCAGGGGAATAAAGGACTGCTTTAAATTGATCCCATTCTTATTCCACACAGGAGTCAATAGGGAAATCTAAAAGCAGGTGACAAATCATTGTGTTGCACAGCATAACTCTGATTAGCTGAGTTATGCTGAGGGGCAGGTTTGCTGTTTTTTATGACCATTCCTTTCTGTAAATGCTTGACTTTTAGTTTTCAGTCTGTGTTTTCTTCGTAATTGCACGTATATTTCATAACTAATTTTTATTACATTCAGCTGACATTGTTTTAAACAATTATAAACAGGGAAAAAAAAAATATACTCTCTTCATTTTATTTTCAGAAAGGGCTCAGGTGCATTATTAACATGAGGATTTTGCAAAAACTTTTGCCTAGAACTGTTGATCAGATGCCCATAGCTGTGAGCAGGTCAGCTTTCTTATTGCCACTGCTCCATTTGGTCCACTTGCTGATTGAATTACCAAGTTTTTACAAGTCATATTTTCTCATACACAGTCATAAAATGCTCCCTTACTTTCATAACGCCTTTTCTCTGAAGAAGTAAATCTCCTTTGCCAACACTGCTCTGAGGATACATTTTAGTCACAGTCCAACTGTTGGAACAAAACATGAGCCATTTATAGCAGTAAACAATTATCACTGAAATGAGATAACAATTTAATGGTCTGAGTTAAGGCATGATTAATGTCCTACATAAATTCTTTATGACATAGCATTGAAGGATGATGTTATGAATGTATAATAGAAAGTCAACAGAATGTGTCACCTTTTGGTTAGTTTCTAAGGAAACAGGCCATGCAATCAGTGTTTTCATAATAATCAAAAGTTCATAACAAAACCATCCTCTATTGTCCTTACTAAATTAAATTTCCAAAAGTACAGTTGTTGGCTTTTTTGGCCTTACTGCCAATTATGCACACAAGAGGTCAATTCAGTTGATGGCATCCCTAGAGTCTTTTTCATGTTTGTGATCCAGGGCAGGCATTTTCCACTGTTGGTAGCTACAGTTAATTTAAATTGCTGTCCATTTATAGGCATATAAATTAGTGTTCTGCTCTTCATAAATGCTTATTACCTACAGCTGATTCTGACTTCACCCTCTGTCTGCAATGTGAACAGACATGTGTTTAGTGTCTTTGATGATGCCGTGAAGATTTTTTGCCTTTTTTTTTTTATATCCCCGTTATACCTTTTTACAACTTCTGTATTCTTAGTGCTTTTTGCCTACATTCTTGGACTTGTTTGTCAAGCTGAGAGATTAAACATTTTAGAAGCTTTGTAGCTAGGGATCAGTGTGCCCCAGACCCCAAGGTCCTCTCCAGAACATGTTCTGTAAATGAAGATAGAACCATCCAGGGGAAGGCTCCTTGGGGAGGGGGGGGCTCATTTGCGCCTCTCATTGGGGAATCTTTGATAGATATGATAATTAGTAAAACCTATAATGTTACACCACATCTTTGGGGTGGGCATTTTGCGGGGTGCATTTCAGTGCATTTGACCCGGACATGTGCACCTAAGGATCCTTAAAATAAATACCAAGGTAAAATACCTTTTCCCCTTCTAACCGTGCGTAACTCTTGATTTTAAGACCAGGAAAAGGCATCACTGAAACTCAGGGAAACAAACTTTGGAAGCCCAAATATAATTTTCATGCAAAGGTTTTTCAAAATGGGAAGTCTAGTATTATACCCCCAAATTATTTCCTGTAGCCCAAAGAATGTTTAAAAATCAATAAAACCTGTTGGGTTTGTAGCATGTTTTAAGAGTAAAGCTTTTTTTTTTTTTTTTTAAGATTATATTACAGCAAAATAAAGTCAGTATCCAGTTTTACTTCATAATTTTGAGTATCCCTCTTCTTCCTGCCTACATATATATGTATACATATACAAAACGAACTGTTAATATAGTAACTATTTCTTTTTAAGGGTTTGTGTGGACCATCTTGCATCTGACCTCTGCTGAAGCCATATGGAGCCCTCTGCTGACTTTACTTGAGTCTTGTCTGTCATGCATGGCAGGAGCAAGGACACCTTGTCTTTCCTTTCACTGAAAATTCTTGTTTCATCTAAAGGATGCACAGAGATGAGCAAAATCATGTGCTTGTCCTACTGCCATGCTGCCATAGGAAAGAGGGAGGGAAAAGTAGGATTTCTTCTCCTGAATTTTTTTTAACTGTGGTACCTACTAAACATATGAAAATACCCATCTATCAGTTTTATATGTACATAATTATAAAACATCTTCCCCAACTCTTATCCCTACTGTTTCATCAGACTTGTGGTATTTTAAGATAGCCTAAAGATTGGTTTAACTCACTTGTTGATGATTCCTTAGGTTGGTCCTTGGGTGAACAGACAAAAGGAGGCAGAGCCAGAGCATTATTGTGTTACAGATATTCTCTGGCTCTGGAACAAGCATTTAGGGCCATGGCCAGAAGGCAAATGTGGAGCTGGTACTCTGAAGTTAAGAAAGATGAAAGCCACAGTGTAACATGAATAAGAAAATGGCATCATCCTAATAAGAACATAGGTAATGGAACACATAGAGTTACAAGGAAATAGGGAAAAAAAAGAAAAAAGAAAATGTAAAAATAAAGAAATACCTATTTTGTTCCCAGACCCTGTGTGACTGGTAAAATATTCCGTCATTTTCAACTGGATTTAGTCCAGCAAGGTATGTTCCCAGAAGTAATAACTTTTGATAGATAGACTAAGGGTCATTTTCCTTTGGCATTTACAGAGATCATGTCCTAAATAAACAAAACAAATCACTATGAACAGTTTGATACTTTCATACTTTTACAGTCTGTAGTGGTTTGGTTCAAAATATCCATCCATTACTTACTTATTTTCCTTCTGTGAAATAAGAATTAGGGGAAAGCAAAGCAGGCATAAACCTTAAACAGTTGCAGTACAAAGAAAGAGTTTTATTACTAACAGACTTAAAAGTAAAGAGAAATAACAAAAAGTTAAAGCAGATCCCCTCCCCCTTTCCAGCACTTTCCTCCTTTTACCCAACTCACACAAAGGATAACAGAACATGGGATGTTAGTCAGTGTTGCAGTTCTTGAAAAGTCTCTTTCATATGCTTAAGGAAAAAAGGGTTTTCTTCAGCTGCACATGGCTCCCAAACTAACACCAACAGCAGACCCGCCCAGAAAGAAACAATCTGCTGTGGTGTAAAACTAGTCTCTTCCATGAAAAATCTCAGTTCCTTCACACTGCCAAACATGGGTCATCACATGGGGTTATTAATCTTTTTAAGGATGAGTTATTTTGACCTGAACAAAGGCTTTCTTCGCCACAAGTCTCTAAAAAGCCTCTCAATGCTTCTATATAGCCTGGCATAGGCACTCTTCACAATTTCCATGGGCCACATGTGAACTCTTCATCCTGCCATGTACTTCAAATGGATTAAAGAGACAGTTTGTGATATTACAGTTTCTTACCACGGCATGCAAGAAGGTTTCTTTTAAGCTGCGCGCCAGAATCGCGGCACCGCCCTCTTTTCTCCCATCGCCATGCTCAGTTCCGTCCCACGGGACTCACTTCTCTTTCTCTCTGGCTCTGAAGCCGCCATGTTGAAGGGTGCTCTTGTTCAGGCTTTACAGTGGGGAAAGCCTCGCTCCCTCTGTGCTGCTGGCTGCATGGTGTCCTCTTCAGTTCAGCACGAAGTGTGCTGGCTGCAGACAGGAGGCTCTGCCGGCTCCCGTTGGCTCCGCCGGCTCCGCATGGAGAGGAGAGGATAAGGACTCGCTGGTCCCAGGAAGGATGGGTTTAGCTGTGAGCAGTCCATGGCTCGTTTTAGCTGCCTACGGCTCTGGGACAGTCCCCCCACCACCAACCCAGGGTCCATGCCACGGCGTTGGGAAAAGGTGGGGACAGGGGCCCCAGCCCAGCCCGGCCCAGCCCAGAGGCTCAGAGCCCCCCACCTTCCTGCAGGCAAGCTGGAACGAAAGGCAATTCCCACGTTTCCATGTGGTTTAAATATGTAAATTGTGAGAAGTGTCATTAGTCTAAAAGACTGTCCATCAACTCAGGTTCAGCCCACTACACAGTCTAATGGAGTGTGCTACAAATCTGAAAGTAGCCACAGTACTAGTGTAGGCAGTCATTTATTTCTGCTGGTTCTGCCTGGCTATTTATTAGGAATTTCTCAAACTTGAGTTAGAAACCATTAAAAAAAAAAGGCTAATTGATAATTTCTAATCACAGCCATGTGAAGCTGTGCTGCCTCAAAGAGAAGAACTGAGAATACCTATTGCTGTATCGATAATTCATCACTAGGATATAAAACTCATCAATAAACTTTGTTCTACAATCCCAGTAGAAACTAGGGCTACATAAAAGGTCAGTAGCACACGTATCTTCTAGGACGCAGATACATGTAACTTTGGTGAAGCAAAAGTAAGACATAATATTTTACAGTTTTATTTATTAAGTCATTAGTAATTAGTAAAGCTAATCAGAACTTGTGTTTTCCCACTGTGAGTTTGTGGTTTCCTTTTAAAGTTGATACTTTCTGTGGGGAAATGACAATTTTTACATGATTGTTTTGTTTCTGTTTCTTTGAACTGAAGTTAAAAGTCTGAATCAGTTTCACTTGCAATTTTCTACTTGTTGGGGCTGCCAGAGTGTCTCCAGTGAGCTACACTCAAGTCCATATCATTCCGCATAAGGTTCCCAGCTCTGCTACATCTGTCCTTTGAATGAGGGAAATTAATCTGTTTTAAGATGATGCAGCGTAGATGTCATTTGATCAAAGAGCCCAGCACATGAAGAAACAAGTGAGCACCAAACTCTGGATGTTCTGTGGTACTAAACTGATTCAGGAAAAAGTATTGTGACATGCAAGATTTCTGAATTTCTGATTTAAGAAAAAAACACCTTTGTGTTTGGTCTTTTTGTCCCAAATTGGGGGTATAAGACTGAAATTTCTAGCCTCAGTTGGTTCTTTTATAAGAGAAAACCGGGAATGTCCAGTTGTCTCTGAGATAAAGGATGAAAGTGAGCCTACATGACATTTAGTTAGGAATTCTTTTTTTTTAGCTATTTTTGACACATAGGAAGATGATATCTCAGTATCACTGCAACACTGTGAACATGCAGTTCGCAGTGTTGCAGTAAAGACGTGCAAGCAAAGAGTGCATTTAGAGTTTTCTTAGATTCAGGATGGGACATATTGTAGACAACATGTAAAAATTAGTCCAACTCAACCCATTTTGTTTCGGAAAAAGTGTTGGGCTCTATCTAATCTGAAAGGAATTTAAGTTATTAGGAGCCACTCTGTCTATTGATTACTTTGTACTTTTCTAAAAAAAAAAGTGTGCTGGAAAGGCCCGACTTTCTAGCAGTGTCACTGCTTTCCTCTTCTGGCAATTGCTAGAAGCCTTCATTGTTTTTAGATGTAACTCCAGCCCAAAGAAAATCAAGTTTTGCCCATCTCAAAAAGACTTGCAAACAAGTCTTTTTTTTCAGTCAGTGACAGATTATCACAGGATAACCGACTCTCTGGTGTTAATGCCACCTCATACCTCCTATTCCTGCCTGATGAGCTCCACAGGGCTACATTTCTGGGCTTCCTAGAGATCACCAGCCTGTGTCAGTGGGGTATCTTGACCTGTGGGAATCCCTTCTTCCTTATCTGTCCCTGGATACCCGCTCCTGGGCAGGCAGCTCTGTTGTACCTGAACAAGGGCAACAGGGAAATCAGTGGCCAATTCTCAGTGGGACAGACCAGTTTCTTTCTTCCCCTTAAGGAGCACCTTTCCCTTGAGGAGCACCATTGAGTTTTAATTCTGAGTTAGGAAGGGTTTTCCCCAGCCTTCAATTTCTTTTTTCCAAAAATGTCTCTTCTAGATAGTTCTGGGTATAATCCTCCTTTTCAGCAGTGCTTTCTCCTCTGCGACTTGGCAGTTTTGTCAATCCTTTTCTGGCAGAGTATCCAAGAGTTTTTTGCAATCACACAGGCAAGAGTGAAATATTTCGGGTGTGTTGTTCTTTATTCTTCTCATCACATCCTACATTGTGACAATTCTATTTAGACAATGAGTCTACCTGCAGTCCCAATTTTTTGAAAGGCCGGGATAAAAAGCAAAAAACAAAACAAAAAAACCCCACAAAAACTAAAAAACCAGAACAAACAAACAAACACAAACAAACAAAAAAAAACCAAAAAACCAACCAAAAGAACCTGAAAATAAAACAAAAAAACCCAAACAGAATCAAAAAAACAAAAACAACAAAAAGAAACAAACAAAACAAAAAACCCCACCCAAACAAAAAAAAACAAACAACCCCAAAACCAACCAACCAAAAAAATCCCCCAAGACCAACCAAACAGGAATTATAAGTAGGAAAGAAAGCTACACTTCTGATTTCTTATATAATTCAATTCAGTCCCCAATACTTTTTGCCCTGATTTTCTGTCTCTCTTGAAGAGAGCAGTGAATAAGTAGAATAACTGGAGTTTCCTCATATTTGTCTCGTTTCCATCAGCATAAATGGACTATGGTAAAAATAATTTTATCTCTGATGAAGTCAGTAGCAAAGTTCCCATGGTGTTGTACAGGGCCAGGATTTCATTCCCCTTGTGTTTCTGGGAGAAGGTAAAAAAGGGTGGTGCAAGGTATTTTTTTTAAGGTTTGACCAAACAACCTTCTAAAGTCACCTGAAGTCTCCTGAAGTCTGTTGGGCTACTGCTGAATCCTTCTAAAAATGCTTTCCAAAGAATATATTAGTTATTTTTCATTTCTCTATTACTGTATGGAAAGGAATTCTAATGAGAATTGTGTGTTCCATTCTCTCAATTATTCTTACAATGGCTGAATGTTAATATTGCTGGGAAATGAAAAATCGAGTTCATTCAGTTCTAAGGCTGATTTTTTTTAGTTATTTATTAATTCAGATGTCCTGAACCCATAGGAAACCATATTGACCCTTCTTATTTTGCCTTCAAATTCATATATATGTGTGTACATTTAGTAAGGGTTCTTTAGGGATGAGTGGAGTCTGTGAGGTCCTTGTGCTGTAATGTTTCTTTTCTGACAATATTCTCAAAAATGTATGTTCACAGTTAATTCTTCAATTAGACAACTCTAAAAAAAATCCCCAGAGTCTGAGAGAACGTGTGTTTATAAAATCACATATATCCTAAATACTATGGGTAAATACAGTGATATTAAGTACTCAAAAGCAACAGGGGTTTCATATGCCTTGTCTGATTCTGTTTGAAAATTAATTGTTTTCCTTTGTTTTTGTACATGAACTTCGATTTTGCTTTATTTAACTGCCTGTATCTTGACCTGTGAGTTGGTTTGTAATTCATACTATTTTTCTCCACTCCCCATCCTTCTGAGGAGGGGAGTGATAGAGAGGCTTGGTGGGTACCTGACATTCAATCAAGGTCAGCCCACCAAAACACATAAAAAATATTTTGTAGGCTTGGTTATCCAGTGTAACAATGAAGGATTTGATACATTAAATAAGCATTTTTTTCAGTGCATAGCAGTTCAAAAGTAAAATTTATTCTTCTACGAATGGCCTGTAAATTGCTGAACCACCTCATATGGCCTTGCTGGCATATCAAAGGGAAAATATTTAAGCATTTTGGAGATCTAGTTATTTGTCCTTGTGATTATCTCGTTATCTGCCTTCCTGGTTTATTTCCTACGTTAGTCTTAGACACTGAGATTCTCTTTTGATCACTGCATCTGTAGAAAAGTGAAGCCAAAGAAACACATGTGCTGGGGCTCCCATTAGGAATAAAATTAACATTTTGGCATGTACTTAGTAACTGCTGTCGGTTGTTGATGGTGGGAGAGCCTGAAGAGCATAAGGATCTTGGGCTGTGCTCTTCTCCTGACAGCAGTTCCAACATCTGCAGAAAGCATTTTAGCAAGAACTAGAAAAGTGGAATAAATAATAGTAAAATTACACATATGGTGTGAAGGTGACACAGACAAATATGTTTTCAGCTCTAGCTGTTCTATTTCTGACCCACCCTTTTGATGACTAACTCAAGTGACAAGATACTGAGCAAGAGCATATGTGATTATTATGCACCATGTAGAGTTCAGAACAAAGCATAAATAATTGCCATGCAATATCAATTTGTTTGATCTAGGAATCAAATCTTCACCAGATTGTCTAGAGCCTCAGTGTAACGTTGAATGGTTTTTTAGTACATATTATCTAAAAAAGCCTCATGTCTCTGAGAGATCAGCCTTGGCTGGTGCACAGCTCATGCTGCAGGAAGCAGTAGCATGTAGAATAATTTGGCTGTTATTTGTAAAAATGGATTTAGAGTGAGGCTATTCCTTTTTATTTCATCTCTCTTACTGTAATGATCTGAAACTTCTACTCTCTCAGTATGAATTAGTCCCATTTTAGGAAAGGGTTTGTAAAATGCACTTAATATGAAATGATTACCTGTATATAGAAGCTTCTGAGATCTGTCTTCTGTTGTATGTATTTATTGAAAATTGTGCTATCCATCTTGACAAATTATCTGCTTTTGTTGCTAGATACTCCTGACAGATTTTTTTTCCCACCCATTTCATTTGTATCAAGATCAACAATTTACCAGCCCATGTTACTTTCATGGAGGTAAGAGAAACAGAACAAAAGCATGAAAGGAAACCTGACTGGTAAATTTTCATCATCAGTTATATCAATGCAAAATTGTTGTTTATGATTTCCTGTCCTATTTTTTCACCTGCCTTTACTCCTGTCCTACTTTTTTTACCTGCATGTGCTTTTCTCTCACTCTACTGCTAACAATGCATATATTTTGTTCTATCGACCATCTTTTACAAACATTAACACTTTATAAATTTTGGCTTGACAGCAGTCCACTGACCACCCAGGAAAAAAAAAAAGTTCCAGTATCAGACTCACTCAGAACATACATACAACTTAGGGGTGGATTTTCCAAAATTTATTTTTGTTTAATAAATAATTAGCATTTTTTTGGGGCGCAGACATATTTTCCAGGGTGCAGTAGTCTCAGGAAGGACTTGACAGTAAAAACTCCACCAAAAGTTCTGAATACTCCTTCATACAGCACTCACTTGAAATGCAAGAGTCTGCCTGAAGCCAAAGTAAACGTACAGTCACGTTCTCCTCACAAAATTTATTTACTTTGTCAGTCAGGGCAAATCTCTCATTCTTGTCAAATTACACAGTCCCTCTGGCAGGCCACAATAGCCATGGTGACATTATCAATATTTTTAAAAGGTCATCTATCAGAGGAAGTGTGTTGTAGGTAATGAACAAGGAGGGAAAGATAACTGCTTTGTATACTCAGAGAATTGAAAATGTTACAAAAAGCTTATATACCTTAACAACAAGAATTTGGTGTATTTGTATTTTGCAAACCCTATCAACATCCACATAATTCTAATGTTGCTAAATAAGACAGTTATTCTTTTTGCCACAGTCTTCTGTCTGATTGGTATTGGTCTCCACGTGCAGGAAGGAGGAGTTCAAATCATAGGAACCATTTTATTAAAACAAACAAATAAACAGAAAACTGGTTTGATTTTCAAAAAAACATTTTATTTAAATGGGTGTGTGTCATTGTGAGTACTTGCACTTTGTTATCTGGAAGCAACTGAGTTTTTCTAGCTTTCATTTGTCTTAAGCTGATAGGGAAGAAATCTAACAAAAAACCATCCTTGTTAAGTCCTCCAAAAGATCCCACTGCTACTTTGCTGTTCATAGAAAACTGGGAAGTATGTCTGGTGCTTTACAGATAAATGTGATCAGTTCCTGGCTCCAAGGAGCTTACAGTTTAAACCTCAGAGCTTGGGTTTATATATCAACTATATAATCTTTTATTTGTATGTATTAAGGCTCAAAAATTGAACTTTGGAAAATTTTCTTTTAAGGTTAGTAATTATTCTAGTAGATATAAAATGTGTTTTTTCCTAGAAAATGGAAGATAAGCCAGATGAAGGCAAACTTTTTTTTTTTTTTTTAATTTTTCATGTCCAAGGAATGGAATCTCAGTTAAAACCTGTGATTTCTTTTGTGTACATGAAAACAGCAAAACCTTATCTAAATTTCAGTCCAGAAATTTTGGAGCTTTTTAGGAAATTAAAAAGGGTCTTTTTAATTGGAAAATCCACATCTGACACCAGCAGTTGTTATCAGCACTGCATGTCAATGCTGTCAAGGTGTTCCAAGTAGTGAAGAAAATGGGGGAGACTTGCTAATTTCTTTATGATGGCTCAAAATCTCACCGCACAACCACTTTGATAAACAAAAGATCCCTACCTGAGATATGGCTGAATGAAAACCGCCTTACGCTCTGATTGTTGAGAACTTGGTTTCTTGAGACTCCCTGTGTGACCCAGGAAGACTGGGAGCAGAGAAAATGTTGATTTTCAAGTGTGTCACTGTGGCTGGGCAGTGAGGGCTTCAGCTGTATCAGCAGTCATTTGGCACAGCAGGAGGAAAGCAGGATGGGGGCTTTGGCTGGCAGTTCAGGTTTACTCAGGCAGCAGCTCCAGGGCACTGCTGCTGATGGGGTAATTTCACCACTGAAGTTTGTGTTTTAAGCTATAGAGATGGTTCGTTAACAACAAGAAACTCCAGCTCACACTGTGTCTCTTGCTTTCTCAATAGCTTGACTACGGAAAGCCTTTGGCACTGCTTTCTTAGACTGAGATTCCCTGCTGAGAGTCAAAATGCTGCTGTCCCTGTTTTCTGTCATTGTCACTGGTGCATATTTACATGTTGACTCAATGTCCACTAAAGCTTATGGACAGGCTCTGCAGTGTTCCCTTGCTTTTGCATCAGGGAAAAGACAGCCAGCACTGGATCTTCATGAGCTAAAAGAAAATCAATTTTAATTCCACAGGATGGAATTGGGGTAGAAAAGAGAAGTCATTATATAGCCTTGCTTGCTCCAAGGCTAGTGATATGGAAGAAGAACTGAAAAGAAAAATTTTAACATTGGATTGCTGTCATTGTTATAGGTATCCACCTTACAGTGCATTCCCTTGTTAACCTAACAGCTAGCTGGTGTTGGTAAGTATCTATATTTTCTCATGGAAAGCAGTATAACCATTATTCTGGTAGACTAATAATGCTGCTGCTCTCCTTCTCTAATTAAAACTAGTCACCATAAAAGAAGGCAGTAGGATACCACAGCATCATATTTTAAAGCTACTGTGAAATACAGGCCTGTAAACTTGATGTAGTAAGAATAAATGCATATAAAATAAACACTAACATTTAACTATAAGGCAGGAAAGAAAACTAAAAGCTGTGAAGGCAGCCCAGAAGCTGGGCTGGGGTTGGGGAAGGGGCCTCACTCAGCTGTGGGCAGGGACCTGGCTGGGCCCCAACAACCTGCCCAGGCTGGGGTTACGGCAGCCTTGGTTTTGTAGCAGGGCTGCCCAGGGGTGCCTCCATGTACTTGTAGCCTCCTTCCAGATCTTCCTGCAGGATCTCTAGGGCTGGCTGAAGTGCCTCACACAATCCTCTCCACACCACCAGCCCTAGCAGAGGGCGGCCAGCATGCTGAGGGACCTTATTGCCTTCAGCCTGCCTGTGTACCTTGGATTTTAGCATTCAAAACAGTTCTGGTTTGAGCATTTTGAACAGTTCATTCAGTTGTCTCCAGGAGCCCCAATGTATTTCTGCTATGGGTACCATTGCCATATGTGCAAGTCTGCATCTTCTAGCAGGCTTTTGAGATACTTCTTATGTAAAGATATAGTCATGTGTGCAAAGACTTTTCATCATAAAATTTTCTGTAGAGTTCAAAAGTCTTCAACTCAAGGAGTAACAAGCTCCATGTGCAACTGTCCATTCATACTCCGCTGTTCTGAGCTGACAACTTCCCACCAGAGAAGCTCAGCTCAAAATCTGAAGACTTCTTGGGTTGTACTGAAGTCCCACAGGCTTCTATCTTAGTACATGCAATGTTTGGATCTTACCAAAAGACACTAGTAGACACATTTGGTCTTATTTTATTCTTATTGAAGAAGAGGTGAGCTATTAAAATACAAGGCATGTTTTCAGATGCCATGTCAGGTTTGTACCTTCTAAGTTGTTTGGTTTGTGTGCATACTATGAATTAACCACAGTGGGTTATGAAAGGGCAATAATCAGTAAGACAGCTCATTATCTAGGATACTCATAATTATCGTGATGCTGGTACTAATGTATTGGTTTAACTAAAGCATATTAAAAAAAATGTCCTAACAGGACATCTCATTATCACCCTTATTTTTGCTCTGAAGTTTTATTAGAAAATCATGCTACTCATGTGAACTACCACAACAACAGCATTATCCCTAGGGCACTTTTTCGTATCAAGGTTAATTTAAAGTGATTAGCGTGAGTGCTACAGATGTTGCTATGGGAATAGGAACCTCACATCTACTATGATGGACATCACATGATTGCTGTTACAGCTCCAGTATGATTGGATTATTTGTTTTAATGTCATGCAAAATAAGTCACATGATGAAGATCAGAATCTCCTCAATAGCATTTCATATTCTGGAAATCAATCACCTTTTCTCTATTTCTCAGTGTATAAAGTGCCTGAAGAGCACATAAAACAGATGTCTTTTGTTTACTGCTACTTGTATCTGACTGTTTGTCTGGTAAAACCTACCACTGGTGACTAAAATATTCACTTATTTGAAAAATGAAAAAAAACCAATTAATTATATTTTACCATAATAAGAGGAATTTTTTTAATAAGCTGGAATATGATTTTAGCATGAACATAAATAGATTGAATTTTATAATAAATCCTTACACTGAATGTGTTCAAAGTCATGTAAGGATGGATGATCCCTATGCCATTGAAGTCAATGAGAAGCTCTTTATTTGCCTCAGTAGGTGCATCTAAATTCTCTTCTCTCAATTCAGCCACAGGAGTATTTTATTATATAGTATTACAGTAAGGAGAAAGATAAAAATGTTTTCTAGGGACTCAATAAGGACAAAAACTAACAGATAGAAACGTGGCATATTCAAAATACTCATTTTAATGTATTACTTGATAACACTTTACTCTCACAAGTGTGGACAAAAGACTATGATTAATAGAGTCTTTAGCACTATCCCTGATGAAATGGGATAGCTTTGTCATCTACAGGGGGATGCTTTATAGTCTGTGGGGTGCTGTGTGATGCCACTTGGAGACACTTTTCTCTCACTGGTGACTGCATAGGCAATGAAAGCTCCTAAATTTGGTCTTCTAAATTACATCTAGAACACGCTCTAAAGCAACTTCAAGTACAGCTTATTAACCTTTCATTCACATTCCTCTCTTGTGATTATTGCTATGAGTAATCTTTGGATTTTATATGTGTAATTTTCTTATTTCCAATAAAATAGAAGCAGTTGATTGGGAAACAACTCTGAGTGCTGGCTTTACTTTCCAGATAATTTTATGTCTTTGTTATGTGATGTGGTTTTAAGCATGTTAATGGTATTCTATACAGGCTGATGCTATACAGAAAATTAAGAAAAAAAAGGAAGAAGTAAAGAGGATTTTTGAACATACTGAGGATAACAAAGAATATCCCAAGCTCATACTTCATTTGCTTGAACACTGACTTACAGAACTCTCACTTCTACTTCTAAGGTGGAATAAATTTGTGGTTTAGATAGCACCTTTCATCCCTCAGAGTGTCAAAAACTAATTAGAGATTGATATTATCCTCTCATGATGGGTGATAGGTAATTGTGACATTAGCAGTTCTTCAAGCCCAAGCTAACAATAACACTGGTTCATGGAAATGGATTTGTTTGTCATTGTGGTACTACTACCCTCTCTTTGCAAGAGATATTCTGATCTTTAATTTTCAAAGAATAGTCACCTGGGAGGGACAAGGATGTGGTTTTGTGATCATTGAAAGGGCAGAAACTTCTGCAGCTCAGTACTCAGAAGGAAAGGAAAGGAAAGGAAAGGAAAGGAAAGGAAAGGAGAAAGGAAATAGTGGATTAAAAACTCATATCCCAGAAAAAGCTTTGTGTCAGCTGAGCAGTTCTGCTCCCTTCTCAGTAAGCCATACAATATTTGGCTATACAGGAGGTAAGTAGACTATAAAAAGAAAGATAGACCAATTGAGGGGTTTCTTCATGCTTCTGGACCTTTCCATTCCCTCCTGTGCCAGGAGACTTAATACTCAGTTCTTCACTCAGATTGATATTACTATTAGGGTTTAAGTATGAATAAATAAACTATATAGTGGCCTTCTTCAGAGATGAGGAAGTTGTGGCTTCCTCAAAACAAAACAGATGTTCCTAACTGGAATCTGAAACAACTTCTACTCTGCCTGTGAAACAGAGGAGTGACTTTGGGCCTCTTTATCCACCTATCCACATACAATCCCATTCCTCTGCAGGCAAGAGGTAGGGGTCTGGATCCAAGCTTTTCTCCATTGGTAAACAGTGGTGGAGTATCTGAAGTACCTGGAAACAACTGAAAAATCACATGGAAGCCATCTTGGATGCTTCATGAATGCTACAGCATTCCAGTCATGTAAATCAGCCCCACATCTTTATTTCTCCTCACAAGTTTGATAAATCCTTGATGGTCAGGACTCCTAAACATTGGATTCCTTGTGTGGTGATAGGTATTACTGCATTAATAACTCTACACTAAAACTAAACAATGAACAAAGTCTTCTGTTCAGCTCCTTCATTTCCAAGTTGTTCATTTTGACAATATTATAATAACATGGAAATTAAGGCAGGATTTTTAAACACTCTCAAGGATAATCATGATTTTTTTTAATGGAAAATACTTTCAGAATAATTTGCCATGATGATGTTAGTCTAATAATTTTCAATAGCAATGATGACATAGTAGTGTAAAACCCTGATTACTAAAACGGTAGATCACACCCAAAGTATTTTTGATTAAAAATCACAAATTATTTTAAAAACATAATCTCATCTCTTGAAGCAAGGATAGACACTTAGGATGCTAATTTCATTTATACCAAAGGCATTTCAGAAAATTTCTAAAGACAAAATTTGAAGAAATTCAAATATATTATCCAGTAGTCAAAGGCATTAACAGTTTTATCATTGAAATGTTTAGTGAATAAAGCATGAGGCCAATTTTTTAATTAAAAAAAATTAATTTTCCCTATTTTGAATGTTCCAGCAGTATACAGAAAATATGTATTTTATAAAAAATTAGTGTTTAGAAGACTGTTGATGAATCATTTCACAGTCTCCAGATTAAGCAGAAGATAAAATTGTATAAGAATTTCAACCCCTTGTGCAGACAAAAGACTTCGGGAAATGTGTTACAATCTCTGACTTAGATTTACTGCATGCTCCAACCAAGTTTCCAGAAATTCACCTGTCACTATTTAGAGCTGCAGTATATGTTGACAATAGATCTTAAAATCACTCTCTCTCCTGCAGTTCAATTTGCTATGTTCCACTTTGCTGCCCTACATACATTCTGTGTCTATGAACAAGTGCTTTTTTTCTCAATATAGTTATCTAAGTGCAGGATTTTTCCCCCAGAATTTCTATGCAAATGCTTTGACTATTTTTTGGTTATACTTATGTAACAACCTTCTAAATTAAGACTCGTTATCCTCCTATGTTAACAAAAGCAACATTTTTAAAGGTTAACAGTTGGTTTATAACAAAAAGGAACATTTTGCTCTGAATACGACAAATCCCTAAAATGGGACGGTTTATTGCTGCTAATTTCTGTTGTTAAAAGTTCTTTTTAATCATTTAATTGTACCTTAGTTCCATTAAGGATCTTTGGAAAATTTTGTCATACTGGCACATTAAGTGTCATTCTGGCACATTTTAAAGCATTTTTATGGCATTGTGAACTTGCAAATGCAAGGTCAATGCTTTCCCAGAGCTCATATGCGGTCCCACTTTTAATTTTAGCACGACCAGTGAGATGCAGTTGTCGTTACCAGAGATCTCCCTGTGTAACTCTTAAAACCATCAAGTGCCAGTCCCCCAGCTGTTGTGAATCAGTATAGCTCTGATGAGGTCCAAATTTTAAATATGTGCCAGGAAGGGTTAGGAACTGGCATTTGGCACTTCTTTAGCGCCATCTTTCTCGAAAGAGGGCTTGCAGCTTCAGCTGATTTTAGGGTGGTTGAGTTTCCATGGGTGATGTGATTGTAGCCTCATTGAACACAGCTTCGCAAACTTACTGTGTTTGAGCACCCAGAATTAACTTGTGAATGGGTTTTGTAAAAACCCTCAGTGCTGGACTGCATTCATGTTAAAGAGATGGGAACCACAGTATTAATGTCAGTGGGAAGAGACTTTGTGCTCTGCTCAGACCCACTCTTAACATGAAATTGTCAGTCCATAATCTTACAAAGTGCAACATCTCCTTGTAAGAAGTCTGCATTTTCATGTACTTAATCTATGACCATAATGTGCATCAGCTGCTCAGGAGTTTGAAGTTCAAACTGGAATAGTAACAAGACACTAAGGATTCAAACCTCTGATAGCTTCTACATTAGATATCAAGCAGTGGAGGTTATGGAAATGATTACAGATTTCGTCAATCAAAGGATTGTAGTTTTTCAAAGCTGAAGGAAGGAAAGGGAAGATCTGTAGGGCTTCTACTCCAAGGATGTGTGGACAGACAGAACTCTTCTGTTATTCTTTGTAGTGGGATCCTGCCTTTCTTGCTCATAGGCTTGATTCTTACAGACTAACTATACAGTTTTCCTCATTAAGTGTTGTCCAGGCTTGTAAGAAAACAAAGAATTAATTCCTCACACTCTCTACCATTAACATGAGAAGAGAGGGCAAGGTCAGGGCAGGAGTTCAGACTGGGGTTTTTTATTCATCATCTATAAGAGCTTTTCAGACAGAATGGGAGCATCTACAAGAAAAGAGGAGAAGTCTTTTTGCTTCTACAAAGAGAAGGAAAGGATTGTGATGCAGTGAAATATCGGAAGTGGACAGTTGAGAATATACACTCCTCTTCCCCAGATTCTCGTGACTGGTCAAACTTTTTCAGGCCTTGTAAGGCTAAAGGCTTTTTTTTTACCTTTTTAAGGTCACAGTTCTGCTTGTTAATATTAACTTCCCAAATGAAGCTTTTAGTGGCCTATTTCATCCCATTTGTGAAAGAGATGAGAATTTATTTAGAGCTCTCTCTCTCTGAATTTCCCATTACTAAATTAAGCATGGAAGTGTGGTTTTCTTTTTCCTCAGATACCATTTGTTTCCCAAAAGTAATTACAATATCAGCTTGATAAAGGCTGCTAGTAATTTTGTTAAGAAATTTTCTGAAAAAGAGCAGGAAAACTTAACAACCTAAGGGAATTGCCTGTGGAATGGGGTGGTCTCAGGAGACCCCCCCCCTCCTACCCATTAGGAATTCTAACCACTGTAATTAGCAGCATATTTCCCTATCTCTGTATGTTAACCAGGGAATTCATCTTCGGTTTGTTTCTGCCTGGGGCAGAGAGAGACTGAAGGAGGGGAAATGTAGGGATGTGCCTGCCTGAGTTAAGCAGCCTTAGCTGCACTGGAAGGAAGCAAATCCACAAATTACACCAGCCTCTGATTTATAACCTGTGCAACCCTGTCACAGTCAAGGGCCTTACTTCGGTATAATCCAAGGGAAAATGCAAGTGCACAGGTAGATAGGAAACACCCAGGAAGAGAAATTATGGGGTTATGGATGAGGTTGTTTAAAAACGAATGAATAAAAGATGAACATTTGCATTGTAGAGTTACTGTGCTGAGAAAACCAGTAACTTTTTGTGAGCTCTTTTACTGCCTCTGCAGTAGCAAACCTTATCTGAGTAAATATTTTCTGTGTCAGAAGCGGTGAGGAATTGGGAAGGTGATTACCACATAAGAAAACTGAAAATACCTTGTATTGTCTGACAGTCATCCTCTGAGACTCATGATGAGCTTCTTCTTGCTGAACAGTAATCCTACCAGGAAAAGAGGTTGAAAAAGTAAAAGACATATTCATTGGTGTAATGAATAACAAAACTAGATGCTAATAAAACCCAACAAATTGCCTCGCCTTGTGCATTATGTTCCATTAGTTGTTTATCTATCCACTTCATGAGCGTTTGTACAATTGCGGGTTTAGATGCTAGTTTTGTGCATCCCCCACAAATGGTGCTTAATAAGTGGTCACTAAGCTGTGCTCATAATATTCCTAAAGTGTGCACAAAAGCCACTAGAAAGTATTTCTAATGTTCTCCTAGGGACAGGAATGTATTTTATGTAATTATTTCCAGTGCATTGAGAAGGCAGATGATAAAGTTAGTTGTTGCAAACGTGTGCATAAAAAAAAAATTTGTTATAAATATTTGCACAAACTGATGCCACAATATGACCCATATTTGAAACTGGACCTGAGTTTATAACTATGTTTATATTAGTTTCTCTGGTTGTCATAAACTAATTGCGAGCTTTAATTAAAAAGAACAAGTGATAAAATTTGAGGTTTAGATTCCTTTCTATTTTTCTGGTTCAACCACTTCTAAAGATAAAAACTGAGCTAAATTGTGTTTTCAAATATCTAAAAATATTATTAATTTCAAATTATTTTCTTTCCTCTGTGATGCTAACTGGAATGACAGAATAGAGAATGAAGAGTGACCAGTGAATTACGGTGCAAACTGTCATATGTGCCACTTAAGGCACCTTATTTTTAAAATCTGGGGTAAATAAGACTACTTTAGATTTGGCTTTGCACTTGCACATAAAAACCAAAATAAATTAATTACTTTGGTGTCAAAAGCTTTCCTAATACCAACTAATTTGCATATTTTCTGTTCACTAAAGTAATTTTGCTCTGTGTTGAAACACTAATCTAAAAAGACCTTGACTGTCTTTAGAGAAAAGAACAGAATAGAAAAACATAATCAACCCTTTTTCCTGGATTCACAAAAGGAAAACTGAGCTATCTGATCTTCAGCAGAGTGTTCCCTAGATGTCAGTTTCCCAGATGACCTTTCTTTTAAAATTATTTATGCTGCTTATTTTAAAACTACACTTCAGTCCAGCCATCAAGCCATAGCTAAAAGGCCGGGGATAAGCTAATTCTAAGTCAGAGAAACAGGATAATTTATGGAAAAAACAGCTGAAAATTACAGTGCTTTGAAAAGTTATGAGAAAATAGTTGATATTCTACTCTGAGATTTTAATGTATGTTTTCCCTTACCATCTGGACATCATCATAGCTATTCTTCCAGTGCAAGTATTATCACAAATGCTGCATTTCTGACTGAGGTCTATTGGTTTCATCTGGGGAAGTGGTGAGTACCTGGTGAAGCTGGACGGAGTTTGTTGCATGGGATTTTTACCTTTCCATTGCTCTTTGGAACTACTGGCAATCTGACTGCTTTGGGGGAATCCAGACCTCATTTGCAGTGTGCTTTTTGTGCCATTAATAGATTATGTTAATTACATGCCTCAGAGGCTTCTTTTGGTCACCTCTAGAATCCAGAAAGCAGTTTCTTTTCCCTTACTGCACAACAGTGGTAGAGCGGAGAATGAAGTGGAAAGGGGGTGAAGAGTTGAAACATCAGAGATGCACTTGGAGCTGCAGACAGC
Organism: Corvus moneduloides; assembly: GCF_009650955.1. NCBI lineage: Eukaryota > Metazoa > Chordata > Aves > Passeriformes > Corvidae > Corvus > Corvus moneduloides. The sequence goes on along the minus strand of NC_045477.1, from coordinate 10,780,329 downwards.
ATGTGTTGCTGCTAAAAATTCTCATCTGCTTTGTTGACATGTTTTTGTTAGACAGAGTCAAACTTAATGATAGCAAATGATATTTATCTGCTATTAATTGAGTATAATGGCACTTTTCCTCCCCTGCTTATGTTAACAGTTTTCAAACCTCTTCCCTCTACACAAATGTCATAGAATTTTAAAGCCACAGAGGACCATCCTACGAGAGACTTAATCAACTCCTGCTGGGAGACAGGGCCTGCCCATCCCAGGAGGGTCCCACTGGGAGACTGTTCAGGGATGTCCCAGGCGAAGATGACAGCAGTGATGGGCCAAATATTCAACCTTGGAAAGCCAAAGAGACTAAAAATATTGACAGCACAGCGTGGGTGTTCAGTTTCTTATAACATATTTGTCATGACACTGAGGGAAGGCCAAGAACAGGGGCTGTGTGACAGATGGTATAGAAAAATCTGGAATGTACTTTTCAACTTTACGTCTTTTTGGTACTGGCAGCAGAAAAATGTCTCAGGAGATTGTTAGCAGGGAAAAGAAATCATGTTCAGGAAAGAAATACCTTCTACTTCTCTAAAAGGAACGAAAATAACTGCTAAGTCATTATGCTCTGCTAAATCACTTGGGAAGGAATATCTTTATCCTATAGAATTTAAAACAAGTGCTTAAGAATATGACATTTGTATGTTTGCACACACACGTCTGGCATTATTTATTTCTTATAAATAAACATGGCTGTCATAAAATCATTAAATAAAGAGAGTTTAGGCTACACTTGGAATCATCCCATAATGTTTGCATGCCTGTCTATGAATAATATTTATCACTATCTGGTCTTGAGTATTTCATCATGATTTTCCGTGTTTTGCATAATTGCATCATTATTTACCAAAAAAAGTGGTGTTGACAGAAGCAGGACAACTGAACTCTAGTGATGCAGTTAATTGCTGCTAGACCTTGTACCTCAGAGTGCATCCCAATTAATTTATGGCTTGGATCTCTAGGTAGCTATCATCCAGATGTAAATATACTCAAGTGTCTTAGATTTCATTGTTGGAATAGGATCCAAATAAAGAATAACTTGATGATTTTGTATGGTAAGACACATGATTAAACTTTTTCCCATTTTTTCTCATGAAAGTTTTCATTCTAGGCTTTGTCTATTAGACTTTTGGCTCATAGTCTCTTCTGATATTTTACATTATCCTACAGTATTGGAAAAAAAGTGACAGAACTGAAATGGATGGGTTTTGTTTGTGTTTTTGTTTTTTGTTTGTTTGTTTGTTTTTTCTTATCTCCTTTTTCTCTGCTTAGTTACAGTTCTTCATGGATTCCTTTGCCACAGATTTTAATTTTTAAATGCTGGCGGAGCATGGGTGCAGACTGCCAGCACCCATTAGCTTATCACTACGTATCTTGTCTGTAGATCAGCCTGAACATAAATATTATATACCTCAGCTCCCATTCTACCTGTGTTTCCACATGAATGGCTTTCTTTCCACCATGGAAAGAACTGTAATGAGGCCATTAAGTGACACAGAGCATGCTCCTGTTTAGTCAAAAGGAAGCAAACTGCTCTGTGCTGCCTTTGTGTATTTTATTCTGAATGTACACAAATCTAAAGGCTTGAGGTAAAAATGTTCAAGAAGACCATAGCTTTTTCTTTTTCTCTTCTTACAGTATTTTAAAAATATTTTTTCTATGCTACCTCACGAAGGTCATTAATTTCTATGTGGGATACTTGTGGTACCCTTGCTTTTCTGTGCAGGACAAATACTCGTGGAAGCTAATTGTTCATAGCCACATTAAAATCAAGAAGCCACCACTATTTATCCCAGATTGATCTCTGACTTCTTCTACCTGTTTTGTTTATGGCCCTGCTATTGAAAGCATTGCTTGCTGTGGGTATTTCTGAGTGGTGACTGAGCACGTGCCACGTGGAGCTGCTTGACTAAGAGATTTTGCCTGAACAACTGGAAAGCTTTCAGGCCTGAATCCCTTGCTTTTCTACTCTAAGCATGTAAATCCCCACTGAAACAGGACTTGGATTTCTGTATACTTCTTTGTGTCAGGCTTTTACTGTTCTCAATGTACATAACACTCCAACAGGTAAAAACAGCAAAACCCTTACAAAAATCACAACTAGATCTAGATATAGATATTCTGATATGAAAAGCTCTCTTTCTGAGAGAATGACTGTATTTCCCAGTTGAAATTTATTTCTAAGCTCTGAGCAGCTTAGAATCAAAGCAATCAAACCAACCAGGCTACACTGCTGCTTCATATTTTCAAGAAATAAATCCTTAGTGTGCCAAATGTGTATCTTCAGGGCAGCAATATGAGGGGAAAAGAAATTGATTCCAGCACTTCTAAAAATGTTTGACTAAAGTACTTGGCGTCTTCCACAGCAGGTAGAAAATCACAAAACATTTAAACCAAACTATCTTAATACTGATTTATTAAAGTAGTTGTATCATCAGAGGTACCAAAGGGAAAATTAAACCAACTACCTTTATAAAATGTGTTAAACTAATTTATTTTACTGCACCTCAGCAGGAGGAAAAAAATAAAATGAGGACAAGCCTGCAACCAGTAATGAATAAAAAACACTCCCCAGCAGGAAGGAAAAGAAACAGAAGGAGGAAAAAAACCCATAAGATTGAAGGCAATTCGTCATAAAGAGTGCCATGTGCAACATGACAGCTGAGGTCAAAACAGGTGCACCTTTGTAACTACATGCTGATGTTCATTCAGACATGACAATTTCATCTTATTATTAGCATCGTCTTACAGAAATTTCTCTTTGTGTGCATTAAAGGAAGCTGAAAAGTCATCCCACCAAGATAGCTTAGTCATTTTCAGTATAACATTGTTGATTTCCATGGAGTTGTAAGACAGGGAAAATACACTTGTGTTAGAAACACTGTCCTTCAGGGCTCTGAGGGTGCTACTGTCTCTCTTGGTAATATCCCAGCTGTTTTCAGGAAGGGATTTGCCTTGCTTTGCTGCCAGCTTGAGCCTCTCAGTATTATTTAGATCATTCCCAAAGGGAACCACTGGCAGGTCAGTGTCCATTCAGCACAGAATAGTGCTCTATAAAACAGCAGCCCATCAGCTTCTTGTTTAGGGAAAATCTTTCTCTTTGAGAGATAAGAGAGAAAAGGAATTCCAGACAGGCACAATTATTAACAGAATGGTCTTTAAAATGTTGTGTGTGCTGTGTCTGGGGGCTGAGATCTTCTTTAACTGCGCTAATAGGATATAAAAATTTTAGATGTATATTTCACCAATTTTTTTTTTTCTGTAAACATACTAATCTCATCCATTTCCATTTAATTTAGGTGTCTCTGTTGTGCCTAGAAGCATGTGTTTACTGCTGTACTAACTTCATTAAAGCAATTCTCGCTAAATTGTCATCAGCTGTGTCAGTTTAATGTAACATTAAAGGTGTAGCATGGACAATATGTGTGCACACGTACCAGGCAGCCACAGAGGCACAAATTCCTGTTCCACAGGGACACAGCTGGAAGAGGATCCTACCAGTAGTGTGGTAGTGACACTGAGGAGAGAGCATGTGCACAGGAATGGTGGCATTGATGCAGACCACCAGTAGCACATTTAGCCTTGTTCAGGGAAGAAGAAAACTGACATGAAAATCCTGGGGAATTGAGAGGAGCAATGGATGGAAGCTTCCCTGAGAATGCCTTTTTTATCATTATTTTGGCCATATGGGATGAAACAATGGGTCAGCCACAAAAGCAGAATATGCTTGTGTGAATGTTCCTCAGTGTCCAGGGAAGAGAGTGTGGGGTTTTTCTTGCTGTGGTACTTGTAACTGTGAAATAACCAATCAGTTTCATGTCATCCAATTACCTCTGGATGGTTACAAATACTCTAACTTTCCACAGATTCACAGAATGGTTTGGGTTGGAAGGGGACCTTAAAGATCATCTTGTTCTAACCCCCTGCCATGGGCAGGGACATCTTCCTCTAGACCAGGTTGCTCAGAGCCTCATCCAACCTGGCCTTGGACGCTTTCAGGGATGGAGCAGCCCCAGCTTCTCTGGGCAGCCTGTGCCAGGGCCTCACCATCCCTAAAGTGAAGAAGTTCTTTCTAATATCTAGTCTAAACCTCCTCTCAGTTTGAATCCATTCCCCTTTGTCCTGTCAGTGCATACCCTTTCCATCTCTGATATCTTTCCCTCTGTCCTAGAACCCAGCATGGGAACTGGTCCAGTTTTCCAGCCTCTATTTTCTTCATGAGTGTTCAAATACTGCTTTCATTGCCATCAGTCCAACACATGAAAATGCCTGAATTTGAGGGATTTTTGTGGCCAGCAAAGAAAGGTTCACCAAGTGTCAGTATAAAATTTAAGTGAGAGCTCTTTGTTGTCTTCTAAAATACTAAACTTAGAAATGTTCATTTGCTGTTAAGTACAGAAAGAGGGAGCTGATTATAAAGCTTCAAGACTGCATAAGGGAGGTGCAATGACAAAACTGTATGAAATCCATACCGTTCCAAATAAATTCTGCCAAAATTAAGATTTTTTTAAAGACAGATGAATTTTTATTTTACCTTGATAAGTAATTATACATTAGCTGTCAGCTTTGCAACAATTGGCTGTAATATTTTTGACACACTTAAAATTATTTGTGATGGAAAAGTTGTAAAAGGTGACACTGTCAGTATTCCCACATGAAAAAGCTATTTTTAATTTCCGTTGTTTTCCAGAGTTTGCAGGTGAAAATATTTGTGTTTTCCCATGAATCTTCAGTGGTACTTTAAAGGAAGATGCAGGGAAACCATTTTATGCTTAAAGTGAAAAAAAGGAAACCAAGAAAAGGTCCTTGGCAAAAATTAATGAAACATTCTTAAATAAGAGAGAAAACACTAATGGCTGAACTGCAAGGATTAGTTTTAGGGCCCCAATCATTTCTTACAAGTGACTCATAAGATGGGATGAAGAGCGGAATATAAATTTGCTTATGTCATATAATGAATTTAAGATCAAGCAGTCCAAATGACATTGGTAGAATTCAATAGGATTTGAACAGATCAGAGAGTAAGGATATAAGGGGGAGAGAGACAAAAAATTGCTGCACAATGGAAATGCAATACTTGACATTGATGTATTTTATCACTTTATGTCTAAATAGCATAGCTTATAAAGTGGTGTCATGGTCCCACATATAATCTATTTTTCTGATAAAATTTATATATCTTTATAGCCCTATGAGCTTGCAAAGCCTGGCTCCATAATGAACGGGCCGTGTCCCTAATGGAGCCGCTCCGTAACGCAACGCTTAGTGGGTGGAATTTATGAAATGCATTGTGCTGGGGGAATTACAGCATCCTACCCCACATCATCCTTAATGTGTGCAAACAGGATCCTGCTCCCCAAAACCTGCCGCCCATTAAGGTTCTGCTGCTGAGAGGGATAAAAAATTAAACAGATCTAAGAGGGCCAACTTCACGTGAGACCAATCAGCCGTGGTGAGCGATGTTAAAGTAATGCTGTGGAGAAGCAGTGATTTTGGGGTTTAAGGAATTGGAAAGCAGACCTATTCCTTCCTTCCTTTTGTGTAGAAGTTAATAAAGTCTTCAAGAAGCATCTCCTGGCATTTTTGCATCAGGAGATGAGGAAGAACCTGCTTTGTTAAACATGGTTAAAATCTGTTATATTTCCCTTTTCAGAGCAGCCCTCTCTCTTAGGTGCAACTTTGGGGAAGGATTGATGTGTGTTCCCCTTGCTCTGTTTCATGGTAGAACATTTGCAGTGATGGTGGAAAAGCTATTCATGCTATTGCACAAAATAATTATTAATTTTGTGGGCTTCATCAAATATTTTTTTCAAACTAGAGGAATTCTGGGTTGTAATAATTGCATGTTACATGCCAGAAAGTGCTTGGAAGTGATTTAAAAGTGGGACATGGTAAGGACCTGGTTCTACAAGTACTTCCAAAATCAGTATTTTCTGAGCAAACTTAAATGCATGCATACATGCTACTAGGAGAAAAACACTGAGGAAAAAGTAGAATTTAAATCTGACCTGAAAACATCTAGATTATCTCTTTTTCCTACTGTTTAACATATTTGTTTAGAGATTTTTTTTTTCAAGTAGGGCTTCTAGCTTGAACTTCCAAAGACAAGAGAGCATACATGCTTTCAAGAGCTTCTAAAAGGAAGACTGTAGGCTCTTTTTTTTTTTTTCTCCAATCCAGCTTCTTTTTTTTTTTTTTTTCTGTGATTTTCTCATTTGGTCTTTCTTAGGTCACTGGTGTGACTGCAACCTAGAGGTGCATAGACAAAACTAAAACCCAGCCTGTTTTATGCTTAAAATGTTTCATTTACATGCTTTCCTGAACCCATGAAAAGCCTGTAAATGGAGAACATTGGATGATAGCAGCCTAGCTATGGTCCTGATGATAGGGAATGAATGTATGTGCTATTTTTCCTAAGGTATGCAGATATATTTTGAAAAGATGGAGTAACCCTGTGTCAAACACTGTGGAAAACATGATTCAGTGGATAAAAGCTCAGTTTCCTTTGGCTCTAAATGCAGGAGTAGGACTTTGAAGAAGTTATTTGTGATAGTTCATGTGAGCACTTACAGTGCTCTGAAAATCTTTTTTATCTCTAACACAGAGCAAGAAGCAAGCAGGCATTGCGGTGCCTGCAATTATCTAAGAGAGCTCCTCTCTGTGTAAAAGTTGCTGTGAGTGTATCTTGAGACTATGTGCCAATTTGTAAGCATTTATAGCACTCCCATTCCCTTTGTGCTTTCTGGGTATTTCTAGGTTGCCAAGTTGCCTACACAAACTGATATAAAATCATCTGAGCCCCGCTTACTCCTCTGACATTTTGACAGTGGGTTATTGTATTCTGCTTTTGTTTCCCTGCTGTTCATGTACTTTCTATTCTGTGGAGTGAGTAATTCAATGCCTGTAGCCCCTCCTGCCCCCGCTTCCTTATGGATGCTTTTCATGTCACTCTGTCTTGAGCAAGGGGGAGACCATAATATTCCTTTAAGACTGCTGCAGGAGGAGGGATGAAGCTTCTGGGTCTTGAAAATCTGTTTGCTCAATGCCTGTGGGCAGTGTATGTGGCAACCAAAGGCCTAAGGAGCTCCAAGAGGGTGAGGAAGAAGCATGGGGTCATGCTGAACATTTTGGGGTTTTGCTGAGAGTGGTGGTAAATATCTGCACTCACAGTTTATTTAGTTCTGTTTGAATGATTTGCTATTTCTGGTCTTTGTTTTTAACTGGAGCAGAGGTGCAGGGCACTGTATCGGGGAGCTGGACCCCTGAGGCCAAGGACCAGGGATATCCCAGGCAACCGAATTGATGCCTGCCATTGCACCTTGAGAATGGGCCCAAAAGGAGAACCAAATAAATTCCTATTATCAGGAGACATATGGATCTAATTGCATGTGAAAGATATGAATAAACATATTCGTTAGTTACTTTGCACTCACACTGACACTGTACAACTTGCTCTTCTCCTACAAAGCTATACAAAAGGTGCAGTGATCATGTTTCAGATTTAATGTACACAAAACGGTATTTGATTGAAAGAATAATTTATCAGTGCTATAAATCTGTTAATGCAAGAAAAAAGCCAAAAGATTCAAAAATGTGATCACATATAATCTTGGAATGTAATTGAAATACCAGTTTTAATCTAATTTTAGCATCTCTGCCACTTGCTTCTGAAAGCATGCAGTATAAATACGGGTATGTACTGGAGGTTTGTTAGAATGTGTTTTCGTGTGGCTCTGAAAGGAGAGGTCAAGATGAAACAGTTTTACTACAGTGCCATGTGATGCTCTACCACGAGCCTTTTTAAACCCTGAAGCAGTTTTTATGTTGTTCAGGTTTTTACTGAAGATTAGAAGCAGAGAGGGGGATTCATCAGCAAAGTTATGAGATGTTTCTCATTCGCGTTTGTTTCTTTTATTGAGGTGGATGTTGCACAGGCTTCTCCCCTTATGTAACTCAGTTGTTCTTTCTGATCTACTAAATTAATTAAGTCCATTCCATCTAAGTGGAAAAAAATACATGGATTAATTTAAATCTCATAACAATATGCAACCAGAAGCAAGAAAAGCAATTAATACTTTAAGTTAGAGATAAGCCACAAAATTCATAACAATGTTCCTAACCTGTTGTAAATTTACTGTGAGATTACATCTGTATGCAGTCATGAAATGTGGTGTTCCAAACACTGTTTTACCTGAGAAATGTCCAACTTTTATGCACGTAAGAGGAAAACTCTCTTTGTCTTGTTTGGGGAGGGCAAAGAATCCTCTCCAGACTCAAATTGCAAGATGTATCACTAAACCATGTGCTCTTTCTGGAAAGAAACATCTGCCTATGGTGGCCCCAGCTGTGCCTTACCTGCAGCAAACTAAAGGCTGTTTTCTAGTAGCTAAAGGCACGCTTCCTCCACTGGCTGAAAATTCTTCAGCATTGTCCTAAAATATTGGAAGATTAGATTTTCGATAACAACATGGCCACTAACAGTATTCAATGTAAGTTTTTGCTTGCAGGACTTCTATAGGGAAAGTTCCTGAGATTCCCAGATCCACCTATTTTTTGGTTGGTTGGTTGGGTATTTTTTCTGTGTAATGGCACAGCCACTTAAGAGGGTAAATTTGTTTTAACACCTAACTTACATGTGTAAGGAAAACTTAATTATTTGTAAAAAAAATGCTTTTAGTGGAGTAGACTTACATAGCCAGCTCAATTTGACAGCTTGATAGTAACCTTTGAAACTTGATGGAAATATGAAATCAGGGCTTGATGAAGAATATCTAATCCTAGAAAAACTACACTTTATTTTGTGTACACAACTGAAAGTCCCCTCTTATGATGCAAAGATTTTTAAAAGCACCCCAATTCCACAGTGCTTCTGGTTTTGAAACGTGTCCGAGTTTGTTCATCATGCTGGGGAAAACTGGAAAATTAGTAGTGCTTTTGGGGGAGAATTTTATATTATTGGAGGGCAATATTGTACTGCTGTGCATTTTAGACACTCTAGTCAGTAACCAGAACATTACTTTCTAGGGGTCTGCACAAAAACGGAATCAAAGGGTGGCCTGTACCCTTAGTAGGGTTGAAAGAAAAAGTAAGTCAATAAATAAAGGAAGTAATTAAAGAGGAAATGAAGGGGAAAAATGGCAAAATATTTGTCATTATGACAGGCAGTTTTGTCAGTGGCCATGCTGTTTTCAGAGAGAGTTAGAAAGGAGAATTTTAATGAAGCAATCAAGAGGTTTATGGGAAGATCCTGCCACGGACCACGAAAGAGACCTTGAGAGTGTAAAGCAAAAATTATTTCCTTAATCTTTCTTTTGTTCATTTTTCCTTCCTTCTCATTTTGCACTTTCAGTTAAATTGCAGATTATCCAACTTGACCACTGACTACAGCAGGATGTGTGGTAATGCAGGCACCTTGTACCTGCCTTCAGATGGCCTGAGGAGGTTTTTTATGTCATGTTAAAAGCCCAATTCACAAAGCAAAAATATCTTCCTTGTTTTTTTCTAGCACTGTTGTGTAGTGCCACAGTGGTTCAACCCTTATCTGTGTCTCTTCTGGATAGCACTTGATAAAGATGACTGAGGGAACAATTTTTCCTGCCAGTGCAATACTCCATGGAATGATAAGCTCTGGCTAGTGAGACTAAGTGGGTACCTTCAATGAAATCCCTGTTACATTACCATAGAGAATATCCTGCCCTGGAAAATGAGTCATCTAAATGATCTAATAAGTATTTTTCATCTGTAATTCCTTGCATATTAAGTACTCTTTCCAAGCTTTTCCTTCCTTTTCCAGCTAAGATGAAAGCCTTGTTGTTCCTAAAAGTAACAGCAGCAAACCTTGTTTTCCTGAAGGTGAAAGGATCTTTCTTGCACAGAGTAAATCTCTGCTGCAGTTTTTATTGGGATTGCTTTTTTGGGGAAGAGGGAAAGCTGCTACATGCTGCTTGCTATGGCAGCTGGATGTATGGGAGGAAGGGAATTAGCAACACTGATTCAAGCCCTGCAGGAAGAAGTTTTCTCTTTTCCAAGATATAAACATCCGTAGCAGGTTTTGTGTCATCTGGGATTCAATTTCTTTTCTAAATCAAGTGAACTGTGCTACAGCAGTTCAGAGGCAGTTTAAAAGTATTCTCTTAGGTCAATTTTGGTCCCGATTGCAAAATTCTAACAAGTGTTCATATTAGTCTTTCCTGTTTCTGAGGGTATTTTCTCACTCTATCCTTTTGTGAGCTTTTTATTTTCCCTCTGTTGAAGTGCAAACACTATTTGAGCAGTGGCTTACATATAAAATCAGGGAGAAAATGGACCTACTCCGAATTCAGTTTCAGAAAAAAGGTACATTTTCTTACTTCCTTTTCATGAGTTCCGTGCAAAGGATAGCAGAGGGCACAGTGAAAAATATCTCCAATGTGTAAATCTTCAGAGGGCACCTGAGGAATCCCTAGTAGCACCTTTACACGGCCCTGCCACTTTCTTAAATGTACCTTGGAGATGCAAAGGGAGCTCCCTTTATTGCTTTTCCCAAGTATGAGGTCATTGGTGGTGTTATATTTCTTCTAATGTATGTAGTTTAGCTGCTTTCTCATGAGCACATACCAGAAAACATATCGTACTTCCATAAAGTAAATTGAGTATGCAAATATCCCAGTCAGAGGTGTTTAAAAATGCTTTGGGGAACAATTTTCAGGAAAATAAATAAATTTTTAAAAAGTTAAATCTAATCCAGTCCATTTATTGACAAGTGTATCTAGTCTTTCACATCCTAGTCTTTCACATTTCTGTACAGACAGTAAGTAACTGTCAACATAACAGTCTTTTGAGATATGCTGGCTGCCAGATATTATCCTGGTTGTAAAAATGAAAAAATCCAATGCAGAAACACCAGCCAGGCACAGATCCATTAAGAGGGTAAAACTGTCTGTCTGCTTTACACGCAAGGCCACCTCCTCCCTGCATCTGTGTATATTTATGTGTGTGTACATTCACATAAGCACAAGATGTGCATGCTTTTTTTCCCCAGAGGAAAAAGGTGCATTCTCCCTGCTTTCCTCAATAAATCTGGATGTGAGAGAAGATGCTGAGAATTAGACACTCGGAGCAGCTGTGGAGCCTCTGGCTATCTGAGAGCTTTAACCCCTGACTTACCTGCAGTTGCACAGGGCTCATCTACTTTGTTTAAGGCTATGGAACTGGCTTCTTATTTTCCCCACTAGCAATCTTTCCTTGATGCATGAGGAATGAGTCCATGTAAACTCCCATTCAGCTTTCTTCAAAGATGTGGGTCAGGTTTTGTTCCATGAAGTTATTGCACATGAAGTTGGTTTTGGTGTACAGTTAGACAGTTTTGTCTTTTCATACACCAGCAGAGTTCCAGCCCTGTTTGGCTTCCTCTTCCACTGCAGTCACTGCTTATACTTTAAATAAGATTTAACTGGCTTTGTTTTGGTTTTTTTTTTTTAATCATCTCTGGAAACAAAAAGGCCAAAACAGAGTCCTATTTGTTAATGGAGAGACAAAGAGGAGACTACAGCCTGTAGGGGTTGTGAACAGGGGACAAAGGAAAGACAACCACTTACGTGTAGTCAGAATTCATGTCAATCTCGTTATAATCTGTTGTGTCAACACGGTAAGTAAAGAGTGGAACAGGAAGAAGAGCACCTTAACATCATGATGGGTGCTGTGATGATTCACTCTCCTGTTTATGGCATGTTCATGCAGTGCTAGGTACTTCCAGATGTTCCGGAAGTTATAGATACCACCTGTTTCTCCATGAACAAAGGAAGACTAAGTTTAGGGCTACAAGAAATTGGGCATTTTTAGAATTGTCTTCTTGATGAAGAGGAAATTAACTCAGGCAGATGGTAATATATTTGAAAAGTGGATCATAAAAGGAGGCATAGCTGGGTTGTGCAAGGTGCTAACAGGTTGATAGACCCTAGGAAGGCCAGCACTGGTAACAGAAAAGAAAAAGTAATGGAATAGAGCAAACAAAAGATATGAGGATAACTTTCTCTTTAATGAGATAATGAGATGGGCATAATTCAGGTCTTTGCTCTTAGCTTTTGAACTGCTTTGCCTCATTCCTGGTCATTTACAATGTCCTAAATATGCTGCTTTTTTAAAGCTATTTGTGGCATTAGTTTGTGAGAAGCTTTCCTATGTGTTTACTGTTTAGCTTTTGAGCACTCCTCTGATTTTTGATATGGCATAATTCAAATGGATACTAAATAAATCTCTTGGATTGGACAGTTTCATATCCTAAAAGAACTCCAGTTCACCTGCAGCCCTCAGAGTAACTCTTACTCAGATCCAAAGACAATGCTTACTCTGAAGAACTTTCCAATTTATTGATGGTCAGATCCAAGTCCAAATGGATGTCTCAGGACTACCTCAGGTAGATCCAGAGTCAAACTCAGAACATTTAGGAATTCTCTTATCATCCAAATGTTTTGAATTAGTTCATGTTTTGCTAGAAAAGCTTCTTGTATTTTCAGTGAGAGAAGCTCCTTTTATCCCCTTCTGGGATAATTATAATTTCATTAGACAGATAACTTAGGGAGCGTCTTTTGGTTTCCCTTTGGCCTAGCTTCTCTCTATCCTCTCAGCATCCTGTGGATCTACATAAAGATTATTGATCAATTGCCATTAAGACAAGAAAAAAATTAGATTTAGTTCAGAGTGGCTCTTGTGCTGGTGGGGCTCAGCTGACCTTTTTCAAACTAGGCTCAGACCAAAAATTCATAAGGAATAGTGAAAAATTGCCACAGGAAGGAAAATACCAGTTTTACTCTACTGGATTTTAATTTAGGACATAAATGAAGAAGTGATTTTCATCAATAATGTAAATTCCAATTTACTTTCACAAATGAAATAGAACTCAAATACTAAGTTTTCTTTAGGACTTCGTGCTCTTGAGAGCTACCAGGCAAGGGAAACTCCTTCAAGCCAAGTGAAGTATACTTGTTATCTAATAAAAGGGTCTAATCTTTATGCATTGCTTACCCAGAGTAACTTCTGACTGGATATTTGGGATTAGAATCTGGCTGTGTCTCTTTACTTCCTATGGAAACTAAGTGTGTTCAAATCAAGTGTGAAGTGACCCCTCGCAATATTCCAGATTATTATTATTATTAATATTAACTAACATCACAACACCAAACAATATTTTATAGCTTTGAATTTGATTTTTATTCTCTTAAAATTTGCAAATATTTCTTTCTTTATTATTTTCTCCTTTTTATTTACTAAGTCTGACTTTTTACACTTTCCTCTGTCTTTCTAAATGGGATTGTTGCTGCCCGTTCTTTTTGTCCACATAATTTCACAAGTGAATACTGGGAATAATAGTGATGTTTGTGCTCTTTCCATCCCAAATTCTACCTGTTGCATGCATAAAATAATAGAAGTTTAAAAAACTCCATAATATAAACATTAATTTTGTCTGCTGGTTAGGGTTTGAGTTTACCTGTTCCATCTACACTGATTTCCAGTTATCTGAAGAAATATCATTTAATTAGCTAAAGCTCCCTGGAAACTAGGGACTCAGAGACAGCATTACTCCCTGCCCTCCCAAAATGCCATTTCAGACTTGTGCCTCTTGCAGATTTTATCTCCAAGAGCTGAAATAGGGCAATAGTTTTCAGTAGTCAGCAAGGCTTTATTCCAAAGTGCCCATCACACAAGAGGAAGCACGAGCAACAGTGAGAGTCACTGAAGAGAGAGCATTTTAGAAAAACAGTCTGGGCATTTTTCATCTTGAGTGCTTCCACATGGTCACAAGCATTTGGGTGTGTTATTTTTGTGGGACTATTCATAGGGTAATGTGAAAAATTGGTACACTGAATATTATGTGCATGCATGCTTAAATTTTTTCTTCTAAGTTTTCAGTTTCAAAGAGAACTTTCCTAAAGCATGATGTTTTTACAAAAAGAAGTAAACTAATAATTAAAAATTGCAAACTGGTGAAAAACTGGTAAATAATTCAGTAAATACTTTGCAACTCTGATTAATCTCCCCCATTTTATTGGCTGCAGCCTTGGTGGGCTCTGGTTAAAGTGGTTATGCTGTAGAGCAGGAGAGTTTGCAGGCAGACACTTGCATGTGGGATTATTGGACTATCTTTTCAACAGAAAATAGCACTTTGAAATCTTCCTACTGTGAAGGGACAGCAGAGGCAGCGACCCACAACCATGCCAGTAATCATCTGCTAGGGGCTGGGGAGCAGTGTGTCAGCTCTGTGGATTGAGCTTTTGCTTCTGTCTGTTCCTGGTGGTGATGTTTCTGTGAATTAAATCAGGCATAGAGGGAAGTATGATTATTTTTCCTATCCAGAAGAAAATTCTTAAGGGAAGCCATAAAAACAGGCTGAAAATAAATTCCTGTTATACAGTCAGCAAGAGGTAAGACTGCTGCTGTGATCTGGACTATAAGAGTACTCGAGTGAAAATGTTATACAGCCAGAAAACTGTAGGAAGTAAAACAATCACTCTTTCATGACTTTCAGTGGACAAGCTACAGTCTGACTAGGAGCTTGAATCTGTCCCATGGTTTACACAAAGCCTGGGCATGATTCTGCACTTCCTTGAATGCTATGCACTGGTTTGTGTCTGTGGTTGATGAGCACAACCAGCTCGTCATGAAGCAAGAGGCCTTTCATGTGGTGCTTTCAGCAGGTCTGGTTTTGGTTTGGCAGTTCTAAATAGTAATCTCCATACAATAAAACTAGAGACAGAAGTGTTTCTTGGTTGTATCACTACCTTTTAAAGCTTGTTATTGGTTGGTGCAATGTTTGAAGGTATCTGTGGGCAGGATAGAGACGGCACAGCTTTGGGAGAATGTCTCTGAGGGACTGGTGCTTCAGCACATTCCAAAGAGATCCCTAAGATGCAGGAGGAACTTTAGATTACTTCTGTCCTGCTAAAGGAGACCTTGCAGATGGCTCTGCAAGTGTGCTTACACTTTGTCAGAAGATACAACATGACACACACGCCAAGCTCCGAAAAGCAGGGCCAAATCTGGAACTGGTGTAATTCAGTGTAGTTCTGGTGGCTGCAGGGCTTAGATGATCTACTTCAGCTGTGTGGTGTATGCTGGTGTGGGTGCTGAAGGCATTTGGTGTAGTAATTATGAGTGATTGCTATCAGATGACAACATGTGGCAACATTTGGTTTGTTTTAATTCATTAACAGACCCTCTCTGACAGTGTAACCTACCCAGGAGTTAGTAACATAATAAAAAAAAAAGGGACCAGAAAACTGTGGGTGAGATATTTTACTGTCTGCTTTAGTAGCAGAGAGGGATTACAAATGGGCTGGAAAAACTCAGTGCTTTCTAGGGCTTTCCAAAAAAATGCATGGGAGCTCTGCACAGAAGCTTCAGAGGGCTGCTGTCAAGAAGGAAAAAGAGGGGAACCTGTTTCATTGACTACCATCCTTACCCCTCAGGGTCACATAGCATAAGGAATCCTCTCTGCTTTTCTGAAAGGGTGTTTTATAAACTGAGGGGACCAAAAAGAAAGTTTCCTGTGCTTCCCTGGTACTTTCCTACTGAAAGAAGAGCTGCTGATAGTCTGTAAATTCTGAAGAGTTTCTTCCCCCTTGGCAGCTGTTTTATAGCACATCATACATGGCCGTTATGTTTACCTCCTTTTACAAGCTATGTTGTGTGTTGCTTTCCATACTATATATTTTCCTTCTTTTTCTATGCTTGACAATTTACACTACTTAATTCAAATATTTTTTGTTATCTACAAATTGTCCTAAAATGAGTCAAGATGAAACTGACGCGTTGGCAGCAATGGGAAAAAAAAAAAAATAAAGTCAAAAGGATGTTGTGTCTGTAGTGAATAATGTAAAGAAAATATTTTAATGGAATTCTAAAGGCTATTGTAAAGCAAAATCAGAATTCTATGTTGGTACAAACATTTTATGTAAATATGCAATTAGGATGTGTAGAACACTGCTCAAACATTATGATTGCAGAGGATATATGTATTTTTAACTCTGGTATTAATAATCATAATGTTGCTCACATTAAATATCTTTTGCACCATTATTTCCAGTGGTCAGGCTGATACACTCACACTGAACAAGAAAATCACTTTATCTGTCTGTATGTGAGCTAAGTTTTGAAATTAAAGTTGGGCATACCTGCTGTTTCCACCACTTCTGTTGAGACTCCTGATTTTGAAAGTGGATGCCAGGTTGTTTAGCAGCAGTTTCTGTGAAACTTTCTGTGAGACACTTGGAAATTCCTGGCAAATTTAGAATTCCGTGTGCATAGGCTGACTCTGCCTTGTCTTTGCAGTGCATCTAAGGAACACCAGGCACTGAAATAATTGATAAAAGTGGAAATGTGGCAGATGTTTGTCCAATCCTTTGTCTTCCTTGTCCATTTAAAGTAGTTTTCTGTGGCTGTTGCTCCTTATGTGTTTGCACAACATCTACCATAGTGGGGCCTGTAGGCAGCACTGAAGGGAAGCTGGTGAACAGTAATAGACTGGAAGTTTTCCTCTCTGAATGGAAAGCATTCATTTCCAGGCACATCCCTTGAGAGGAGCTTTGGGATTTAACAGGTACCTGAAAGTTGCAGCAATACGGACAAAAAATTCTCCAGTTCTTTGGTGACAGTAATATAAAGTCCCCTGGTGCAGTATCTACTAAAAGTAATTATTTTTCAGTTCTTATCTTCTTCTTTCTAATAGTACAGCACAGATCTGGACAGATCACCCAACAGGAAAGCTTTTCTGCATCTTAAACATGGTGTCTATTTGCATATGCAGGTATGAGCTGTGTAGAAATGGTAGCTGGAACCTCTCCAGTAACCAGCCTTATGCAAAATCCTGAACCTTTTGAATCCCTAGTAGATATTATGTACTGACATGCTATCCAGGTACTGAGTTTGACAGAGCTAATAATACTATTTATATGTATAATTATTGAAATTACCCATACTCTTTGGGTTTAATGGTGTTCAGTAAATTGGCATGCATAATTTATACATCACTGCTGTCAACCATCAATCCAAGTGTGAGACAGCAACATATAAACTGAATGGCAGAATAAAGTGTTTATGAGTTTATTCAGGACAAGATCACCATAAACTATGACACTGGAAATTTTCATATCAGTTTTTCAGTATTCGTGGGAAGTAGAATGCTGTCTATGGGATTTCATTTGTTGCATTACTGTAAAACCTCTTCAATAAACAATTGAGGAGACAACAACTACAGCCCTCTTCAAAAAGGCCCTAGGGACGGGATTTACTGGGGAAGTTAGTGTTACCATTTCTGCTTCAATTTTTGCTATGGCTTAATTTCAGCCTCTTATTAAAATGTCAGTCATTTAATAATGAAATGGAATCCTAAAAATGTACAAATGGATACACCTTTGAGGCTTAATCAAGAGATACAGTAGGCAAACAAAATTCAACTATTATTATGATAATTTAAGATAACAATTAAGACTCTCCAATTCTACATTTAAACAAGAAATTCTTAAAATAGCTATTGTCTTTACACATCTGAATATGCATCTATGTTCTTGACATTATTATTCATTATATTAATCAAAATGGCAGGGTACATTACAGAGGATTCAAATGGCCCAGTCTCATTTCATGGGACTTGCTATGCACTGCTGTTAGTATTATGTTTTCATTTTTATTTTGTGAATGCAGTAAACAACTGATAATTCAAGATGTTCTGAATTTTTTTGCAAGGTGCCAAGTGCTGAAAGCAGTGATTAACATGAAATGAGGAAATCTATGAATAGAAGCAAAACAGAAACTGCTGAGTTATTTTTGGCACTCTCTAATGAATAAATGGATTGTTTTCAATGTCTGTCAATGAGTACAAGTGAACGTGCACTGTGAGTTGAAATATACTGCCTCATTTTAACTTGTTTTGAACCAATAACCTAAACCTAGAGAATAATAAAAAAAAAAGATGCTCATATTCTCAAATATCTAAAATTCATGCTTCTCATAGAAGCAGGTTATCTGCACTTAATCAGTTAAACAGATTTTCGCTAAAAATACATTTTGATTTTATATGTGAATTTCTGTGACTGAACACTAGGTCCTGGCTAGGGGCTACTTATCAAGGTAAATGTTAGTAGAGTTTTTTCATTACTTAAAAATACTTCTTTGGCCTCAAGTTATGGCTGCAAAATAGCTTTCCTTTGATGACTGTTGGTTTAAACCATTGTGAGATCACACAGAATGGCTATTAGCTGAAGGAAGAACATTCAAAGGATGTGTAAAGACTTCATCCTAAATGTGAAAGCAATCATGGCACAAATGCATTTGTGATCAAGGTTGTGATGCCACATCAAGCAAGTAGGGTGAGGATAATGCCTACCTACTAAACAATCTGGATAAAGCACTGCATTTTGTGGCAATGCCAGCATCCTGTTCTGAACAGGAGTGTAGACAAGACTTCCTCAAATCCTTTCCACTCCAAGTTGTCCTGTGGTCCTAACCTTGAAAAGTATAAATGCAGTTCATGTGTTATAAGTGATGATAGCTGATGACTAACACCTCATGAATGTTTTTCAGAAGTCTACTAAGTCTAGTTTCTTACATCTTGCCATTCTTACTGGTGAAATTTAATTTACTGGGCCATATTAGATTTAAGAAAAAAATAGTATAAAAAACATAGTACCTTATATACTTTCTGTTGAAACCATCCTCTGCTGTTTTTTACAGTCAGAAGAGGGGGATCGGTCCTTTTTATTTTATGAAGTACCTGGCCACTTGCAGATGTGGTTCCTCCTGTGCTGGAGAAGACTCTCCAGACGGCCCTGTTTGTCCCAGTGAATATGAAGTGGGTTTGGATGAACTTCTCAGGTACTGATGCCCACAATACAGACCCTGTGCACCATCCTCAGCCTGGACCACCAGGCACAAAATGTCATGCACACAACCATGATGTCTCTGGGAAAAGAGCTGTTAAAAAAGCATTTTAGCAGCAAAGTTTGTGACCTCTTGTTATGGCTCTAAATTATTCCATATAGTTTGTGTGAGTGACAGGAAAAGGGACAGATTTGTGTGCTAATTTGCTACTTGTGAAAGAAAGGCCATAGTTTTATCTGAATCCTGTTGAAAATCATATTCAAATTTACTACAGTGTCTAGCAATATCATTTATAATTAAAGCTCTGCAACATAGGCCATGGTGTCAAATCCAAGATGACAACCAGATCCTACATGTGAAGACCCTTCAGATGAACTCATTTCAAACCCAGGATTTTGTGTGTTTGTGGTGTCAGGAAGAAGCACAAGGACAAAGCAGAAGCTTTGTGACATTTATCAGTTGTGTCTAAAGATGCACTTAAAACATTTTTAAGCGTAACTTGAACAGGGCATAAAACCTTGTTCAAACATGCTAAAATGATGAAGACTGTGATCAGGCAGTAACTTCAAGAAAGATGGTGTTGGGGTACAATGCAGTGCCCTCCCTCCCCGACCATCCCTGTCCTGTGGCCCCCAGTGAGGTCAGTCAGGATGGGACGTGAGTGATGACCAGCAGTGGCCACAGCCTGACCATCCCCAGGCACTGCTGCAGGCCCTGGGCGTGGGATGGAGATGAAGGATCCCCAGTGGGGTGATGTGTGGCTTATTAGGACTCAGTGCAGGGTAGGATGCTGGGCATGGAGTTTCCTGTATTCCCATTTGTGCCCATTGCCTGTTGTTCTGTCACTGGGCACCACTGACAAGAGCCTGGCTGCCTCTTCTTTGCTCCTCCCATCAGGTGTTTGGACACATGGATCAGAGCCCTGAGCCTTCTCTTCCCTGGGCTGGACAGTCACAGCTCTCTCAGCCTCTCTACCTAGGACAGATCAGTCGTTTAATCATCTTTCTGGCCTTCCCTGGACTGTCCCAGTGTGTCGCAGTCTTGCCTGTAGTGGGGAGCCCAGGACTGTGCCCAGCGCTCCAAGTGTAGTCTCAGCAATAAAGTGCAAGCCACATGTAGTGAAGTCCCCATTCCATGATCTCACCTGAGAAAGGATGCTACTTCGAGGGATAAACTGAATTTTTTCTCCAAACCAGCCTGTTTTGGAGAAAGTAGCTCTATTAATGGAAATTCTCTGGCATGTGTAAGACTGCCTGACTATGCCAGCTCTTTAAAGCAAGAAATTATGCATCAGGAAGCATGGAGAACATGCAAGTGCAGTTCTTAACCAGCCAGGAAGAAGAGAGATCAGATTTTTAGGCTGTATTTCTCATATTCTTCAGAGCTTATTTGCTTCTCAGGACTCAGAGTTTCTAAATGGCTCAGTAGGGGTTTTCTGCTCAGCTTTTTGGCACTTGTTTGTATTTTTTTTTCTTTTAAACAATAAATCTGAATAGTTTACTCAATATTGGAGGGTCAACTATGCATGAAAAAAAGAATGCAGGTCTTTCACTAGCTGAGTTTTTGGCCTTTTACAAATTCTCGCCCCACACTGTTGCCCTTCATGGCATTCTGAGGGAGGCTTTGGGAAAGCTGTACATTCTTACTCTTGAGGAATACCTTCAGTACAGCTGCAGATGGAGCTGCAGGTTGAGCTCTGGGTGGGAGCCTGAGGCAAGAGGCCATGAACTGCCACCCTTGGCACAACAAAGGGCACAGGGACCTGTGGCACAGCCAGGTGAGGGACACTGAGAGGCACGGCAGGAGCCCTTGGCTCGATGGCTCAGGAGGAAGAGCGAGACTTTGATGCTCTTGGACTGTGAGTGGATGAAAGCCCAGGGGTTCCTTTGTTCAGGGTCCCTCCATGGAGGCACCAGCTCAGGCTGTTCCTGTGTTACTGCTCTGTGGATAAATGGCTTTATGGAACGAGGCATTTGTGACCTTGCTGTGGAAATCCTGGGATGGAGCCTGTAAGGAAACCTGGTCTGGCTGTGAGTGGGTGTGCAGGGAGTCCAGCGGGACCCGTCAGGTCACTGGAGCCACCCCTGGGAAGGCACCTTGGTCCCAGCAGTGAAAATCTGTGACTTTGGGAACGTGGCTGCCAGACAATCTTGTGAATGGTCGCACCGGGAAGTTTCCTTAATGCCGTGGAAAAGCAGCTGTAACTCTGTAAACAGTATTGATTCTTTAAGGTATGCTGATAGCTCAGATAGAAGCCGTGCTGGCCTTGATCATGTTTGAATGTCTGCATGAAAATGAGACTGAACTGGGATAAGAGTATGATACATTTCATTTTTATGACTACTTCCCTCCTCCCTTTCCACTGTAGGTATTCTCCGCTCAGCAGCCGCTTGAGTGTCATTGTCAAAGCCACTCTGACAAAACCTGAAGTCCCTGCTGCCCTTCAAAATGTAAAGGGTTCACCCAGTGTGTGGCACATGATGAATGGGTTCCCTTCCCCATATCAGCAAAGCAAGAAATTGTATTGTCCTTTGAAACTTCTTTTGTTGCTTCCAATTTTTACCTCTCTCAGGTAATGGAAGCATCGTGCCCTTCTGGAATATCTGTGGGTATCCAAAGGGAGCAGTGCCCTCTAAAGGTCGAAGGTGAGATGGACTGCAGCTTCCTATGGAGCTTGGGAGGTCTTTTCAGAGTTACAAATGTGAAGGTGTTTTAGGTCACAGACAGCAATTAAGTATGAAGTCTGAACACCCTGAAGCAGTATTGTAAAGGGTACTGCTCTAGTCTTGCCAGATTTACAATCAGAATGAGGAATAACAATACAAAAGTAATACACAAATTCAGTAGTGTTAAAAACATGATATAGTTTAAAGTTTATAATCTTAAGGTGCATTTAGGGCTTGGTTTTTTGTTTGTTTGTTTGTTTTAAGATAATAGAAAATACCCAAGTGATTTTTTCCATAGCTGCTACCCCAATGTTTGTTTTTTACTTATTGCACAAATCTGCAATTTTAAATATTTAAAAATCTAGCAGTAGGTTACCAACAAGCAAATGCCAGGGGTAAAAGTCAAAATGGATTAATAAGATACCTAGAGGGTAGTATGTGATACTGAAGTAAAAAAAATTACATGAGACAATGAAATCTGAACTGCTACATTTTTCATGTATCAGTAACAATAAATAGTAAGGCAGGTAGGCTTGGAAGGTTTCCCTACATTTCTGTAATGTATTATGCACTGGAACAGCTTATTCTAAATAATCCAGTGAAACTTTTTTTTTGGTATTTCAGTTCAAAAAGTTCAGATCACCTGCTGAAAAGACAAACCCACAATTTCTAGGAAAACATTTTTACTCTCAAACTATGGATATAGTCTAGAATGTGAACCAGGTTATCTGAACAAAAGAAATTGGATGGAATCTCGAATTGCTTTGGAATGATGTGCCTAATAAGATGTAAATCTAATGACAGAAATTAGTACACCAATACTGGAAGACAATGGCAACTTTAGTGCTAATATTCTATAGGCTGGTTTTGGTCAGATTTGGAAATATATAAATTAATATAATTTAGAAACCCCAGGAGGACCATGGTGTTGTTATGCTGGATATGACTAAGGGACCAATTCAAAAGTCATCTGAGGATTCTCTGAAGAGGAAGTTCCCCCAGTGAATCAAAATGGATTTAGAGCCAATGTGTTCTGCCAGGATATCATAAAACCATTTCAGTGCCAAGAAGGAGCAGGTCCAAAGAATCAGATTCTTGTCAACTACTGCCTTGAAGACGATTGAACAGATGCCACTTAGGTCAATGGTTTGATAAATGAGGGAGGAATAATTTTTTTTTCTGCAAGGAAACTAAGCTTGGAGCAGCCAATGTCTTGCCAGAGTTCAACTCATGCACTGAGCTTCTCAGACAGCCCTCATGCTGAACACCAGAGTAGTAGAGCTAAGATTTTTCTCCCACACTGAAAAAAGTTTTTGGGGATGTGAGAGCTTTTCACACTTTTCCACATCACTTCAGGATAGGAAACTGCCAGGCGTCAATTTTCTGTCCATAAAGGAAGTATTTAAAATTATATATGAAATGAAGCCATGTGCAGTTTATTAATGTCCTCCCAGACAGCCCTGTGCTGTTTCTACCCTAAACAGCCAAGTGTCATTTTGGAGCAGTGGTTTAATGGGTAATCTTTAGTTGGAAAACCAGTATAATTTTGCTAATTAAAATTGTGTTTTGGTTTGTTTGGAGAAAGTCTGAAAAGGACTCTTGAATTAGAAAAGGAGTGACTTGTAGAGCAATAGCAGCAGTTAAGAGATAGGTTACGTATGGCTACTACGAGGTTATAGGGATATTGTTTTTCAGCAATTTGGTAGTATTAAATGTTTGCTGTTATTTGCAAATTGTTTGCTCTTAGTAAATATTTCTGACCTTTTTTTTGCCTTTTTTCTTTTTTTCAGCTTAGCTTTAAACTATAAGAAACAAATACAATTCTGTGGTATTATCTGTAGAAAATCTATCTTCAGATAAAATAACTTTACCTCAGTTAATTTTACCAAGTTTGAGTTGAGGTAACCATCAGTAAAAGTGTCAAATGCAACTTCTGAATTATTAACTGTATTCCAGGTATATTGTGGTATTAGAACCTCCCTTTTTAGTTTTCCTTTCTTGATCTTCTCTAAGACTTTTGTAGAAAATGAAACAAAAATTGCTTGTAAGACCATGGTGCGATGGGTGAAAATTTTGGATCATTTTCTGAGCAGAACATTTTGACAAAGTAATAAACCTATGGGGTAGAATGGAAGTAATTCTGCTCCTTTCTCTCTGCTCTGTGTGTGATATTTGCATTCTCAACAAAGTCTCCTGAACTGCCCATAGCTTTCTAAAATACGAAGTCTTGCTATATAGTAGTGTTCTGCATTGCATTAGATTTAATAAATAATGGTAAAATGGAGGAGCACAGATATCCTGGCAGGTTTATGCAAGAAAACAGGGATTTGAGATAATCCCTGAGAAATATTTAACACAGAAATCTGGCTTTCACTGCTGGAAGAGTGATAGTAAATCAGGGCTTTCTGTCATTTGGTTTTTCTGTAAAGAATATTGCTTTCAGTAACCTTCATCAAATTTCATTTGACTTGCATTTTAATAATATTTTCATAACCTCACACATTTGCTCGTGTCTTTCTGAGAAGGAAGCTCATCATTGCGGCAAAAGGCTTCAAATATTGTAAGTTCACAGAGCTTCACTAAAACCAATCAAGTGACACTGTAATGCACCTAACCTTTTTCAAATTTTCAAAAGAATATTTAGTTTTTCTTTAGTGAAAGTTCTTGGGAATACCTATGTGGTACCTGTAGTACCTTGCTCTGCCTGAGTGATTTACAGTGATTTTCCTATAATATGCAGTGATTTTTAGGAGTCTGCCTGCAGCTAATTTTAATGGGAACTATGGCTAAATCAATGTGCTCTGTTTCAAATAACCACATCCACTGAGTCTTTCAATGTGTTCTGGATTTTTCTGATATGGTTTTTTATCAATGTGAAATGTGTATCTTCATTAACTACTCCCTGATCATGTTTAAAGCAGGATAAATGCCAGGAAATCAAAGGTTATTTATATTTTCAGCCTAAGAACCAATTACTTAATCTAAAGACGAACACAATAAACAGGTAATCTTGTGTAGACCAGATGTTCTTCTGGAATTTGAGATACTGGGCCAGAAATACTTATTATACTCTTGCTTAGCTTGTATCCAAGTATGTTTGCTGTACTCTACTACTATATCCTTCAAGTGATTTCAAAGGCTTACAGAAGCTCTGCATGTGAAGAAGGGCTACTTTATTTGCTTTTTCAGTTAATGTGGTTGCACAGAAACCACATAAAAAGGGTAGAAATTTAAAATACAGTTGTGCAAGTACTTCTAAGAATTTAAGCTAACACATATTTGCCTGCTGCAATATTGGATCACATTCTGCTAGTCAGCAGTTTGACAGCTTTCTCAGAAACAGTCCCAAAATTGGTTCCTACTGTTGAAGCTTTGCATGTTTAGCTGGCTGCACTGCAGTGCTACCCTAGACTGTGCTTGGTCTGTTACTTGGTTATTTTAAAGGAGCATATTTGTAACCCTTCTGGCAATGGAATATTCTTTTTTCTTGTGTTGTGAAACTTGTTGCTTGCTCATTGATACAACTTTATTTTTCCAAATAAAAAGTTGAACTTAGTGAACAAGACTCTTCTCACTGCCATAAAATTTTGTAATTTTTTATTGAGTGAAGTAACTATTTACTATTTCTATAACTGATATTACTTCAAGGAAAAGCATTTTATCCTGGCTCAGAGACTGTACAGTTTCCCAGTGTAAGTACTTTTGTTGTTTTTCAATAGAGCTAAATATATTTAATAATCATGGTAACAAATGGGTTGTATACAGTAAGCTCACCGTGTACATTCCTCAGCTTATGCGTGCACTTACCCATTTAATTTCTGTTCATTATTTATACTTCAATTCAATATCCTCTGAGAGCTTAATGCCATAGGAGAAATTCCTTCTCTTTGTCCCAGTGTGAAGAGAAATTGCACCCAAAATTTTATGAACAGGATATTTTTTCTTTTTGTTCCTTTCCACCCCACCCCCACCACTTCATCACTCTGTCCAAGGTGATCAAGTCAGGTTTAAGTGTTTAAAGAATACTTAACTTTGTGTTTGTAGTGTCTAGTCTGGCTGCAAAAGCCAAATTAACACCTGTACCACAGTGCCAAACTTTGGGAGATAAACTTTCTGCTATGAATGTACAGTAATTTGATGCTTTCTCCAGGATCTTTCAAAGGCTCAATCCTGATCTCTCCCTGAAAAGCCATGAGGTCAGTGGCTGTCTTTACTTCTGGCTGAATCCTGTGGGGATTAATTATTCTCAGCATTTTTCAGGTCTCATTTCCTAATGAGTGGGCATTTATGGAGACTGAGCCTGCTCCAGCTGAAAAATGCAAGTCAAATAATGGTGTGGAATGAAACCAAAGAGAGACTCCATTCTCCATTCATGACTTCCTGCACTCTAATTTCTGCAGAGGTCCTTTTGGTTGTTACTATGTTCTTTTTCTCATTGTAAGACAGATGCCATAATAGCTAATGTGTTCTTTGGTTTATTAGCTTTCATGAGACATTTTTCTTTACACTTTAATTCTCTATCTCATTGTTTGCTTGGACAAAGGAATAGCAAGGAGGTGAGACCCCAGAAATTTTTCTTACATGCTTTCCCACTTCTGTTCAAAAGATTTGTTAAAGATATTTATTAGCTTCCATAAATAACATTCTAATCAAGCATTTGGATCACTTCAGTAACAAATGTTTATTTTTATAAGCAATGCTTTAATTTGACATTTTGCATAATGCATTTGCAATAAGGGTGCCATGTTTGATGGATAAATACCAAGAAAAAATCATATTGCCTAATAAATAATGTCGGATGTAGATATCCCACTCATTTAAAGCAAACTTGTCATGGTTTATTAACTGTATTAACTAGTGGCTTTTTTATATCTGGGCATAAATAACATGAAGCATTTTTGAAAGATGCCCCTTTCAAATGACATAATATTACCCCTTTATTGTCACAGATTATTCATATCTTCTCTGTGGTGGGCAAGTTGCCAGTGCAGCAACATGTATTTGAGCATATCTTCATATACTGAGCCATTGCCTTGTCTCTTGGGGTGAAAATTACTGAGGCCAAGGTGATTGTCCTAAGGAAATTAGTAGGGCAGCACATTTGTAAAGACATGAATCTGAATTTATGTAGGTGGAACACTTGCCCACAGGATTATCCAGGTAGCAGTAGTCTTGCTGTGTCTCTGGACTGCCTCCCTCAGGCTGCAGAGCCCCTGGCATGGGATCCCACGAGCTGCTGTCCCACGCGGTTCCTGTGGCTGGGCGTTGATTATGGTTGCACCAGCAGGCTTAAACAACAGTGAACACCTGCCCTACTGTTCCCTCTGTGACCAGCAGTTCATACC
Source organism: Corvus moneduloides (assembly GCF_009650955.1). NCBI lineage: Eukaryota > Metazoa > Chordata > Aves > Passeriformes > Corvidae > Corvus > Corvus moneduloides. The sequence continues at coordinate 10,753,430 of NC_045477.1, read as the reverse complement.
CTGCTCTGCCAAGGGTTACCAGGGCACTGCACTGGCTATATGGACACAATATGCCTTTAATAAGATGTGTTTAAGAAAGACTTTCTGCTTGGGGTGCTGGTAGTGGTGAGCCATCTGTAGTCTCATTTTCTTCCCAACATAGTCCATTCATAAAACTGTCCACCTATTCCTATTTCAAGTAGCATATATTTTAAAAATTTTTACCCTTCTCAATCCTCCCCACCTCTTTTTTCTGAGCTGGCTTCAGGATGAACTTAGCTGTAGAATCTCAACTACCCTTCAGTGTTCAGTGGGAAGTTGCTTATCTAGATTGAATGTGACTCTTCCTTGTTTCATTTTCCTTTGTTGTCTTCAAAATCTCGGCTTTCTAAACCATCCTAAGGTAAACAGATCAGGGGTGTGACTTATTTCACTAATGAAAACATGTGCGTCATAACAGAGCTGTGGTTTCGATTACGTCTTTGTTACCCTTTATGTAAGAGTTTCAGTTTGCATAAATACAGCTTTCAGCAAAAGGTTTTTAAAATCTTACCACCATTATGATGTTAAATTCAGCATCTGAGCACCCTGGTGTAGTGGAAGGTGTCCCTGCCCATGGCCAGAGGGTTGGATTTAGATGATCTTTAAGGCCCCTTCCAACCCGGCCCATTCTATGATTCCATGATTTCTTTGTTTAGATTCTTGCATTTTCTCTCTTTCTTCTTTCATTCTTCTACATACCATTTCTCATCTGGTTCCGAAGTTAATCTCAGATTTCTGTCTTCCTTTTTTCTCATCTGCATTTTAGCTTCAAGCTGACTCTTTACATTAGCTGATTAACACTACTACCTGATTGAGCTGGTCTATCCAAATGAGACTGTCATGCTACCTACTACAGCACTTCCTTCCTGGAATCTGCTTTCCACAACCACTCCTGTGCAGAGGAGTGCAAAGGACACAGACCTTTAGCAAAATCATGGTTATGGCATTTTCTAGAGCTCTGCTCAACGATCCACTTTAAGTCAATAGCTTTTTGTTGCCATGAGTTAGTTGGAATCTGGGGAGGATGGGAAAGAAAGGGGAATGTGTATTTTAAAGACTTCTGGTTAACAGAAGAAGAGCACATCTATCCTCTACCTGATACCTTCTCAGTAGGGAAAGTGTTAGTCCCTTGAATGTAAAGGAACTCCTGAATTTGGGGACCCTGATAGGGTGGAAGGCATCGTGGTTTACAGCACAGAGGACAGCTGGGAAAAAAGTTTGTTCCTTGGCCTCAGTTCCACAATTTGAGCTGTAAGTGGAAAAGCTTAGTCAATCTCATTTACTCAGTGCCTGCAGTGGCTAGATTGCCCACTTCCCTGCAAGCCATCCCAAAAAGGCACATCTTCCTGCATTCACAGGAAGATAATATAGAGGAAAAAGTCAACAGGTGTTCCCTTTTCCTCTGATCTACAGCTGGTAGTAGGTCCCAGTTGTTTTGTATTGCTGCTGTTATTCTAGGTTAATTATTTCCTATACTGGGTAACTCCTTCAGATTGTATCTTTATGCAGCATTATGTATTTACACCCTCATTATGATTTTAATAATGCATTTCATTACAGTTGGCAATTGATGGTTTTCATTACTGAACAAACTGTCAATTTACTGCTAATGCTGCTTTAATTATTGACTTAGTTTGATTTCCTTGGTTTAATTCTTTCCATCTGTGAGGAAAAAGGTCTTTGTGGAACTGGAAATTTTAGATTAAAATTTTAAAGTTTTCTCAGAGAGCTTTCAGGAAAACTGTTGCTAATTTTCTTAAGGCTTTCCGTTCTTCTCGATTTTAGCATGTGTTTGTCAGTCCAGAATAGCTCATGGCTCACTGAAGACCTCAGGGTAGGGCAGAAATGCTGGTAACACCATGTAACCATGAACATAGGATTTCAAACATTACTCCTACTCCAGGGACAAATCTGACTTGAAGATGCTGAATATGATGCCTAAGTATTACCTGCTGTGGAGTTCATATTTATGAAAAGGTAAAAGTTTGTGGAGACTACATTGCCATACAGTGCCTCTAGTAATTTTTGTATTTTTTAAATAATTGGGAACATGTGCAAATGCAGTATCTTCTTTGTAGTTATGTGTTCTATGGTCTTTATTGAGAGGAGACTGGAAGAGAGAAAGTAAATTTAGATGATGCTCCAGAACTGTTCTGGTGGCCAGAGTGTTAAGATGTGTACTACTCTTTGGTGGAGGATCTAACCAGTTGTATTGTAGGTACTGCAAAGGGGCTGCAACAACTTTGCCCTTCCTTAACCCCAAAAGGCTGCAATATTTGGACATGTAGGTGTGGAACTGATGAACATGGTTTAGTGGTGAATTTGGTAATGCTGGGTTAATGATTAGACTTGATGATCTTAAAGGTCTTTTCCAGCCTAAATGATTCTGTGGTTCTATAGTTGAAGCTGTTGATGTAGTTTGGAACCTGTTTCTAGTCTATTCATATGACAAGTCATGCTATGGAATTTGATTTTCCAGTGGTCTGTGCCAATTTTATGTTATTGTATCTGTGCTGATTTCTGGCAAGTTGCATATGTTTTATTTATCTCCATCATATGATGTGAAATAAAAATATCAATAATAACTTTAGAGCACATATAGAAAGAAAAAGAGAAAAGCAGTTTATAGTCACTGTGAGGCAAGGGTCAGTTCTTGCATTTGGGAGTAACTTCTCTCTCCATGTTTCTATGGTGACAATCTCAGTGGAAAGTCATGTGAGAGAATTTATTGTTTCCTCTCAACTTTTAATGGGATCTAATAAAACTTGAAGGTAAACCAACAAATCACAAGCTATACTAGTTTGAAAACAAACCAGTGGGAGATCACAAGTCAGGATTATAATTTAATAGGAAGATTAAAATAAATGCAATAGTACAAGAACTGTGACAGAGTCAGGATACAGCCTGACACCCTGTTAGTCAGGGTGGTGGTAGCAGCCCAGATGAAGTGGTTCTGTTGATGGGGTGATCCTGCAGAAGGGTTTGGTCTTTACCTGAAGGTCCAGTGGTAGCTCTTGTCCTCTGGGAATCCAGTAGGTAAGGCCACCTGTGCTGTTCCAAACCTCAGATTATATCCAGGTGGGAATGTGTGGCTCCTCCCCCTGGGCGGAGCATCTCACAATGGGATGGTGTAATTTTATGAGTCATGCAGCGAGGCTGGATAGCCCATTAACAGAAGATATCACTCTGGAGGGAGTTATCAGGGATGTGTCATGGAAGAGATAAAGGACCCTGCCCCACCTGGTTTTAACAGATGGTGATAGAATACATACTTTTGGTTACATCTTACATTGTAACCTAAGACAGGAGCCTATGTAGAAATAAATAATTCTTAGTCACTCCAAGGTTGTGGCTAATACCTAACCCAGGAGGGGATATATGGAAGTAAAAATGGAGGGAGGGGGGTGCTGTCTGACACCTGAGAAAAAATTATCTAAGTTGGGAACATTCACAGACCAAATCCTTGAACAGTATTATGTAGATGCTTACTTACCTCAGGATCTGGACAGTGATATTTTATAGACTTTACTGTGTGGAAGTATTTTGGCATGAGTTGTATTTCTTACACCAAATTCTAAACCAATATATAAAAATAAGGAGGAAAAATGAGTACTGACATTCCTTACTAAAAAAAAAAGTATATATAAGGCATTATACCTGGTTGAATGGATAGAAATTAATATACATGACAGAAATTTAATAAAAATTTAGTTTAGTTTTAACATGAATGGGTTATAGGCTACCACTGGATGTGTGCTAACTCAATCAGACATATATTTCCAGAAGCCCTGGTGGCCTGTAAAAATAAAAGTTTATCAGAGCTATCATCTAGGCTTCTGTGCTGGCAAACAACCAATTTTATCCTACATTTCCAGTCTACTGTGTCTAATCTGCCTTAGCTCCCCAAGCTCAGTGCTGTTCCTCTGCCTCACTTGTAGCAGAAGGTTGTTTGTCCCAAAGTGTCAGGAGAGCAAAGCAGTGATTTACTGGAAAATCCTCTTGGACTCCTTCTGACTAGCTGTATGAAATGTGAGAGCTGAGTTATTCACAGGGCAGGAGAAGGATCAATCCTGAAACAAAGAGGCTTTTTCTGCCCTACCACCTCTTGCTCAGTTATCTCCAGGGAGCTTATGGAAGTGCTGTCTGCTGCCTTCCCTTGTTGACTGTGCTTCTCCAGGGATGGGGGGCATCAGATGCTGACCTTCATGTGAGAAGCAGCAGAAGGCAAAAAAGCTTGTTGGCCTTCCTGCAGAAGCCCTGGCCAGCTGCTCTTTCTCTAAAAGTGGGCAAGCAAAGAGAGCAAGTGGCCGCATGCTCCCCTCCACCTGCCATGGGCATCAAAAGCAGGCACCTCTCAGTGACTCAGCTGTAAAAGCTAATTCCCACCTCCCTGGGAAAGGGCATCCTTTAAGCAGTAATCTTTTCACTCATTTTAATAACTATTAGCACTGATGTAGGGATGTCTGTCTAAAAACTGGGAAAAACCATTGCACCATTTATATCCTAAAGCACATCTTGACTCAGACCCAGTGGAGAATAAGACTGAACCTGTGTTCTGCTCAAGAAACACTGGAAGTGTTTTGGGACACCGATTATGTTTCAGAGCAACAAAGCAGTACTAAAATTTTGTAAAATGTGGCTCCCTCTGGTGATGTGCAATAAAATAGGTACTAGGAGGCAACAGCAGAAGACATAAAATTCTTACTCTACCAATTCCATTTTAGAAGCTATTTGCTTACTGCAGCAAAGGCTCGTTTTGATGTGCAAGAAGTTTGATATATTTTATGCAGAATTGCTTATAGTGTCTCTTAAAATCTCCAAAATCTGCCAAAATTAGTTGGCATTCGATCACAGCAGAGTTAGTTCTTCAAAATTAGGATGCAGTTAAGAAACCTGATGTCTTATCCATTTATTATGTCATCTTCTAAAAATTTTAGAAAATAAGCTACCTGGATAATAAAATCCTCTTTAGAGGATTTCCTGAATAGTTTTCAGTGAATATTGGAGAATACCTCTGAGACAGTGATGTGATTACACAAAATCTGGACCAAAAGCAGGGGAAAAATATAATTAAGACTTTTTTTTTTTTTTCCAGTAGGTGTCTAAGTTAAAGTTTCTATGTTGCAGCAATGCTGAAGTTTTGGAATGAATAATGCTGGGTTTGTTAAACTCTGCTGGTGTGTCATTGGTATCAGCTATGCAAAATGATCACGTTTCATTCTTGGCATCATCACTGAAATTGTGTTATTAAATCCTAAAGAGTGAATAAGCAAAATTAAATGATATGCTGTTCTTTAGCAATAGTTCTTGATTGAATTTGCTCAGTTTACAAATATTACTACTGCTTTTCTAACGGTCAGATCTACAGTCTTGAGGCAATCTTAAGGCTATATCTGGTTATATCTATCCTGTACACAGAACTTTTTAGTCTCTCACTTGATCTTATGTATCAACAGGAGAGAAATTGAAGTTTCAAGTGAATTTCTCATGAGTAAAACAGATTAATTTTAAAAAGAGTGAGAATCTCTGGGTTTTTTCATGGGTGGAGTTAGTTGTGGGCTTTTCTTTTTCTGACACAATTGCTATATTAAAGTAGTTTGAGTATGCTAAAGACTGTCTTTTAGATGCAGAAAATTTAAACAGATAAAAAGAAAGAAGGATAAATAAAAGTAAGGACAGAGTTGACATTGATGACTTACTCAGGTATAATTGCGTGTGGTACATGAGTCTAAATTTAAGCAAAATTAATCTTATCCAAATAAACTAAGAGAAGGACTTACACTGAATATGGAACAGATGTTCATTGATGCCCAATTTGTTTTGGTTAGCTTGAAAAATTCTCAGAGTACCTAGGCTGGTGATTGAATCTCTGCCCTTTTCATTGGTTTCCAGTGTCTGTCTTTTTAATTTCTTATGAAAGCTACAGTACTATTTCAAGGCAGACACATATTTTCTTTTCTCATATGAAAATATATTGTAGTCTATTTCCTATAGAGGAAGAGGCAAAAGTATGTTTTCTAATAATTAGATGTGCTGTTTACTTTGAATAAGCAGATAAGGTATTTTAAATATGAAAAGCATGTCCTCATTGTAATACTGTCTTGGCTGAGCTGTGGGATCTGTTAGATTACCCATATAATTTCCATTTACACTTATGCATATTGAAGGAGTCATCAGAATATTCTTGTTAGAGAAATATTATCATGGAACTGAAATAATGCATGATTAGATGACCACACTATTTCAGAAATGTTGCAGGGACAGGAATTAAGGTCACTTCTTATTTACTCCAGGTCATTTATTTTAAGTACATTGCCCAGGGATTTTTACTGTGTGTGGTTGGTACAGAACTGCTGGGAAACAATCTTTCAGATGCTATCATAATTTTTCAGTTTTATGTCAGAGGGAAGACACCTACAAACATTAGAAGATACAAATTTGGGTGCAGGGAAAATGGGTAGATTTCAGTCTTCAGTCTTGATGTTGGATTTTAGAAATAGCTCAGTTGCAAGGCTTTTCCTTCCACCTAATTAACTGTTGTGACTTTAATGTTGGGGGTTTGTTGTTTGTAGACTTTGGGTTTTGAGCTGGATTTATCTTTTTATTTTTTTAATTTAAAATATAACGATAGGACAAGCATTATGTCAAATTAAACACAGTCAGAAGTCTTTGTGGACTATGCAATCGCTCTTATTACCATACTGGCTAAAAGTTCTGCCAATTAAAATTATTGTGTTCTTTTTGAGACTAAGAATCTGCAAAAAGTACTGGTAACTATTGAGCCTCACTCCACATCTGGCCAAAATTTTCGCTGAGCGATGGAGGAGAGAAATCAGCACAAAAGATTTTTTTTGTCACGCCATGATTTTCCAACAAACAAAATGTCAAATTTCCAGTGAGGCTCATATCAATGTGCTCTCATATCCCAACTGAAAACCATAATATGTTGATGTTGTAAAAAGAAAGTTAAGATTCCTCAAGTGCTTTTTGAGGTAGAAGAAGCAAGCCTAGTGGAGGAAAACTAGATTATTTTGTGTGTGTGTATACATATATATATATAAAATAGAAATAGCTTATAAATAAATTTAAATATTATATCAGTATATAAATATTAATCTTTGTTCTGTGTAATATTTTCCCTATAATCTGGGAAGGCTTGTGTCCTCCCACTTGAATTCTATTTTTCTGTTTGAAGGCTCTTTTTGATGACTACCCACAGATGAGCAGGCTGCTCACAGAGGTCATGGACAAGAGTTGTAATGCTTTGAGTATAACCTCCTCAGTGGGGTTGTGAGATGAAAGTTATAGTCTGTCTCCAAGAAGACCATTATCATTATAAAGTAACACACATCATTAAAGAGAAACTCCATGAAGACCATTACCATTATGTGGTAACACACCATTAGACAGTATCTTCAGCTGCACAGCCCATTGAGGAGGGTACACTCCTAATGTGACAGCTCTCCAGAGCGACATCACTCAGTCTGCCAGTGTGTTTCAGCAGGGGTTACTCATGTCTCAGGGATTCCTCTTGACATCCTTTCTTAGCTACAAGTTGTTAAATAGAGGGAGTTGCTCCGGGATAAGCCCCAGGGCTCTTTTAAAAATGAAATTCCCACAGGAGTGGGAGTATTCCTTTAAGCAGAATTGCTGCTTAATTACAAAGGGTTCAGACCTGTCCCCTCTGTGCCAAAGTGACCAACTGGAGAGGGAAGTACCACAGGTGGCTGCACATTGCCTGTGGATTTCAAAAGGTGCTTGCACTGTGGTGGAAAATAGGTAGGCAGTGAACATATGAACCTACTGCTACAGACCAAATCTGTTACACCATGCAATGGACACACCTGGCTGTCATATTTCTGCCATCAGGGAATGAAGGGAGCTCAGTTATCCCAACTTACAACAGGCTGGGGAGAAAACCAGACCCATACTGCCTGCAGAAATTGTGTTGTCCTGCTGAAATAGGAAAGTGTAGAAAGGTCATACCTCTATATTTTAGGAATCAAAATCAGTGCTTTGTTTGATTTGCCCCAAACGCACTTAGTTTTCTCTTTTGGCTATATAATCCTGTCCTCCTCCCTGCAGGGTTACTGAATCATAGATAAGTTTGTTGTCTATCATAGATAGAGGAAGCATTTCTCTTACCAATCTGTTTTTATGGCCATTTTCATTATGCTGTATGCACAATAAAATATGTGTCAAGTATTATTTTTGCATCAATATGCCGATCTTCATTTAAGCAGTGTACTTTGTATTCCTAAAATACATTCTTCTGGCTTGTGTCTTTTCATAAATTCTAGTATGTAACACATCTTTAGCTGCTCTTTTATAAGGAACCATGTTCTTGTAAGTGAAGTCATTAATTTTCTGTTTCCAGGCATATTTTCTGGGAAGATAGTTCAGAAAAGTTCCAAACTCCTATTCCATAACATGTTTTCAGGAGCCAGTAGAGGGTGCATTTTCCACAGTGTTTTCTGCAGCACATTTTAATTGGTGCTCTAATTAAGTATGTGAATAGAAATAGTGTGTAACAAATACATTATTTTAGAATTAACAGTCAGGAAAGCAGAACGTAATCTATTCATTAAATGATCAGGCCATCCCGTTTGAATCATTCTATCTTAATTGTACAGTAATAAAACAGCAGTTGAAATATTTTCTTTTCTTCTTTTCTTCCTTCTTGCATCCATTGGCTTAAAATGGCTTCCCTTTATAGCATGCTTGAATACATGAGCATAATATTTATAACATCATTACTTTAGGCACTTTTCAGTGTGTATGAATAGTGAATGGGACTGAATAAATGCCTTCCTCCTCTAACAAGGATCCCCTGGTATGCAGGTTGAACCACAAATGTCTCAATCATCCTTACAGATAATGTGATATTTCTGCTCCCCTTTAGAGTGTCAAAATTGAGAAGCAATTCACAATCAGGATGCGGTACGTATATTGGGATGAGCAAGAGTCTCTGAAAACCAACAAGCTACGTGATCTTCATACCAACCCCAAATACTGCAGTGACCAGAGGAGATGTGAAGGCGAGCCTACTGAGGGAAAATCTCCACAAATATGCAAATAATTTGTTCCTGACTATGGTTTTACCTCTTGGGAGCATTCTAGTCTATGGAGTCACTGTTCATTTTCAAAATATATCAAGCAAACCAGGTTCAGCAACAAAGTGCAGACTTCCTTTCCATTTTCCATCACATTTGCATACTTATAAGGAAGTTTTAGTACTTGTATTTCTCTGTGTTTTCCAAGACACTTCAAGAATAGGAGTGCATTTCCCTTTCACAGCAGATCAAGATAAGGTCATATTACCTGCACAGCAGAGTGTGTCTCTAGGCACCCCTTGAACAAATCCTGAGGCATGGATATGTAGGCAAAGTTAAATGATACAGTCCTGGAACAGCTCACTTTTCCTTCCTTAGAAGTTGCCTGGCAGAATGCATTTCTGCCACCCGCATTAGTGCTGCTAAGGCACCCCTGAGAAGGTCAGAGAAAAGCTGGGTACAAGCAATGGGGGTGTCATTGTGGAAGCCATTCCCACATCCATATGGAAAATGAGAGGTCCTTGCTGCACTCAGCAAAGATGAGGCGCATTTACTCTGCAAGGGAGATCTTCTCACCTCTGGAGCTATAAATAGGGGTGTGGAATTAGCAACCAATATGTTTCTGTGTCACTGTATCTGTAATGCCTCTCTGTAATGGTTCCATTTGCTAGATGACATGTACTTAACTCTATTTTGAGCAGCACACATTCTCCCGATGTCATTCAGAATGTAGCTTTCAGGCATGGTCACTCCTAATATGTTTTCTCCTGAAGATTTGCTTCTAACATATTTCTGAGCTTGATATTTCCTCTTATTCACTTGAGAGTTTTTTTGAACATAATTTTTTGGTGTTACTATGGCTTCTTTCAACATAGAAATATAAAGTTTAGGACTCCCAATGTCATTTGACACAATTTGTAATATAATTAATTCTCACTGGTAAATCCCAGTGGCACTATATTCTCTTGCAAGATAGTTCTCTTAATCTCTGATTAAACTGATAATTTCTGATGGATGTCTAAAGACAGCATTACTGCCAAATTCTGTGATGTTGATAAGAGCCTCTTTAATTTAAGGAATAAGAGGAAGAATTCAGCAGTGACTGCATAATCTTTGCATCTAGTTTAGGATACAAGAAGAGGGAATGAGTGTAAGAGACAAAGTGCTAAATTTACTAGATCAATAGCTGGATAAATTAAACAGGGAGTTGTAGTGCTCTGCCTATTTCCTGTAGAAAAACAAATCAGAAAAACTTGTCAATATGTTCTGATCAAAGCCTAAAAAGAAAAGGCCAAAACTTGAACCTAGGATGGAGGATTTCAGGTGGGATCAGAAGAGCGAGGTCGACTTTGTGTGGAAGAACTGCTATGTCTGTATTCTGACTGAACTTGTGACTGGGACCTTCTGGGAGTGTGAGCTTGTCTGGCTCATTTATCTTTGCCCTTCTGAGGCCAGCACTTTTTTAGTTGGAGTCTGGTCCTCACATGGTAGGCAGTAAAGGAATAGGGGCGAAGTAAAAGGCAAAAATCCTCAAGTAATGAAGCTCAGCTGGGTTGTGTTTGTTCCAAGAAGAGATTTCAGCTCTGATGGCCAGAAAAAGCCAGATTTGCCCATTGTGTTGCATGACAGGGTTATCTTTAGGGAAAATAAAGTATCATGTGCTGTTAAGGAAGACAGAAATAAAGAAATGTATTTGAGTAAAATTATTGACTGTGGAGTAGTGGGAAAGATGAATAAAATAGAACCATTTTAAGATCAAGACTGCTTTGGGGAAGCACAGTGACAGGAAAGTTTTTGGTGTTTCTCACAGGACAGATCTGAATATAGATATGAATCAGCTGTAGCATTATTGATCAGATAAATATTGGGAAGCATTCCAGTACGTCAGTAAAATATCTTGGCTTTCCTGAAATACTTTGTATCCTTCTACTATTAAAAGAAATGACAATGCAGTGATGCTTGCAAGTGGCAGCCAACAGATTTCTTCACTTAAATTATCAATCAGTTCTATAGGTTTTATTTTCAAAATATTTTGTTTTCTATAGCTGTTGCTACAGTGGTATCTAATTGAGCAGTCATTATTTCATTCAGCCAAAATTAAATGGAATGTTAAATATTTTCAGAGAGGCAAAGTTTGAAAAATGTAGGAAATTAACTTCTGCAAGCAGATGAACCATCAAGAACCAAGGCCTCAATAGGAGAGACATGAAAGCAAACAGACCTGCTGATTGCATATCAGCCTAGTTAAGGTTCTGGAACAAATATAGATTAAAATATATGAAAAAAAAAAGATTAAGGAGAAAATATGGTAAAAGTTGTATAAATGTATTATACAAAATGATTTTATAAATGGACTTCTATTATGTGCTTTGTTTGGATTCACTAAAGCATTTGGTAAGAAGTAATTGGTGAAGCATGAGAAGACAGGGGCTTAGCAGAGCGATTGCAAAGCAGCTAGAAACTGAATGAAAGGCAAATAATAATGGGTAAGTTAGAAAAATCATACATTCATTAGCAGGATTCTTCAGGAGTTAAGATCAGCATTATTTAATATTTTCAGTATTAAAAATAATAATGTAGTGGCAAGTTTTGCGGTTGACAAAGTTATTACATGGAAAGACCTTAATGATCTGTGATAAGAAGGAAATATCCGAGGAGAAGTTGTTTTAGGTACCTCTGAGCATCAGCAGGATGTTTGAGCCATCAAAATGATGTAGCCCTGAGAATGAGACCCTAGGATGTGACTATTTATCATATTAGTAATAGAGACAGGAATTTCTGACATTGTGCAGGGCACTGATAGGCTCTCACTGGAACACAGTGTGCAGTCCTCTTCATGCAGGTTCAGAAAACCTAGACTAGGAGAGATGCAAAGTAAAGCTACTGCAGTGATTAGAGATAACAGATATTATAAGAGGAGAAAATGAAGGATGCTGTCTTAGACAAAATGTGAAAGGTTAAAAAAGGAGGCTTTACAACTGCTCTCTGTAAAAGCAAAAGAAAATGGGAAAAATGGGAAAAGAGCTCAGGGAAAATATCACTAGAGAAGTTGTTAAGTAGAAAATGGGTGCAGATCAACATATGTTGAAAATAAAGAAGTGTTTAAATGGCAGAGTCATGAGATGCTGGAAAATAGAATCTCCCACTGGGAGTCAGGGGGGCAAGAAGTTAATTAGTTTTAAGATGGAGATTAATCCTATTTTTAAACAGATTCTATGAGATGGCCACCTGCAATAACAGGGGATTGGACTTTGTTCTGCAAGTTTTCTGCACAAGCCAGGTTCCAGCAGTTCTGTCATGAGTCTTCCAGCACCTTGGCATTTTTTTTTAAGTCTCTAAGGGCTTGTTGCAGTGTGAAAATCTATTCTTTCAGTAACTGCCTTCTTGAAATGATTACAGTGAATTTGAAACTGTGAACTTCAAGGGTTCAATACATAAGAAAAAATAAGGCTCCATTTACATATATTTTAATACTTGCAAGATTTATTGCACTAATATCTAGGAGCTGGAAACCATGAATTGAAGAATCTGAATGCTAATCCTTTGTTGACTATCAAATACTGTCTATGACATCTTGTTTCAATTCCTATAGATACTTTAGACTGGGTGTTTCACAACTTGACCTTCATTTGCCCTCTCCTATGTGGACTCATCTTACCCTTAATCTTAAAATCCGTGTCAAAAACAAAATGCATCCCTCTGCAAATTATTTACACCTTGATCATCTTCTTGCAAAAACTTACATGGGTTATCTCTGGTGTACACCAGTGAAAAATTTGTCCATGAATGATCAATTATTTCAATAGGGCAGCTGACAGGAAAATTAACACTTATGCATCTGTATGCAGAATTATGACCCTGATTTGGGAGCTTTTGTGAGCTCTGGGTGATGTGAATGCTCAGGGAAGGACCTTTCAGGAAGGATGCCTGTGAACCAGATCAATGATTGTCTTTCTTCCACCTGAAAACTAGTTGCAAATGCAGTGAAATACTTTTCTACTATCACTCAGATATTTTCTTGGCTTGCTAAATGGGAAATGCTGTGCTCTGGTGCGTTTCAAGCCTCGTAAGTGATGTGCAATGGTACCATATTGAAATGCCTTTTAAAAATCCAATCAAAATAATTGATTTTTCATAGACAGAGCTCAGTTTGTCATTGAGTTGCATTCCTCACAAACCCCTCAGAAATGTAGCCTGCCAATAAAATAGACAGAATGATTACAAAATCACTATCAGTTTTGGTTGTGATGTATGCTTTGGCATCCTTACATTGAAATGTTTTATTTTCTGCCAAGACTGAAGTGCCAAGAAAGAACATTATTTTATTTTGTAGCTGCCCACTAAACTCCCAAAACTGAATAGGTAAAATTTCAGGCTTTAGCGAGTGCCCTTTTCTAACTGTGATTCATCTGCAAATAATAGTGAAATATTAAAACAACATTCTGGGCAGATATATGGTCATACAAATCAAACCTTATTGTAAAATTTAAAAGTAGAATTTATATTTTAAAGGTAAACAGATTTAAGGTAAAGCAATAATTACAATTTCATTGCTTTGGAAGGATGTCTTTGGTTTGGATTTTTTTTAAATCTGTTTCAGCTTTAAAAGGGAGGAATGCAGACAAGTAACAGAAGTTTTGCATATGCTAAGGAATGGATATGTAGCAGATGAAAATCAGTGTAGCTCCACTGAAACCAAGGGAGATTTTCAAGATCAAAAATCAGAAAGAACCAAAATTTGGCCTATTATTTTTATGGCCTTTAAAAATGGACTTTCATAGACAGCTCAGTTTTCCCTCTCTCTTTTTTTTTTTTCAATAGACCCCATCAATTCACAGATGGCTTGCAGACATGCTAGATAATAAAAGTGCATTTTTTATTAAATAAGTGTGGCTACAATAACAGTATTCATTGTGATTTTACCAAGGAATGCTTAAGACTTAGAGCCCAAACCAGCCTTGCACATCACTTTGCTCAGAGCCTTCCTGATTTTGGAGGTTCACAAAGCAGACACACAAGATTCTGTAGTGTGGGCCCAGTTCCAAAGATTAATGCTGAATATTAAAGCAGCTTATTAAAACACTTAGCTACTATTTTCTGGAGCATGACCATCCACACTTGGTTGTTTGTTTGGTATCAAAATCTGGAGTTTTTTTCACTCATATGAAATACACAAAGCTACAGAAGGTAATAAAAGTGTGATCAAGGTGTCTGTATCCTTTGTAGTGTGAATGGACTGGTGCCAATTTAACATTATAAGCATTCCTATTATGTGTGGATTTTTATAAATTTAAATCAGAAAAATGACAGTTCATTCCCATTACAGAACAATATTTTTAGATTTAGCTGTTACTTGTCTGCCCTTTGGTACAGAAGTATCTTAGAGGTTTGCTGGGGTTTTTTTTAATTGAAAAGTTTGAATGCTTCTTTCTCAAAAAAAAAAAAAAAACACCCCAAAAAACCAAACCAAACAAAACAAAAACACAAAAAAAAAAAAAACAAAAAAAACCCAACAAAACCAAACCAAAATACCAAAAAAGCATGACAAAAATCACAAGAGAATCCTACTATTGAATTATTTAAGACAATGAAATGAATTTAATATTAGCTTCAAAGTAGATTGAAATATATGATGACATGTAAACTCAAGCCAGCAATAATTTTCTGTCTGTTTTAAAATCAGCTGGAGTCAAACAGATTATTGGCTCGAGTGGGACCAGTGAAGTTGTAGCATGAGAATATGGCAGTAGACAGCAAATTCTCTGAGTGGAGAAATTTAAGGGATAGAGGTTTCAATTATTTATCAGCTTAGATGCTGCACATGATTTTTTTAAATCAGAGATCTGTTTAGCACAGAGTAGAGGTTACCTTATTTCCTAAAAAGTGATAAAAAAAAATGTGATGCTAGAGCCAAATCCTGAGGTCAGTGACACGGTTACTCCTCAAGATTTTAGGTGAGCTCTGCACCCTGTGTTCACCCTGCATCCTCTCTTTCACCTCTTTTAAGAGAGGGTAGCACTCAGCACACGGTTTAGCTTCCATTTCTTTCTGCCACAACTGTTTTGATTTAGTTCTGAAATGCTCTGAAAGCTGCAGAACAAAAGCAGAGTTTGAGTCTAGGGAGAGCACTAGGGTTTGTAAGATTTTAATCATCCATCTCACTAGCATGTGTTCCAGTGAAAGAACATACAAATGGAGCTTGCTGAATAATGTCTAGGATCGGCTGCCCTTTTCCAGCGGGAATTTCCCTAATGCACAGGATGAATTTTCAGCATGAAGTTTACAGTCACACTGACAGTGTCATTGACATTTTACTTAATTCTTTTTTTTTTGTTTGGTTTTTTTATGTTAGTAAAAACACAAGGAAGAGAAGGTGGAGCATTCACTGAAGAATTATAGCCAGGAAAAAATAATTGAATCAAGTTACAAAAGGATTGTGTATCCCACGAGACAGTCCTTGTCCTCCTGCCTCATTGTATTAATTACTTTCTCCATAAGGAATGCCAAACAAAGACCATAGAAACAAAATCAGTCCTTCTGTTTTGATTGGGATATATTTCAATCCTAGCAGGATATTGTCATACCTATCTTTTATTTGTAAAAGCTGGCAGTCATTCCAGATATTGCCAGCATAGCACACAAACACATGCAGGAATTACTGTTAGATATTAACTGTGTGTATTGAATGCTTCATTGCATCTATTTAAGAGTCTCATGAGAAAAATCTCAGCGTATGCACAGAAATGACATGTGCTGCCACCACCACAGCTGCTACAGTATTTTCACACTTTAGTGTGCTGTCTCATGGCAATCAGGAAACTATTATTTTGTATAAGAAATAAAGAAAACTTGAAATGGTGGGTTTTGTTAGCCTTCAGCACTTTGTAAAAAATCAAACCGCACGCCCTCATCCCTGCAATCTACTTCCAAATGAAATCAGCCAGCTATGCATTCTCTGCCGCCTGTCTCCCAGAATATCGCTCCTTCTCGCTTGACAAAAACACTGCCTTTGGCTTTTTGTGAGAGTGGAGTGTAAGATGTTGTGAAATCTAGAATCCAAACGATATGGAACCAGATTTGCCAATGCAATGCCAAGTTACCGTGTTTAACATACATGCTTGGAATATGTTTTCACAAATAAACCTAAAGAAATGCCCAAGCAAAAGTTGCTTTAGCTGTTTCTCCATTGCAACGAGATGGCCTGATGCCCCAAAGGTCTGACACAGTGGTGTTGCCATTGAGGTTTTACCTCCCTCGAGATGCATTATACTGTGTTTGCATATTTAGATTTCAGAAGAATGAGCATCATAAATGCAGGTAACCAACAGTATTTTTAGTGTACTTACAAAAATAAAATCTTTGTTGCTTTAGAATCTGGTAGCAAGAATAGAAATTGAGCTGATGATCTGAGCAACAGGATCCTCTCCACAAAGCAGAGACAAAATTTCCCTTCATTACATGTTCCCAGTGCAGTGGGATCATAGCTGTTAATCTGCACATGGCAGCTTCCCAGGTAGGAAACTAAATGCATCTCTGCTCCCACCCCTGTTCCCAAAGCACTGGAACCTGGCACCACAATCCTGGTACGTGTGTGCAGCACCCTCCCTGTCCCTTGTCTCCCTTGTTAGAGCCACTCTTGGTTGGAAGCTGATTTCCCTTGTTGTAACAAGCTACGAATTTTCTGTGTGAGTATTAAAAAGTCTGCTTTGTATTCTCCTGTGCAGAGCATCAATAAACCACACTGAGAGCAGGGGGGTCTGGAAATGTTCTCACAATTAGTGATAGCAACATGGGGCAGCTCTAGGTGGGGACTAGAAAAGGACACAAAACTTGCCACATAAGAGTTAAAAAGGAATGGAAAACCTTCACTGCCTCTGGGAAGACAGAAGAGAAGTTACAAACAACATATTTTTACCCCGAAGAAAGTAGCAGATGTTCCTGGGACAGCACAGAGAGTGTCTGGAGTGCCTGCAGTGATTGCAGTGTAGATTCTGCAGTTTTAACTTTATCTTAGGTGCTTTAGAATAAGGAGTTAAAATCCTGACATGACTTTCATCAATGAGGAGGACATAAAGCTGCATTTTTAACAACCTATCAAAAAAAAAAAAAAAAAAAAAAAAAAGTTGCAAAGTTTTTGGTTTTTGTCTTAGAAAATATTTTCAGTATGCTGCTTTTCCTCTCCAAACCCTCCTGTCTATAACAACCAAATGCCTTCATTACCAAAATGGAAATGCCAATGCCCAGAGGGTTTATGGTATCCAGATTTTGTGTGAAAATATGTGCCCAAAGCCAACTAATAGAGCATTGGGACCATTTCTCATTTCTTTTATTTTTTAAAGACACACAGACATATACACTGCTCCCTGTACATATGGCCCAGTCCTACTTAGAATTTGCAAGTTGAAACGATGTAATAAGCAGTGTTGAGGTCTACAGGTTCTGTGTTTTGACAAAATGGAACAAGAGGCTAGGGTTTTCAGGGATATAGTCCTTACTGCAATGTAAACTCATAAACTCATCCATCTGCTGCACAGAGTATTAGAAAAGCAGAACCACAAATTATACCGTGGTATTACTCTACGAATGTGAGTGAGGGGAAAAAAGCCACTAGAGAAGGCAAAGTCTAAGACACAGGGTGTTGTACATCCTTGGACTTTCAATAGATGTTTTCCAGCCACCTCTTCTCACTCCAGGTGCTGATAAGAAAACGGAGTTTTACACAAAGTCTTAGCCTGCCATGTCTGTCGGGACTCTTCCCACTGCTTTTTATGGCATGTCCTACAAAAGATCTGAAGAAAATTTAGGACATTGCCATAAGAAGCAGAGATGAGGTTTGAAGGAGCCTGAGATAGAGCAATATAGATGAGGCTTGATGGAGCTGTGTTGCAGCATCTGACTTGCTGTAGCCTCATGCTAATGCCCTTTGTCTTCATCTATCCAGTACAGCATTATTACTGTGGTGCTGTATGATTAAACCAACAGAATCTTTAATTAAAGAATAAGAAATCCGCAGATCATTTCACATATTACAGTGGTACTAGATTTAGTAGGTATACACATCTTATTACTGCTGTTGCTGCTTTTGCTTCTTCTTAATATATCTCCTAAAAATATCAGGAAAATAATATTTTCCATGTACATTGCACCATGTCTGATTTTCCTTGGTGAATTCACATGCGTAGCAGCTACCTACTGACTTAATAACCAATTATGTGAAATCATGTAAAATCATTGGACTATTTGCAAAACTCAGCCGACTGCTTTTAAGGTTTGATATTTCTATTCCATGAGCTTATAAACGTACAATAGAATTGCTTTTGTGATTATAGTAGAGGAATCATTGATTATTTACCAAGGAGAAGCTTATTATTAGTCTTGTCAAGAGGACAACTTCATTAATTATCCAGTGGTTTTGTTGATCATTTCATTTCGTCATATGAATAATTTAAATTTTTGATACATACAGTAATTTTCATGTAAGGCCTTCATATTGGTCAGCTTGTCAGACACACATAGAAGACTTAAAGCCCAAATTAAATATCCAGCATCCTTTGCAATCTCAGGGAAGTTAATTGAAACACTGTTGCTTCCTTCATTTCTAATCTTGCTGCAACAGCCTAAAAGAAATTACTAAATGAAATGTCTTATCTTCTTAAGCAAAATTTTAATTAGCTTTATATTTTACTTCATCACTACTACATTTTTGTGACGCAAATAATATTTCCATGTGCTGTCTCCCATCTCTTCCTCATGGCAATGCATGTTGAAGAATTAAGAGCAAGACACTAAGGGACAAGTAATAGAAGAGAGAATAAAGCATTAACTGTTGGAAAGTAGATCTATAGTCCTAGTCTAAAAAGAAAGAGAAACAACTCTAATATTATTTTATTACTACTTCTATGATATGGAATTTCTGAGGACAAACCTAAATGAAGTATCAAACATGAGCTATGGTTTTGAGTTACTGCCTTTGAACAGCATTAATATTTTATTATTATGCTGCTTTTATTTTTGTGTTGGGCACTGATACGTTCCTTACCTCCACAGTGTCTGAAGATGGAGTCACCACTACATTGCACCTTGGTGCCATCTCATTGACACACAACTGAGTAAAAGAAAAAAGTATTCTTGCTAAATGTTCAGTGTATTTAGAACCAGAGATCGTTTTCAAAAGTTGATGAATAGAAAGAAAATTTTCCAACTAGGTGTCTTATCCAAATTGAGCACAACAAATGTTTACTCTGGGAAATAATTAAATACACCCAGAGTGTCCATTCAGAATATAAATTAGAATTCACATGCTAAGCATACAAATTGAATGTTTTCCACAAAACTCTTTCCTTATCCAGTTATAGATCTGGTAGGGTACCTGAAATATTTGGTGTCTGATTGATCAACTTCTTCAAAAGTCCTGCATTATCTCTCTGTGTAGGAATAGGCAGCCAAGGGGTTTGATGAATATCTTTTAACTCACAAGGGAAAAAAATTCAAAAGTTATCAATAAAAAGCAAACAATTGCAATACAAAAATCTGGTTTCTTTTCTGTATTTCTGTAGGAATTAGTCAAAAATGTGGTAACGGGACTAAGTCATCTAGAAATGTAACATCCAGAAACAGCAGTTAGAAACATTTGTCGTATGTTCCAATCATCTGTGGCATCAGGTGGAGAAAGGCATCGACACTTCATTGGAATAAGCTTTGAGACTCTGCACTTGGTTGCCTTCCAGTGCAAGGGCACACTGATTGCTCTCATGCTGCTCACCCAGATTCTCTCTCTCAGAGAATTAAATCTCTTTTTATAGAGATCAGTATTTAAGGGACACCCCAGAGACACACACTTATTTCTGAAGTTGCTCTTAGTTGTGGAACACCCTTCAAATACATTGGAGGGACTTCGGTATTTTATTTCTAGCTGCCATTTTGCCTAATGTGCTTTTAATAACAATCTTCGTCAGACACTAATGACTTCTGGATCTTTCTGTATTGAGTATAATGCAAAAATTACCTCAGATTATTCAAATCTGAGATAACAGTAGGACCCCCATCGTATCTCTATAGAGAAAAGGAAGATACGTACACCCAGCTAAAATGCTTGACAAGAACTCAAGGGAGATTAGCAGGTCTAATAGCCAAACCTAGCAAAGTATACATTCCAGTCAGGAGCAAGAGATAACCTGCATGGAAGGTTTCTTAAAGTAGCACCCTTTTGTTTTCACAGATTACCCATACTATTGGGATGGGTTTTGTACCACCTACCCTTAACCTAATGGAGCTCTGGGCACACCCTCTTGGTTAACATCACCTGTGATTTTCACAGGAATCTTATTTAGGCCTTTGTACCTTAGGTCTTTGTGTATGTCAGTGGGATCAGAACTTGTGACAGGCTTAACTCCCCTCCAGCAGTAAGTAAGTACAAAACTTTACTAGCTCACTGTGCTCAATTCAGTAAATATTTTTGGTATTGAGAATATTGATTTACTAGTGAAGCTTATGTGGTCAGATCAATTTCTTCCCTGGGAAAGAGACTGGAGAATTTGAATCTGCCTTTTCACTTCCTGAAAGGTCTAACAGTGCATCTAGTATTTTGCAGATTTTGTTCTCTTCTTTTACAACAAATACACTTCCAGGGTCACTTACCAATTTATTATCTCTGAAATATAATTCATCCAATTAGTACTGGAGATGCATGGGAAAACACAGATGTTGGCCTTGTCTTTTCCTTTCAGTTCTATGGTTGAAAATGCTTTTATTCTTGTCCTAACAAAAAATTCTGGTGCCTTTAGTCATGCCATTCACTATGCAGTCAAGCAGTCTTAATGACAATCATTATCATTCCTCTTACTTTATCAGCTGCTAACACTTGGATCGCAGAACACTGCTGCTGTCCTTCTTAAGGAATGCAGTGCAGCTGTGCCATTGGTCTAGGGTGGGAATTCATCCTTGTTATGTAGGTGCTAATTAATGCAATTTTTAATGTCCTACTACATATGCAGATGAGTGTTCAGGTGATGGTTGATAATTGCTTCGAGCAAGATGAGGAGCAAAAGGAAATGGTTTCTACCAATATGAAATTAGTTCTTGAAGCAGATCCAGTTACATACATGGTATAATGTATTTGTAGGGATGTTACAAATGAGGTGTGTGACTTCATACAATATGTTCCTTAATGTGAGATTCAAAAGAATCCTTTCCAAAGGTATATAAATACTGGAAAACCATACTTTAATTTTCTTACACTTTATACTTTAGTGATCTTTAACTATTTGAGAATGTGAATATCTTATATTGTTCATGAGATTGGAGAAGAAGCAGAACTCTACTCATCTTGACATACCATGTACATAAGATTATTTGTTTACAAGTAAACACAGCTTCCCTATGTCTTTTTTTTTTTTAATAGAAAAGAGATTAAAACTTTTTGATTTCAGACATCAGATACAGTTTCAATGGAAAACTTTTGTACCGCATTTGTCTCTGGCAAATTTTGGGTTTTCTAGTTAAGCTACAGAGAAGCCAGATACTAGGAACCATTCAGTTTGGCTGATCGAGATTAGATAATGAATAAAGAAAGAAATAATCAAAGCAAACTGTTTAGAAATACTGATTTTGAAAAGTCAGAATTATGCTTAATTAAGTAAATATTTCACTGCCATAAACTTCCAATGGTTTCCCTATTCTGTTATCTGCAACATTCTAAGCAGTAACACAGAATTCAAGAGAAAACTGAAAACATGTAGTAACCAATTAAAAATAGGAAAAATATTAAACCAAAAACCTAGGTCTAAAATCTAAATAATTTTCAATATTAAAATTATTAATATTTATTAAAATTTATTAAAATAGTATTTATTGAAATATTTATTTTTAAAATGTAAACTGAAGTGTTTAGGTATTTCCAAAGTTTTCAGTTTTCAGAAGAGCATTGCTAGCAAATTTCACATTTGGAATTCATGCACCAAGGAATGATGAATGCTATATATTTCTGTTCTGGTATTTGGAATTTTGCTTGTTTAGATGCATGTGTATGTATATATACATATATATTTATATTTTTAGCATTAATGCTTTCTTCAGAATACCCCGGGAGAGGAGAGTCTTTACAGGGGCCTACACAAATTCCTCAAACCTCCCCTAAAAAAAAAACCCTTGACACTGAACATCATCCCAGACAGCAAAAGCCAAGATGCAACATAATGAAAAAATAATTGCGTAAGTTCAGGAGGGGAGAATGAACTCCCTAGGTCAAGTACGAGATAACAGCTACATTTGCTAAAAAAATTAGAAGGCAACAAAAGCACTGTGAGAAATCATTGTTAAAGTGATAATGCTGTCAGAATGAAACAAAAATTTCAGTGCATTAGCATCAAACTAGCCAGCCCTAAATTGTGTGATAACTATACTTGACATAAATAGTAGTCTGGACAGCTGTAACAAAGTGGTCATTTATTTAAATATTTTTTAACAATCAAATTTTCTGAAAACACCAGAGTGTGAATTATCAATATTCAAGTTCAAAGGTGGCCTGCAAGTAGAGCTACCTAGCAGAATTGGGCCAAAGTATTAAATCTGTCATTTTGCTGAGCTGAATTAGGGTTATTTTCCATAACTTGAAAACACCGAGACTTTGAGTGTACCGCTTGGGCTGGAGTTGCAAAATGTCGGCAACAATATGACAAACCAATAAATACTAACACGAGATATATAGAAGGGCGGGGAGACTTTTAGTGGTTGGAGAGGAAGCGTTTGTTCCTAATAAATTAATTATCTGAACCACAGACAGTGATATCAGAGAGGTGCTGATTGCCAATCTTTCTTCATGTGCCTCCTCCCCAGTTTCCTTTCACACTCTCCCTTCACTCATTTCCCCCCTAGTCTTCATTCCTGAATGCAGGGCTTTGGAGTGCACATCTACTTGTCCCTTTTCTCCTGCCTGGTGTCCCCCTTCGGCTCTGCCTGCCTGACATCCTCATTCTCTGTTTTCTCATGGCGAAATTTTGCTATGCCACAGGGGTGACTCCCCTGGCACTGCTTTTATCTGAATGGTTTGTAGAGGAAAAAAGAACTCCTTTACTGTAAATCATTACCATGGTCCTCTCTTCAGGAGGACTTCCTTTGTTGCCTGTTGTCAATTGTGATGTTGTGTCTAGACTTGAGCACTAATCCTGAGGATGCTCTTTGCCTGCCTGGCTCGCCCCAGTGATCCCATTGACTCAAACAGCGGTTTTCTGCGATTAAGAATAGCGAAATCTGGCCTTTCATCTTTGTCTGTTAAATACAAAAGATAGTCCTTCCAGTTATACAGTGCTTTCAGGAAGATATCAGAGGAAAAACATCTAGCAGCAACCATTTCCTGATCTACAAGTTTAAAAAAAAAAAATAAATAAAATTCATTCCCATCTAGTCCTGATTAAACTTCAATTTGAACTTGTCCTGGCCAGAAAATGAATGGTCTATGGTGTCTGGATTTTTGCCTACTTGAAAAAGCTTGTGTGTGTGTGACGGTGTGTGTGTAGGAATATGATTTATGAAAGTATTGATTTTTTTGTTAAATAATGAATTAGATGTCCTACCACAATATTATTTATCAAACTTTTTTGTCATATAATTAAATTGTCACATAATGGATTGCAGCCATATAGATTCATTAAATATTAAAACCTACATATGACACAGTTCACTTTTCCTTTAGCTAACAACACAATTCCTCTGTTCCTTTCCATTAAGGTCAACAACAGCTGTTCTTTAACCTTACCATAGAAGTTGTAGCTTCATTTTACCAAGGTTAGAAAATAGATGGTGAGCAAAGTCACAAGGTTTGTAAGTTTGCTTATTTTCAGTTTGGAAGCTGATTCTTGGTGATCCTAAGTCTGTTCAATAAAGTTTAATTGTAAAAACTAACGGAGCTTTTTGCCGTGGGGTTGCTCCATCAGTTCCCTCCAGGTGTGAAATGAGCAAGTCTGCTGAGCTGTAATAGAATGGCTAGAGTCAAATCTGGGTTCCTGTTGTGGAGAGAAATATTTATTCGATGTCTCTGTTTGACTAAATTCTCAGTCTGTAAGCAGGGAGCGAGAAAAGGACTTGAGAGAAATATTTTCTCTTGGTATAATTTTGAATAATACAAGGTGAAGAGGAAAAAAAGTGTTCACCGCCATCTCAAATGGACCTCTTAATGGAATTTAAAATATATTAAAATTGAGGTGTTTTAATCCATGCTGGAAGAGAAGTATGTAGATAAACTGTCAAGTAACAATAACTAGAAATTTTGTTTGAGAAAGAGAGGAGGAAGTCATCAACTGTAATTGCATCCAATGAAAGGCACTAACACCCCTTTCAAGAATGAGTTCTTATTCTAAAAAGGACTAAACAATCTCTATCAGAAGATAATGTTTTTAGAATAGGTTCTTTGCAGTATAAAGTATAATACATTACTGCACTCAAGTGCAGAATTATCTTCAGCTAAGGGTGACCCTAGTGATCTCCCATCTGGCAGTAGTACTTCTAAGTAATCATTAGAAACATTAAAAAGCAACAACCAAGTCAGAACAAAAAGAAGCCCTCAATCTAGACATTTTTTGATATGAATTTCTACCCTAGACATTTATAATAATAAAGAAGTTTCTTGTTTTGAGGGAGTACTGCACTGTCCAGGTGTAGGCAATATGTTGAGGTCAAATTTCTTCATGCTGCTTGTTTGGTGCTGCATGATGTGAGAATTAAAAACGCAGCTTGACATTTCCCAAAAATAGAGTTGCTTAAAATTTTTGAACCCCTGATGTCACACTATGGCATGCTGTTTTTTTTTTTTCCCATGTTATAAATTTTACAAGCAGTCTGATTATTGCATTCCTGATATTATTTAATTTTTTTCTGCCTTCAAAGTTCATTATCATTTATGAGATTGTGACTTGAACTTTAATTACTTGTAACAGGAGTCTCACTAGGGATTTAAAACAAACTAATTTTGCACTCTACCTTTAGGGAAAGGAATATGACCAAACTTTAATATACACTGTGGAGTAGGAAATGTATATGGTAAAGCTGACTGCTTTTAAGTGCCTTGGGTGGCATTCCTCCTACTTTTACGAGTCTACAACCTGTCTGTCTGTTTGAACTAGTAACCTAAAGTTCCTTTCTAGTCAAGAAGGATAAATAGGCAGCTCCAGGAGACAAAATCGATTTATTTGCCCCCTTTAGAATGGCTCCATTGATTTTAAATAAAGTCTAGACTACTAAGTAGTTCTAGACCAAATACATGTACTCTGTGGTTTTGTTGTAGGTCTGCCATCTTAGCCAAAATAAATCCAGTTTTAGAATACGAGACTGAAGCAGACAGGATAATCCAGGCAAGCATATATCCTGCCTCCCACCAGTTTAGTAAAAAATCTAGCAGTTTGAAAAACGATGGTTTCAGTTCCACAAACTAAAAATATAGGGGATTGCTAGACTGTGTAAATGTTGTGTGAGTTTGTTGTGTTGTTTGGGGTTTTTTTCTGAAAATCCAGGACAGATTTTTCATGAGTTGCATGATTCTCCCAAAAGGGTTCTAAAAAGAGCAACTGTACCCAGAATAGGAATCCTGTGCTTTTGTAAAGGTGTATATATTCATATAATCATGAAGGTCGGAAAATACCTCTAAGATCATTGAGTCCAAACATAAATTTAGCACAATTGTGAATTACTTAGGTCATGGAAAGGCCAGTAGTTTGTGGTCAAAATTAGGAACTCATTAGGCATTTCTTAGCTGTAATGTGAGATCTGTATCATCTCCTTTCTTGATCCGTTTTGCTGAGTGTTTTATCCTTTCCTAGAAGTGACTAATATATACAGTTTCAGTGTATAAGGCTAATACTCATTGCTATCTAGTGATGCACAAAAACTTGAATATTCTGACATTTCAAATATGTACTTTGCTTTTACGTAGTCCTCAGTAAAATAATAAGTGGCCTTGTTAAAAAGCATGACATTTATTTTCCAGTTTCTTCTGTGGGGTTTTCGTTGTCGGTTTTGTTTGTTTGTTTGTTTTTGGGGATTTGTTTGGTTTTTTGTTTTTATTTTGGTTTTTTGGTGTTTTTTTTTGTTTTTCTTTTTTAATGCTTGAATGCTTGTATTTTACATGACCTGTTCTCAGTAAGCTTCTGGAAAATCTTGAATCAAGGCTGACAGTTTTCCAGTAAATGACTATTCAGATGAGATATAGTCAGTCTTAAATGTAAGAAGCTAACATTTTTCAGAAGGATTTCATAATTCTCTTCACTCAGCTATTTGGAAGATATTGCTGCTGCCCATTCTGGTGTGACTGCAAAAGCCTTATGAGTATTTTAATATGTCTCTCTCCTTTTTTTAGTTCCTTTTTTTATCTGTTAACATTCACAACTGTACACCAGAGCAGATTCCCACATGTGAAAACAGTGGTGAATTTTTTCAGCTGCTAGATATGAACTTTTTGCCTAGGTTTAAATTAGATATTAGGAAGAAATTATTTGCTGGGGATGGGTGGGAGTGAGGATAAGGCACTGGAACAGGTTGCCCAGAGAAGCTGTGGGTACCCCATCTGTGCAAGTGTTCAAGGCCAGGCTGGATGGGGCTCTGAGCAACGTGGGGGTAGTGGAAGGTGTCCCTGCCCATGGCAGGGGGATTGGAACTCAATGATCTTTAAGGTCTCTTCAAACCCAAACCAGACTGTAATTCTATGATCTTTGGTGGTAGCTGGTTCTTTCCTTGAGAAATAATTGAACAGAAAGGGACAAATGGCTGAAAGGAATAAAAAATTCTCCTCAATTATCATTGATGCTTTAAACAGTGTTTTCAGATGCAGATTTTTTTTCCTCACCTATTTCCATTTGTAGTTTTTAAACATTATGATTCCTTCTCACTTCATGTCCCTCTAACTTCTGACCTAGTGTACGCTACCCTCAAAACACTGCCAGATATTTTTTCTAATGTTGCAGTGACTCCTTTTTTAACTAAAGGATAATCGGCACCTGCAGCAACTTTTCTCCTACACAATACACAACTCTGCAGAATATGAAGCACATGCTGCTTTATGAGATTTATATGCCAGCACAGGTGAAATTTGAATTTTCTGGGATGAGTGCTGTAGAGAGTGAAGTCATCAGAGGAAGCATGGCACAACCAGAACCTTAATTAATGCAGTATGAGAAAGGGAGGAGGTGACCCTTCAGAATGGTTTTAAACTTCTCCTGTGGCCTGTCTCATTGCTGCTGTGCTGAGGGGGTGCGGGACATGCTGCAGGCATTGGGAGGGAAAAGGGGAAGGTGGGGGCATGGGGATGGGGTGGTTCCACTGCCTTCAAACACTTCTGTGGGTGGGGCACGGGATTCCTGCACCTCACCTTGGGTGAAAGCACATGCTGCAAGCCCCTCACTGATGGGTTTCCTTGCAGTGCCTTTGCAGAGCAGTGGCACAACCAGTGCTCATCAGCCAGGCTGCTGAACTGTGAACTACAATTAGTAAACACTCTCTCAAAAAACCAAGATGAGAAATGGGACATGGAAGCATTATAATCTATTGTGGGGACTCCTAAGAGTAACTAAATTTTCCCTATTAATCTGCAGGACACTGATGTATGTGCCAGGTTCTCAATTTTTAATTTAATATTTAATTTTAATCTAATATTTAATTTTAATCTTGGTTTTGTTTCTGTTCTCTTGAAATAGCCTGCTTAAAAGTAAAATGTGTTTTGAGTATATTTTTCATTGTATTCTACTACTGGCTGTTCCTTTGGTAAATGAATGTTAGAATTGACTTTTTGAGATGTTTACTGCTAAATCATTAAATATCACACTTTGCCTATTAGATACCTGGCAAGCATGGTATTAGATAAATATAAACAGACAAAATTATTTTCCATTGCCATTAGAGTCTGAAGCATCTACTGCTTCATTGAAGTTGCTGTAGTAGGTGATGGGGTAGATAATTTTAGCATCTCTTTCTGTTGGATTTCTTTATCCTGTCACTTTCAATTGATGCTAAGTAGTGTGGAGTACATAACCACCAGTTCTTAATACATCCTAAAAAATCTGTAATCTGAATTGCACAGGGAGCAAAATTATTAACTTTCTTGTATTTTTTGCTACACCTCATACATTTTGTTTTAGATGTTACAGTATGCTGCTAAGTGTGGTTTGGAGGTATTCTTTGTATGCTGCTTATTGTCTAGTGGTATTCAATGATGTGGAACATTTGTTGGAAAACACATGTGTAAGAATTACTCTAGAAGGTTTCCTAGACCAGAATTTTGCCCTTGGCTTATTGTTTGAGAAATGATGGAAAAACATATGGACATGTATCAGTATGTGCATGGATAATTTCAAGTGTTGCTTCACACTTGAAGTGTGAGTCAATCTATTATGCAAAAAATGACACTTTTGATGAGGCCAGAAATGCCAGTGGGAGAATAGTGATATTTTATTAATCATTCTCCTTTTCTTGTAATTATTCCTGTAATAAAAATTTGTAGGAGAACATGAAAAAATCATCTATGAAAGATAATCTTACCCAGAAAAAGATTTAGAGCATAAAATTAGGATTCATTTATGATACGTAATTTTAAAACATTTTCAAAAGCATTGTGCGAAACCAAAAAGCTTAAGTACTAAAATATCATTTAAAGGGTGTCAGTGCCATGCATGCATACTTTCCACATTTCCTACCCCATACTCCTATATTACTGCTTTTATTTTTCTGAAACAGGTAAAGCAACCTACACTGCATTCAAACAAAGATAACAATCAACCTTCAGTTTTTGGTGAGCAGAGAAAATTTTGTAAGAGGAAACTACTGAAGAGTGGTATTTAAGCCACTCTTTTCCCAGAGATTCTCTTTCTTTTGGTACTTCAATAATTAGATGTCAAGCTTCAGGTACCACAAGAATGATTCCCAGATGTCTCCACAAGTGTATGGAAATGTAAAATACATGGGTGTATACCGCAGACATTTGTACTGTTTCTCTGTTTTCTTCCATTGCTTATATTTTTAGTTTAATTCTGGAACCCTTTTGGTTATAACTGTTTATTTGATTCCATGCTGATTTCTGACCTGATAATAGTAGGATAGGGAACCTGCCAAAATCATCACATTGAGGTGGAGGTAGGTAGAAGATCCTCAGGCTATTGTGTTTTCAGTGAGATTTTATTTTTACTGTCAGCACATCAGGATGGGATCTGGACTCTTGCCTTTTTAGTAGGCTTTGAGTTTGTGATTTAAAAGTCGAGTGAAATAATAAATCATTAAGACAATTATGGTCTATATTTTTGGGTTCTGTGTAAGAAGCAATATATTCCTGTACCACCCACAGAGATGCACAGTGTAAAAAACATGTCTCAGAGCTGGGTTTCTTTTGTTGTTGGTGGTTTTTTTTCATCTGCCACATTTGTCCCATCTGCTGGGACCTATCCTGGCTGGCTCTTTGAGGTGGAAGAGGATCTGTCTTATCTGGTCATATTCAAAGTGGGGTTTGTGGTTTTTGGGACATACACAACCACATTTTTACTCTTCCTTTTACAGAGAATTAAAAACACTTGTGTCTCTAGAAATACCTTATAAATAAGACTCATATAATCTACTTACAGCAGCAGCATTTAGGCTTTGCATTGAATTGCACAACTCATTAGTGAGATAAAAGACTTTAGCTCAAAAAAAGGTGTTGATTATGCAGAGGCTGCTCACAGGCATACATTTCTTCCATGATGAGTCTTTTCATGACTGCACAGCCCATCACGATGTGAGCACAATGACACACATACAGGATTCTTTACACCACCTTAGCCATCTCCTAAGTCTTTTGGCAATTATTTTAGTGCTATCTTTACAGTTACTTTTTAGTTTTCATTCCTCTTTGTTAGTTTAATTGATACTGCATTATTTTGTTTCATGTGATTTTCATCTAATTTCTCTTCCTGAGCTTTGTCCCTATTTACATATTGTACATGTACATTATATTTACAATCGGCTGATTCCAAAGACTGTATTTTGGCTGTGTTACCAAGGTCAGTGTGATCTCTCCCTGCCATTGTCCCAGTCCTCGAGCCTTTGGTTATATTTTCTCTCCCCCATCCAGCTGAGGAGGGGAGAGAAGCTTTGGTGGACACCTAGCATCCAGCCAGAGTCAATATGCCACATTTTGAAATCAGAGAAATCTTCAAAAGGCATCACTAAGATCTACATCAGTGGGCATGTCAGAAATCTTAAAATTGTTTCATTATTCTGTAGGGTCCAGAAGTTGTTGACTTTTTCCTTTTGAAAATCTAGGCAAAACATGATTTACGATATCCTGTAATTTTTGTCAAGGAAGTATTTCAAAGGGAGAATATGTCTCTAGTCAGGAAAGGGGGCTGTTCTGCAGATGTGTAGAACAGAGCGATTCTATGTCCCTTGCAAAGATATTGCACCAAGACAAGAGGAGTTCATGTTAGCTTAGCAGATCTGAGGCGTCCTCAAAGTTTTCAGAAGTGATTCTAAATTTACATCAGTATAAATGACTAGTTCTTGTATTGTAATGAGGTGGTATTAGAAGACATTTATGCAAAGTCATATGAGTGGAAAATATTTTAAAAGCTCTGATCTTTAAATTGGGTAGAAATATTGCTCTTAGCCCCATAGTTTTAGTTTCAGAAAGCATGGAAAAATATTTCCAAGGGACATGGTAGATCCCATCACAAATGTACAGACAGTAAATTTTGCATTTCAACACAATCTATACCTCAAATAGAGATGAGTTCATTGTACCCAGCAATTGAATCTGTTGCGGGACTGAGCTTTGAATGTTATACTTTTTTAATTGACTGTTGAATAAATTAAGCATTATAATTATTTAGGAAACTAAATTGGAATTACTTCATTATCTAAGCCTTTTCTAATAATGGAAACTGTAATCTTAAATCACCTGGTTTCTCTTGAAAATCTTGCCAAGTCCTTCAATAGCTGAAGGAAAGTGGAGAAAGGTAGATGAGACTTCAAATTGCCAGTGCCTTCTACATGGTTTTGGAAGTCGCCCATGCCTTTTACATGACCACTCTGTTACATTCTGAGAAAAGAAGAAACAGTTTCTGCTGCTTTTGTGAAGGAACAGAATCTGTAGCTGTCATGGCAAGCAAGCTCTTGGCTCTTCTGCCATTCTGAAGAACGACTGCAGTACAAGTTTGTACTTTCTTCAGTCCATCAGGATATAAATACATTAACTTCATAGTTGATATTTCAAACTGTGTATTCAATTTTTTTCCTGTGTATGCAAATATTCCTGGGTTATTTTTCCTTTCTAATAAATAATTTTATTATTCTCATGCAACTACTGTAAGATTCTCGAGTGGTGTTAGACTCCCATGTGTATATGTCAGGGGTTTTTTTAGGGTAATAATTTGATTTTGATTAGTTAGAACGAAAATGTATTTTTTTAAAAAATACGTTTAGATATACACAGAGTGGAGGGCTGGTTGCTTGCTGTTTGTTTGTGTGCTTTTGGAATAAGAAGTTCAAAATCAATAATCAGAATGTAAGGTTCACTAACATGACTTGCTTTCAAATCTAATCAAATGAAACAACAGTAAAAGTAAAGAAGTTATATTGTTGTTCTGGTGACGTGACTAAAGATATTTCCCTATTATTCCAAGGCAGCAATAAAATGACACTTCTTCTAATTACTAGTGGCATAGAGGAAGGAAAATACCCATCTGCAATTTTCTTCCTTAGTTATATGGATTTCCAACATGTCACACAGATGATCAGTGAAAATGCTGGTGTTCAGTAATTATATTCAGCACTTCAAGGGTTTGCACAGATATGTTAATAATCCCATTAATCTTCTTCCTTTATATGGAAATCTGCAGCCCAGATGTTGCATCATTTGCAAATCTTGCAATTAAAACATTTTATAACTTGCAGTTCTCCAAAGGGGCAGTAGACTGGAAAATGGGTAAAATTGCTTGGCTAGGAGATTACCATGGCAACACACTGACCTCCGTTCAATTAGTTACAACTGAAGATCCAGCTATTAATTATAATGGTCAGAGAAGGATATAATCTGAATCTCCTTTTACCTTTTTAATATGGACATTTCTCACTTGCCATAAATCTCTGACTTTAAGAGACAAAGCTCCAGACCTGAAGCATTAAAAGTGATAGTGCTGAAATACTGATGGAAAGCGGAGGACAGTAAAGGAATCTCATTTATCAGCTGTAGTCAAGGTACTACTTTAACTTTTTGTAGTCTAAGCATCCTGTCAGGCAAGCTTCAAAGTGAATATTCGTTATTGCTCATTTTAGCTATTGAAATCTACGTTACGTGTGCCAGCAATTATCTCTCACTTTAGAAAGCTGCTGTTAATTAGGGCCAAACTAATCACCATGGGACTTGTGGAAACAGATAGATGTCTCCTTTTGACAGAGTTTTACATTTTGCTGTAGCAAAGTTATTATTTTCTTGGCATGCTATCAAATAAGAGTTATCTGTTAATTATAGAAGGCACTCCACTTTCTGACACGGGAGTAGTCCGTGTATAGTCAGACAGCAGCACTCTAGCTGGGCAGCAAATTCTTTGGAATAGGGTCACTTTTGGGAGCTTGTGCAAGCTACAGCGGCTCCCCACATCACATTCACTCCAAAAAAATGCAAATCCTCAGCCTGTGAGGTATTGAAAATTTCAGGAAATTTGTGTCCTTTTAATTTATTTTCTTTTTAGTTTTCTGTTTAGCTCTACACTGCACTAAACAAACAGAAGATCAGGTACTCTGCACAGCGACTTCTTTCTTCCCCTTGTACAATGTGTTCAATATTCATGTAATCAATGCTGATGAGATTAGGGGGGTTGAAGTGCTTTCATTCTGTTTTCTTTTTCTTTTTTTTTTTTTTCCCTTTTTGTAACACTGACCTGATAATTACAAAAGAAAGGCAGGGAGTGAGTAGTAGGATTGCCTGGCTGGGAATAACAGGTCAAAATCACTTGGCTGGGCAAAAGTTTAGCTAAATGCAAGGGCCGGACAAAATACGGAATTCCTCTTGGACTGACTTCCAGCAGTTCTGGATTAGAACCATACAGATTAAAGTGTGCACTTTAAATATGTCTCCCTTATGCAATAACGACCAAGAAATCTCACCCCAGAAGGTATTTGTGCATTTTTTATGAGTCATACCCTTC
This sequence comes from Corvus moneduloides, assembly GCF_009650955.1. Taxonomy (NCBI): domain Eukaryota; kingdom Metazoa; phylum Chordata; class Aves; order Passeriformes; family Corvidae; genus Corvus; species Corvus moneduloides. The sequence goes on along the minus strand of NC_045477.1, from coordinate 10,720,204 downwards.
ACAGATGGCAAGTGTATAAATTGTATCCTGTTTTTTCAGCCCTGTGCAGGACCCTGGCTGAAACTAGAGGCAAAGAGCAGTGTGATACCAAAGAGTCACTGAAATTATTTTGAGATGATTCCTATGCAAGATGTCAATTTGCACCAATTTGCCCCCAAAAAATTCCAGTGAAATCTTCTCAGCAAGCATAATCACTTTGCGTTGAGCAGTGGGCAATCTCATCAGGTTCAGAACTCCTTTTAGCACATTGATTATGGAGCTCTGACTCTGTTTATTGTTGTGGTTCTTTCCCTCTCTCCTCCTCAGCCCTTTCCTGCAATCCCACAAGGAATTTAATTGTGCAGGTAACCTCACTGCCTAGATCTCCTTTGCAGTCATTTAGGGAAGCATATCAAGAGAGAGATGATAAATTGATAAAGTACCTTGTTTATCACAGGCGTTCCCTTATGTATTTAACAGAATACAGTCATTGCATAGTAGATGGTTCAAAGATTCAGATCTAGCATTATTCATTTTTAAACAGTCTTCAGATTATTTGTGATCCAGGAGTGAATACAGAGACTGAAACTTTCCATTCTTTTCTTTTTGTTCTCCCACTAATAGATTTTGTGATATGTGCACGGGTTTTTTGTTTGTTTTTTGTTTTCTATTTTTCGTTTGTTTTGTTTTGGTTATTTTTTGCCTTTATAATTCACATTTAACTCCTTCTACATCAAAACTTGTTCTGTACCCCTATCAGGATATCTGAACAAAACTCACTCTGTGATCATCTTAGACTTATTTTGATAACGTGCTCTTTCTTAGTTGTTTTTTGTTGGGTTTTTTTTTTTTTTTTTTGTTTTTTAATTAAAGTTAATAGTGAAATTCAGAAAAATTTGCATCTACTCTGAGGGAAAGACACACACCTATTCCAAAATGTAAGTTACCACATATATGAGGCACTTACATAAAAGAAGAGCTTTAGACAGGTGAGGTAAGGAGGGAAGGGGTCTGGGGGGTAGAAGTTTGAGAACAGAAAGAACATAATTGTAAAAGACCCCTTTGAACCACAGTAAGGCCATTTCTCTGCTTTGCACCATAATTCTCAGCTTTTCTTTGCAAAAGTACATCTGTACAATTTTCTTTATGCTGTGTAGGCTTCATACAGCTGCCATTTGACTGCATATGGAGAAGAATTTATGTTCTGGATCACAGTAATAGGTTTCAGAGGGTGGTGTCTGGCAATAGGTAAATTTACTGTTATTAAATTTCAGTGAGTCCACGAATTTACCATAATATGTAAGTTATTTCTGCCTACTGCTACTTGAGTTTAATGTTTTCCACTTTTTACATGAGAGATACATGTTCTGATTGAATTTATTTTCTCCATGTTCCCTAAAACATGAGTCTGGGCTATCTGAGTACTTGAAACACATCTAGTTTACATTTAATCAATACCTTTTCGAGCACTTAAGTGTTTTCCATGATGTCCCTTTAGCAATCTGTTCGAAGCCAATAAACCTACCCAGTGTTTCTTTTTCAGTGGGTAATTTTGTAAACCTTGTCTTTTACAGGAGAGTAGCTGAGACATAGAATCATAGAGGGGTTTGGGTTGGGAAGGACCATTAAAGACCACCTGGCCAACCTTGCAAGGAAAGTAAGATTACTTTGATATTCCTGTAGTAATTCTAAAAACAAAGATGAGGAAGATGGGCCGATGAAGAAAAATAGAGGATATACAGGAATATCACTTAAAAACAGTTGCCACAACTCAAAAGTATAGCAGTTTTGTGTAAAGAATATGCATCACAACAGCTATATGGCCTGATTTCTCTCTTTACATCCAGTTCTGTTTAATTAATTTTTACAGTTTCAGCTGCATATAAAGAACATCCCAGTCCATCAAAAGAAGGTACATTTGTGATCCAGGAGGAAAATAATGGCTAGGCCCTATAATTTTCTCACATATCTGCTTCTTATTTATTTTCTGTGGCATAATTATATGGGTGCTCACTTGAATAACTGCTTCAAATATTGTATTTGTAAGGAAGGACATGGTTGTACTGCTGTATCTTTATATTCTTCATAATTTCTCTCTAAATTCTTTGTCAGAATCTGGAAGGTAGACTTCAAAGGGTCTTTCTTTTATAACAAATAGATGGAGAAAACTGTCATCTGTCCATGCAGATAAAAGGTGTAGCACAGCCTTTTCCATGTGGTTAATTTCCCTCCTTTCCTCCCTTGTCTCTTTTCTTCCGAAACAGAATGGCTTGGTCTCTTCTGCCTGCTGACAGTGGCTCTTGATCCATGATAATCCCTGAAATTATCCCTGGGTATTTTCTGGGTGCATCTGGTTGGCAGAGGGCAAATGTATGTGAAGAGAGTGTCAGCAATGTGTACCATCACATCCTGGTGCTGGTTTGTCATCATGGGTGTAGCTAAACAGTTTTATCATCCATATCCATATGGGAGACTGCAGTAGGCACAGCCTCTGCTCTAGCCACAGATGAAGTGGCAGGACACTATAAAAGCTGTGTGGTAATCCCAGCACAGCCAAAATAGATATATGCTGAATATCCAGAAGGCTTATTATTTCAGGCTCCAGGATTGCACTTATATTTTCACAGGACTTCTGGTTTCAAGTTGGCTTATGTTCTATTAGCTGAGGAGGCATAGCTCTCTTGCATCTGCCTGGAGAATGCCATCTGCTGCTGTCTTGTCCTTAGCAGATCTAGTAGCAATAGTCGTGTGTGGTTTTACACAGAGTGAAATCCTCACCCCAGAAACCTCTTTTTGGAGTGCTGGTTCAATTTTGTGCCAACACAGGTGAATGAGTCTAGGAGGCTGAGTTTCGTTAATCAGTGGGAATGTGATGTCATAAAGTAATAAAGGGATTTTTTTCTCTAGCATTTATCACAAGTATATAGTAAAAAATGCTTGCATGCAGTGTGACTGCAGGTATATGCATATGCGTGCACACATGCCTACAAACATGTGTGTGTAAGTGTAAGATATGTACGCTGGAGAGTCTATTTTTTAGAACTCCAGACTGTACCACTTGCAGATAAGTTAGTTGAGGACAAGGGTGCTGAAATCATTTTGTCCTGAAGAGAGGGTTTTAGCAGGAACAGAATTCCTTGTGGCATATGATGGGTGGGCTTTGTAATACCTATATGATACAGTTTGTCCTGTGGCTGCCCCTGTTGCATGATTCATTAGTGTGCAGGAAATAGTCAGAGTTGGCCAGTTGCTCAGAAATACATCAGAATAACTTTTGTTTTCTCTGTCAAGAATATGAGCTTCCATTTTAACTAGCCCTTGGTCCCTCCATGAGGAGAGGAATGGCTCTTCTTGCAAGCCCGCAGTGGTGGGGTGGACTCTGGAAGTCTGCAGTTCCAAGCTGTTTCTATGCACAGCTGAGCACTACACAGAACACAGGAAAAGAGAACCAGACACGTGTGTGTGTGTGTAGGGGGAAATATTATTAAATTATACATTATGAAATGCTTTACTATAAAATGACTTCCAATGGTTTCGATTTGTTTTCCTCCTCCAAACAAAATGAACTTAGGATCTAAAACTTATGACAAAACTAAAATCAGAAGAAAAAGTCAACTTTGTTAGGAAAGGTTGACATGCTGTGACCCAAATGTCTAACCTGATATTTCTCTCATTGTAGTCACCCTACAGGCATTATCAAAGCAATTTAAACTACTGTATATCTAATTTGCACTGACATAATTAGAACATTAGTAAACTTGACTATCTAGTCATTGCAAGTCATCGTTTGCGTACGAGATGAGGTTAGAGCACTATGAAGGCTCTGACACTTCAAGGCATGATAAACTAGAAGTTAATTTTTTAGAACATTGCAATTTACAAAAAAACGTTATTTTATTTTTTTTAACCTGTGCTGCAGACATCCCTACAATATGATCCCATGTCTGCTGAAGCTTTGACATTGAAGTATTGTAAAGTGAACCAAAAAGACAAAACCAAGCAGAGAGTTGTGTTTGGCATACAAAATAGTCCCCTTGCTAGATCAAACTGCCACACATCATTCCCTGTACATCAGTAGACATAGCTTAGTCCCATCAATAGTTTACTGACCTGTGCTGTGATAACATTTCCATCTCTGGAGTGCATATTTTGCAAGTCCATTTACTGGGGGATGGGGGAAGGGGAGATGACGCTTATGCTGCTTGTCGGTGCGTACCAGGAGTATCGATTGGGCACAGAACTCTCCTCTCTGACTGATTGCCACCCCTCATGAGTGCACGGTCTCTGAACTTTGTCGTAGCTGGGTAAAGGGAACAGTTTCCAGTGAGATCAGCCAGGTCTCGGGAAAACAAACATCAGCCAAATTGAACAAAAAAAATATAAATAATGAAAGAAGTCCTTGACATTGCCACAGTGCGCTCGATAGTCACAGACAGGCTCAGTTCTGTTGCAGGCTCTTCGACTATGAATGCAAAAGACTGTTTGAGACAATAAAAATTTTAACATCTTGTCACACACTTCATTCCAGAACAACTGTCCTTCCTGCTAGCCTCAGGTCAGCACTAAAAGTGAAAGGTCAGAATGCCAATTAACTTATCTTCCTGACAAAAAACCCACTCAGCTCAGGGATATTACGTAGCTCAATATTTTATTAATGTAGGATGGCTTTGATCTGCATTTACTTTCTGAGCCTATACTGACTTTTCTTTAAATTATTTTATTAATTATTCATATAATTAGAAATCAACCATCAGTTAGAAATAAAGATTTTTGGAGTTTGTTTTTATGTTTCTCACATCTTCATTGTAAAAGGTGACCCCAAGCAATATGAACTGTTAGCCATTTTGCTAACATTTTGTTAGTCAGTTTGCTTTCTTTTCTTTTGATTTGATGGCTGAAAAGATTATTGTAAGATTATACACTAAACAAATTATGGGAAAAAAAGATTTTAATATTGTACAGCATCATATTCTGAGATTAATTTTCTGAATTAATAGTAATTTGCAAGTTCCATAAAAAGTTAGCAGGGAGACTAAAGAGCTATGGATATGCAAAAACACATCTTGGTTATGTGAAAGTAAAGTGTTTGAATATTCTCTGCCCCTCAGCTGGAAGTTTTCCAGAGGTTCCTGATGGAATCTCGTACACAATATCAGAAATTATTCCTCTGAGGTTTTCCTTACTCTCTGCCTTTTCCTGTATTTTCTCCTCTCATACAGATATCTAAGGCCTGTTGAAGGTCCCTGCCTTTGACTATGAAAGCAGTCACTTGCACTCCTAAGCCATCTACATTCTTGGGTGTATTCCTGATTTGGGGGAAGTTGTTTTTGTTTCTGGGGTTTTCTGGTGCTCGTTGGCTAACTTTTTCAGGAATAAGAAATGCTTTAACCAAATCACTTCATTTTCACACTGAAATAGTACTGACATAAAAGATTTTTCCTGGCTCTCTTTCATGCACGTGGGATACCCACACCCATCATGCTGCAAACCCACAACATTGCCAGTATGGAAGTGCTCTGTCACCCATTTCAGCCTTCTCTGACAGAAGGAGGTACCTGGTCACGCTCTCTATAGATGACCACTTCTTCCTAATAAGGATTGTCCAATAATCTATTCAGCATGGCAGCCTTAGAGTCTTAAATTCTGTCTTTAAAAAGGTTTTTCTTCTGCATGGATTTTGGTGTTCTTGTGGATAAACCAACAGCCGAGATGCAGCTGAAGCCAATGGCCCTTGAGCTGCTCCACATCGGTTGCTCAGGCACAGCCTTACAACTGGGTGTAAGGCTTCAAGTACAAAACAGATTGTAACCATAAGGAGAAAAAGGAAAATGCTAAAACTTTTAGGAGGATATTGACCTTTATTCTCTTAATCTGGTTTTAGCCTGCCTTCTCCCCTTCCCCAGAAGCTTCAAGTGCAAGTGGCATTCCCTGCCTTGCACATCAACTCTTTTGCAATGTCTCATGGGGAGAAACATGCAGCCAAACTCTCTGCTTGGTTCCTTATGGACACGTACTCGGTGAAGCTCAGCCCTGTTTTGCTATGGCAGACCTCTTTTATTCAGCTTCTCAGCTGCCAGCTGTCCCTTGGCCCTCCAAAAAGATGACTTAACCCTGTGACCTATCATGGACTTTAAATCATTCTGATGGGAAGAGTAAAGCTTTTCGAGAAGGGCTTTAAATAGTTCCTCAGAAATTGCTCTTAAGCAAACAAGCTGTGTCCAGGCAAGTATTTGAACTGAGACACCAAGGCTGAATGGCTGTTCTGGAACTGAGAATCCAAGATTGCCCCCAAAGAGAGGCAGTTCCATATCATATGAAGTAGAATTTCATTGCTCTAGTCTCTCTCATTTGAATGAGCTGTCCCCACTACTAAAATACCGTTAGAAAGAAATGAAATTTTCTTGTTCTCTACTGATAGAACTCTTGAACTACTTGAGGTATTTAACCTCTTGTTTAAGAGTTTAGGACTGGGTTGGAATATCAAATGAAGTTCTTTGCCGTTTGACAGAAACATTCATGTTTAATTAAAATTCGTAGATAACTAGAAACATACAAATATTAACTACCCACAATGCTCAAAGTGTTGGGGAATTAAGGTGAGGTTTAATCCTATGTGAACTTCCTGCAGTCTTCTTTGCAAAACAAGTAATGCCATCTTTTTGTTTGTTCATTCACTAAAGGATATCTTTGTACATCTAGTGTTAGATCGTATTTTATCAAAACTGATTTTGTAGCATCATACACTGTGGTAGATAAGGTTGGTTTATGAGAGTTTATATAATCTAAACAGGCAAGAACAAACAAAGATTATATTTTCTCATTGGTGAAATGTGATGAATTCTTTTCCTTTCTAGTGGAATCTCTTAATTATATAGCTTGCAATTTTTCTCCCTTTATTTTATTTTTTGATTAAACTGTGACATTTATTACCAAAGACTTTGGCTTCATCTCTCTACAGCTTGCTTTCCAGGGAATTTGCACTATTCTTTAAACTCTGTTTTCAAGAAACTATAAAAATATGCATACATTCCCTGGCAAATCAGTGTTCAATTGCAAAAGCTATCTTAGTAATCAAGTGATGGATTGGATCCATGAAAGAACCAAATTAGAGAAAATGACAAGAATTTATGCAATTTTTTTAAAAAAAAAGATCTTTTTTTGAAATAATAAAAAAATCTTTATCTGAAAATATAATGTGCCCTTAGGATGTGATACTGAATATTGCTACATGATTTAAATTTCAGAATGACAGAATAATTAATATAATAACTCCTTCCTCATAAACAGCTCCAAAGGTATGAGGAATGTATTTCCTCCTTATAAGAGGAATGTATTTCCATCAGTTTTATTCCTGTAGGGCAAAAACAGGGTTAATATATTTAGAAAGAGTTTATTTTCTTTGCTGTCAACAAAAATACAGTACAGTAATTACTAGCATTTCCTTATTCTTTGTAATGAAAACTACACCTGTTGGCACAGCTGGACAGCATTACTAAAAACCAAAAAAGTTGAAACTTGTTTTAGTGTTCTGTCTCTGTTTTGTTTAATTACATTATGTCCTAGACCCAGAGTCATCAGTGAGAACCGTGTGGTACTTAAGGCTTTGAAACAGCTGCAGCAAAATCAGAACCCCGTTTATGGTTGCTTGGTTTCCAGTAGTGGAAGGCATTTACTGAGCAGGGTGTAATTTCTGGTTTGGAAAAGGGAGTGAGGTAAACATGGCTAAAAGTTCTGGCTGAATTGATTGAGTACTTATGTAGCCAAGAAATGGAAAAGGATAGGGAAAAAAATCCCCAAACATGCAACATACTTAATTTCACTCTTTCATAGGTGGAACTTGGAGTTTTTTCTTTATTTTCTTGTTCTAAATGATGTTCTTGAAAATAATCCAAATACAGTTTTCCCATGTCCAAAAAGCGAGGTCAACTGACAAGGTGCAAATTCAGCTATGCTTGCCTCATTTGCCTTTGAAGTAGGAGTAATGTTTATTTCCAAGTTCAAACACAAGTAAGCAAACTTGACTTGTGGGATGTACATTCTAGTGGTGTCTTGTTTTATTTTTTTCTTTCTTAAATTTCCATCAGGATTTATTTTCCCAATATAAACTTGGAAAGGCCAAAACCAGCAAGGTGACAACTCGTATTGCCCTGTGGGTGCCTGCAGCTACCGCTGCTCAAGTTCTGCCTTCCTGCCTGGGAGCAAACTGTGGTTTAAAGCTTTTTAAGAACTCCACCGGCTGTGATTGTACAGCTGCAGTGGTAGCACAGGTGTGATGCATTTCTCCTAGCAGGGAAGGCAGAGCTGGCTGGATAGGACATTGCAGCACACTCTTACAGCTGCCAACACTCTGTAGCCTAGCAGAAGCCGGCCACCCAGATATGAGCAAAAAGTAGATTTCCCTATGACCTGGTAAGAGGAAAGAAGAATTTCACATTCCAGGTGAAGGTTCTGGGGTGGCTGACTGCCTAGAAAATGAGCTAAACCAGTGCATACGTCAGGTGCTTTGGCCTGCTCTTCTCTCTGGATGCCCCTTTAAGCTCTTGAGGGTCCAGAGTGGATGTGACAGATGGTTTAGACTGTGGTATCCAACTCACTCCAGGCAAACCTTCCTTGCCAAAGGCCCAATAGGCTCAGTTCTCTAGGTGGCTACTGCCTGTCTTTGGAAACACGTAAATAATTAATGAATTAGGCAAGTCAATATAATATGTGCAGCAGGCTTGCAAAGTTTTTCAGGTTTTTATTTTAATTTAGAGATTGTGCTGATAACCATCAAATAAAATATTGCAGCTCATACAAGACATTAATTCTGCTCTCTTAAGATGCTGTTTGCTCAAGAAAGCTCAAACTGGATGCAGCAGCATCTGTTTTTCAGTTCTGCTTTCATCTAATTTTACAGCTGGATTGTCTGAGCCACAAGAAGGTCAAATGATTTGCCCTAACTCTGCCTATGAATTTATGGCATATGTTTGACAATCAGAGCCCATATGCTTGCCAAAAGTGTGTTAAACATTTTAAATGTATGGTTTGAAACAATGCTTTTTTTACTAGGAAAAAGTATGGCTAATAAAGTGATTTTTTTGTTGTTGTTGTTCTGCTAAATTAGCAAGAATAAACAGATAACAGCAATGATTTGTCAGACTTCTGCTGATAGTAAAAAGTTTACTGATATTTTCTTCTTTCTGCTTCAGGCTTAGGAAAAAGATCTGTATTATTATTATTATTATTATTATTATTATTATTATTTATGGCAAATTATACCCCATAGCACAAAAAAAAAAATCACTTCACTTGTAACTGTTGTATTTTGAATGCAAACCCAGCACTATTCAACGTGGTGAAAACAACTGTGAAATAATTCACATTTCATAACATTGCTTTTGGGAACCTTCATACACACAAAAAGTGGGCAAGGTGGTAGAATATTTCTTCAACATTTTCTTTTTCTCTTTCTTTTTTTCATCTTTTTTTTTTTTTTTTTTAATTAAGTTCTTCAGTGGGTTTTGGCTGGAGTAGATTTTCTACCCAGTGGCTTGTATGGGGCTGTGTTTTGGATCTGTGCTGAACACAGGGTTGATAATGTAGACATATTTCTGTTATTGCTGAGCACAGCTTGCACAGAGCCAGGGCCACCTCTGCTTTTTGTACTGCCACACTCTATGGGAGGCTGGGAGGAGACACAGCCAGGACAGGTGACCCAAACTGACCAAAGGGATATTCCAGACCATATGGCATCAGGTTCAGTGTATAAAGTGGGGGAAAGAAGGAGGAATGGAGGAACATTTGCAGTGATGCCGTTTGTCTTCCCAAATCACCGTTGTGTGTTATGGAACCTTGTGCTCCTGGAGATGGCTGAACACCTGCATGCCCATGGGAAGCAGTGAAGGAATTCCTTGTTTTGCTTTGCTTCTGTGCACAACTTTTACTTTCCCAACCCATGAGTTCTTTCTCGTACCATCCTAATTCTCTCCCTGATCCTGCTGGTGTGTGAGTGAGCAGCTATATGGGGCTTGGCTGATTGCTGCAGTTAAACCACAACAGTAAAGAAGACTAGGAAAGTGCAGAAAAGTATTTCAAGCTATCAAACTTATTCTAAGAATGAATTAATCCACATCTGTTTTGCATTTATTACATAAGCCTTGTTAACTGGGCATGGGGAGAGCCTTTCTGCTTACCCAGGGTCACCATGGGGTTTGGGTGACACAGGGTCCATGGGACTGGTGGTCACATCCTTAGCTGGTGAGCTGAGGAGCAGGATTGTGCAGGCTCTCTCCAGGGTTACCCTGGACACAGTGGGTGATTAAAGGCCAACTGGGATTAATTTAAGATAAAATCCAGCCATCCTGACCAGATGGGGCTTGAGTTAGCCTTGACACCTTGTTCTGAACAACAGTTCATTATCTCAGGTATTATGACAGTACTGGTGCTGAGCTTTACCTTCCCGTAGATACCACTGGCTTAGATTTTCATACTTTATACTCACTTAGTGAAAAGAAATTTTTTTCCAAGTTACTGGAAAGGTATTGCATGGATTGTACTCTCTTTAAGAAATTTCTCTTTCCATAGGTTTCGGAAGTGTCCTCAAGCCAGTTGAGCATGGCTTCCTTTTTGGAATAACTTGTTTTCCAGCAAGTCGAATGGGACAACTTTACCAGTGTTCAGCAGATGTCTCTTCTGGCCATGTTCCCCATTTCCCTTTGGCCTGAAACCAGTGGCTTAGGGAGGGTATTGTAAAGTGCTGCCAGTGTGTTTGGTGCCACTGAGAAGTGGTCACGAAGTCAGACTGACTGGTGTCAATGGTGTGTACTGAACCAGCTTTCACTCACAGAAAGAGTGCCCCATGTATGTATCATTATATAGTGAAATACCTCCTGGCCCCCAAAGGAATATTATTGTAAGAATTTGGAAGGCCCTACTGCAGTCAGCCTTGTGCCTCAAGCTGTGTTCTGCTGTGTTGGGATTGAAAGTCTGGCTGCAAATGGATGTGCCTGGTGGCTTCATTCAGAGAAGAGCGGTTTAGCTTGTTGTCTTATATTCATCTTTGTGGAGGTGATTGGCAGTTCATAATTTTCAATTTATCTCAACCAAAGGACATGCTAAGCAGCTCCTAAATGCTCAGTAAGATGCCCCTAAAGCTGCTAAGGATGGTGAGGTAGTACAGACCTGGAGGGGTGCAAGGACCAGAGCTCTGCTTGGTGCAGCTCTTCGCACCCTTGGCTGTAAATGGGCTTCTCCTGCCTCACTGGAAAACACAAGACCCTTGCACTTCTAATTTGAAGTATAAACCCAAGGTTTTTCTTTGTGCTGGGGCCTTCACATTGTATGGGTTTGTTGTTTATGCTTTTAATAGGATTTGAGACTTTTAGTTCCGTTCAGCCCTTTCCTAGAAAAAACAACAATTGTTGCTTAAAATTGGACTTATTCTTCAACTGATGAATGCTATTCTAAAACATTTATAAGGAAAATTTACATATACTTCCTTTTTTTCTTTTTTCAGGCAAACTCTTCACCTAGTGTATCCTTCAGAAACCCTTAAATTCCCTCTAAGTACTGGTTACTCAGTTTGATAATTTGGTATTTTGTGAAACTGGATCCTCCTTTTGATACTTAGGAGGCGTCATACTTATTATTTAGTAAGAACACTGTCACTAAGAATATTTAAGATTCCACTTTGTCTCATTATCATGCAATTCACATTTATATGGTGATTTTAAAAAAATCTTACTACAGAACACTTTCCAGTTTTGCTTTCAAAGATATTGGCAATCTCCTAGCAATATCAAGTCAGGTTTATCAGTGAAGTTTTTCTAGTAAAAAAAAAAAAAAAAGGAAGTAAAATCATCTTGTATCTTGGGTAGGCACATTTTTTTGAACTCTAATAAATGTGTATTTAAGTGCAAATCCTCTGAAATCAAATGCCGTACATAGGCTAGTTTTTCAAAGGAAGCTGTTGAAGTTGCTGAGAGCACATTTTTAAAAGCTCTCCAGGAAATTCAACTTATGGTAATCTTACAAAAAAATTCCGTTTGAAGGTGATTTTGGGTCACTTGGTGAGGATGGAGCTATTTTGAGATATTTGCTTTTTAACCTGCTTGACATGAAGATGTGGAGTGTGGCATTGCTTTGATAGCAGGGCAGAAGAATGTCTCTGTAACACCTGCTGATCTCTCACTGTTCCCTTCAGCTATCTCTGTGTATTTAAAATACAGTGTTTTTCAAAGAGCAGGCTCTGGTTTTTAGCAAAAACTATCCTATGATTTAAAATAAATAGCTATACCACACAACAAATCTATCTGCTTTACATCCTTGTGGAGTCAAAATGATATACAAGACTGACATTAAAGGTTTCAAGCCGTTTAGGAAAAAAAATTCACCAATATATGCTTATTTTCAGATCACACTATTTAAAAAAAAAGCTACATTACTGTTTTTAAATTACAATTTTAGCTATTACAAACTTAAGTGTATTAAGCAAATTAAATGGTTTGGATTTTGAGACAAGGGAAGAGCTTATCACAGGAGTTGCAGTTCTTTAATTCCAAAAGCCAGAGCAATTGAGATACAGGCTCCATTTAATTAGAAATTATGAGGTGGATAAAATGAGCAGAATAGAAGGATTTCCTTTCCACTTATCCATTTCTAATAAATACATGTTTTGACAGCAGTAATGCTGTCTTAAATAGTTAATGTTACATGAAACTTCGATCTTATTTGTGTGGGTTGCTCTCACTATATTGAGGAGCCTCCAAGATGCCAGATAGAACAGGGATATATGCTGGATTAAATTAAGATGGATCTGGAAAATTTGTTTTAATATTCTTGTGAGAAAAACCTTAACCCTAAGTGCTCTTTTCCTGCGGTCCCCATGAGCTTTCCTTCAAACTTTTCTCCTGCCAATTTGTCGAATCTTTTCTGTGAAAGACCCCAAGTGCTAATCTCAAACCAGAGATCGCCTTACTTCTCTTGGCCAACCTTGCCTTTCATTTTGTTTTTTTTTCTAATGAACTACACATCTGAGCAATAAAAAGGAGTTCTGTAGGACAGCTCTGCAGTGTTTCTGACACTGGGCATTGTATTCTTTTCCTGGAAATGTAATTTCTAGTTTGCTTCCTAAAACAGACCCGGTGGATTTGGGCCATGCTTGAGCACTCTCTGAACCTGCCAACACCTCTCCAGTAGCATTGCAGCAAATATTCCTTATAGCAGAGCAATCAGCATCTGTGGGTGCACGGTAAGAGCCAGTAACACACTTAATCCAGCAGATCATTTGCCTGTATAACTAAATACATAACACAAAAAAATCCTGTGTGCCAGAAGCAGCCCTCCAGGAATCTAAGATGCACTGAGTGCTCAGCTGCCAGTGATGAATGTCTCTGCTAAGTCACCTTTTATCTCTTGTTCACGATCCTCAAGGAAAACCTAAAAACCTCCTTCCTTTGGAATTCACAACACAATGCCAAAAAGTCATGGATTCAATGATACAGGTTTTGGGTTAGTTATTTTTCATGTTTATTTGTTTGTTTTAATGGCATATTAAAACATTTTATTTCTTTCCTTCCCCAACATAGTCTGATTTTATTCCCTTTCTTCGTCTTGCCTCTCTCCTCCTCACCTCTCCCTTGCTAAATGCCTTCTGTAAGACACCTTTTTTCTTCCATCAGACCACTCACCTTGTTATTTTAAGAATGAGATTACCAACAGACATTTAACCAAGTGCTGAGCAGAGGCTGCCAGAGGACAGCCCTTTCTCTTAAGGCTGCTGCACCAAAGAGGGCCAGAAAAATCTGCTGTTGTGTGGTGGATGATGGGGCATTTCTAGCACATATAGGCACAGGTGCCAGATTTCTCTTAAAAATCTGCAGATTAGCACAGGCCATCTGATTTGAGAGGAAGATGTATTGAATATGTGCATTCAGTATGATTTTAGTGCAGAAGAATGAGCAATTTTATTCTTATTCATGCTTATGAGGCACTAAGAAATAGTCTTATGGGTAAACTCTTTCACTCTTAACAAGTAGTCTGAGAAGGGGTATCCTGAATATGTGTGTTGGAGGGACTCATGCCCTGCCACGGGAATCTACTGTGAAAATACTCATTTCAACCTAAGAGAAATTAGTTACAAATACAGAAACCAAAATTTATTCACGATGAGTTAAAATCCCCTCACAGTCAAATACTTTGAGTCACTGCTTTTTCACACCAGCCACTTGAATTTCACTGGTGCTACCACCCAACTTCTTCACATAAGCTGTAATGAGATACCTATTTTCCCAAGGAAAAGGCAAATAATCATATTCCAGGGCTCTTTAATGAGTCTCTGTGACTTATTTTCAGAACACTTTAATACTTCTGCCTTGTTGCTCTCTGAAAATGAGTGGTAATTAGCCTTCTGGGTTGGCAGGAAATTGCCATATTGATCATCTCTGGAAACATCAGATACAGAAAGGTAGAGAAATCCATAGAAATAAATGTTTATGTGCCTCGCTGGGGGCTTGAGGGGGTTATTTTCTGTTTTTTAGCTTGAAGAATTATTAACATCAGGGCAAACACAGATGAAAAAAATGTATTGCTACTGATTTAGACATTAGAAATAGCTTTTACTATCACTAGTGCAAATCCAATAAAAACTCCTGAAAGAAGCTAAGACTCCTTTTAAGTAAGACCACTTAAAGCTTGGCTGTAAAGGAAATATTGCTCTTTAAAAATGTAAAACAAATCCTTCTAACAGGACTTTTCATGTTAAGCTGTCTCTAAATAAAAGATGATGAGATATTTAAAGAGTTTCTGGGTTCGCATTAAATGCATAATTCAGGCGTGAATGTTGGAAAGGGAGTAAAAACGTAAAAGGCTTTAGAGAAGTATATCTGTGATTCTATATGGTTTGTCTGGAAAGTTTAATCAGCACAGAGGAGCTGAAAAGTAACCAGGGAAATAGTTTGGATTATACTGATTTTAAGGTTTTAAAAAATTACCAACTCTTCAGAAATGCTTCTGGTATATAACTTCCCCATTTCAGCATTTGCTGCCCTGTGGTATGCAAAACAGATTATAGTAGCATGAGCTAAAGCAGCTGATGCTTGGCAATGGACATTCCTGGTGTTATTGCGTAATTCTGTAAGCCTGACTTAGTGATGAATTTTAAAAATCAAATAAGCCTGGATGTCTTCCAGGCTTATGTTGCACATATACCCATACTGGTCTTTGGAATGCAAACATATATCAAGTAATACCTTATAAAAAAAATTAGAGCTTTGCTATGAGAATAATGGTGGGATTTATTGAGATGTTTGAGACCAGAACTGTGCCCATCATTCCTAATGTTTCAAACCAAGGGCATGAGTGATGTACATTTTTAGCAGCTGTCACTTCAATGTGGTACTCTTATAAGGAGGAAGATGAAAACACTCATATCTTGAGAAATAGCAGGAAAGAATAAAAAAATATTAAATCAGTACTTTTGTAATCTAAAGTTGCTTTTCTAAACATCTCAGTCATAATTTTTTGAAGGGTGAGCCTTCAGTCAGTAAGTTTGTCTCAAGGGATGAGATATGTAATATATAAACATCTTAAAGGGATATGTTTTGCTTCTGTAGAACTGCAATAAACACAATTTGTGGTACCCTGTTTTCCCGTGGCTGTGGAAAGTCTCAGCACCTTATAAAGGACAGTGGCCACTTGGGCTGCGGTTCAGTAAATTTGCTTAGATACTGTGCTTTGCCACCTTTCTAGACAAAATTCATCACAGTGGGAGGAGTCCTGTTCCTTATTTTGTGCTGACTAGGCTTTTCTCCTACTCTTCCTTCTAATAAGGAAGCATTTTTGTGATTTCAGAGAATTACAGGAAACATGTTAGTGTTTGTCCCCTGTGGACTGGACTATTTTGTCTTTGCTTGGTTGCATGAAGGTACAGCTGTCACCATATCCACTGCTAGCCTGCAGTTTTTGTGTTGTTCCCAGATCTGTTGCTTCCTTCGTTGGGGCAAACAAAGCAAAACTGGGGAATAGTCACAGTAAAAGTAAAATAAAGCAATTTCCAGGTTGCTGGTCGTTAATGTGTTAATGTCCAGTTCTTCTGAAGAATAATTGCACTCACATGTACCAGAACATTTGGCAAATGCTTTCATCTTCTATTTGAATTTTTGTTTGAACATAAAATTTTCCAAGTATTTTGTTGCTTTGTAGTGTCAATAGTATTTTAAATATCAATGGACAGTGGTCATTAGATAGAAGTGTAGTGATTTGGGGTGTCCCTGGAGTGGATGGGCATTACAACCTAAATGGTAGATAGGAGATGCTTTTTCTGAGAAATCAGGAAACTTTAATATAAATTTTGTGCTACATTGCTGTATATAAAACTCACTCTAATACAGGGAGGGAGATGGGAGGATTTGATCTGTTATGAATGTAGTGAAAATTGCTTGGTTATGGAAGTTTAATGAGACCCCCCCCATAGCCAAAGGATTGGAATTTAGTATGGTTTAACCCTCCTTTTATCTTCTACAAAGAAAAATTATTCTCTGACTTGTGTAGTTTTAGATTAAATTTTAAGTATATGCTTTAGCCCTTTTGTGAACTATTTTACAAATGTAGACTAGAACAGAATAAATGCAGCCAAGCATTCAGTAACATGTACTAGAGAGGTCACTTAGTCTTTCAAAACTTGAAATGAAAGCATGAGTGGGAGAGGAGAAGCCATGAGGCGGCTTTCCCATGAGAAGGGTGAAGAACACTTTCAGCTACAAAGAGAAAGAAATCAAACTCACTTTGGGAGGGCTGGAGGTGAGGTGGAATGTACCTTTTTAAAAAGGGGACATGAATTAATGGTTAAGATTCTTGATTAAATGAACTTTCTTTATCCTAGACACATTGTAGTAAGATTTTCCTTAAGGTTTTAGAACGTGAGTTGGCATTTGGTTTAATCCTGGTGTTGTCCTTGGAAGTCTTCTCTGGTCCTATTAATTTCATGTGCTGAAAGAGTATTTATTTGCTTATTTAAACTAAATATGCCTAATAGCTGTCCCTCTTGTTAGAAAGCTGGAACTCACTGAATATCACATTTTCCAAGGCTCTCTGTGAGGAAACTGTAAACTGTCTAACAACCATTGTTACATTTTGGAACAAAAACTTTGTAAAAAGCAGCAGCAGGCATGTTAAACAGATTTTTCAGGTTATGATGGATTTTCAGGGTGAAAGATTAAGAAATTTTATGGTGCATTTAGAGATGTGCTTATTATGCCATGTATAGATTACTGACTCCCCATCCCCCTCCGTCTTTGAGCTTTGCAGATTAAAGCTGCCTGTATAATAGCACATTTCAAAGATTCATAGGAAAGTAAGCTTCCATGGAATTCAGTGCTAAAGGCTCTGACTTAAATTTGGAAAGAATTAACTTTTGTTGCTATGGGAACATATACTTCATTTAGTCCCGAAAGGAAAATATACAAATTTATGATAAAAAATAACACTATTAGTCCACTTGGTGGGGCAGGAGGCACTAGAAATAAGTATGTAATCTGGGCATATAATATCTCCCTGTTGTGTACTGCAGGAGCACACTGAAAAAAAAAAAAATCTCCTTGTCAGTTATTGCTCCATCATAATATTTTTTTCTATAAGTTCACATTTGTTTGCATTGTAAAATCACAAACTGCATATAAACAAGTAGTTCAGTCATTATTTACCTTTGTGAGGAATCATTGGGGACATCTATTAATTCTCACATAATCATCTTTATTTCTTTGCCATTCCTAAAGTTTTGTATGAAGCCTAGATCTCAGCATGTTATTACTCAGCTAACCAGGAGTAAAGCAGAGAAAGTTGTTGCAATTGAATTTATTCCTAGACACTATTAATATGAGTATGAAAATGAATTCTGCTGCTGACTTCTGTGTTTGCTTCTTTGCTTAAGAGGGTTTTGCTGACTGTGATGGAAGTGGTGGCAAATGTCCCACAATTAGACTTTCTTTTGTCCTTGGAGAATGACATAATTGTGGAGAGATTTTTCCCTTCTCTTGGCTTCTGCCTTCCCAATTTTTTTGTAAATCTCTATTGTTTCATAGCCTCAGGATAACCTCAGCTTGAAAATTTACCTATGTAGCATTATCCAGAAAGGGTCTGCTTTTTAAGCCTGAGAAAGTTCTAAAATTGAATGAAATGCACTTTTTGCATCAAGTTAATGACCCCTTTTTTTCTTTATGGTTTCTGGGTGTTATGACCACCATTCCATTTTTTCCGTGAATTTATTCGCAAATGCTAGGGATGCATATTTATGCTGCTTTTCATGTGCAACATTTGTGCTGTTTCATGCAGATATTTATTCTGTTTCTCTAAAACTTGACTTGATATTCAGGTTCAAGTGGACATACAAATGTAAAGAGAAATACAATAGAAACTGCAACTACCATGTGATCCCCCAGTGAATTCCTTCAGAGATGCGCTTTTCACAGTACTTTGATGCAAAAATTCTCTCTAGCCATATCTTGGCTGCTTCAGGAATGCTGTTATTAATGCTGGGGAAATCTACCTTTTAGCAAATCCCAAAAAATATCTGCCCTTGTGAGGCCATATGTATAAAAAGAGAGATCAAAAAACAGCAAAATCAGTAAGAGATGCAGACAAAAATTAACATAAAAGTGGGAAGATACAGAGGTTAAGTGATCTCTCATTTCATCTCTGTGATGGAGAGGATGTATGAGCAAAACGTTTTTCATCTTTTAGGAATCTCTAGCATGATCTCCACTTCTGCTTTTGCTATAAGCAGTTAATGTTGCTTTTGTTGAAATGCTGCCATTATCATTTAATCATCAAGTCTGTAAAGTGCTGTGCCCACTCAGCACAGAGATCATTCCTTGGCCTAGAGACAAACTGTTTAAGCAGTGGCAGTGTTTCATTCTTTCAAATAAAGTCCTTTTCCAAGAAATGAACTGGTGAAATGTTTCAGTTAAGAAATATTCCCACAGCATTTTATTTGGCTGTGGGTTGTATGAAAATGACCCCAAAATGTCCGATGTTTCTCTAAGTGACACTAATGCGTTCCACCTCTGTTGCCTCTCCGAAAGTTCACCTACTGAACTGCTGTGCTCAGGTCACACGCAACCCTTCACTGAGGGAAAAACCAGTAGTTTAGTATTCTGCAATGAGATATGTCTAAATTGCATTTTGTAAGCATTATGTCAACTAAATATTCATAATGGCGATCGAAAGAATGTGGTAATGACTTTTTGAGAAACCTGTAAAAAAAACTCTGTCATCATTGCGGAAGAGAGATGAACATCTGCTATTTCTCTTCCATTTGCAATCCAGAGTATGGTGCTGTTTAAAAGCATTTTACTTCACAATAGAGGCTTTCTCCTGAAAACAAAACCCTTCCACATTCCCTCAATTACTTTACTTTTCAAAGCAGTCTTAGAACATGTGGACTTTCAGGGGTCCCAGAAGGTCCTCAGGACCAGGCTAGAGCTCGTCATAGTAAAATGCTCTTATAGTGCTGGCTTTGGGGCATCAA
Organism: Corvus moneduloides; assembly: GCF_009650955.1. Taxonomy (NCBI): domain Eukaryota; kingdom Metazoa; phylum Chordata; class Aves; order Passeriformes; family Corvidae; genus Corvus; species Corvus moneduloides. The sequence continues at coordinate 10,700,724 of NC_045477.1, read as the reverse complement.
TCTCTTTGTTCCCTGAATTCCTTCTGTTGACAACCCTGCTTGCTTTTGTAGCACACCTCATGTCATCTGAGATCTACCCTATCTTTTATCCCCCCAGTCACTCTGTATACCTTTTGTACCTAGTTTTTAAGGGCTTTAGTTTTACCTCCTTTTTGATGTACTTAAAGGAAACCTTTGTTCTTTTAATAAGTGAGATGGGGGGTGTTGCCTAAACTTAAGTAGATTTTTCACTTTGAAAGCTTGTTTTTGACTGATATCCAGTTGATAGGTTTAGTAAACCTTGCTTTATTTATTCATCTCAACAGGAAAAAAAATTCATGCTTGACATCACAAGAGTTAGTGATCTGTCTAGGCATTTGAAAACAGAATGAAGCCTTATCATTTTGGAAAAGTATTAGTGATGGAGGGCTTTACAATAAAGCAAGTGAAATGGCTTTTAAGGTCTGGCCTGATTCAAAGGGCTAAATGACTGCTTCTTACAAAGTCAGCTTTAATAGTGCATTTTTAATTAATCTCTCATATCCATGTATGTATAGAAAAAGTCATTTAAATGGTAATGGTTTCTGTATGCTGTTCTCCCCAGCTTTGAAACCTGAATGCCTGTGTTCATTTGCATTTATTCATGGACCACTGAGTGAAGAATGTTCCTGGCCTTGATTTTGGGATGCTCATAAAACATGAAGGAAGCTTCATTTTAAATCACTACAATGGTTTAATGAAACCCGTGCTTCACAACTTCACTCAGACATCTGCATTAGCCAGGAAGAAATCTTTTTATCCCTAGTAACTGGTTATATATAGACTATTTTCATTTCTTCAGAGAGATCAGAAATTGTCTTCAGATAGAAGTAGTGTTTCATCAGAAGGAACAAGTAGAACCAGTAATCGCCTTTCCGAGATACCTTAGTACCTCCTACTGTCTCATGTCTCCTGATGCCCTCAGAAGCACCACAATGGCAAACATTCCTCTCCTCAGCAGCTGGCATTTGTCTACATTACAGTTCATTTTATAGAAGATTTAGCAGCAGCATTTAGCATTTATATGTGTCTTGGCAACTCCAAGGGATCATGTAGAGAGGACGATGGATAAGCAAAGAGTTGCAGGTACCTGTGTTGGGCAAGGCAAGGAAAGAGTTGCAGGTACCTGTGTTGGGGAAGGCAAGTTCAGGTCCATGTCTGTACCTAATCTAAGTATGAACATGAACCTCATCTTCTGTAGCTCAGGCTGGAGGGCTATTACCAGCAGGCCATAGGCTGGGATCTGCCTTTTCTCATGGATGGCAATATATAAATAAGAATAAACTTACTGACCCTTTGGCTTTACCAAAAATTGCAATTTCTGATTGTTTGATTTGGTTTGGGTTTGGGTTTTTTTGGGCTTCTCCCGAGTCCAGTGACTACTAGTTGGAGTCTTGGAGAGCTGGATATAGGTTCAGGAGTTTCTTGTCTATCCAAGACATTTCTAGGACTCAGTGAAGATAATTATCAAGGGAATTAAAGAAATCTTAATTATGATAGTGTCAGCTAATACATTATAAAAACTAATTGAGCAAGGATTTGTCTTTGTTATAATGGAAGAGAGCATGTGTGATAAGCATCAACACAAATAAAACCACGCGTGTAGACTTAAGTTGACTAAATCGATCAGCTTTTTTCTTCAGAGGTCACAAAATCTGAGCAATTTTTTTTTCATGTTCAAAATGTTTGTCTTCAGTTTTCTTCATGCACCCAAGAACAACATTTCCAGCCAAGCCTCTAATGATAAAATATCCTAGATTTTACGTATGCTTTACTTCTAATAACAAATAATCTCAGTACTGAGCCAGAACTTCAGATGGCTTAAATCAACACAGACTTCAATAACGTGTGTTGATTTACTTTTTTTTTTTTTTTTTTTTTTTTTTTTTTTTTTTTTTTTTTTTTTTTTTTGCTATTAGATGTTTATGTAGAGGAAGCCAAGAAAAATTACTGGCCTATAGAAATTTAACACATTACCAAGTTACCAATATGTCAGAGTATTTCTTTGGAGCAGATTCCTCTGATCAGCAATAGGATCTAATTAATTTTGCAGTTTTAATTTGTGGTAAATAAAGTGAAAATGACCACTTAGTATAACACTTCTTAAAACCATTTTGTGTGACTAACACATCACAGAGAAGTCATGCAATGACAAGATTTTTCTTCAAATCCTAGTGTGTGTGTGTGTATAAGGGATGTGCCAGCACAATCTAAGATTTTGTTTATTTGTAGTTTGCATTGATAGTCTCACTGTCCTTTGTGCTCTGCTTCTTGCACATCATGCATGGTCTTTTACAGTCCACAGATATGAAAATACCTTATCAAAGGGTTGGTGTCCCTGAGAAAAAGAGAAAATCACTATCAGAGGAGTATATTAAACACTATCAAAATGGGTGGGACCTTAATATTCTCAATGTATATTGTATTTCTCAGAAAGAGAAGTATAAGTATTTGAATTCTCTCACTGGTTTGTTCAGGTGCTTGAGATCACATGTACATGCTCCAACTGTAGCTACTAAGGGCAGTGCAGTACATGTATAACCTTTAATGATGTGATAAATGTTTGACCTAATTCATGCTTTATTTGAGATTTACTGCTCTGACATTTTTTAGCTACCTCAATTTTATTTATGCTTTTTTTTTTGAGCTTAAAATTTTCTCTTGCTTAGAAAGTGAAGCATTAGCACAAGCAATTAGTTGTTTCCTAAGTGTTACTTTAATTTAAATAAAGAATAACTGGTAAAGAAGCAAATTACAACAGCCCCTGGACATGTATTAGTAATGATTGTGGGAAGCTGATGTGACTGAAGGTGTAGTGAAAGGTTTGAAATGGATATGAGAAATAAAACCTTACACAGTAGTATCCTTATGGACCAAAACAGTTTAATTAATCCCTATTTCATCCATTTCTTTAATGAATATGTTTTTTTCTGAATCTGGAGAGAAGTACTTTCTTGCAACAAAGATTAAATACTAGTTGGAACTGGCATTATTTGTTCATTGTGATGATTGTGGGGGAAATCTTGCCTTTTAAAATTTCTTCACTGTATCTTACTTTTTCAGGTAATTTCATAACCAGTTTAAAGATCTGCATGTAAAATTATTTTCTTGTGTTTTCACCCCAGAAATTCTGTTCTGCTTCATGTAGGAACGCTCAGGTACTTAGCAAAGGAGGCTCTTTCCCTCTGCCCCACTGTCACCACAAAACAATTACATTTAGGGAAAATTAGGTATTCTGAGAGCCCTGTAATTACAGAAGCTGGAGTCTGGCCAGGTCAGACAGATTAACAGGCTAAACAACCTCAGTGGTCATAAGTGGTCATTAGTTTAGCTTTTCTTCTTATCTGAAAGACAGAGCCTCCTATAGCACAGTATCCCCTGCTATCAAACTCCATGTTTAGTCTAAGTTTTGTCCTATCTCTTTGTGGTCTAAATAGAAGTTTGTTTTATGAACCAGTTTTTAATTATCTTAAAATGGCACTAATTACATAACTATTACTAATTTTTTTTCTCATATGGAAGATGATGTTTAGTGAAGTCTATAGCAAAGAATGTTGGCAAACGTCAAGTATTTCCTGTTTAAAAAGCTCTCTGTGCAAAAGAGCTTGCTCAGTTTTTATTCTTGCTTCCCAGGATTATATTAAACAGACAATATGTTTCTTAGAGTTGACTTCAAAACCAATTCAAAATAGTAATAATTGTAGACTTTACTTATCTGGGTAGTGTCATTCAGTTGAGATCAAATGTTTTTTGTTAAGAACTGCGGGTTAACAAATGTGGTATTTCTCTGAAAATGAGTTGGAGGCATTTTTCTGCTTCCTTTCATTTTCTCAATGTCTGGAATTCAGGCTGAATTCATGTCACTCCCTTTTTTCGTACTGCTGCAACTTTTCTGTCCCAAATGAGGAACTCAGCATCTACAACTTGCGCAAACTTGGTTTGTGGAGGGATTGTAAATATGCTGTTCTACGCTGACCTTTTCAGTAGACCGTCCCTTGATTGGTAGCCAGTCCACCTCTCCCCCACAGGTTAATGAAGCTGTAAATAGGGAGAACTGAAATGGCAAGCCAATCAAAAAGGTCAGAGTAGTATAGCACACCACTACAGCTGACAAAATATATGAGGCATTAAAATTTGGGTACTTCATTCCTAGTGACAAAGATTGCAATGAGAGCAGAAAAGAAGGCTCCGTGAATCCCTTCACATCATACGGAATGTAACGTGGATGGGAAACGATGCAAGCCTGCCATAGCCGAATTCCAAAATGAATGTTTTAAATCTCTTCACATATTTCAGGGACCATATAATAGCAAAGTTAGGTAAAAACCCATGTTTCTTGCTGTAGGAATATGTTCCTCAATGTTCTTGCTATATGTATGCACAAAATGCGCAAATGTATTCTCTCATTCTAATATCACTTTTCCAAAGGAGGGTGTAGATTGTGAAGGGTACAAAAGAGAAAACAGGAATAGAAAGCTGCTCAGGCTTTATTAGAATATATGAACATGAGAATGTCAAAGCAGACTCAGTCATATGGAATCACTGAATAAGCTTCTTCCTACTGTGTTGGTATGGTATCACAGTTCTCCAATTACATTCATAAGTTTTAAATTAATAAAAATCTTGTAAAACACAGAAGGATACTGCATGTAGCTTCTGCTTAGCTGAATGGCTTGCTGTAGTCAAATTTAAACCATTGTTCAAAAAATACTCTCTCAAATTTTGTTCCTGTGAGGTAGCACACAACAGTAAAGTCAGCAGAGATGATGGTCATTGAAAATTTTCTTTTAACCCCAAACCATTTTCTGAACACTGATGTTTATTCTTATCTGATGTAGAGACATCTCATGCCAGTGTTTTACCCAAGAAGTGTATTCCCTTTGTTTTGAAACATTTCCCTGTCATGCTGGCAACCCATATCACTTCAGGAGCATAAAATGTTAAGTGTATTTCCCAAGTTTAAAGCACTTTGATACAAAGTTCATGCTCCCTGGTGTAAAGGGAGCACAGCTGGTGAGAGCTCCTTTTTAAAAGAGAATGAGTGGTTACTACGTCCATGGATTGTAATGCAGCTTTGAGTTTGTGAAACTCTCTCTCTTCTACAAAGAGTGGCAGAGTATTTGCTCACAGGAGAGGAACTTACAGTAGCTTGGCCCGGTCCTGGGGCTGATTTGCAGTAGATATATTGCTCTATGCTTGCAGTATAAGCATGTACAGTTAAATGTGGCTTTGACAAATGACTTGGTTTCTCTGGACTCGGAAGGAGCCTCCAGCCCCAGCCTGGCGGACCCCTCTACTCCACTGGATTTCCAGGCTGGCGGGATGAGTTACAGGGACCTGTGCCAAGAGGTGCCTTCTGCTGCATTTTATCACTGACTCTAATCCAGCTGTCTGAAACAGTGCCAAGCTAATTAGCTGTTTCACTGCCTGTTATATCAGGAGCCCAAATAAGCCCAGAGAGGTCACGTTTCGAACGGGAGCGAAGCCTTTTCATTCATCTCTCTGTTTATGCAGGCCCAAGATGACTCCCATATGGAACAAATCCCAGTTAATGCCTCCTATTTAAAGTTGTCCTGACATATTTTAGAATGTTCACCCATTAACAGTAGCATTAAGTTATGAACTACTCTAGGTGAGGGTGCCAGTGTAGACAAAGGCCCCTTGTTTTTCTTAAAATTGTCTAATCTTAGTTTGACTTGGCTAATACAGGAAAACCAAAGAAAAGATCTACTGAAACAGCATCACAGCATTATTAATCTGGAGAATTTATTATTGCCCAAACTCACTACATATAAACCCAATCTCTATCCTAATGCATCCCTTACTTTCAAATCCCAAGTGCAACCACTGAGGTTAAGAGCAGGCAGGAAGGAAAAATAATATTATGATGATAAATACAAGGGAAAAGAACAGTGAAAATAAATATTATCATTTGTGAGTAGCTGCTTTCTCAGCTATGTAAGCTTAACCTAAATAGCAAGGCAGCTGGCTTACACACATGAGACTGTAGATAATGAAATTACAATGTCTGTCAAGATTTCCATAATATCTGCCTTAAATAATGGCAAAAATGAAAACCACAGCATGATATTTTTAGCATTCTCGGTTCATTAAGTTAGATCTTGACTATGAAAACAAAGTCCTTTTCTTCAATTGCTTCAACTAAACTTTCTTTTGCCAGTGTATTTTGTGTAATTCAAATCTTTCATAGAATTTCCAAGGAAGAGCAGTTGCACTGTTCTCTGTGTCCTGTTGATGAAGCAAAGGAACCTCAGAGAATAATATTTATGGTTGTATGCATTACCAAGGGTCTCATTTAAAGAGTTGTATTATTTGAGGAGAATGCTATAGAAGAATAAGTACAAAAGAAAATCAGGATAATTTCTGTTTCTTTTCAGTCTCTTAAAATGACAATGTAAGTGATCATTTAACTTTGGGTATTGTCACTGTAATACCTACATAAACTCCCTGTGACAATAAACCCCAGCAATGGAGCCAAGCTTCACAAGACATCAGACAAGTGTGGTAATGAAAGCAATCCAGAATGCTGACTGAAAAAATGCACAAGTATTTGAGATCTTTGCTAGCTGAGAATTCCATGGATCACTCTAGATTAACAATTATACTTGGGTAAGCCCATATTTTTTTAAGACTTGTGTCGCGGGTTCGGTTTTAACCGGGCGGAAACACCAATTTAGTGTAGTGGTTTGGTCCAAAATACTCATTACTGTTTATCTGCTGTGAGATAAGAATTAGGAGAAATGCAAAGCAGGCACCAAACTTGAAAGAATATAAAGAAGTTTATTAACAGACCTAAAAGAAGAAGGAAAAAAAAATTATACCACCTTCAGAACTCTCCTCCTCCCCCCACCTTCCTCCCTTCTCCCACTGACAATGTTCAAAGACAACCCTTAAGATGTTCAGTCTGTTTACCACTTCCATAATAACCTTGTTCAGTCCATTTAGAAAGAGAAGTCTCTTCTTGCTCATGCTATGAAAACATTATCACAACGAGACAGCCGCCCACTTCCAAATATTGTTCAGTCCATTTAGGAAGAGGAGTCTCTCTGCCTGCGTGTGAGTCCTTTCCCCCGACTTGCAGCTTTTCCCGCAACTGCTTTCGAGGGTCCACTCTTGAAGTTTTTTGGGGTACAATTTTAAGGTTGAGCCGTTCAGAAACAAAAACAGAGGCCCTTCTCCTTCCCTGGGAGCAAAGGGTCTTCATCATCTTCATCTTTAGGACTATCTCTGGGAGCATCTCTAGGAACTGAGGTTTTCTCCTTTCCCATTTGGAGCAAAAGTCCTCATCTGATTCATCTCTAGGGACTGAGGTTTTCTCCTTTCCCGTTTGGAGCAAAAGTCCTCATCTGGTTCATCTCTCCCTGTCCAAACTTCTCATGAAATTACAGCTGCGTCAGCATCTGCCTATCTCAGCGCAGGTGCTTTTGCTCATGAGCTGAACACTCCACCCCCCAGATCTTCATGGAATTACAACAGGATACTCTGATATATCATAGCTTCACAACAGACTTTCAGCTTTAAGCATCTCCTCTCTCTCTTCCCTCAGGTTTTCAGCTCTTCACAGCAATAAAAGGGTTACTCTCACCTCGGCCTTGCAGCTTTGCAGCTGGAATGTTGAATTTTTCTTATCGCAGTGGAGAGGGGGGAGAGCCGAGCCGCTCCGGCTGCCCACGGCAAGGCAGTGGGGGGGGGGTTCCACGGCTGGAACAGGTCCATGGCTCCAGGACGGCCGTGGCCCGGCCCGGCCTGGCCCAAGCAGGGCCTGGCCGGGCCCGCTGGCCCCCACACGGGGCCTGCAGCCACCTGTCCCAGCGCCGGAAACGAGAGAGAGCTTGGAGGGGGAGTTTGCCTATTCTTAAATGTGGATCACAGAGGTGATCACAACTTTAAGTGGCTTAAAGAATTGTCCATATTCAAACTGGCCAGCTGATAGGTTCTATCAGTTCCCAGAGGAAACTGTAAGCACCCCTTAGCAAGGACGTCCCTTCCGGGACTATGCTTGCTAACCTATGACAACTTGTTACACTGCATAGATAGGGAGACAGGCTTGGTGAGAACAGAAAACTGGGACTTCCTGAAGCTTTATCGGGTGGTGGAAGGGAAGAGTGATTTGAGGCAGAGCTAAATAATAGGAAATGAAATAACATCAAACTCTGATCCACAGATCTTTCAAAAATCTACCATTCTGTATTTTTTTTTTTCATTTAATATTTAATTTGTGGGGTTTTGATTATCAGCTCATCCTATGGAAATATTAAAACTTTAAATGCAGCCATTGTGAATTGTTTCCTACTAGTATTCTGACTTATTGTTATTGCAACCTCCCACAACATGCTGGACACCCTTCTTTGGATGAATCCCAGGACATGGTTGGTTTTCTGGGATGCAAGCACATATTCCTGAGTAATGTTGAGCTACTTGTCAGCCAACACCCCAAGTCTTTTTCCTCAGGGCTTCTCTCAATCCATTCTCTGCCCAACCTGTGTTTGTGCTTGGGATTGCCCTGTCCCAGGGGAATCACATTGCACTTGGCCTTGTTGAATTTCACAAGGTTCCATGGGTGCCCACTTCTAGAGCTTCTCCATATCCCTCTGGATGGAATCTCAGCCCCGTCATGTCAACTGCACTGCTCAGCTTCGTGCCACCTGCAAACTTGCTGAGGGTGCACTTTATCCCACTCTCTATGTCACTGATAAAGATATTAAAGTGTACTGGTCCCAGTTTAGACCTCTGAGGGTCACCACCTGTTACCCATTTCCAGCTAGGCATTGAGCCATTGACCACTACCCTCTGTATGGAACCATCCAACCAATTCCTCATCCATCAAACAGTTCATCCATAAAATTCATGTCCCTCCAATATAGATGTTGTGGAGGACCATGTCAAAGACTTTGTAGAAGTACAGATAAATGACATCCATAGCTCTTCCCTTGTCCACTGAGGTAGACATCACGGAATGTCTAATTCTTTTATGTCTACTACCACTAAATTGGTCAGGTGGGACTTGGCTTTGGTAAAACTGTGCTGGCTGTCTCGAATCACCTCCCTGCCCTCCATGTGCCTCAGCACAGCTTCTAGGAGGATCTGTTACATGATCTTCTCTGGCACAGAGATGAGGCTGAAAAGTCAGTAGTTCCCAGGGTCCTCCTTTTTAACCCTTTTCTAAAATGGGTACAATATTTTCCTTTTTCTACTCAATGGGGACTTCACCTGAATGGTATTTTTTAAATAGAGGTTGACAGTGAAGATTGAGGGGAAAAAAGTAGTTGAGTAACTCAGTTTCCGCCTCATCTGCATTTACCAGTTTTCAAGCCTTCCAACGAGTATACCTTCTCTGACCTTCCCTTTCTGGCTCACACACCTATAGAAGCCGTTTTTATTATTCTTTGCATCTATTGCAAGTTCAGCTCCATCCTTACTTTGGCTTTCCTGATCCCATCCTTACACAACTGGGCCGTGCCCCTACACTCTTTGTATGATGTTCCTGCTTCCACTGCCTGTGTACTTCCTTTTTGTCCTTTGGTTTGACCAGCAGGTTTTGACTCATCCATACTGGTCTCTTGTCTTCCTTTCCTGATTTCTTACACCAGGGGATTGAGAGCTCTTGCACTGTATGGAAAATGCCTTAAAGTTTTGCCAGCTCTGTTCTGCTCCCTTGTCCCTGAAGGATGTTTCCCAGGGGATCATACTGTCTAACTCCTTGAAGAGCTGGAAGTTTGCTTTGCTAAAATTCAGGATCCTGACTTTAGTTTTTGCCTGACCCTTAGGACTACAAACTCCAGTTGCTTAAAAACAGTGCGCACTGGAGTCTATTATTGGCTCTGGATAACTGAAAGGGCTGTTGGATGCTCTGTAAGAAAGAGAGAATCAGAAATCCTGATCTAGGGATTGATTTTACTGTGCCTGTAGCTACTGCTGCTATACTCTGCCCTTCCTGCTTCTCTGTCATTAAATGTTCTGAGTGCTTGTTTTCAGTCTGTGTGCACTTGACTGGTAATGAGGGTGTTTCTTCTAAGCCTGTACTTCTTTGCATACTTTTCCAAACCTTGAGTAAGCCTAAGGTCCATTATGTAACTTTGTGAATAAATGTATTTTTTTTAAATTCTATGCCCACAATTATTGAGCTTTATAAGAGAAGAAAATACTTTACAACTGAACACTAGTATGAATTTGATATCATTCTCCAGACCGATATGCAAGGCAGAGCCTTGTTCCCCTCTCAGAACTTTTGGGGGGGCTAAGAAAAATGTAGCTGAATGTCAACAGTTTTGTCTGTATAACAGAGCTGGTTAAGTGACTACAAAAACTGCAAACTATCAAGATAGTAGGTAGATGCTTTAAAATAATCAGCTGTCATGTGTAAGTTTGAGAGTACAGCAGAAAAAATTATTAGGTATCAGAACTCAAATGAAACAATTTCTTCCATCCTCAGAGAGGTATTGCTGCTTCAGTGAGGCATAGTATTATGGAAGCTAGTCAAACTGGACTGAGTCACTCCAGATTTTTAGGATAAAAAGATAAACCAGAGCACTGTGGGCACTGCTGAAGCTATGTAAGCACAGACATGGTTTGTGTACCACAACCACAGAAAAAGTATTACATTGCAAACACAAGGCCATGAGAGGAAACTGCACCTCTGCCATCACAGAACACAGCATGCTGCAAATCACTGCTGGCTTCAGTGAGATTCCTTTCAAGCTACCTGCGAAAATGAACCTTTTCCTTAGGGCTCTAACAATGCGCTGTGTAAACAGGTGCAACCTGAAGTTACTTTCCCAGACTAGCTTGTTTTGCCTGTGGATGAGAACACAGTGAGCTTGCAAAAATTTATAGTCTTTCTATAAACAGAACAGCCAAATACCACTGAATTGCATGGGGGTTCTACCACCTCTGTTACCTGTATCTGTTGATTTTCAGTCTTTCAGTGATTTCCCTTTTACTGAGCCCAAGCTACGTCTCACAAGAGGAAACATTTCTTTTTGCCATTGCCAATATGAAAGTATGGATATTATTACCTTGCATATGTGTTGAGACCTATATTGTGAACATCACTGCTTCTGCAGGTATCAGTCAGAAACACCCAGATAATTAGGGTGCATATCTTCTGTAGAATCCATTATTACTAAAAGCTCTCCCTTTATTTTAGCTCTTGCAAGCGATGCAAGCACTGATCTATTTGATACAGTAAAAAGGTTTGACCATAAGATTAAAATTTGACTTTTTACAAAAGACATTGCTCCACCCATCACTTTCATTGAGAAATACTCTAAAACTGGAGTTTAGAGAAGTACTTTATAATTAAATTAATGAAGACACCGAATGAGTTCATGGGTCTAATGCAATTAATGACAATACTGGCAAAAGTAATTTCTTACTGAACTTAAGGGAGCAAAAGAACATCATTGTAGTTAAAAGTTATCTGCTCATATGTCTAAATACTCATACAACTTTATGGTAAAAAAAGTCCTACTGATTATAGACACATTAAATTAAAAATCGTCTTAATAAGTGACACAGAAGCCTAACAGATGTCAGTTAATGATCATGATAAACTCTTACATTTGAAAATGTGATATAGGGACCTTGGCTGTTTTGTAAGACTGGTGTCCATAGTTCTTCAGTAACCAGAGTATCCAACTAATGATGCTGTATTTTAAATAGCTCACCAGGTATATTTGATATGACCAGCAGGAAAGGTATTATTTTCTTGTCATGTGAATTTTCTAGCAGGTTTAAGGTCTGATCCTCTGGGACAATTCAGTTACCAAAGATCTTTACCCAAGGAACTTTTAGAATTACGCAGGGTTTTGTTTTCTTTTGGTTCTTTCTCATTGTGGTGTAAAAAAAAAAAAAAAAAAGTTTTCCCACCTCATCTGTGTAAGTTCTGGATCAAATTTCTTCATCCATGAGAAGACAGCGAAACCCCAGATAGTAGACTGGGAGCAGGTTAGAACCTTCTCATATACCCACAGAACCTGTGTCACCAACAATGGCTGTTAATAGCTCACATTGGAGTCTCATCACCCCGAGTCTTTGGGGGAGCAATTTGCACTGTATTGGCACCAAGCAAGGAGACAAAGAAATATCTGCTTCTGTACAAACTGCAAGTGAAATAAACTTGTTTTGGTGCAGGTTTATATATGTATTACCACCATTTGATGACATTATTATGAAAGGAATTGTATGAGTGGGAATGCAAGTGCCTAATGCTACACAGGATAATTTTCCTGTACGTATGAAAACGAGTACAAAGTGCATCCTGAACTTGTCATAGCTGACAAGGTGGTATTCTCACTAGACACCCATGTGGAGACAGCTGAACAGGTCACAAGTGCATTGCTGTATTTTAAATGCAACAAGTGCGAGACTGCTTGCTTCCATATCTTATTTTAAAATAAGTCATAAATACATTGCTTTACTTCCTAGCAGCCTTAGAATCCAAACACCATGTTCAGTCAGCTGACAGACTTTTAAGCTAATGATCCATATTATTATCCTCAGCAATCTATTATTAAAGAGGCACCACAGATTAAAAAACTAGTGCCTGGCTCACAATAATCATCAAGGACACCATGCTTGTGGCCAAATCCAAATGTTAAAGCTGAAGGTGCTCCACATGTTTTTTATAAATTTCCAGGTTTGCAGTGCAGCAAAATTGTCCCATAAATTACAATATAATCTGTCCATTTTCTGGATTCAGCATGAGAAAAGCTTTGTCTTGTCCACCTGAGCTGTACTATTATTATGTTTAGTTCTTCTGCCTTACTCCTCTGTCATATGGGTAGAATTAACAGATAGGATTTTTTTTTTTAATTTTACAAGAGTCAATGTCCTAATTAAGAGATATTGTGTAAGTCCATCAGTATGTTTTCCCCAAGCTCAGATAAAAAAAAGCACAGTAAAAGAAATAGCAAAAAATACAAAACACATGCAGTTAAAGATCTTAGATTTGAGTATAACCCACCAGTAATTTTTGAAAAAGAAGAACTTAGAGTCCTTATTGTCTTCTGCAACTGTACATAGAAGGTCCTTTTGCTGTCTTACGGGCTATTATAAAATGTCTCCTGTTTCGAACCTACTTGCAAAGTACAATATGAGCTTTTTCTGTATTAGCTATCTATGATACAGTAATAAAATTACTTTTAGCCTCACATTCTTCAAAATCTAGCTTGAGTATAGAGCATGATATTGCTCAATCCATCATATTCCTGGATCCACCTCTTAGGAAAGTCCTGCATTAGGGTTTAGTATTATGTCATTGTCCTCAACCATTAGTTTATCTGCAACCTTTTTACTAATTATATAAGCAGAGTACCTAAAAATCTCCCTTTACTGCTGTGTCCTTGTAACAGTGTGACTTATTTGTTTGTTTAAGTGTGGGGGATAATGCAGTGTTGGTTCTGGGTGACAGTTCTGATGTTGATATTCTAAGGCAAGTAGAGATGTAGATTCCCTGCTGAGATGTTCTTTCTCAGGTTTTGCTCTGACTCTTCTCTGTGCTGCAACCACAGATTCTTTTTTCATACTTAAAACTATATATTTCTCAAAGCTTGTACTTGTGACAAAGTAGCACTACTCAAAGCTGGAAAGAGAAACATATAATTTCAAATATGCCTTTAAGAATGTCAGAGGGAAGTTTGAACGTCATTAATCTGTAGCTGCTGAGACACTCTGTTCTTCTGAGCTTCCCCAGGCTGACCTTCTGGAGGGTCCTGCATGCACAGGGTGTGAGGAGAAACATCTGCTAGGGGAGGCACCAGAAAGATGTTACAAATACAAATATAATCGAAACAGAGCTCAGGTTGCTGCTAAAGAATCTGTAGATTTATGAGTGTGTCTTGAATTTTTCCCTAGCTGTGGTAGGTGACACACAGCCACACAACCTTTACCACCTTGTCACCTTGCCTCCTTGTCTGCACACTTCCTGGCCACATCAACAGCTGCCTTGCTGTGCATGGAGGAGGTTGAGAGCAAATGTGAGGGGGATGTGGGGAAGCAGGATTTGAAGACAATTCAATTTTAGGATGACTTCAGCTGACCTTGAAAACACCCTCAAACTTTTCTGAGGAAATTTCATGAGAAATACCTCAAAGAAATTCTGTACTATGCACTTCTGAGTGATGGATTTCAAAGAGACTCACAGGTCGATTCTTGCTATGTGTGTTGTGCATATGTGTGTGTGCCTGTTGAATAGATTAACCTTCGAGTCATGGGAGAAGAAAGATTGCTAGTCAACATGTCGATTAACAGATGTGAAGTTGCAGTTTACATATCCTAATGTCTACAAAATTGGGAGAAATGCAGTTCTGCTAATTAAAATTTCAAAGTGAAACGTATTTTGTGATATCTCTGCTTCATGTGGGTTTGAGGGATTTTTCCTTCCTTTTAGCAATATTATTTAAGTTTTATAGAGGCTTGACTCTGCACTGAGTCAAAAGCGCACTGATTTGTTTATTAGCATGTGCATCAAGCAATCTCACTGCACTCATTCAGAAAATAGGAATTAAGATGATTTGACAGCCCTCCAATTTTGCTTTCAATGCTATCGATTCCTTTTATCAAGGCTGTGCTGTTCTGTGCTCAATCTTGCAAAAGGGAATGATGGCACACTTGCTCTAATCAAATTTCATTGTACATTCACTTCATGTAATAATAAATTTGGCTACCAGATCAATTTTGGCCCAATTTCCTCTCATGGGATGCAATTCAATGATTGCTTTTTTATTTTTCTTTTAAGGACCATTGTTTGATCCATATAGGGCTCTTTTTTTTTTCCTTTTTAATCCCCAAAATATTGACTAAAATAAGCTTCAGTGTTATTTTATACTTTCATTTATGATTGCTTTGGGAAAAAGTACGTGCTTGGTTTTTGTAGCTCTGAAGTTGCTACATGGCACATAATGAGAGGGATTTTTGTAATGGCTTTCAAAGTACTCAGTATGTTCATAGAGCCTTCTTGAATCAACAGTTTAAATGCAAATACTTCCATACATGTACAGTTCTAGAGAACTTGCAAATGAAGAGAGCTTATTGCATACTTTTCAAAGCAGAATTGCAATGCATCTCAATATTTTTTCAATAACCTCATAAAAGGACCATTATTTGACAGCAAACATTGCAAATGAGGTCAGTGAACTTTTTGTATTTTTTTTTTTCCTATAGAAATTAGAGGTGAAAGAGATCTCTTAGGTCAACTAGTTCCTTCTCTGCCTCTTCATCAGTTCAAAAGGTCACATTACTGTTGCAAACCTGTGTTAGGGAAAAGGCAATACTGGGCCTGCCTATTAGTAGATATTGCTGGTGAAAGTGCAATAAGAAAAAAAAATTTCATTGTCTTGTGGTGACTGAAAAAAGCATCCAAAATCTCTTGGAAGTAAGGAGGAAGAATAATTTAGGGCAAAGGCTTGTTAACTCTGTAGTCAGATCACAGGCTGATCCAAATGGAAAATAATGCAAATATCACCTCTGTGGAGCTGAAAGAGTTGATCTTGGATTAAAGATCCGAGGCTTACAACTAAGCTTCATTTAGCATATAATGACATAACAGTTACGTGATCCACAAATGTTTGGTAACTAAGTCCGTTAATACAGTTGTTAAGTGAAATCCACTTAAGCGTATGGATTGTAAATGCATGAGTCTGGGAAGGAGTCTCTTAAAGCAGCTGTTCTCAGTGCATTATATAACATTTAGAGCCTAGTTAACTATGATTGGGAAAATACCAGTGTAAATTTGTACAGTGGCAAAGACCCCTATGTAGAACCTGTGGTCTTATTTTCACTTGGTTATAAATCATTATGATATGATTAGCAAAATGCAACAGAAAACCTGCTTCCTTAGTTCCAATTAGGATTAAATAAATCTATTCATCTTGATACAAAGCTTCATCTTGAAGCTTTGCAGGCGTTATATTGTCTTCTGTTGAACTGTAACTGAATGTTCTTAAGTCAGTTCTCAGTAAAAGTATAATAGAGTTGGAAAGTTTCCTTATCTAATCTCAAATTTTAATAATTTGTTAAAAAAAGAGAAAAGCTATAATACACAGATTTAAACAGTCATGGTTTCTGTATTTGTTATTCTCCTTTCCCTGTAAGAGAATATTTCTTAAAATTCCTTTAAGTTTTAAGTTTCTTTATTTCAACCAATTACTTTTTTCCTAAGTATCCTATGAGATTGATTGCATGTTGTGGCTTGAAAAGGAGTTAGTTAACCAATAGAACATACTTTAAGTGACTAGGTAAAAACCTAAAAGGATATTTTATATATGTCCTTTTAGGTTCTTACCACACAAAAATTGAAATTGTATCTTTAAGACAGTCTCCCCAGTTTGATTTTTGGTTTTTCTTCTCAAAGAAGCTTAAACACCATAATCATGTGTTCTAGACATTAAAAAAGTTGTATCTTGAGTTGCAGAAAGGCCTTCCATGATATGTGTCCCCAGTGATGAGTATGAATTAAGATTCTATAGAGTAACATGATCACAACCATAGGAACTTGAAAGACGCATACCCTTCTGCCCTCAAAGTACATGGAAAAAATGCTTCTTTATAAATGACAGATGTTAAGAAATAATCTTTTCATTACAGCTGGACAAAAAAGGTAAAAATTAAAAACCTTCATAGGTGTGTTGGATAAGAAAACACATTTTAAGAAATCTTTGACTTTTTATTACAGTGCCTGTATATATTAGTCAAGAAAAACCCCACAGTAAACAAGTTCAAGTATTAGCAGTGGCACCTTAGGGCTTTGCAGAGCTACTTGTCTGGAAAAGTAAGTTTACTTTGACAGAATACTTAACAGCATTTGCTAAGCCACAATGAAAGCTATAAGCTATAATGAAACAGGCTTGGCAAGTCTGTCTGAGGATGAGCTTCCTTCTCTGGGCTTAACTCTATTTTAGTATTCCCGTTTATCTCTCCAGTGAATGCAGGCACCCTTCATGGTCTGACAGATATTCTGTCCTTGCCAGGTAGCTGCTGCTTTTAGGCAGTAGCTGCCAAAACAATTCAGAGATTAATGGGAAAATGTCCATAAATTATAGTACAACCTCTCCACTTTCACAGAAAATGTAAGATCTTTGGGATGTTTAAATGCTATAAAATGTCTTAATTTGTTCAGACACTTGCACAATTATTAATACAGACAGATGTGGAATACACAGACAACAAGCATCTAAATTAGCTTTGAGGGGAATTAATACAAGAAGCTGGCAAAATATTCCCAGAGAATAAATTAGTGTGACAGTCTATTATGATTTCAATACAAGATTACCAAGTGCATATCTTAAATATAAGTCTCAAAAACCTTCAAAAAGAAAGCTAATATCAAATGACGCAGCAAGGAAATCCAAATGGAAAGCTACACCTATTAAGCTCATAGACATTCCCAAGGTAGGACAACACTTGTCAGCCTGAATAAGCTGTTAAATGTATTGTTTTTTCCAAGCCTTTAATTACAGTTGGCATTCCTGAGTCAGTGCTGGAGGCAACCATCCTGTTGAAGAATATAAACCTTTGTGGGAGGAAACAGCAGAGACCATAGCCTGGTTTCTAAAGTGCGTCTAAATCACATTAGTAGGAGAAAAAAGCTGCTCCACATTGCATGATTTACGCATGTAGGTCCAGCCTCAGCTGCACACTCTGCTCTGTGGATTTGTAACACTCCCGAGATCCACAGTGTCTGTGGAGTTCAGCTCCTGTCACCACTACCTGGTAGCACCCAGACCTCTGCAAAACTGACTCTGTGGGACTCAAATGGAAGTTTCCTGATGTCATAGCCTGTAGCTCCTTAGCCAAACAGGTGATAGCAACAGTCACCCAAACAATGGCATCTGATGGCTCCAGTACAGAGTCACACAAGCTGGAGTTGTCACATCTGCCCTAAGATGTGAGTCCAGTCACCTAGGGTTGATTTTGTCACTGTTACTAAAAGAGAAAATGCTGGTTTTCCCATTACTTCAACTTTTCCAGCTCATTCTTCAGCATGTGTTTCAACCTCCCTGTGCTTCTTCTGCTCCTGCACCCACAACTCCCATCACCTTTGCTGCTGGCTTTTGGCAGGCACTTGGGCTATTTCCTGTCCCCAAACAGAAAACCAGAGAGCTATGACACACTTTGAACAGTGTTGTATGCTGCAATACACTAGATCTTATTCAAATTTTTGTGGTTAAGCCTCTTCTCTGGTCGAAACTTGTCACAGTTCCCTTCAAAGACTGAATTAGTTCATGCCTGCGCTCAGACAGCAGCTGCTGTCTGTAATGCCAGCCATGAGCCTGTGTGACATCTGTAATCTGTATATGCTTATGTAGCTCAGGGCTGTCACATGAAAGTGCCAGATTGGTGCTGTGTCACCTCTTCAGCTGGTCCCTCAGCCTCACAAGGGGCACACTGGTTACAGCCTGGCCAAGCCTGGCTTAGTGTCCATTTCCTTGTTCTCTCTGGACAGGCATCACCCAGGCTTTTTCAAAAGAGCCAGCCACTGGTGAATGAGAGGAGGGCTCAGATCTCTTTCTGAATGTTAGAAATCTGGAAACAGGGAACAGAGGAGAAGGAGGGATTAGAGGAGATTCGGAGCCAAAAGGAATCCATGGACAATCCCAGTAAAAAAAGCTGTCATAGCAGCACTGGTAGAAAATGTTGTCCTCTAGGAGTTCAGTTTGTGGAGAATGACATACTGTGAGTTTGAGTCCCGTTCTAAGGGGGCTTTTTAAGTGATACAGGTTAATGGCTGGAATATAAAGATGAAGAGGGCGGTCTCTGTTTTACACTGGAATTAAGCATGATTTTCTTTCCTTCACCGTCTCGGTCTTAACAGACACCCAAAGACGTCATACTTGTACTGTTCATGTGTTTTATTTTGTTTAAAAGAAAATGGTAATACTTTATTTTTAGTTTTGCCTTTAACTTAGTTTATGTTAAATGTGAGTTGGATTAAGCAAGGTATATGAGCACAGGGACCCGGACACATCTCAACTTCTCATTTAGCAGAATATCGAGAAGAGTGGAGTTGTCCAAAAACTAGAATGCTTCAAGAGCTAAAGAGAAAAAAAGCCCAACAGTGTATCTTATTACTTTGTTGAGTACTCCAGCATAATCTGCCTTAGAAATACATTTTGAAGGCAGATCCATGTACAGCAGGATAAAAAGCCAGTCAGAGTTAGGGGGGGTTTTAATATTCCAACTTCTATCTCCACTTCATTTTAAATAAGAAATGTTTCACTGAAGACTGTAATTTTATTTTATCAAATAATAATTTAGCAAAATTAGTTGATACAATGCATTTTAGTGCAATTCTTAATCAATAAGAATGTCTGTCCTTTTCCCATGCTCAATATTTTTTTTTGTGGCATACTTAATTTTAGATCCATGACCTATGATCTTTAATAGACTTTCTGACAATAATGATTAGGATAGTGGATATGAGGTATCAAATTATCAATAACCTCCTTCTCTGAAATAATACTAATGAATCATCATCTGATAGGGATATTCTGCTTAAAACATTGATCATTAACTGATTTACATTTTCCATAAAAAAACCCTGCATTTGCCTTTCTGCCATTTTTGTAGAAAATATTTCAAAATATGTACTGGTGATTGTTTTTAGCTTGCAAGGTGTTTTTCATGAGGTTTTCTCTTTTTTTTCTGAAAGCTAAAAATCCATTGGCTTGCAGTCCCTTATTTCTTCTACATCTTTTGTTGGAATCAAAACTTCCATGTGAAACATTTAAAATGTAGCTTAAATAAGTATAAATGAAATCCCTGTGTTGAACTCTGCTTGGCAATGCATGAGATTTGTACAATTCTCATTATATTCTGGGAACAAATGGACCTTAAGATCACATTGGAAACCTTGATTTAAAAAGTGTGACTAAAATAGGCTCCTTAGGGATTATTGACATTTAATTTAGTATTTGATATTAACTATCTAAAGCCACATCAGGAGAAACTAAATATTGCTTTACTCTAAGTAGTTTTCAAAGAAAGAAGAGATTTCACAATTGAAACTTTTGTCATCCTGAACATCTCAATTAGCATATTTTAACAGTGTTTTAAACCTTGAAATGTAATTGGAATTTTAATAAAATATTCCACCTTGAGTGCCAAATTAAACACTTGCAAACCCACTTTAATTTTATTGTCTTTGCCACTGTAACAGATTTGAGAAAGTCTCATTTTAACCAAATTTATCCTCTGCTTCGAACCTGCACAGGGTGCATATTAGGGCTACTAACTTTCTGCAAAAAGAATACTATGATAAGCACAGTCCCTGCTGGCATTGTCTTAAACCAGACAGTGTCTGTAGACGTTCTGTTCTTGCACATTTAGGGAGCAGCAGTTTTGCCTGCAAATCATACATGAGTTTATTAAACCAAACACTGCTTTTGGGCTGAACATTCCTTTCCACAAGTTTCACAGGACAGTGCACCCACATACTTTCTTTGAAAACATCTCATTGTCTCACCACTTCCTTTATGGCTAAGAATTTAATGATTACCACAAAATAATAACTATCATTTGCCACCCATTTGTGATTCCCATTGAAGTATTGTTTCTAAAATATGTCATATGGTGAGCCTGGAGTTAAGCAGAGCAAAGGAAGAGAGTGGATGCACTGGTGGCTGCTTCTGCTCACAATGACTCCCTGTCATAATAACTCTGTCATAAACCCCACCATAACCATTGGGTGGTGATCCACCAATGTTATCACAAGGAAGGAGATTATGGATAACTTTGCTGGCCTGAAACACTTGTCCTTTCTCTCAGGAAGAGAGCTGCATGGAGGAGAATCAAGCAATGTTTTAAGGAATCATGGAATGTTTTGCCTTGGAAGGGACCCTAAAGATCATCTCATTCCAACCCCTGTGCCATAGGCCACTAGACCAGGTTGCCCAGAAGCCCATCCAACCTGGCCTTGAACACTTCCAGGGATGGGGCATCCACAACTTCTCTGGAAAACCTGTGCCAGGGCCTCACCACCTTCACAGTAGTTTTTTCTTAATCTCTAATCTAAACCTACAAACCTACTCTCCCTGCGTGAAGCCATTCCCCCTTGTCCTGTCACTCCACGCTCTTGGAAATAGTCTCTCTCCATCTTTTTTGTGGGCTCCCTTAAGATGCTGGAAGGCCATAATTAGGTCATTCCTAAGCCTTTTCTTTTCCAGGATGAGCAAACCCAATTCTCTCAGCCTTTTTTCTGTCGTGAGACTGGGAGCAGATGCTCCATAGAGTGGTTTACCTGCTAAATCTTCCCCTAAAGGAATGGATTTGTTCCTGTTAATTACTAGCTAGAAAGAGTCACAGAACTCAACCCAAACTCGTGCACAGTGCAAAACACCTGTTTGCCTTAAGGTTTAGAAAAGAAATGTCCCTAGGTCTGTATCAGAAAAAGAAAACTAGATAAAAAATTTGGAAAGAAATCACCCTTTCTCAGTTCATATTCTGTCTCAGTTTGGTCCTAGACCCCCAGCATGGCAAGGGGGGATGGCACCCAGAAAAAGAGGCCTTTTATATAAAGTCAGCCTTCTTTAAAAAAAACCCCCAAAACTTCTTTGGAAGTTACAACTTTAAACCAAGATATTGTCAAGTGGCATATTGGGAAGTACAAAGATAACAGTTTATTCTCCAAGCCATATGGAAGGGTTTTCAGCAGCTGAGGATGGGAAATTGTGTAGAAGACTCTGACAGGCTAAGTAAAGCAAACTAAATCCCTTGCACTTAAACACCATTAGGAAATGCCTGATGCTGGATCACCAGTTTGAGGTGTGAAGGTGGGCTGCATGCTGACACAGGTAATAAATGGAATAAAGCATTTCAGGAGTGATAGGATTAATAATGTAATAGCTGACTTCAGAAGGCTTACCAGCTTTACCTGAGGGGATACTTGTCCCAGATATTGAACCAAGTCAACATTGACAACTCCATTATTTTTATCATTATTTATATTACTAAAAGAAGTTTTTGTTAAAATTAATTTATCTTTACAGAGGACAGAATGGTTTTAACTAGAAATGTGCTTACATTTTCTCTTAAGTTTATCCCAGCACATGAGGGGGAAGGCTCTGTGGGCTTGGCTATGCACTCTGAAAGGGAGGAAGCCATCTTTAACGCATTGATTCTGTTCAAATAGCATTTTGCTCCATTATCCCAAAGGCAAAAACAAAAAAAACCTTCAAAGTATTTTGCTCTATTTTCTTTATATTGCCTACTGTTAAATCATATAGTCAGTAAAACCAATCTTTTTCTCCATAGTTTCCAGTCTGGAAATGGAAATACTGTATGAACTGAACAAATAGAAGAGAATATTTTTGCTGCTTCTTTTTGCTTCTTCCTTCCCACCAAGGGCATGTCAAGCAATATTTAACCTCTAGAACCCAACTTTTAGCTATCAACCGTGACAGATATCATGTATGCTCTAGTTTTGGCCTGGTGTAGGATCCCTTTTAGGCTAGTGATTTCCAGCAAGTCACTGAATTTGTGAAGAAAATGTACAGAATTTATGATGAATTTCAGTTATAAAATATTATAAAATAGGATTTTTTTTTTTTTCA
Organism: Corvus moneduloides; assembly: GCF_009650955.1. NCBI lineage: Eukaryota > Metazoa > Chordata > Aves > Passeriformes > Corvidae > Corvus > Corvus moneduloides. The sequence continues at coordinate 10,678,138 of NC_045477.1, read as the reverse complement.
AAGTTAGGCAAATATTTAATTTCAGGTCAAATAAAATATCAAGTTAATCAAATAATACAAATTAAAAGTCATGAAAAGACAGAGAAAAATTCCCAAATGATCGCTTTATAGTAACACTTCACTTTTTGTAGTGGACTTACATCCCAAGTAAAATTTTAAATAAGGAAAAAATAGCTTTCAAGGTGGCTAAGGAGCTAAAAAGCCAAACTGCATGGCCATTGTTAAGCACATGCAGTATTCCTGCGAGGGGTGTGTGTGTGTGTGCACAGCTGCACAGGCACGGAGTCCATATGCCTGTGTATAAACAGTGGGCATCTGGACACGTGTGCATGTGCATGGTGATATTTTATAACCACGCTGGCAGGTATGCAGGAAAACCCACATAGAAATGAGCCTTTTTCCTAGCACTCTTTATACTGGCTGAAGAGCTCTGGGGTTTAGATTAGAAGTGAAATAAGACAGTTTGGGTCTTGTCTTAGAAACAAGGGGATTAAAGTTGAGTTTTAAGCTAAAGTGGGTTCAGAATAGCTTTCTCCAAACTGCTGTGTCTGCCTACGAGACAGATTGCTACCGAACATGCCAAGCTGACCTCATTCTACTCTGCTGTACAAACTTAAATACTCTGATTTTTAGAGCAGAAATCCTCATATAGATGAAGGATTATATTTTTCTAGGATATCATCTTTGTACGAATCAAGCTGTTTTGATTTTTTTCTCTGTTAGTCTCCAAAATATTTGAAAAACACATTAAAAATTGTTGCTCTGCCCTTCTTTTCCCTTTATGTTCCCTTCAATTTTCTGTTGAAATCAATGTCTGCTTCTTTTTTGCAGTTTTAGAAGCATGTTACTTTGTGAAGGGGCTTTGTTCTCCCAGAATAATTCTGTTTGCTATACCCACTTTACACCCTCAGCTTATGCCATATGGCAAACTTATGTCCTCCAAGGGGATCTTTAGTAAAGCTTTCTAATTCACTCCCGTGTCACCTGTGTTTCCTACTCATGATTGTCCAGAAAGTGCCCATGCACCTCACTTCCTCCAGCAGAGTGCTCAGTTAAGTTCTGAAAAGGTGGACCCAAGTACCAGAGTAACTTCTAACAGAAGTTTTATTGATTATGAACTTGAAAATATAAGAGACTTTTTCTTCTAAACTCATATTTATATCCATTAAATTAGAAATGTCTGTCGAACATGTGAATGACTCTCAGATTATGAAGCTTTAATTTTATGCCTTAGAAATCTATTAATTTAGCTGCATGTAATTCTTCAAGGAATGTTTGGTCATTGATTTTTTTTTAGTAAGAACTTTTTATTTTATTGTAATTATGTTTGAAAATGAATTGATTTTTTTGTTCTTCAATTACTTATATTTTATTTGCTGAAAAGAAAGCTAACTGTGTCTTTCAAAACCTAAGTAGGACAAATAAATGAGAGTAGATTTCATTAAACCACCTCTAATGTATCCTAAACCAAAACATCTTCATAGGAACTCTGGCAAAACATGCTATATTCACTTTTACAAGACCAAATGAAAGTTTGTTTTCCAGCTGTATCTCAGAGGATGACCTGTATAAGTCTCTAATCCTGAGGTAATCTTGTTTTCTAGGTGATGTCATGTAAATCTAGGTTTATTATCTCGAGTTAACCAACAATTTGTTTCTCTCTCTAATAGATGTATGAGATTTATGGCACTAGGCCAGCTGCCATCCTTGAATTTAAACATTTTCTGAGCTATTGCTGTGGGTTGGACTAAACCGAGTTCTGAGTATTTAAAAATCTTTCATCTCATGACCATTTAGCTCTGTTTCCAGGTAGCATCTGTTTCTACAGGCTTTATAGTAAATAGTTACTGCTCTTTTCTTAGCTAAGCATCCCTGTTATCTTACCCGTAGTTTCCTTGTGGTTACAATTTTGCTGATCCCCTGTATTAACATTCATGTATCAGTCTCCCTATGCATTTTGGGGATGCTCAGAAGGGGCTATTACCTTCTCCTCCATACACAACCATAGGACCCAGTTTTCTTTTTGCACTGTACCTCAAAATGCAACATCCCAGACAGTACCATCTGCATAACTGGATTGGATGCTGTTTAAAACAACCTCTATTCGTTTGACCTGTGGTTGCAGTCATTCTTAACAGCAGACAGGATATTTTCGTTTTGGGCAATGAGGAGTTTTTATATTCCTCCAGTGCAAACCCTAACACCAGAGTGAACCATGGGATCACTACAACGTTCAAGGACACTTGTATGCCTGATAAGCAGAGCTCTGGGTATGCAGCTGCTGGTTTGTTTCCCAAGAAAGTTGGCAGGTTGATTAAGATGGGGTGAATTAGGAGGACAATCTGTTACAGAAAGTGGACACCCCATAATTAAGATGCCTTTTTTTTCCTTTGCACCATCTCTGCTCTTACATTTATTTCTGTATTTCGGTTTCATTCTGTATGTCTGGTTTGAATGAGAAATGTTCAGTCCACCTGGTGCTGTCAGTTGCGAGTAATGTCTGTTTACTATGTGCATTAAATTTGGCAATTAGCTGTTTGAATATATCTGTATAGATAGCCAAGTAAAATTTTATTATAATACCTGGCTGGCTGTAAAAGGGCTTCATTGACTTGGATTAAGGTTGCTCTGACTCTGTACAATCATCATATGGCATCTGCTGATATGCAAGTCTTTTGGAAAAAAATCCCATGTTATGGATTGGAGAGCTATTAGAGGAATGTTTATGGGAAATCATGCAGCAAAGCTCACAGAAACACCAGTAAGTTCTTCTCTCTCATGCTTTGGCCCTCACAGGTTTGAGAATCACTCAAATTAAGCTATAGGCAGTTATAACAAATTGAAACCCCACGTAGCTTAAATCTGAAAGCATTTAACATCAGGTAATGAGGCTAAATTCAGGTTAGTCTGGCTGTGCTAATAATTTCTAGCTTAAAAGTTGCTTGTCACACTGAGCTGGTGCCAGAGCTGACACATGATATGGAGGAGGATGAAGCCAAAGACAAGGCTCCTCTCGAGAAAGGCTCTGGGCCAGATTTGCTGCTGTCACAAGTGGCATCTTTTCCTTAGGCTCAGCTCCCATAGAAAGTGGGAGAAAAAAGTATCTATTTCAAGACACTTCCAAAGAGTGGGTAAAATCTGCCATGACACAAGGTTCATTGACTTTATAGTGTAATAATCAAAGCCCTCATATCTCCCAAATACCCTAAAATATATGCCTCTTAAAACTTTAAAGTGCTTGGCAGAGGAAGATTTAAACACAGAAGTGCAATATTTCTAATTCTTCCCTGGAAGCTGGAAGGATAACTCTCTAATAATTAAACATTTTCAGAAATTAACTAGTAATATAACTTTAATGATACGGTTAATTTTTAATTAGAACAGATGTGTTCTGACATTTACTGGAACCATTTTACTTTTGCAGAGCATTTCATTATTAACAGCAATTTACCTATGATTTGTGCACACACATGCCAACAACATTGTTATGTTTCTAAAGAAAGAAAATCACACTTGAATCCCAGCACATGCTTCATATTTAGTTTGAGGGTTGGTTTTTTTTCCCACTCTTATTTTTTTTTTCTATTTTGGGTTTTATGATTTGTACTTAAACATTTCCAGGAGACCTTTACATAATTCAGTGGTTTTTTATGAATTTCCCCCAGGAAAAAAATAAATTGAAATTTAAAAAAAAAAAAATCTAGAGGAGCAGGAAGGTGGTTTTGCCAGAATCAGACCCTTGTGAACAAGCCACTTCCTCATCTGAGTTCACAGCCAATTACTTAGTGTTGAGAGGGCTGAATTTGGGTCTTGCTTGCAGCTGTAAGCAGGAGAGTGGAATAGCTTTGCCTTTGTGCTGTGTAACAAAGCTCAGACCTGGATTCTGAAGCAGTATCTCCATCCTCTCCAAACACAATGCAGACTTGGAAGCCAGCTCTCAGGAATACCTATTCCTGGTACTCAGATCATGCTTTTCACCTTCTCAACAAAAAAATGATTGAGACCAGTGCAAAAAATACAGCTATTCATTAGAGAATTAAGGGAAAGCAATGCTAGATATTGAGAGTTCAGCAATTGAGAGGTCAAGGAGGCCAGTCAGTGGCAATGCTGATATCTTGTGTCTTGATATCAACAATGACTTTTTTTCCTAAACTCTTCAAAGATTCTCAAAACCTTTCCCTGACAACCCTTTCCTGGACATAGTTGTCTTCTGAAGCTAAGGAGTGAGTTTTCTTACTTACATTGCAGATCAAGCCAATTGCTTCCTTACTTTCTCCTTGTCCATACGGAAAGTAATTTTAGTTGTTTCAGAACTGCTTTGTTTTTCCTCTAAATATACTGTTTCCTAGATTAACAACCTCAATCTTTCATCCTTTTTGTGCTTCATGTTTTCTAAACAATTTGTCATTCTTACTGCTGTTCTCTGGACTGACTTCTTCCAGCTTCCCTGAGGGAATGCTAGAAACTCAACACAGTTCTCTTGCTGGGGTCTCAGCAATGGAATCACCACCTCAGCATGTTCCCCAAACCACTCCTATCAATGTGACCAAGTAGAACTGCTTCCCCCCACTTCCCAAACATTGCATTGAGGGTTCCTAATGGATCTGCCATTTGTCCAGACACTTTTCTGCGAGAGTGCTCCTTGTTCCCATTTTAGTCCTTTTGTATTTGTGCATTTAACTTTGTCTTTCCTAAGAACAGTACTTCATGCATTTGCTGTTGTTGAATTCCGCCTTATCGATTTCAGTTCTCTAGAGTGCTTGTGACCTAGGGATATCCAGAAATCTCTTTGCAATGGAAATTAATTGTAATGGAAAGCAGCTCATAAGGCTGCATCCAGGACAGATATCTGTGGAATTTCAGTAGAATTTCCTTTCAATTTTGAATAAAATAAAGAGAAAACTTTTCAAAGTATTATTTTTGTTCTAAGTTCATATATTTTTATAATATGCTATCCTTGAAAATAAAAAACATGGAACTTAGTAACATGAATTTTTTATGTAAAAATTAAGGTTTGATAACTCAGTTCAGTTAGAGTGAAATTACTGTTGCATAATTTAAGCTAAAATTCCTTGGTTTTCTGAGTGTTGCTTCCCCATCAGACAATCTCTGAGCAGATTTTAAAACTTCACATACCACTGCCTCCAGTGCCTACAGGATTTCAACTTTAATAAAATAGATGTGATTAGTAATACAGTTCAAATGCAGTTTCTTAGTTTAGAAAATTTGATAGACTGTAATCTGAGCTGTCTTGAGGATTTTTTTCTCCCTGCTGTGTCAAGCAAATTGAGCTCTTATTCCTCATAGTCCCTGAAATTAGTGTTGGGATGTAGATTTTTCACTTTTAGGCTAAACAATTCAGATGTCACCCAAATATGTTCTGAAAAACTCTTAACTGTTCTAAAGCTGCAAAAGAAATTAGTTTTCTTCTTGTGAACTTGCACAGTCTTGAACTGGTTTTAAAAGCATCTTCCTACACAGTCCTCTGAAAATCTGGGAATTCTCCTCTAGCAGTGTAATATAATTGGTCTGAGTCAGCCCTGCCCTTTTTCTTTCATTCTTGAAATTTTCATTTGGTTATGCTATGTGGAGCATAGCAGGCTGAGTGTTGAGGGATAGGTATTTGACTCTGTTTTCTCAAAAAAAAAAAAATAGGCAAATAAAAGGCTTGGTTTGTGGTATGTAGTTTGGTTGGGACATTAGAACACAAAATGCTGATTTAAAAAAGGGTATTTCAGCACCCTACAGGCCCCTATTAGGTTGTCATTATTTACCTCTTTTGTTCTGAGCACTGTGGTGGTTGGGTTTGTGAAGAAGCATCATGTATTTATTGAATTACCGGTGTCACCAGACGCAGTGAAATTGGCTCCATTTTAGGTAAACAAACTGTACATGCTAAGATTATTTAGTGTCATAAGAGCAGAACTTGTGATAAAACACCAAATAAGAAGAATGTAAAAAAATATTATTTCTAGAGCCTCTAGATGCGATCACGTGCTAAACTCAAAAGACTTGAAATTCAACACAGAAACATTTCAGTGTGATTGGTGGATAAGTTTGTTGTCTGTAATGAGGTCAGATGTTCCAGAAAACATTTAAATAATCATAATATTTTTCTGCATATCTTGATCTGTCAGAATGTGGCAGATACTCTCAAAATGGCTGTCGTCATTTCTCTTGTTTTCATTGAACAAAGTACTGCTTTTAAAAAATGAATGAGTGCATTTTCCTGGAGTTTCCACCCAGCAACAGAAGAGGAAGAGTTGAAAATTCTTTTTGCCTGGAAACTGCCTGCTTTGGGAGTTTGTAGACTCTGGCACAGGATCTGAAAGAGCCATCAGTGATATCCACTCCCAAAACTAAAACAAGGTGTTATTACTTTGATTGCTTTGTTCAACTCACACCTACCCAAGGCTCTTTCCTTCTAACATACTCCTTTCTAAAATTTACTGGCTTTCAAGCTAGGTTTGAAGTCACAGACACTTTTTTTTCCCCGCGTGTTTACTAGCTTTTGAAGGTGGCTATGGTTTGAACCCTGCTTACTTCTGGTCTTCCTGTTTATCTCTGCTTGAATTCCGCTTTGCAGCCTTGCAGTGCTCGATCTGCAGCAGTCATTTTAACAGACGGATGTCAGAAACACAGGAGTTTTTTAGTTTTTCAGCAGGATAAAACCAAATGAAATGCTTGACTGGAGTGAAAAAGCCACGTTATTCAAACACAATCTCTTACAATGACAGCAAAAGGATAAAACAAGTTAGCTAGGACTTTGATTTGGAGTGGTATAAGAGGATTGTTGAAATTAATGTTACTGAATTAATACAGCAATGATTTACTTGTGAAAATTTCTCTTACTCTTAAATATGTTACTGCTTTCTCCTCCTGTAAAGGCAAGTTGCTGGAGCAGTTCAGGTGCCTCCTTACAAGACTGATGGAAGTATTTTAGCTCAGCTCCAGGATGACCCAGCCCGATGATATTTTAGGCCACAGCACAGGTCCACGGCTGACATCCTGGGTGGATTTGCCCCAGCTAGTAGATAAGCACCCATGCAACCAGTCACTCATTATGCCTCCCAGTGGGACATGGGAGAAAACAGGAGGAATGGGAGCAGGAAAACTCATGGGTAAAAAGACAGACTAGGAAATCACCTACAAAGTGTAGTGCAGCAGCCAAAACTGACTTGACACGGGGAATTTAGCTTAATTTGTTTTGCCAATTAGCATAAATATTTAATTACCTATTCCGGTATTGGGAAACAAAGGAGACAGACATTGAAACACCTTTCCTCCCACATTTACAGCTTCCACTTCACTCCAGACTCCTTTCCTTCTTCTTTTCTAGTATCTACTTCATTACTTCACAACCTTGCTAGAGAGAGATTACTCTCAGTCCCTCCACTGAGCCTACAAGTCCAGGAGGTGGGTGGTGATTTCTCTCTGCCCACTCTTCATTTTTCATTCTTCCTGTAATCTTGGATGGGTCCTCCACAAGCTGTGGCCCTTTTGCAGTGTGCCTGCTCCAGCATGATCTCACCCACAATCTCCTAGTGGCTTCAGCACAGGCCAATAATGAGAAAGCAAATTATATGATGGGATATTAACAGGTGAAAAGTCACGGACATAAATGGTTGCCTTTCATTTTTCTTCACAGGGAACATTTCAAATACAGTACTTGTACCAGCAATTTTATATTTTGAGGGCAAAGCTTGAATGTCTGCAGTGCTGTAGTTGACACTTGAAATGCCACATCCCAGAGACATTCTCTTGTAGAGCAGAGCAGTCATTAGTGCTTGGTGTGACATTCCTACTGCAGTGAGCAGAAGGGACTCAAGCTGTTTGTCTCTACTTAGTATATAAGAACTGGGATTCTTTCTATTTCCAGGGCGGTTTTGCTCATCTTCCCTTTCCAGGTTTCTCATTCAACATCCTGGTTTAACTGCCACTTTGCTGGATTCAACAATTTGGTGGGGGTTTTGGGGTGGATGTGGAAGAAGTCTGTTTCTGCATTTGAGTTAGAAACCTTCTAAAACTGTACCCAATTTTTACGAAAGAGGAGGAAGGGAAACATGTTTAAATCTCTGTGGGTTTGTAGAAATCTTCTGATGAGGGATTGCAGCCTCCTGCTTCTGGCAAGAGCAAACTTCTCCTTCCTACATTGTTTTTGTCATCAGAAGCCATGTATATTTTTGAGAGAAGCTTTCTTCTTTTGCGTTTGTGTTCATTTATTATTTCTGTGTGAGAGATTTCTCTTGTGTGAGAGAAATGGTGGTTCATTACCTCTTCACTGAAGGTCTTGTTGCATCCTGGGTGAGCGTGCAGTAGATCCTGTCTCTGTCCTTGGCCCTCTTTGAAGGCGACTTGTCCTCTGTCAAGTAACCTGTGTCTCTTTCAGACATGGTGACATTTCAGGGTTGATAATACATAGGTTGTGCATTATTTAGAGAGCCCGAGATGTGGGCTTGATTCAGCCTGCAGCCAAATACTAACTTAAAGACTAGCATGACATAGTGAGAAATTCCTAATAAAGGACACGGAGCTGTAAGAACAACTAGAAATATTACCTCCTCTGTAACTGAAGGCCCAAGGCTTTGTTAAAGAAAAAAAGAGAGGGGAGGTGAGAAAGGGAGGAAAGCAAAGGGAGAAAAAAAAAAGTCAATCCTATTATTACCGTAAAATTCAAAAGGTTTTTCCCATCCAAACAGTAGGAGGTGGACAGATTAAACTTTTAGAACTGTAACAACATCTCTCTTGGTGTGCTCTAGTTCAGCAAAGTGAACCTTGTAAGACTTGACATCCATCACAACATTTCCTGCAGTTACCACTCTGTTACTTAGACCAAATCCCCAGTTCTGGCTTGCAGACTATAATTTGGAGACATTAAATGACTACAATGTGGAAAGTATCTGATGATGTATTGTACTTTAAAATAATAAAAGTACTAAAATTGCAGCTTCAAGAACTAAATCAAGTATATAATTATCTGTGTTTGTAGGATTTCCTCTAAAATCGTTATGTTGTTTAAGCTGTGCCTTTCTTTCCCTTTTGTTAATAGCCCATGTTCTTAGAAAGAGGATCATGCAGTTAAAGATGTTCTTGGCACAAAACCCTACTCCCACCTCCTTTCCTTCCTTCTTGCTGACCCATAACGAATCTCCTGACTTTGATTTCACTTCACATTCAAAAGCAATGACAGAGTTTTTTAATGAAAAAGCATAATCCAAGTGCTTCATTTTCCTAGCTGCAATTCTCACATTTGGAGAGTGTCTTAGTGCCAAAATTATTTCCTTTTGTTTTTCCTTAGTTTTTCTTTTCATATGAGTGCTATCTGGCATTAAGAATAAGCACAGTAATTGAATGTTCAGAAGCTAGTGACTTAAGGGATCTTGCCAACATACACTATACAGTTTCTTTTATCACTTTTTTCCTTATCACCAAAAGGAGGGCTTTGCATGTTCAGAATTGCTGTAGTTGTTTTCTACTCTAAAGACATTGTATCCCTCCTTTTCTTCACCCTTAACTCACTGTCATTATGTACTGGTTGCTTCCCTAGCATATCCCAAGGAGTATTTCTTCAGTATGGTGGATAATTGTCCCTTGCTCTCCCTTGGTTTTTAAGGCTGACTGCCCCACCTGTGCTCCCTCCATGCAAGGATCCTTTGAGACCAGTGAGGAATGAACCTTGAAAGCCTGAAAGCTTGTATACACCAGAGGTTCATCAGACAGCACTGTTTGCTGGATTTATTGCTTCTGTAAAATTGCCCTGGAAATCTCAGGAGGTGACATTTTGGTAAGGGAATTGTGGAGGTGCTGCTCCTGGCCCTCTTGGGAAGAAGAGGAAATTATGCAGGGTATCTTCCAGAATTTCACAGGAACAATGTAGGGTTAGGAGAATTTTTCTTGAATATATATATTTAAAAAAAAAAAAAAAAGTTAATATTTTGCTTTCTCCCATATATAAATTAAGGAGTGGTTTGAATGAGGTGAATGATATTTTATCCATCCCAGCTTACATATTGACAGGACAAAAATTGAAGCCATGTGGATAAGTTAACACAGATGATTAATGTCTGCAGGCTGCCAGACTGGTCTAACATTAATTCATCTTTTCCCACAAGCTACTTGGTGCTAAATTCTTTAGAATGTGGTTGAGTTTTATTCCCCTTCAGAAAAAGACCGTGTATGTTTGTGGATTTCTTTTCACCATGTCACATTCAGTGATCTACAAAAAATACTATTAGCTCAGTAAGAATTTATTTGTATCTTTATGTGTAAGACAACCCACAGCAGTTAGGGAAAGTCTGTATTATTCAACATCAGAAATGGATATATTATAGTTTTGCTTGTGCTGGATAGGGTCATGGCATTACTAGCTTTTCTATAAGATAGGATGAGTATTTTATGTCTCTTAGGTAGAGGAGAGGGAGCTAGATCAATTTGCTGTAAGAGATACTATTTTGGGAAACATCAGACAGAAACAAAATTTAGGTTGGCAGGTACACCAGCAAATCAGCAACACCACTGTAGGGTCCAGCTTTCCCTAAGAGCTAAAAGAGACTGCCTTGCACATTTTATTTCCTTTTTCATAAAACATATATATCCTATCATCAGGCTGCTTGGACATGTATTTATTTTTATATGATACTAGATAGAAAATGTATCTTAAATCCAGAGGACTCAATCAAGTGTGATCAGATTCCTGTAACACGATGGAATAATTCTGCAACTGTTTGTTGAAATGTAAAAAGACAATCTACATTTGTTTATATTTTTCCTTATCAGAGTAAGGATCAAAACAACCTGTAGTTGAAAAAGTTGACATTCTTTATTGTCTTTTTTATTGTTGAACATTTTTACATGAGCTATCACAACAGGTCTTTATGAGCAGGTGATAATATTGAATTTACCCCTTGACCATAACCAAAATAAATTTAAGAAAACAAGCAAATATTGTTCCAGGCAAATCTTCCTATAGCCTGAGAAAGAAAAACTGGAAAGCTTAACATCATGGAGAAAGCTGCTGATATCATTATGCAAATTCTTTTGCTCACTGACAGGCAAATATTACAGTGATAAACAGTTGTCTGTCTTCATTTTTTTTTTTAGTTTATGATTTTTTCCAAGTATGAATTTTAACATGGAATCCATGACAACTCTGAGCAAGTGTGCATTAAAGTGCATCTAGCCATTTCCACTTCCATAAAATGATATTTTAGAGTTACATTGGAGTGTCTGAGTACTACAGATGAAATCATGAGTATGAGGGGAAAGTGTAGCATAGGATTTAAAAATATTGTTGCCCTTTGGCTGGTCTGTCCTTTTCCAAGGAGGAAGAAGAATAGTAATCATCATTCTTCTTTTGTAATTGCCAAGCATTCCTGCAGCTAGAGGAACGATTAGGCAGTTGCCTTTCAGCTCTTGCGAAGTGAATGCCAATACACTGTTCCAGAGCCTTATAGACTTACTTTTTTTTTTTTTTTTCTTCATGGAAACATTGGTTTTCTAAGCTTGTGCCTCAAAAAAACATGCAAGAGACAAAATGGCCACTGTAATGCAATGCAATTTTTCCAGCCTTGTTACTTAGCTTTGGCCCTAATATATATTTTTTTTAAATATTGCTTTCCAGAGTTTATCCAAGTTTCATATATTTTATTTTCCTCCTACTGCTCCTCATACTGGGAGTTTTATTGTAACAAGTAGATCCTATGCATTGAAGGTGCATTTCTGGAGGAGGAAAGTGCCTCAGGTTACCCAAGACTTAACATCTTGTAGGACAGAAATTTTCTATGCCTTTAAATTAAGATAGACCTTTTCGCTTTTATGTGCTTGTACAATTCTTGACAAAAAAGTTTCTCAGTCACACATAAAAATCCTTCTTATCACTTGGTTCAAACTGTTTCCAATTAGATTTTAATGCCAACTTGCAATTAGATAAAGTAATATTTATCAATATGGCAATACCATAATTTCTCTGTTGTCAGCTTTAAAAGCAATTGTCATAATGTTACAGTGATTCATAGTTATTCACAAGCAGTTATGCAGGCAATCACCTACAGCACTATAGGAGAAAATAAAATTAATTTATTTCCCTCTCCTCCAGCTAGTTATTATGATTTTGTGTACAGGCATTAAAACTCTCCCTCCTGTAGACCTGTGTCACAGGCACTCAGAGATATATGTTGTTTTAGAGTATTAGTTAGGTTCCAGACCAACACCATTTATCATTTTATATCCAAATCCATGTGCCATTTTGCTGATGAGATGTAGCCCATTCTACTGAACATGTGAGGAATAGATATTTACAGTATTAGAGGGGGGAAAAAATGTGAAAGATCTGCTCAGCTGATGGTGTTTGAGCGTGAAACTTGTTAATCTCTGTAATATGCTGGTAGCACAAAGAGAACACAGCTCTTTGCTGGTAAATGAGAGGTTGGGTCCTTAACTGCTCAGGGGAAAGTTATACCCCCTTGCTGGTAGTAAAATCCTTGGAAATACTTATGTACTAAAGGAACTCAGGGTGAGTATAAAGGAGCTTAGCCCTATATTTTCATCATGCATAATTGCATTTTTTCTCATTAAAATCCCACTCTGATTCTAATTAAATTCATAATTGTTCTGCATTTGATGCTATAAACTGTTGTGTAGTGTTGCTGGGTGCTATCTAACAGATGTCATCCTCCCCCCAAGAGGCAGTGGTATTTCATTGCTGTGTGAATTGATCCTTCAATGTGAAACCTGAACAGGTCCCCAGATAGCCAAGCAGGAAGGGGGATATCATGAACTAGCAAGAATGAATAAATGAGGTAACCACAGTGTCTCAGAATGTGTGAGATGTAATTCCTTGCACTTCAATATGTTTTAAAAGAGTAATCTAGTTTTCTCATTCTATTTTCTATTCATAATAAACTTACAAATTCATAGTGATACTTCAACACACAGTTCTCAGGCTCAGGCTTACAAACAATTTTTAGACATTTGCATTAGGTTTGTGGGGGTTTTTTCTTGTTAGTTTGGTTTTTTTCCAGTACAGCTGCAACTGTTTGACTCTTACACACACAGAGCTGAGAAAGTTAGTTTTGGCTTTTTTCAGATCCCTTTTTTCAAGTGTGATAATTGTATTCACCACCACTTCCCCTCCATCTGTGGCAGATATACATGTGCTCCTAACACTCTTCATCCTGTTTGCTTCAAAATAGCTGTTTGATTGTTCCTGAGTTTATTCTACCAAGTTTTCCTGCCACCACACTTAATATTTACCTGGGGGCTCACCCACATCCATCTCTGATCAGCTTCTCCTAGTACAAACTCCCAGTTTAGCAAATCCCACAGAAGCCTCCAGGTCTTCAATCAGATCAGAACAACTTAAATTTTAATGTATATAGCTCAGCCTTGCTACTACTAATCTGAGTAGGGTCTTATGTAAGTTGAAGGACTGAAACACTGAGGCACACTAAATAATATAATTATGCTTTGCAGAAAAATGGCAGTAAGAAACTAAGAGAGAACAGCAGGATGTCAGTGGGTCAACATTAATTTCTAGTTCTTTTTTGTATAGAAATAGGTTGAGTCACTAGATGCTTTTAAATTTCTTCAGGATCCTAGAAGACAGTTGTGTTATAAAATGCATGTTACTATTTACCATAAAAACTATCACCAAAATAATATCTTCTCTCCCATTCACATGCGAATTCCTGGGAATTCCCATAGGAGAATAAGGTTGAACATGTTCTATTCTGAACATGCAGCTCTTCTTAGATATTAAACTTATTCTCTATCCCTTGTTCACATTAGTCAAAATCCAATACGCCAGAGAAAAATCTTTCCAAATGGAATTGCCTCAAAAGACAGATAAAATTCTTAGACATAGGCTGCTCATCATGAGTGGTGGGTATTAGAGGTCACTAATAGTATTCAGTATTCTTAGCTCATTATGAATATTTTTGTATGGGTACTGCCATGGTTATTTTTTTTTTTTTTGAGGAATGTGAAAACTGGTTTTAAAAACAAAGGGGAATACATGAAGGCTGAAGTTTCCTTGTCTTTCCTTGATACTAGCTCTAACCAGCTGCTTATTTTAATAGCTGTCTCCTGAAATTCCTGTTCCTCTCTGAAATGTTACTGAATCAGACATACAGCTGATTTTGAATTGCAGTGGAGATACATGTAACTTGTTTGCTTATAAAAAGCCAGACAAAAGTACTTAGTAAAGACTTAAGGGTTAATGCTGGCTTACTTTACTTAGGCAGGCAACTACGAGGGTGTGCAGTAGATCACTAACTCCTTCTTTACTGACTTTTTTTGACTAACCAGCCATACTAGCTGCCCCATGGTCTGTTTTTGTTGGCAGAGAACTAGAAGCAATCACAGGGATGATTCTATCCTGTTTCTGCATCACAGGCAGGGTCAGGCTAGTGGGCTTGTCTACAACAAATGTTCTTCCTAGTTAGTGGCTGGAACAATACAGTAACATTTGCAGAGTTGGGAGACAAGAATGAGGATTTCTCACACAGCTGCCATTTCTTCCCTGCGCTTCATGGAATAGCAGAGCTCACTGCATTTCCTCCTAACCAGAACTCAATAGATTGAATGCCACAAGTAGATAAAATGATGATGAGAATTCAGATATAGTGATGGTCTGTGTGGATTCATATCTGTAAACAGCACAGAGTTCTGCTTTTCACTATTAGTTAAAACATTTTTTCCTTCGGGACACAGGAGTTAATATTTTATATTCCAGTTTGATGACTAGGTTTCTTTGCTGTCAGATTTTAGTCAATGAGCCATTCTTGGAAACGTGCCTTAAGGTCTGCAGCAAAGGATTTTATCATTGCATATAATGAGTTGGAATAAATGCTCGATATTATTTACACAAAAAAGTTTTGCCCGCCCCCAGATATTTCGAAACACATATAAGTAACAAAAACATACATAACATAATAAATTATAGAAATCGACAATGCCACACAAGAGTGAAATAATTAGTAAATAAATAACCTTGCTTTTGAAAAGATCTTGTAATTACATAAGACATGTATGGCAGTAACATTAAAATAGCTTGTCAAAACAGCAAAATAAAGACAGTTCTGATTCACTGGAACAATTATCTACTTTGAGCCTGAAAAGCAATTTTAGAAAAGGAGCCCAGTCACACACAATGAGGAGCATAGGTTTTGAGGGATTTTGTTATCCTGTGATAAACTAGGCTAGTTAAAATTCTTTGCATGGCTGAAATGACCACCTGGGGAATGAAGGTACCATCAGGAACATATCATCAAAAGCACTGCCATCATTAGTTTAAAACAAAGTGGGAGAAAAAACCCAAAATTTAAAAAATAAAAGAGAAACTAAGAGAACACCAGTTAAACTATTAGTTCATGTGGCTTTAAAGTAATCCCCAAATCTAGAAGGCAGAAAGTCTGGACAACAGAACATATTGACAAAATAGTGCAATCTAAATCATAACATGATCATCCAGAAGCAGCAGAATATGCTAATTCAGGTGCTTAAATGAAACATTAGAAAACAAATGCCATTTATTCTTGCCCACTTGACATATTCAGGCATGTGCTCTAAACTTGGTGAGGAACACATTCGGCGCTGGGAGCTCAGGGTGCAGCGGCAGATGGAGCTTCAGGTTGATCTCTGGGCGGGAACCCAAGACAAGAAGCCGTGAACTGCCACCCTTGGCACAACAAAGGGCACAGGGACCTGTGGCACAGCCAGGGACTGAGAGGCACGGCAGGAGCCCATGGCTTGGGAGGAACAGCGAGACTTTGGCACCCTTGGACTGTGAGGGGATAAAAGCCAGGGGGTCTTGAAACCAGACATCTGAGACTCTGCCATGGAGATCCTGGGATGGAGCTGGTGAGGAAACCTGGTCTGACTGTTCAGGGAGTCCAGCAGGGACCTGTCAGGTCACTGGAGCCACCCCTCTGAAAGGCCTCGGTCCCAGCAGTGACAGTCTGTGACACTGGGATTGTGGCTGCCAGAGAGTCTTGTGAATGGTTACACTGGGAAGATTCCTTAACAAAACTCAGTTTCTGTTCTTAAAATGGATTGAGAATCACAGAACAAATGAGAAGGGACAGGACCTCTGGTGCATCTGGCCCAACCCCTGCTCAAGGCAGGCCAAGGCCAGGTTGCCAAGGCCTTGTTCAGTGTGAACGGGGACTCTGCGGCTGCTCTGCACACTGGTCCCAGTGTCTTCCACCCTCACGGATATTTCTTTCCTGTAATATCTAATTCTTTCGATGCAACTTGAATCTAGAGGAGACAAAGCCAGACTCTTCTCACTGATGCCCAAGGACGAGGCAAGAGGTAAAATGTTGGAGTCTCCATCCTTGGGGTCATTCAAAACCCAACTGGACACAGCTCTGAGCAATCTGCTATAGCTGATCTCCAGGTGTGCCCTCTGCATCAGCCATTCCATGTGAGTCTGTGATTTTAAAATCAGTCTGTTACAGTACAAACAAATTTCAGTTACTGGAATCTTCTCTGGAAGGCCACTAATGGAAACATTTTCTCCTCCTGTTTTTAATTGCATTTACATATCTAAGGCTTAACTGCTCAGACTAAGCTTTCCTAAAGTGTCTCCCGCAGGCAATTTGTTTGGTGAAATTCAAGCAAGCATACTTAAATAATTAGAAAATGAAAATTTCAGAAATGTTATGCAATGATTTGACTGTGTTACATGCTGTGAAACAAGTGGCTGAAGTCTGGTTAAGGGTTGGCTCTGATTGCAAATATATCACTGTTGTGTTATCCTAGTTTGTGCCATGGGGGAAAAATCAGCTGCCTTTGATAAACTAAAGCATGAACAATGTTGGTTTGGATACGATCAGCAGAAGCTCACTGAGAACTGAAGTTTAACAGATGTGTTGAATAAAAATACATGTATTTAATACAGGAGTTTTTTCTGCTGAGTAGGCTCTGGACAAAAGGCTTGGGCAGGTTTTCTGGAGCACGCTTGGAATCTGGTGCTTCAGACTGAGGTGGCTCATGTGCAAATAAACTGAGTAAGGAGAATATCATTGCTGTCCTTTCCATACCTTCATTCAGAAATTCTGGAGGAGGAGGAAGCAGCAGCCTGAAATCTTGTTCCTTCTGCCAAGCTTAGACCATTCTTGTAGTTTTCATTGTTTCTGTGTAATTTGTTATTATGTCACAATAAGGAATGTCCTCCTTGAGGTAAACATCCCTCCATGTCGTATCTCCAGCTGTAGTCCCTATGGTTATAATTTCACAGGGTTTTGTTATTTAGTCAGATTTTATTTGAAATATCATCTGAAAAACACTTGGTTATTCTCTTTATTTCTTTGGTACAGGTTTTTCTAGGTCATTTTGAAAATTGTGACTTCTCTTTGTCCTGAGTGAAACCACAACAGGAACCCCTGTCTGTTTTCTTTTATCACAACTAGTCTTTATCACAACTCAAACTTGCTCTAGCAAAGTTTTCCCACATTCTACAAATATTCTGTGTCCCTTTATTTTTCATCAGAAACCCTGTGCTAGGGTAATGAGAACATTGGCAAATACCTAGGTGCGCTTCTGTGGCCCTTGGCCACTCTTCTACGTGTCTACAGAGGAGTATTTAGAGGAGTCAGGACTAAGTCTCTGTCTTCTTCATCCATTCACTTGGGCAGAGATGGAGCCCTGAGACAAATCTGCCTTACCAGGAGTTGCTTTCTTCTCCTTAAAATTGCCATTCTACCTCCTGGCTCTTTATGCTGTGTCACTCTGGGCATCACACACACACAGAGAGAAAAAAAAAAGGCGTCATAGTAGCTCCAGTTGTTTTCTGCAGCCTCATCTCTGTCTAATTTTCAGTAGCACTTTAATTTTTTTCTCAAACTACAAGGTTGCCTAACTCTTACCTCTTTTCTATGTTTTGAAGGAAAAATATATTTACCTAT
Organism: Corvus moneduloides; assembly: GCF_009650955.1. Taxonomy (NCBI): domain Eukaryota; kingdom Metazoa; phylum Chordata; class Aves; order Passeriformes; family Corvidae; genus Corvus; species Corvus moneduloides. The sequence goes on along the minus strand of NC_045477.1, from coordinate 10,660,232 downwards.
GCCATTAAGATTAAGTCATGTCATTTTGACAATTTCAGATGGGGACTATTACAGGTGTTTTCCTATTCTGTACAGAAAATTCAGGTCTGGGTTTCCAACAGATTTCATCTTCATGTGTGAAATCATATCTCAGTTTTTTGAAGTCATTGGATAAGACCAGCTGAGAAATACTACAACTTGATATTTGTAATTTAAGCCCAGGCTATCCATCATTTCCAGTGACAAGAAAATATAGTATCTCAGTGTAAAATAACAGCTGTGTGTATATAGAGAAGGTGGATTAAAATTGAAACATTTCCTAACTTTGAAAAAACTGTCTTTGCTTCAAAGTGTTTATGAATTTAGACATGAAGACATATTATATGAAATATAAAACTCTGAGGTTGAGACCCCAGCTCTGGAGTTGGTGACTGGCTTCTTGAACCAGCATGAAGTTTTTTCAAATTTTATTAGTAATTTTTGTTACCACACAGCTCTGTAGACTGTAGTTTGGAAAACTGGGAGCTTAGCTTCTATTTTCAAAAGAAATTACTTTGTACTTTTGAATTTTGGTTTCCAGACCCAGATAAAGGAGCAGACACATTTGAACCACAGCATCAAAATTTAAGAATTCAGTGTATGTTTTCTCAGTTTAGGATCCTGGTTCATTTCTTCACTTCTTTGTCCTAGCTGTTCCCTAATGATTGAAGTGTTTTACTAAAAGGAAGTTCTCCCTGCATTCCATTAGTGCTTCCTCATCATTTCCTCCTTTGGCAGAACTTTCTGGTTCCTAATTTTCCATAAAGTACATAGACACAGAACTAGAAACTCATCAAACATATTTCAATTTTTCTTTCATCTTAGTGCTCATCATTAGTCATAAGCAGTACATGCCGGTAAATCTTGATTTTCCTGGTCTTTTATGTCTCTTATGTTTTATGATACAAAGAGCTGTGTGAAACCAGCTCAACAGGAACATCATAGTCTTCATTTTAAATGCTCAACTTTCCTGCATCTGCTTTGTAGGTTACAGGACGGCCGGACGTAGACGGTGACGAGAGATCTCTATAGGCAGGTCTTGGAACATGCGGTTTATTGCAAAAGGCATGGGTATAGGGGCACTGCTTAGAGCTGCCAGACTCAGCTCTGAGCAGGCCCAAGAGAGCAAGAGAGTAAACGGGTGAGAGAGAGAGAGAGAGAGAGAGAGAGTGTAAGAGCAAGAGTGGAAGTAAGAGCAAGAGTAAGAGCAAGAGAGTCTGAAGTCCTGGTTACAATACAATAAATCATCTTCTGTACTGAATATTCTAATTGTCACTAACCAATCTAATACAAGATACAAATCCTATAGCATTTACATACAGCCTATAAGAGTTCTTATATTACCATAGAGTGTTACATCTTAACTTCTAAAAACTACTCTTTGGACCCCTTCTGCTGAGCTAGTAGGGTCTGCTCTGACCCTTGGACCTGCCTGCAAGCAGAGGGCATTGTTCAATCAAGAGGGGATTACCTTCAGTCGGCCATACCATTGTTTTCTAGTTGTGCAGTAACTAAGACTTGGTATTTCAAAAGTGGCTTTCATTTCGATGTTGCCTGTAGTTTTCATATTCCCAAAATCTTTTGTCAGGCAATCATATTTATAAGGCTTTCCTATTTCATCTTCCCCAACATGCTTAATCCCTTTTGCATTATTTGCTCTTAAATATCATCTTCATTTGATTGGCATAGTTCTTGCTGGTTTGTTGTCTTCCGTCTTGTGTTTTTCGAAGCAAATCTCTAAGGGTACTTTAACTATCACAGTTTAAGTTATGAGCATAAATTTCAAGTAGTAAATTTTGTATTCAAAAACTTTAACTAAAGTTTGTCACGCACACCTGTTTGGGTTTTTTTGGTTGGTTTGGGTATTCCTTTATTCTCTGCCTGCTTTGAGAAGATGATTGATGATAAGGAGAGTTAAAAATGGATGCTGAGATTCTTTTCTATCTTGCAGCAACACAGAAGTGGTTTGCATTTTATCTTTCTAAGGGGATTTATTTGGAAAAAGCATTTATGGAGTATACCTTTGAAAGTGCTTTATGCAAAACAAAAAAAAAAGAAAAGTTTTGCCTTTTTAAAAATAAAAAGATGAGTGGAAGAGGTTTTTCTTCAACAGGCAGTCCCTAGAAACAAGCAAGTTTTAGTTTGTGAAGAAATTTAATACAAATCTCAGAGCTATCTCCTTGAAGTCCATATTTATGCAAGCAGTAAAAAGAAGGCAGATTTCTTTCTGGAGCTTCTACCAGTTGAAGTAGAATGCTGCAAATTACCATTCAAGGAGGCCATGGTTTTTGCACTGGAGGTAAATCGACCAAATTAAGGTCAATAAATCTGCCAACTATTAAGGCCTATCAGAAATAAAATCAGGGGATTATGAAGTAAGCTAAGTAAAGCCTCTCTCTGGTGAGCAACAGACTTATTTCTGGTACACATTTCACGTGAGGTTGTAAGCAAAGAGCTTTGGTTTAGGAGCCCACCCCAGGCACCAGTGGCCAGTGAGGCAGTGGCGAGCCAGGAGCAGCCACTGCTCTGTGCCTTGTCCTTCCTGAGCAGTGACCAGCCATGCTGGATCACCTCATCCTCACACTCCAAACAGCAGTACCCCCCTAAAGAGCCTGCTTGGGATCGAGAGAAGAAAATATGAGGCCCTAACAAAGATAAATGAAATCCAGGGCAATGATCTCATAACTTCAGTAGCTGCCTTGGGAATATGAAAGAAAATGTACCTTGCTTCTTAGTCAGAACTGTGACCATGCTGCTCTTTTTGCCAGAAATCTTTTTTTTTCCTTTCCTCACTTATATTTTTATCCTAGAAGTCCATTCCCTAAAAAAAGAAAAGCTACTATTAAGTTTCCATGTATAGTACCAAGTTAAGCTTTAGTTTTCCTGTTTGGATCAGTGAGCTGCCTTACATTTTCCACAGTATAATCATTTAGCTGAGCAGGGTACCCATTGCTGCTTACAACAGTAGAATTTAAATTATAAAGCATTGGGACTCTTTTCAGAAGGATCCCTGAAGATGGCTAGTCATTAGTGCAGATTCCCTGTGACTTCTGAGTAACTCTAGCTGGGCTGGTGCTTAATATGGAGATACATTGAACCATATTAGAATTAAATAGTCATTGAATCAGGATGATAGATAGGAAGTAAAATCTGGTATTTAGTAATATTTCAGGAATTCTGAACTGCTCTGCTGACTCTATACTACATATATATTCATATATATATGTATACAATTCAATTTAGGAAGCTAGAAATGCTGAACGGTTGTTGTCAGATAATTTATCATGCTAGAAAAATTCCTAGATGCAAATTTTTATCTTATGGAACATATTCTCAGCTGATATAAATAAATCTTTTGGTTCCACAGAGTATTGATTCACGTAATATAAAACCCAGAAGAAACAGAAACATTCATCTCTCTCAAATACTTTACAATAATTGCTGATTTTTCAAAATTAAGAAACGTGCAAGAAGTAGAGACCATATAATCAGACTATCTAGCTGGATCATTTTCACTCTATATTTTTAAATAAATTGTTTTACATAACTTCCGTTGTTTCTTGCTTTACACACAGCTTCATTTTAGTAGTTTATTTTTCAAAAATATATTGACTATTTGATGAATTTCATAAATTATTTTGTATGCTAGACCAGGCAAATAATTTTTCTTAGTCTCCCTGCTCTAATTAGCACATTAGGAAGTGATGTTGTCAGGATTGTGAACACTGTAACATAGGAAAAATAGCTACTGACATAATGCCTAGATGCATACATTGCAAATGCTCTTCTTTCTCTGTCCTCTAATTAAATATAGTCCTCGGGTCAGAATATGATTAGTTGTCAAGTGACAATTTTTAAGAGGCTAGAAGAACATGTTTGTGCTGAAACTAGATCAGGAGTTCTTTAGTGTTATTTGTAGTGCGTAGGCAGTGCTTTTAATGACTTTTTGACAAGGCTTTTGTTGCAATTCAACAATGGCATTGCTGTAGATAATGTCAGAAACTTCACACTGCAGACTTAGTGTGTTATCAATTTGTTTTTAGCATACTGAAACAGAAAACCTTACATGAATTCCTGCACTGACAGAGTATCCACAGAGAAAACGAGTAAGGATCGTAAAAGGATAAGTAAAATTACCAGGAACAACTGGAAGTATGAAGTTTTGCCTTGCTTGTGTAACACAAAGCTTGGGGAAAACAGGAAGAAAAAAATCAAAAGTTTTTTATTTGTGTTGCTTAGTTTTTTAAACATGACAAAATTGTGTCTTATTTTCTCTAAAAGATGTCATACATCTTGTTTTTTTATTTGCTTTGTTTTTTTTTTTTTCTGTTCAAATGTCTTTTCATTAGAAAGAAGACTATGACATTATATTTAAGGAGAAAAAAAGCACACCTATGTAGTCTAGTGACCTTTTCACTTAGAGGAAGCCACTATGCTACTTTTGCATAATCCAGGTTTAACCAGGGTTAAATTTAGTGTAATGTTGAACCAAATTATATGCCATGAGTGTGTGACACACAAGGAGAAACTTCAATCCCTTGGCACAAATTTTTGTTGATTTTCTGGCATTCAGCATTGCCAGGAAACAAGCTTAGTCTCACACAAGAAAATTTGTTGCTGGTTTGGGGCTGTTTTTAGTCTTTATATGGATTTTTTTCCTTTAAGTATGTACATAGTACTTTTTGCTTGTGAATATAAATGTCTCACAAGGTGTATGAATGATATTTCTTTTTTACATGGTTTCCTGAGATGCTTTATGACTGTTTCAGAGTTAATCAATATTAATGATTGGATAAAGAATATGTTTTCTTCTCACCTGCAAGATTATATGCTTTGCTGGTTTGTTTTCTGCACAGCATGAGAGGTTGTCTTTGCAACCTTTTTAAAATCCAACTCCACAGAGGAAAAAGAATCCTGAGTTTTTTTCAATTATTGCCAAGAAAAATAGAGTTTGACATTAGAGACATTTCTGTATAACTTCATCCTGAAAATAAAAAAGTAAAGGTACCCAAATACAGAGCAATTTAAAGATTACAAAAATTTTTAGGTAAATCTTGGATTTGCATGAACACAGTATGAAAAAGAAGCAGTTCCACTGGGGCTTTTTTAATTTTATGTGCATAAGGCTTCTCAGAACAAGTTTATTTCAATGACCGGACAAGAGGCTGAAACCTGTCTAATATCATATGAAAAAGTGTATGAATTCTAAACTTTGTGAATTTGTCAGGAGTCAGTGGAGAGGCTGTGAATGGCTGTGTCTCCAAGACCTCGCATCTCTGCCATGCTCCTCCCACCTGGGATGTGAAAATTTTCTCTCATAGTAGTAGAGGTCTTCTTACTAAGTTTACAGTAAATTTAAAATGAAACCCTGAAACCTAGAATTTTTTTACATTTTTCCTTTGGTGCTCTATGTTCAAGAGGGGAAAAGAAAAATAAGTGCAGGATCCACCAGCTTTATACTCATGTTGGCTACTCATGACCAGAGCTTATGGCGTTTCTGATAAACAGTTTAGGCTAGACATGAAAATATTTTTACACTAAGGTTGTTTTAAACTATATATTTTTAAAACTCAAAATCCCTGGTCTGTGAGGGAGAAAACCGCAGCCAGTGATTGCTATTTAGATATGTCCATTTATCAATTTCAAATATGGTTGAAGTTCTCCCTTTTAAAAATTGAGTTGATCTCACCATTATCCATGAAATCTTTCAGACTGGATGAACTTAATGTGTTTCCATACGCCAAGAGCAGTTTAGCAGATTCAGGACTACAATAACAGCTGAATAACCTTCTCACTTTACTGTGGACAAGATGATACATGCTAGTTTTCCCCAAGGATATTTTCAGATCTCTGGCCTGACTCTCTATCTAAAAGGTGTTTACAGCAGAGAAAGGGCACTCAGGCTTTGGGCAGAGGTTGTACCAGAAGTGATGCTAATGCCTAACTCTGATTGTACTGACACCACTGCAGGGTTAGCCAGTGAGAGCAGGAGGGGGGGCTTCTTCAAACTGGAGTTGAGAAGTATGGCAAGAAGGGTGTTTGAGAAGCCAGTGTTGTTATGGGAGCTGAGTATGTGTCCTATGTTTGTAGAAAACCAGCCTGAGGTTGTAGGATGATTATCATCATCATCATCTGCAGCTGAAGAAATTAACTGTGCCAGAGGAGCTACTGTGTTCATAGATCCTGCAAGTCACAGAGAATTTTTTATTCATTTCATGTTATAGTTAGTGCATCCTCATTTAATTTATGAATCTGGATTTTATATTTTTATATATATATATATGTATGTATGTATATATATGTGTGTATATATATATATATATATATATGCATGCAAGCAGAGATAGAATAATATCTGAAAGATTAAAGAGAAAAAGAGAGTGGAGAGATGAGATGATGTATTATTTACCATAAAGGACAAATTTGTAGAATAAGAATTCAATCCTTAGTACTTCATGATAGCATATTATTCAACAGTGCTTCTAGACAGCAAGGGCTAATCTAAAATCCGTGAGGCAGAAACAAGCAGCGATATTTCACAGTTACAGCCCACTACATCCTTGGTTTATGTGCCTTTCTATACCCGTATGTACCAACTTTCTGGCTATTAGTGGGATTCTGAATGTTGCTGAGGAGTAATAGTTTGATAATTTATCTGATAAATATCCATGCATCAAAATTTCATACGGTCCTAATTAAAACTGCTGATCACATTTTATATGCGGAATACATCTTTATGTGGAATAAGTGTAACCAGATTTTATAAACTGAATTGGGATTATAGATCAAAGAAAAGATTTTCCATGTCAAAGGAGCAGCATTTGAGTAGTTGCACAATTATTTTTGTATTTTATCATAACAGATATGTAGGGCTGGCTCATCAAGTGATATATGGTGCTCTGGCTTCACAGCAGGCAACTGAAGCAGTGCCATTTTTAGATCAGGGAATATCTGGCGCAGCATACATTTTTTCTCTTCCTGTAACTTACAAAGAAAATGGAGTTCTTAATCCATCATTCAGCATGGAGAAAAGAAAAATGGAATATAGTACTACCTTGACCTTTATAGCACTCTGGTAATAAAATTTCCTGAGCACTCATCCTGAGCAGTCAACTTTCAGGAGTTCAGCAACCTGTTCAGTAGCAGAGAAAGGGGCCAGACCCTCAAAGCACAGCGTGTTCAGTACCTCCAACACACATAACATCCTCTGGTGTCCTGCACTGGCACTTCTGGAATTGAGGCTTGTGAGTTTTCATTACCTTCATTGAAATAACATTATTATTTCCTTTTCATAGACCTAGCAAGACTCAAAAATGGCAAAGCTTAAAACCTAGTATTTGTTTCCACTTGGACTTGACCCAAAAGACAGAAAAACTGTCCACTTGTTTTGCAGCAAAGAAGTGCCTGCTTGCACACTCAGCTGAGACAGCCTTGCTTCTAAGATGTCCATATCTTAAAATTCAAGCCTTTAGAGTAGCTCCATAATGTAATTTTGTTGGTGCTATCCACCACATCAGCGGGGGTTGGTATGTTTTTCAAAAGGCCCATGGGAATTGCTTTCAAAATGTTACGCACTGACAAAGTTTAGTGTACTGACTGTATTGGAATGGCCAAGACAAGAGTTTTGATGAGCTGTGTTTGCTGCTGTACAAACACTCAGGCAGGAATGGCCAAGTTAGAAAGACTTAGGACTTTGGGAGAGTTATGGATATTAAATGTACTCTTACAGGACACATCTGACCTCTAACTGCTTTTCCTCTTATTTACTCCTGATTTTGGAAAGGACTCACCGTAATGTAAGTGATTGGGTGACTCAAAAGTCAGAAAGACTAGAGGTTAGGTGGAATTAAGCAATAATTTGGGGTATTAGTATTCTGACGTGGAAAATTAGATGACCTTAAATATTACCAAATAAGGGAAGCTTTCATACAGGAATCAGTCAGTGTAGGGTGCTTCCCATTATCCATTCCCCACCTTGTGCATGCTGAATTTGCAGAGCTAATCACAACTTTTTTCAAGGATTCTTACCCCTTTTACACCAGTGAAGTTAGAAAATATTCCATTTTTAGTACAAACCCACTTCTTTATACCTATTATGTAAAAATAAGACAAAATTTTTTAGATGCTTTACAAACTGAGGATGAGAAGGTCTAGATAGGCGTAACTAGAGATCGTGACTATTTCAAAATAAAATGGTTGTGAAATCACTATTTGCCATCCTTCCTGGGAGGCTGATATAAACTTCCATAGCTCTGCTGAAGTGAGTCAGTGCCCTGAATTTCCTACCTAATAATGCACAGGATATGCCTTGAAGCACCTGAACGGAAGAGTGGCAAGTGACTCACACTCAAAGTTTATTTCTTTATCTCAATCATAAATTTAAAGGCTTATTTCCCCTCGGAGTTTACTGAGGAAGTATTTAATCACAGGACAACAGGGAGAACTAAAGCCAGTTAAGATGCCTGACATCTATTTCATAAAATATTTAGACAAAGTACATTAAGGAACAGATGACTTTGAAATGAATGGGAGCAGAGCACTAATGCAGTTGGCTGCCTTTAACACAGTGTGCTCACTGAGGATGCTCTCTGAAGGAACTGCAGTGCACTGGAGTTCAGTTGCATGAAGAGTATCACGTGTGCTTCTGCAGCTAAAGGAACAGGATCTTACTTTCATTTTAGGGTGCTTACTTGCTGGCATATAGAATTTACAGCATTCCATGTTACATACATTGAGCTGAAACTTTCAAGTAAACAAGCAGAAAAATACAGAAGAGCTTTTGTAAAAGGGAACTACTGTTTAGTTTTTTTTAAAAAAAGTATAGTGAGTGGTCTCTATGTCAACATGTACCGTATTTTGATAAATTTATGCACCTCAGTATTTTTTTGAATTCCCAGAGCTACTAATTGATCTTGACTTTTCTGGTAAGATTAACTAAAGGAAAAGAAAACCCAGAAGAAATTTAAAAAACCAGCTAATACTGTAACATACATTAACCAGAATTTAAATATGTACATATTTAAAAACAAATCAAAATACATTGGTGGGTTCTAACTATATTCTAGGAATGGAAAATTAATTATATGAATTTATACTTAGCTGCCTGTTGACCTCAGCTTAGGTTCCACACTGTTTTCTTGTTAAGATCTTAGACTCTCTGTATTTAATCATTTTTGGTTTAAGTTTCATTCGAATCCACAACAAAAAGGATTGAAACAATCTGAACTGCCTAATATTGTTACTGATGCAAGCTGCAAAACAGGGCACTGGTGAGCAACATGCTCTTGCCACAAAGCAGGCTAATGGTATGGGCTGGGTGGCATTAGGAAAAGTATTGCCAGAAAGTTGAGGGAGGTGATCCTTCCCCTCTACTCAGCACTGGTGAGACATATTTGGAGTACTGGGACCAGTGCTGGGCTCCCCAGCACAAGAGAGACATGGATATACTAGAGTGAGTTCAGGGAAAGGCCATAAAAACTATCAAGAGACTGGAACCTCTGACATAGGAAGAAAAGCTGAGAGGAGCTGGGTCTGTTTCAGCCTGGAGTAGAGAAGGCTCAGAGGGAAGCTTATTAATGTGTAAAAATACCTGAAAGGAAGGGACAAAGTGGACAGATCCAGGTTCTTTTCAGTGGCTCTCAGGATCACTGAGGCAATGAGCACACACTGCTCACACACTGCTCCACACAGGAGGCTCCTTCTGAACACCAGAAAACACTGCATTACTGTGAGGCTGACAGAGCACTGGCACAGCTCACCCAGAGAGTTTGTGGACACTTCATCCTTGGAGGTGTTCAAAACCCACCTGGACATGGTCCTGAGTGACCATGCTTGAGCAGGGAGGTTGGACTAGATGACTTCACTGATTATGTGATTGTGGGATTCTCTGAAGATTTTGTTCTAAAGTATTTTCATAGCTGAAGAGAAAAAAACTGGACAGTGTCATTCCTTTTTTAGTTCAGGAAATACAGTATGCTGACTTGTGAGAAAAGAACAATGGTCATCCTATATCCGAAATTTTCATGTAAACAGGAATATCAGGAATATCATGAAGCACGTCGGTGTGAGCTAGGATTCTTGCTTGTTTGTTTTTTTCTATTTACCTCTCTTCTTTCCTCTTCCTCATCTTATGTGATACTGTTAACAGAACCAAGATACATCCCTTCTATTTTTAGGGAGGAAAAGAGTTTGCTGAAGTGAAAATATTATTTTTCTTCAGCCTTTCTCCTGTCCAAGGATGGGGAGGATTGGATCCAGGTACTTCAGACTTGAGTGTTCCTATGTAGATGTGTCTGGTAAGGGACAGCCTCTTCTTATTAGTATCCAATCTGCCTTCTTCCATGTGGGAAAAGAGTAGCTTCTCATCCAAAGGCTGTGCTACTAGAGCTGCTGGTAAACTTTCCCTTTCCACAGGGGAGGATTGTGTCAATTGCTTTTCCAGGCACTGTTCAATGCCTGAACACAGTTTTCAGGTTTCAAGACCTTAGTGGCACATATGGTTTAAGTTGTAGGAATAATGCCATTTTACAGGATACAAACCTTTCCGAAGCGGGAGTCACACTCTTGCATAGCTTTAATTCATAGGTAAGGTGGGTTAGGGGAACAGTGACCCAAGAAGGGTTCTCTTGCTTTATGTACCAAACAAACAATTCAGAAATGCTGAGCACCCTCTAATCCTCATCAGACAGGGACTTCCATCTCCTTTGAAATGCTGTGGAAACCCAAGAGCTAATTTGAACATTTGTCTTCAAATGTTCTCCATAATACAGGGTGAAAAAAGCTTGCTTGCCCTTAATCTTTGTGTTATATTATGATGGTTTTTTTTTTCTTGCCTTATATCTGAACTTTTAAAAAAAAACCCAAACTTTTAAAGCTTTATCCCTCCCCAACATTTCCTCCCATTTTCTCCCTCCTTTGCCACATGATGCCCTCTCACAATTTTTTTTTTTTTTTTTAGCTCTAATTGACATTTATGAATTTGACGGGCAAGTGACAAGGTTTTTGAAAAAATTAGCAACTCAACTATCAGGAGGATCATGTTTCTGCACAAATCACTGCTTCGGCATTCTCCCGTCATTTTAATGAGGCACATTCTTTTGAGCTGGCAAGTTGCAATTCCACCACCCAGAGCCTTACTCTGAGGTATTTTTATAATGTCACAGTTTTTTGTTATAATCCTTGCTAGCTGACACCATTTGGCGCATGCTTCCCTGCAGGCTATTTCTAATCCCATTACTGTGGAAAGTGACTCAGTTTGTAGCTTTTTTAGCACATTTGAGGGAACATCTGAGAGACACTGTGGCCTCCATCAGAAATGGCTGCATTTATCTAGAGTTTCCAGCTGTGTTTAGCTGAAATCCAGGGAGAAAATGCTGTTTTAAAGGTAAAGAGTAGATAAAGCAAATTTAAATGTTCACCTTGATAATTAGGAATGCAATGATGGATGGAAAGATGCCAGGAGAGTTTCATAGTTTTCAAATAGAAGTATAGATCAGAATAAATCAATTGTTTGGCTTTTTAAATTCCCAGTTCTTCTTCAGGAAAAAAAAAAAGTAGAAATGGACTGCAGTGTACAACTAAATTCTCCTGCTGCTGCTAATTAAAAGTAGGTTTGTTTTCTTCTTTAGAAATACCTAAAGTGTGCTTGTTACCACAGAATTGTTGTTAAACTTTATTCTCTTCACTCGTCAAGCTAATTCACAATGAACTACCTCAATGAGAACTTTGGAAGGATAAAGGATTTCATACTGTAGGGAAATAGTTCATTTATAATTTCAAAGAAAATACGAACAGCCATCCTGGCTCCAGCTGAAGGTGCAGTTATTCTGGCGTTCTGTTTTGCATGTGGCCATTAGCAGATGATTAGGGAAAAAGTATAAAAACAGAATTATATTTCCTGTGCCATAACATTCTGGTTTTGTAAGCTACAGCCTTTTCTGAAGCAGAGGTTCATATTTGAAGTGGAAGTATCCATTTTTGTGTTTTATACAATTCACAAACCTTTCTGTGAATTCCTTTAACTGCTTTCGAACACATTAAGTTTCTGACATATTCATTGTGTGGTAAAAAGTTCCACAGCTTAATTACCTACCCTGTGGCAAAAAAAAAAAAAAAAAAAACCTGTCCTTGCTCTTTTCTGAATAGCTCTTTGATAACTGAAGTTGATGCCTCTAGTTGTTGCATTCTGAGGAAGAGAAAGTCTTTCATATTTATTCCCCATATAAATTTTATCAATTTCTTTCAAATTTTGCCAGTACAACCAGACATATTTTGCTCTTTCCCCCAAAGTTATCTCTTTCTGAAAAGTGTTAAAAGATTTCAACTTTGTAACTTCTTTATCCTTTTATTTGGCCCTTCTTTCTATTTCTTGCATTAGTGCTGTGTCCTTTTTTTCCTTAATTAGACTACCAGAGCAATATGCAGCATTCAAAGGTCATATGTTTAAGAGATTTGTCCATTGGTGTGAACTTTTTATTTGTTCTTCATTTGTTCACTATTCTCCTGATATTAACTCTCCTTCAGACTGCAGCTGAATATTAAATTAATAATTATGGCCAAATATCCACAAGATCTTCAAAACCTCTTTTTTGAGAGGTGGAAACTTGGTGGTTTTTTCTGCACACTTCTATTACATTTACAATTGTATTACCTGGGTATCCAGTATCATGAGAACATTTTGTGACTTTTGATGGTCCATTTCAGTTTCAATTCACCATTAATAGGAACCCCTTTGGTCATCTCCATATCCACTCTCCTTTACAGATTATTTATGAGCATGCTGAGCATTAAGATGCCTTTTACGTAACAGCTTTGCAGGGCTCTTCAGTTGTGAACTTATCCTCACAGTAAATACTGGCTATTTTTTCTTGTTCTTATACCTCTATTAGTTCATGACCTGATAGTACGTCTTATCACTTTTGTAGCTTATTTTCTAGAGGAATTTTTAGTGAGGGGCTTTGTCAAAAGTGATGTGGAAATCCATGTGCTCTATATTACCCTCATCACGCTCATCTATTCACAGTTACTTTCCCCAAAGAATTCTAGCAGATTTTTAAAGATTTATTCCTTCCATAAAAGCTGGTGGTTATTGTGTCCCTAATATATTAAATTTATCTTTTCATCCAGTAAGTATAATCTTTTCCAATGCTTTTTATTGATCTCCCTGCTGTGGAAGTAAGGACATGTACAATGTTCGGCATTGTTGCAGCCCTGCTCAAGATCTGCTGTCACTTCCCCATTCTTCTTGACTCTGTGAAGTAGGGATCCAACCTCTGACAGTAAAGGCTGGAGGGCTTTGGCCGCAGAAGGATGATTAGCTTAGCACATGAGATGCCAAGGAGGCACCAGGACCTGCATCCAGTCAAGATCCTGAGCCACAGAGCAGCACTGAGAGAAGTGATGAAGCAGCATGGTGTGAGACTCCCTGAGGCAGAGGATGGAGGGCCCTGCCTGCCCAGCTGAGCTGCTGCCCGGGAAGGATTGCTGCTTGCTGGGAGCTCAGAGCCTGGACATAGTGGAGAGAGGCTGAGGTTCATCCAGCCCTTGGATGGTTCCCCCACAGCCAGGAAAGACCCAAGGCACATCAACTGTGATCAGTCTGGGGGAGAGGGTGTAGGGCAAGGGAGCCGGGGGCTGTCTCCCACCCTGTCCCTAAGAGGGAAGGCTTGAGGAGGGGCATGTATGCGCCTTCCAGATCTTCACCTAATGGGCAGCTGAACTTCACAGCAGCGATTTGGCCTTAGCAACCGCAGGACTCTTCTTAAGGCTCAAGGACTGTGAGCCACCAGTATGAGTTGATGCCTCCCCAACCTGACAGCTCTCCACACTGAGGCAGCTGACTGAGGTGATGAGGGCAGAGAGGTGGATGTTGTTTATCTGGACTTTACTGAAGCTTTTGACACAGATCACTAAGTGATCTCCAGAGGTGCTTTCATCACTGAGCTGTTCTGTGCAAGGCTGTGATTTTAAAAGTAGTGAAATGCATCACACAGGAGTTCTAAAACTGTATTTTAACCATTCCCTTAGAAATAGTCAATGAGCACCATTGAGTCCATAAAACTAGTTATTTTGTTTTCCATTTTAGCTAAAGCCACTTTTATTGACACTTCTGTTTGAGACTACTTATTCAAATTTTCCTATATTAAGGAAGCTGTAATTGTGAAAATATATCTGTTTTTCTGTGGTGAAGGGCACAAAGAGGTTATTTAATTCTGTTTCTGTCATCTCTCAACCTTACAGGCCCTTGCCTGCTTCCTGCTCCTAATGTATTAGAATAGGCTTTTATAGGTACTTTTTATGAGCCTAGCAAATTATTTCTCAAAACCTTTTTGGTCTGCCTTTGATTTGAAATCTAACTTGTCCAATAATATGCATTCTTTGTTTTCCTTGCTTTTGATTTCTAAGCTCTTAATTCAGAAGCATGTCTTACTTTTACTAGGCAGTGTGGTTATTCTAGGTTTTTCTTTGGGTTAGATTTTTTGTGGTGGTTTTCCATAGACTGATCTTAGTGATTAATACCTAGTGCACTCTGAACCTATAATGTGGTGTTTTCAGATAGATTCCGTGTTCTTTACAAGGGTCTTGTCTAATTAGCTTTTTGCAATTTAGTTTTAACAAGATTCCTTATTCTTATGTTCTTCAAATTCTTTGATTTTTAATATACTATTGTGAATTTTTTTGCTTGCTCACTTCTTTAAAGATAGCAGTAGCTGGAGTATTTCAGAGTATCACTTCAATAACTTCACCTTGAACCACTGCGCCTTGCTCAGAACTACAAGATTTGCTTTTCCCTTTGTGGTTCCTTTAACCAGCTCTCTTAGAGGCTGTCACCTTGGATACGATTTTAAGTTCTCTACCACCACCTCTTGTGGTGATTATCTGTTTTTGTGGGGCTATTTTCTCAATAATGCCATGAGAATGAGGCAGGGCCGTACACATGGTCCCACATGTGTTAGTAGAAGCAGGGTCAGACAATGTTATCAGGCATGTCCAAACAGCTGCCATCTTGCTTAACAGCTCAGATGCTGCCTTCCTGCAAAACTAATGCAAATTTTAAAGCCTGATAAAAGATATCTTTTCACCTTAAGTTTATGAAGAATGTTCTTATTTTTAATGAGCTCTAGTTTACACCAGATTGTGGATCATCCCTTTAATTCTGCCATCACATTACTTGAGCAGAGACAAGTGCTGCTTTGAAGTGTCATTGTGCTGTGGAAAATCTGACATTCAGAGCTGAGTGCAAGATGTAGCACTAAGAAAGTGGGAGATGTAGGCTCCCAGACAAGGACGTTCCTCTGAATTTTAATACACACCTGTATTTATTCTTCCAGTCCCTCCGATTCAAACATCACTATATCTGTTTGGCATCAGACAAATTAAGTCTTCTTTCATTTGCAAGTTTCAGAGGGAAAGTCAAAAGTAGGTCACAAGACAACTTAATGTTGTGTTGTTTTTTTCCACCAGTAAAAAGGAGTGAAAGAATCACCTTTTATGATCAATATGGTGCCATTCCCTTTTGTGTTAAAAGCTGGCTGTTGCACTCTGTGTCGACTCTGCACAGCATGTTCCGTTACTTTAAAAGCCAAAACTTTAATTACTGGATGGAGAGCTTGACAGGTTACCAAGACATGCATTATTTGGAACTTGCCTAAGGATGGAAGACAAGGAAATTAAAGTTGTTTTAAATAAAGAATAAGAATAAACGTACATTTAGATCATGCTTGGGCAACAATACCCTAATTCTCTATTTTATACTAATAAATGATGCAGAGACATAAAATAAAGGGGTTAAAAGTGGCCTTCTGGTTGCACTGACTATTAAATAACCTTAAAAGAATTTTAAAAACCTAATGACATTGCAATAGAAAAGTTCCTGCTGCATAAGAAAATTTATTTGTACCTTAATGCATACTAAGGGGTACATTGTTGAAAAACCATTAAACCTAATTGTTGAAACTCAGTAGTCTGGCAAAGTGAGGGTTATAGTGTTAGTATGATTAATAGAGCCTTTTAATTAAAGAAACCCAAGGAATTGCACACCTTTGCCAAAGTTTTCAAGCGGAAAGGAAAAGTACAGGTTTTCAGCAGTGTTTTCCTGGTGTGGACATTTGCAACATTTTGGTGTGAGTCAAAATAAAAGGGTCAGAATTTGCAAACTCATATTATTGATCAGTGAATACCATTTCCTCATGGGGCCCTCAATAAAGACTACCAAAGTTTCAGTTTAAGCTTGAGTATTCTGAATTATATTAAAGAGAAGAAATAGGTATTTACAGGAATAGAGATGATCTCTTCCCTTAGATTATAATAGAATGAAGATTAGAATAGAATCATAAGATCCTTCAGGCTGACAAATACTTCGAAGATTATCGAGTCCAATCATAAACCCAGTGCTACCAAGTTCACCACTGAACCATGTCCCTCAGTGTCACATCTGCATCCATTTTAAACCTCCAGGGATGGTGACTCCACTCTCCTGGGCAGACTGTTCATTGGACCAGCTTTACAATATTTTCCATGTAGAAATTTTTCCTAATATCCACTCCAAAACTCCTGTTGCAATTTGAGGCCATTTCCTCTTACTTGGTCACTTGTTACCCGGGAGAAGAGCCTAATCCCCACCAGACTAACCTCTCTTTTCAGGGAGTTGTAGAGAGCAATAAGGTCTCCCCTGAGCTTCCTTTTCTCCAGGCCAAACACCCAGAGATCCCTCAGCTGTTCCTCACCAGACTTGTGCTCCAGACCCTTCCGCACCTCTGTTGCCCTTCTCTGGACACGCTTTAGTCCCTTAATATTCTTCTTGTAGTGAGAAGCCCAAAACTTAACACAGGATTTGAGGTGTGACTTCACCAGTGCCCAGCACAGGAGACGGTCACTGCCCTGGTCCTGCTGCCACACTATTGCTGATACAGGCCAGGATGCCCAAAACTTCTTGGCCACCTGGGCACTGCTGGCTCATGTTCAGCCACTGCTGACCAGCACCCCCAGGTTCTTTCATGATGGGCCACTTTCCAGCCACTCTTCCCCAGTCCTGCAGGGCTGCAGCAGGTTATTGAGACCAAAGTGCAGGACCAAGCACGTGACCTTGTTGAACCTCAGTCCATGGATCCAGCCTGTGCAAATCCCTCTGTAGGGCCTTCCTGCCATCCAGCAGATCAACATTCCCACCCAAACTGCAAAATGACTGAGTGAGCACTGAACCATTGATAAAGCTATTAATCAGCTTATTCCCAAAACTGAGCCCTGGGGAACACCACGACTGACTTATTGCAGGTGGATGCAACTCCGTTCACCACTACTCTAGGCTCGACTGTCCAGCCAGCATTTACCCAGTGAAGAGTACACCCAACCGAGCCATGAGCAGCCAGTTTTTTCAGGAGATTATCCTGTCCTGCACTAGCTGCAATTGTGGCATATCTCTTCATTGTTCTCTTGATAATCTTACAAAACTATATCCTGGTTTTGTAAAAATATGTAATACAGCTATCACTTTAACTTAGAAAGACAGTAACTGTGGTAATTTCCAGCTGCAGGATCACTCCATCCTCTGTTGTCTTGGAGTGAACTTTTTAAGACAAAATAAAAGCTGTTGTCATACCACACTGTGCATCAGAAAATGGAGAACACAGTATTAATTATCATTTATTCTGAGACTTTTTGTAGACAGTGTGGAAAGGTTTACAGATCTGTTTTTTTACTCGTATTAATTATTCCATGTAGGTCATTAGCATTGATGATATCTAATGGCACATATCATCAGTACTTAGAAGTCTAAATTTTATATTTAATGGAAGCAGGATCCAAATTTGGGAGACTTAATTCCAGGTCCTAATTCATAAACTTGGCAGTTGTTACTATGGTTTGTGGCATTTGGTGATTCCAATGATGGAGACCTAAAGCTCACTTCTCCCTCTGGAAATCCATGTGTGACTACCCCAGCCCATCTCCCTTGTGTTGTGTGAGTAACAACTGGAACTGCCTTCACAGGACTCCTTTATTGACTCAGGGAGCATTAGATTAATTCCTCTTTCTATTTTCTTAAATCCTTATCTGTGTTTGTGTAAATTATTTTGGGGAATATTAAATTACTGACATAAGGAGTGATGTGCATTAATATAGTTTACCTAATGACTGGAGCTAACTGCCATTAGGTAAAAACCCATTTACTTAATGGTGCTTTGTTTTTATTTTTATTTTAGTATTGTTTTCTAGAAAATAGCTTTTTTAAATTATTATCCTGAAGAGCTTAACATGTGAAGAGACCGAAGTGCTTAAACATTCTGTGGAGAAACCTATTGGTAATTAATACACTTCATAGTTTTCCTTTCCAAGACACTTAGCCTAATGACTATAGATATAAGGCAAAAAATGTACTGTAATATTCCACTGGCTTCTGCTTTGTGTTTTAGAATGTTTATCTGTATATAGTGAGCTGTAGGCTGAGGTGATATTGACTTCAAGAAAAATATACTTGTGATGATGTACATTTTTAGTGTTAGCACTGTCTTTTATCAGTCTGATCTGCAGGAAATAGAACAAGAATTGTCTCAATCAAGCAAAGTGCCTGGCTCCCAAATGGGAGTTTCTGTACTACCATCAGGACCAAATCTCTTAACTGTAAAATAAAATAAATTTAATTATGAAAAAAAAAATTACCTGCCTTCCATTCAGCATATTGTGGTTTCGAATATACTTCTGTCTTTCAGATAGACTTGTATTCAACAAACCTGCTGTTCATAGTTACAGTGGAAAAAATGTAAATATTTCCTTTTCTATTTTAAAATAGAAAAGAAACTGTTGTAATGGGAAATCTTTTATGAATCACACATTTATAGTTATATTTGATCCATTTGACTAGAGCATATCGAGAATGGCAGATATGCCTTGTTCATTCTCAGATAGAACTTTAGAAACAAATGTTTAAAAGAAAAATTGCTTGTGATCCCTAAGTAGGAAATGCGTCAGAAAGTTCTGTTCTTGTGTCAGTATTGCACAGGCTTCAGTTCAGGGGTCTGTTTATGTTGTGAACAGGAGTGGAAGCAGAAATATTCGTGGTACCTCAGTTGCCAAAGTTGGTCAGAGCTGGCAATTTGTCTGTCCTAGAGTTATTTTTCATTACATTCTTGTTAGATTTATAAATGTTCAATCCTGTTTTTGCTTTAAAAATGTATTTGGTGATATTTTCAGGAAGTGAGGTGACTATGCCTGACATTAAAATTTGGGAAATATGAGTGACATTTCTACGTTATCAGGAAATTATTTCTACAAGACCCTTGAAAGAGAGGGTTAGTAGAAAAGATGCAAAATTAATTTCAGCTGTGAATATACTGATGAATGTTGTTTACAGGTTTACAGGCTTATCACAAGTACATGCAGAGATAACGTGGATTTAATATGAATTGTTGAAAGCAGGCATGACCTAGTGCACATTAACGTAAGCAGCAATTCAGGCTTTCTGCTTGTAGGAAAATATTGCATGAGGTGAGGACTGTACACATCCATTTTGGAAACAAGTATGAAAACTTGCCAAACAACGTTGCACCCAACTCAGACACTGATAAAACTCCTCCAGAGATTATCATTCTGCTTCGTAGATTTCTACCAAATGATATTCACTTTGTTTAGCCATTTAAGATTTCTAAACAAGTATGTTTTCCTTTGCTCTCCAACTTAAGTTTCTGTGATGAATGTTTCAGCACAGGAGATATTAAAAAAAAATAAAGCAACAGATTATTAAGGGGTGTGATTCCTCTTTTCCTAAAACACTTCTAATAGTGAGATTGTAGAAAACAATGAGTTAAGAATCCCGACTGTGACTAACTTTTATTATAAACATCCATTCTGAGTGCATAAGTATGTGTTTATATGTAGTTTACCACAATTATAAATAAAGCTGTATGCAAAATACAATTCACATGTTATTCTCAAGAAAAATAATGGATGTAAAAATGTGTATTTTATACCATGTGTAAGAAATTAATAATTAATGTGGCCTGAATATATTACATGTTAGTTTGATATAGCAGCAGATTATATTAGTCTTTTTGCCTAAAGTCTCATGCTATGAAAATGCAAGAAAGGTTTTCAAGATGATTGTAGCCTAACTTTTACATGGGGAAGCCCGAGGCTATCATTACCACATGTTCTGTAACTGCGGCAGAAGGGGGTTTTGTAACCCAGGTTTTCAGGAATCAGTAAGGAATATTTTTACCACTGACTTAAGGGAGGTATGAGGGAGTGTTCTTAAATGTTACTTTGTGTATGTTAGAAGAACAGACTCTGCACTAATCTGTTCATTGTCAGAGGAGAACTAGGAAATGTGAACAGTTATTTTGGAAACATGAACTGGGGATCTGACATCTGAAGTAAAAATTATGGTCCAAGAAACCTGCTCAGATGTTGAGACGAAATGTTTAGAGCTGTCTAATCTTCCTGAGAAGCTCTCTTTTTTGAGTTTCTTTTAAGTTCTTGTAAGTTAATAAGTTAAATGTCATGTGACAGGCTTAGAACTGACCTGGTCTCTGTTTCTGCAAAACTAAGTCAGAAACTACACAGATTCATACCTAAATACCCATCCAATCTGTAAACTCTGAACATTTCTGGAACATGTCAGATGAAAGTAGCCTCTTATAAAAAAAGTGTTTATAAGATATTTATTTTAAATAAATTTTAAATGTTTTGTTTTAAGACTAAGGTAAAATGCTTTTAGAGTAAAGGCACTGTTACATAGTCCTTAACTTCTATATCAGTAGCTTAATTGTTAGGCTGCTTTACTAGGCAGTGGAACACCAAGGTTTGGTTTTACTTTCAGTTAAAACTCTTGTCTCATTCTGAAAATGTGCTCTATCCAGAGTAGTAAGTTTTTCAAGATGGATGCTCTCCAAAATTAGGTAGAAAAAGAGCCTCTCAGGACTCATATGCCCTGAAGGAGACCAAGTGAAAGGGATGCGATTCTTTAGCTTATCAGATATTTCATGTTCATCAGAGATTTTTAATTTCATTCTAGATCTCAACTTTGCATCTGTTTTCACCAATTTAAAATGTATAGAAGTTCAGACAGTAAGCCTTAGAGGCAGGTCTGTTCCTGGTTATTTACCATAACCAGCAGGTAAATAATGTCTCTCCCTGTCTTGTGTCCCTTCATTTCCTAGGTTTCAGTGCCCTCATCTCACAAGGGCAGTTGCCTTTGTCTTAGAAAGTCCGAAATGTTCATGTTCTGGGACAAAAGGAGAGACATCCTTGAAAAGGTCCATGCCCGGGATTACCACAGAGTAGCTCAGACTTTGGGAAGTGGTGGGATTGCCAGCCTCAAACAGCAGCGCCATGGTTCTGCTGGGAGCTCTTTGATTCTTCTTCCTGAGGTGTCACCTCCTCACAATGTCCACACAATCATAGAATGGCCTGGGTTGGAAGGGACATTAAAAATGATTTAGTTCCAACCCCCTGCCATGGACAGGGACACCTTCCTCTAGACCAGGATGCTCAGAGCCCCATCCAATCTGGCCTTGAACACTTCCAGGGATGGGGTATCCACAACCTCTCTGGGCAACCTGTTCCAGTGCCTCACAACCCTCACAGTAAAGAATTTTTTCTTATTTTTTATTTCCATAATGGGGTGCATGGAGCCAACACAATGAAGAACAGAAGCAAGTATGTCCAGCTGTTTTCCCAGAATGTATGGGAGAGGAATGTAAGCACCCTGAGTTTCCCTGGTAAATCTGTATCTCTTACACAGTGACTGGATGCTTAACCCTACCACTTGGCTTTACATCAAGTTGCAGGCACTTAAACTTTTGCCTGTTGCAGTGGTCTGTGTAGGGCTATGATTGCAACTAGAGATTTCTGAGCCCCAGGGGGAGGTGTTCTGGCAATTGGGTTACTCTACCCCATTTGCTATAGTGTTTTATGCTTTAGAGCCTGTATTTTCATTTCTCTGTGACCACATCTTAACTCTGTACAGAAATTATGTGTCTTAAATTTTTCATGCAGTAGATGGAATTGTTTCCCTTTGATGAGTATTTAAAGAACACAGCTATCCTAGGTATGTCTTAAGTAGGAGACTGGTTCAGGGGAAATACAATGCAGCCACTGCCAATTTGAGACATCCTAATGTCAAGCAAGAAGGAGTTAATGTGGACTTAAATATATCTGAAAGCAAACACACTTAATGATAATGACAAGTACTTATGCAAATGAACCGCTTATACTCATCCAGCCAGAGGTGATTAAGTCTTTTAGGCCAACCGGAGATTTCACTCAGCAGGGACTATAGGGTAAAAGACAAAGGTTTAAATAACTTGAGGGGTTATAGCTCTAGTGCTGCACTTAAGTCACATTTCTCTGAATTATCCTTCCTTTAATGCCTCTTCCCTTCCCCCAAGAAGGAGGTCACAACTTCAGTTACCTTGTAAATCTTTTAACCTATACATTTTAAGGCCTGTAAGACCACTGTAACCTATCCCAGAGTGATATGCTGGTATTAAATAGACTGGAATAATGAACGGACCTAAGGGATTATCTAGTCTGATACTTAATTATGTAGACTAGGATCAAGGGAGAGGAATGGAGGAATTACATCTGTCTCTCGATCCTATAACGTATGTCCACAGAAAGCATTTATTGATACATTTCTATTAAAAACCTTGCAAAGGCAACACAGGCTGGAGTGAAATTTAGGTCTGTGTAATATGGTGAAAAGAGGTCTTCAAGCAAAATGAATTACCTTATCTGACACAGAAAAAAGGAAAATTATTAGCTACTGGAATTCTGTTGTAAGAGTTCTTTTTTTAAATTCCTGATACTTCACCTAGTATATAATTTTTATGTGGTGTTATCATATAGTTGGATGCTATTGGAACCCCTTGTTTTGAATTTTCCTGGTGAAAAAAAATCTGTTCTTCCCTGAAAAGGAAGGTACAAAGGCATCTGTAAAGACAAAATAGCACATTTAGTAATTAAATGTTGGTCTAAGAAAAGAGGTTGGATATTTTTGCAGATGTTTAAGGCAGAATTGGTTTGTAACAAGAATACATCTTCTTCAGATGTATTTGCTGATATAAACACATGCATATGCCTTTCAGTATAAATTATCCAAGTTCTACTTGTCACTGAAGGCTATTTTACTAAATATATTTTCTAGTCAGGCTGAAATTGGGTGCTTGGTACATGCAGATACTTAAACATTTTACTCAGAATTATTATTAAGTGGTTTGTGCTATTGTGACCAGTATTTCAGGAAAAAAATACTTGTACAGGCTTATGACTCAACAGCTTCAGGAAAAAGACAGTAGTTAACAGGTGTTATCAATCAGTCCTCAATCTGGTCTTCATAGCTGGGAGAAGAGGATCCAGCTGTCTGAGGTTTTCTGATTAAAAATTCTTTCTTAATAATCTCCCAGTCTTTTGCTTGTGCCCACACGTTTTATACTTTTCAGCGGGCTTGGGGAAATGAATGGATTAGCAGTATCATGCATCTGAGTCAGTAAGTTAATTAAAGGCTGCATGTATAAAATGGGACAATGAATTATTTAGTGGATAACAAACATGATCTAAAATTCCATTTACTCACATTTCAGGTCATTTTTTAGTTTCAGAATCCATATACCAAAACCCAACACTTCTGCATATTGCCAAAAGTAAATGTTTGCCAACAACATGCTTGCTAAAGTTTCAACTGGAAGTCTCTCGAGGGCTTTGTGACTTTACATTTGGGATGTTTACTTTCCTTCCTATTCCCCGTCCCCAGAGAAATTTCAGACAGTGGTGAGAAGAGAATTGTTTGTCTGAAAATCAGCACTAAACATAAAGCAGGTTGTAGATTTGGACCCAAATTGCTTGTTTGGAGAATCTGTGCTGATTTTGTTATGACTTTATAATGAATCATCTGAAACTATAGAGATCAAAGCTCTGATTCAAATCGAGATCTGAGTTTCACAACACAAAATACACGTAGACGCACTCACACATCCTTGTGCTTATTTTTCAAACATCTAATTAAGGCAACTTGGTTGTTTTTTTTCTGTGCAGAACTCTACAGCGGAAATGTTTCTGTTGATTTCACTGTGACTTTTGCTATGCCATGGTAAACCTAGACAGAGTATTTTCCTACAAAAGGGTTTAATTTCTGGCCATTTAAAAAGTACTATGGACTGGTTTTACTGTAACACATACTTTTCTGCACCTTTATCATCATTCTCAGTATGAAAGGCCTTGTAAATCTGCAAGACTGGCTTTTCAGCAGTGCATTTAATGTATGTCCTAATTAGAAACAACTCCACAATGTTTCTTTTATTTAGAGCCAAAAGAGGCCACTGATCTATTGCTCACAATGACTGGCATCCATCTCTTGTAGGAGAGTGAAATATCTACTTTCTGAATTCAGTTTTTGCAATGTAGTGTTTCTTTTGATAACTGAAATCACTGGTAGATATTTATAAAGCACCTGACTAATGTAAGCAGATTTTCAATGAGCCATTATTTAAAGAAAAATCTTGAATTGCTGAAGACTTGGAAGACTGTGATATTTTTTCTTCTTGCCTACAAAGTTTTCTAAGGATTGAGATTAAAAATTTTGACAAGATTCAAGAGGCCTGGCTTCCTGAATGTTTTGAGTATTCACATCTAAAAGCTTTACTTCAAGAATTTTTAAGCTCTGCACTTGCATCTCACTTCTGAACCTCTCCTACTCAAGCTCCCAAGAATGGCAAAAGACTTTTTCATAAGCAGAATTCCACTTAAAATGTAATTGTTTCTAGATTATTAAGTGCTTCGGAATTCAATTTTTAATCCCAAATGAAAATGTTGGCAAGTTCATGTGCATCTTCCTTATTTTTCTGTCCTAGTAACAACATATCAATCTTGAACAGAAATTTATAGAATTCTACATCCCTGTCATTTGACACTGAAGCGAAAGTGAGAAATAAAACATCCTTCTGACAATAGTGGAATCTTCTTTTCTTCCCATATTTCTTCTCCCAAACAATTCTAGAAATGGATCATTTTTTTCTGAAAGACATAATTATCTAGATTTTGGTTTTTATATGTTTATAATCCACCCTTATTGACTCATAGCTATCATACTCTAAAAACAATTCAAAACACTCTTAACAATGATATTAAGCAAGAAAAATCTTTATTCAAGATTAGAATTCAAAATGTTTCTTTAATTTTACTGAAATTTATATAATAACAGAGACTAGTTCATAGATACTGAATATGTGAATATCAAGCTTTGTTTTTAACAATTTATATTTAACAGTCTATTTTCCTGCTTCATTATGCAGCAAGAATAAGTGTAGGCTGTGTCAAACTTTCATAAGGTGGTGGAGTTTTTGTCAGCCTCCTCCTGCAGAGGAAATATCTCGGGGAAATGGATAATTACAATGCCAATTTTTATTATCAAAATAATGTGCAAAATTTATGACCTGATAAATCTGTCCTTGGATGGAGATTCTCATTTTGATAATCCCCCTAAAATGAGTAATAAAGCACCTCTGATAGTAATAAACCATTTTTCTTTGACATTTCATGATAAGTGTAACAACAAATAAAGGAAGAACTTCAAAGACTGCTTACTTCAAAAGCTCTATAAAGTCCATTTGAATAAAATCCATGACTTTCATAAAAGTGGTGTTGAAAATGTCATGAATTAAATTAATGGTCTACATCTCCTTGCTTCATATTGTCTGTATTTTAATCATAATTTATTCTTCCGCACATCCTGCATGTTGTTGATTGAAGGAAATATTAAATCCAGCTGAGCTTTAAGCAATTTTAAAAGGAATGACTGAATATAATTATACTTGTTAATAGTCCTGAATCTGCTTTTTTATTTGCTGCTGTCATATAACAGATCAGTAAGCTTTGCTTTTTATAACTATCATTAATCTTTCACAAAAATTCAAAAAATATCCATTCTATAACTATATTGTGTTAGCTTTCTTACTATAGCCTCATTTAAATGTTCTTAGTGTATCAGGAAAGTGAACCGCTCAGATTTGATCAACTTCTGGGAAAAAAAACAAATCAACTTTTCCTAATAAAACAAAATAAATTTTTGATGCTCCAGTTACAAAGAAAAGCTCATTTGAGAATAGGTTGAATTTATTCTGAAACCAATCCTTTTAGAGGATAAGGTTTTTTAATAGTTATGAAGAACAATGACAATGTAGACCATAGTGCCCTGTTCATTATTGCTCTTTTACACCACATTTTTTGTGTATGATGGGACTTTTTTTGGTAGTGTTTGTCACACTCAGAGGAAAATTAAGATATCATAGATTATCCTGAGCTGCAAGGGATCCACACATATAATTGAAGTCCAATTCCTGGCCCTGCACAGGACACCCCAAAAATCCTGCCATGTGCCTGAGAGCGTTGTCCAAACACTTCTTGAGCTCTGGCAGGCTTGGTGCTGAGACCACTTCCCTGAGGAGCTTGTTCCAGTGCCCAGCCACCCTCTGGGTGAAGAACCTTTTCCTGATATCCAGCCCAAACCTCCCAAAACACAGCTTCAGGCCATTTCCTCAGATCCTGTCACTGGTCGCCAGAGAGAAGAGATCAGTCCCTGCTTCTCCACTTCCCCTCCTGATGGTGTTGAAGACCACAATGAGGTGTCCCCTCAGTCTCCTCTTCTCCAGGCTGAACAGACCAAGTGACCTCAGCCGCTCCTCACAAACTTTCTTTCAAGTGCCTTCACCTTCTTTGTAGCCCTCCTTTGGATACTCCCTGACTCCTCTATATCTTTCTTGTCTTGTGGCACCCAGCACTGCATTTCTTCCATTTTTACCACTTTCTGTACTCCCCCACTGCGGAGGAATTTCTTCTTTGTTAGTTGAACGTAGGGTGGCATAAAGAAATGGGTTGGTATGAATCAGAGCCACACAGGTAAGGTCCATTAGTGAAGATACACAGATCACTGAGGGTTTGTCTTTCCTTCCAAACTATGAATGTCTTGCTTTCCATTGTGGTCACTCATTGCAGGAAATGGGATATTGACAATCATAGAAACCGATTTAAAGTGAGTTCTGTTGCATTGTAGCATTATGTCCAGCATGGGTTGCAGAATTTGCCTTAAGAAGCAGCCAGCATTAGTGACCTTTTGCTAACACTGGCCAGCCTACAGGTGTTGAGCTGTCTAATGATAGCTGATGTAAAATAATCCAGGAGACAGTTTCCTCTGTTGTGATTCCAGCAAACACAAGGCTTTGTCTGATTTTTTTACTCAGTTCTGGCTGGCATGAGCTTTCCACTAAGAAACCATTGGTCCTTCTGGGCCTTGTCTGTACCAAACTTTATGTGTTGCCCTTTCTGTCCTTTCTCTAAATACCATTAAGCCTCTTTCCCAAGGAAAGAATTTTATATGAGCTGTCTGCCAGGATGTAGTCCTTTCTCTCTATCCATGTCCCGGATCTATTAATTTGCAATGTCAGTCCCATTTAACAGAGGGAGAAAAATTTTAAAGAAATATGTGTTTTCGGACTCAGTGTGTTCGTATATATCAGCGTGGTCAAAAGTGTATCTTAAAAAATTGTATTTCTGTAAGAAAATCATCTGAGCAGCGGGTAGACCTCTGGTGAAGAGGGACAATAGTGGGAGAGTTTGTTGGTGCCCTGAGGAGAAAAGGGATCAAGAGTACCCTGCTAGGGAGAAGGCCCATTCCTTGGAATACTTGATCTGTCATGTGCTGGTGAATGTCACCACACTCCATGACTGCCAGGGAATCAGTTTTCTCAATGTCACGTTCCTCCAGCATTTTCATTGATCATTAAATTTTCTCTACCTTTCTGTAAGAGTAACCACTAGAGCTATGAAGAAGCCTAAAGGTCCCAGCAAGGTGGACTGTGATGTAGGCAGGACAAGCAGAGGTGGAGCAACCTCCTCAGGCTCTTGGCAGAAGTGAATGAACCGCCAAGACTGACTCACTGAATCACCAGGATCACAGTTTGCTGCTGCTAATGAGAAGTAGATTTGCTGGTGCTCTCATGAATGGTGCTATGAAATGACTTTCTGGAGCTGGGGTACCATTGGCTGTGTGATCTACCAGGGGATTTATGAGAGATTTGCATTGTATTTCATTATACACATTTTTTTGTTGTTGTTGTTGTTGTTGTTTGTTTGTTGTTTTGTTGAGGGTTTTTGTGTGTGTAGGATGCGTTGCTGTGCATATCACTATTTTTATAGTCTCCTTCCCAGTCAGTCCTATTGTTTTCCATGTATTTTCTTCTTGCATGTCATCGCTGGCAGTGATGGTGTTTTTCTTTGTCAAGTCTTAATTTTATCTAAAGTGACAAAAGTGGAAAGAAAACCTCAGTTGCATAAGAATGCTAGGGCACTGCATCAAAACTAGTGCTATGTTATTTTTCAATAGCAGACAAGTTTTCTCACTAATACTGACCTTGCAATTTATCCACTGGGGAGCTAGATAATGCAACTACATCCTTTCAGATTATAATTACTGCTGTAGTAGTCCTGGACAGACATATTTATCTGATTCTTTTCTGAGAAGGAATTGATATTTTAATATAGTATTCCCAGGCTACATTTCTGTTAACAATATTAACAAATTCCTGGAAAAGTCATATTGAGCTACAGAAGTTCCCTTAAGAAACCTCATCCACATAAATATGGTAACTGAATCCTTGCGCAGTTAAGCTACAGAGCAATAATATACCAATGCCTGAATGCTTCTTTGAGATCACATTAGTTTCCTCTTGGGATAGCTGGAAAAGGTCAAGATGCATAAAGTAAAAGAGGAAACAACAAGGAAAATGATCCCATATGTCACCAAATAACCTTTCCTATTCTTAAGTGACTCCTTCAAATTAACATGGTCAGACATGAACCTAAACATGCCCGTGGTCTTCTGGTAAGACTGACAATGTCTTAGAAGGTTTGTGGCACTACAGGTACCCTTTTCATCTGTGAATTCACTGAGTACTAAGTACTGCTTTGTCTGCCACTGGAAAAGCCTGTCAGCCTTTGTGTTTAGCCTAAACTCTACTCCAAATATATGCTGGAAGAGATGCAGGAGGGAGGAGTGTGGTGAAGAATGGTGGTTTGCAGCATAGATACATAAACAAGAAGGACGCTTCAGGTTTCTGGGGAAGTTCTTCAAAAATGTCTCAACCAGTATCTCTCACAAAACCTAAGAAACCTGATAACCTAAAGAGAACCCATCACTTTAGATGATATTAATGCCAAAAAGCTCTACATACTGTCATTTGGGGGGGGTGGGGGGGAGAGGGGAGGTTGCCTTTTTTTTTTTAGATGATGTCTCATTTATGATTTCTCCTTTCATTTTTGTAAAATTACTTCTCTCCACGAATTTAATTTGTTTATGTTTTCCACGAAGAACAAGGCTGTAAATGTGAAACATAGTTTTAAACGAAAAAGGTCTTGTACAGACAATTTGCAAGGTATTTTTGTGGGGTTTATTTTGCATTTCTATGCAAGTTGTGTAGGTGCAAGAAACATTTATGTGAAAAGTAAGATATTTTTTACAGTCAAGTGTTTCAAGTCAAAGATGTCACCAGTTGTAAGCTTTTTATGCTACTTCATATTATTCTGCCACCATCATTTTGTATTCGATGGTCCTTTAAATAATCACTTGAGGAAACCCTGAAATCAGCTAATGAACACAGTGCTTTAAAGTGCCGAGTGTGTCTTTTTAATAGGTATCTGTGTTATATAAGGCAGAGTTTTGTACCATACACTGACTCCGACTTTATAAAGCAGAGGGGACTGATGAAATAGCAGTTTTATTGTCATATTTCATTGTTTAAAATTAGATGTATTCTAGGTGACTGACATTGTTTTTTCATGTGTACAACTTTGGCTCTGCATATTTACTTTTTATGGGCTCCTGAATGGGGAGAAAATGGGAAGAAAAGTGTACTCCTTCATTTATAAGAAAAGGAACAACAGGGAAGGAACAACAAGGAAGTTGTGCCAAGAAAACAAAGAAGATGAAAAGAATGGTGTGTGTAAAACCAAGGAATCCAGAAGAGGAGAAATCTGCTATTGTAGGCATGAGTGTTGAACTCCTAAATGTCATAGAATGACTTGTCATGTTTAAATTAAAATAGAAAATTTTACTCCTCTTTTCTCATGTAATTGAAATGTTGTGAAGAGAAAGCCCAGCCTGAATTAATGTAAATTTTGCACAACAATCCAGAACCAAGAAGTCCTTGGATTCAAGCTTTTACAAGTAGAATAGCCTAAGCATGAGCCAGATTAACACTGTGTGTTGAGCCATGCCTGCAAAACGTGCAGCAAGGCTGAAATATATTGTTGGCAGACAGCAGTAGCTCAGTACCCACCACAGATCTTAAAATATTATTAACAATAGTTAAATAAAGTTAACTGTCAACAGTACAAACCTCATGCTTATGAGTAAATGTCTAAGTACAGGAATTAAAACTTCCTTAGTTTAGAGCTTTTTTGTCACTATTATATCTTACTTCCTGTGAGAATTGGTATAAAATATGGTTTTATTAGATGATGAGCTAAAATACCTCATTTTGCGAAATCCAAAACACATTGGTTTTAGTTTGTGGTTTTTTTTTTTCTTTTTAATTAATTCCTAAGTGACAATCTGTAGAAGTAAAAGCCCGGCCCCAGAGACACTGACTATGTGACTCTGTTTTTACCTGTCATTTTTGTGTTTTAGCCCCAGTAAGACGCTATGACTATGTGATATTGCTAAAAAAGAAAAGTAACAAACCCTAATGCCAGTGCTGAGCACTGCCAAGGACTAAGCACCTGTTAAATTGTCATCTACACACCTTCCCTTAACAAAAGAATTATTTATCTTATATTTATATTTTTATATTTATTATATATAAAAAGCCCTTGTGTGATACCCAGCAAGAAAGTAAGCCCAAAGATGAGTCTAAAACACAAAGAAAAGACCATTTGAGTTTTCTTTTGCTTTGTGATAGTCACTATATTGTTTATCATTGGCCAGACCTTAAAGTTCCTTTTGACTTTTCCACACTTTTCAATCCTGTGTGCAGTTAAAGCTTGAGTACATTTATTCAGCTTTAATTTAGTTCTGTACAACCCCAGGCATACCCAACCCCAGGCAAACCCTGAGCATGGCAGATGTGTGACAGAGCGAGCTCTTTGTTGCCATTTAAGTAGATTTTTTACCATGCAGAGTCAGGCATCAATCTTAGGTCCTCAGAACTGTGGTCTGGTGGTATCTTTGTCATCCTACATCAGGGTGTTATATTCCTAACCACATACTTGAAACTGTACTTCTAGCAAATGTAAAGAAATTTAAAGTCTTTGATAATCTGTACTTACTTAGATCTAACTGCAGATCAGTGTGTCCAGTATTCCCTCAGATATGCTTTTATTTTTCTTTACAAACAAGTACATGTTTAGTGCTGCTTACGCACACTGAGATGTGATCCACAGGTTCTCATGGGTGAAAGGATGGGAAAGGGTTTCAGATCTCAGGAGGGCCTGGCTGGCCATAATACCAGGACTCAGTAAAGTGACCCAATATACCTGGGTGAGTGGGTTTTGTACATCCCTTTGAACTGGCTCTTCATCATGATAAAATGAAAAAGCATTATTTTCAAATCACTGGCCTGTGGCATCCCCTTTCTGCTAACAGAACAGCTGTAGTTTTTACTATTCCCCCTTTTCTGTGTCTTATTTGGTACAAACTTCTCCCCCAAAACCACTGTGCTCTGCTTCCCTTTCTGAAATACAATGGATCCGCTTTCTTTTGCAAATGACATAACTAATCAGCTTCTGAGGGGAAAAAATTGAGACAGCTAACACATATTCATTACCGGGAGTGTTGTGCAGGCTGCATTTTTCCTCACAAGATTGATTAATTAAATATTTATGAAAGAGAAACACCTGGCATACTTCCATAAACAAATAGGTCTCCTGTGGGTTTGCCACAGCTGAGGAGAGTTTTGAGGGACCACAGGGATTCTCAGGGTAAAGACTTCCTCACAGCTTGAGTTCTTACACATTGCTGTTTCTCATAAATATGCACCAACACACAAATAATTTCGATTTTGAAGGCAGAAAGTGCAATATCAACAGATGAAATCTAAAAGACAGCCAAAGAGAAAGGTAAAGATTAAGCAGAACAGAAGTACTACATGTGGGGAAAATGGCTTGGTTTTATTTATCTAAGTAAGGTCTAAGAGGCTCAGGCAACTGGGCCCCTTTTTTCAGGTATTTATCTAGGGCTGGTAGTTAAATACTGAAAGCCTTAGACTGAAGAGATCTGTTGAAATCTAAGGGCAAGGGTTAAGAAATTATGCAAGACACCTAAAAGTGGGAAATTCATTCTGTTCACTATTTCAGCTGCTCTTCCAGATGGATCTGCTTTATAGATACATCCCAGACTCTTCATCTTCAGTGGAATGTTTTCACTGGTATGTCACTGCTTTAAAAATAAAAATAATTGTGCCACTGACTTCAACTACAATTTAGCTGGCATGATTGCTTTTATCGACCACTGCTTTACTGTGGCCAGTTTCCTACAAGTGATTGTTTTAGTTCGTGGGAGTGCACGTAATGTAACTGTTAGTGTCAAATTCGTGTGCAATATCTTTTACATGTGCTTACATGCCATGTGCTTGCTGTATGTTGTATTATGCTTCATCATTCTCCAGCTATGATTTTTTGGGGGGGGGGAAACCTTTAGAAACTGGCCAGCTGCACTGAAACTTAGAAGTTTAAGGTTCAGCCTATATGGGAAATGATCAAGCCATTTTAACTGTCTTGTGTTCCTGAAGCCGAAGTCTAAAATGACTTACTGTGATGAGGATTTCTTATATTGGTCAAATGTTAATTTATTTCTCAATCTGAAACACAGCAAAATATATAGGGTCACAATTTTTAAAAATATATTTTATATAATATGTATTTTATATAATAATATATATTATTAAAAAAGCAAAATATTTTAACTTGGTTTTTGCTCTTTCCCACAGCTGGAGAAATATTAGAAAAAAATCAAACCCTTTTTCATTTTTAAATTATGAAAGAGAAAAAATTCTTTATAAAATAAAAAAGTGTTTTTGAGAGTTCAGATTGTTAATCATTGAAATAACACAGATCAAATTTGGTTTTTTTTTTTTGGAGGAGAGGGGAGTTTGTTTGTTTTGTTTTGGTCAATAGATTTTCTACCAGTCAGTATATTGTGTTTGATTGGAGTGTTTCCAAGCTGTGAATTATTTTACGGATTAAGATTGAGAGGATCATAAGCCTGTCAGTCTATTTAGGAAAAGAAAAAGTGAAGGTTTTTTGATGAAGTTCTGCAAACACAACTGGTTTGTAGTGATAAAGTCCAGTGATGTGTATAATAATGTGGAGATAAGGCAGGACTGTGTTTAGTATTAAAAGAAGGTAGCACTTTGTCTTCTAGATAACCTCCATAAGGTGAAATGGTTTTATTGCTAATCTTATGAAATTTGGTCAAAAAGTTAATGAAATGAATACGAGCTTTTTCATGAGCTGCAATATATCAGAGCTGAAGTTTTACATGCTTTTACTTGTATTGTGCATGCTTTCACTATGAGATTTTGGGGAAGGTTTACTAATACAGAATGCAGAATTACCTTTTACCTGCCACCACTTTTTACCATGGTAATCACTTTTTAAATTAGTTTCACATATTTTTCCAGAAAAAAAATAAGCAATTACATGGAGTAGATCTCAATGTAGTACATTTTCAGAGGGTGATTACAAAGACTTATTTAATCTAGAGCAAATTTCTTATGCACCTGCAGTTCTCTTTGCTTTCCCTAGGCATCCATAATAACAGCATAATGCATTGCAGGGTGAATCTGTTCCTTTAACAAAGGCATTGAGCCTACTTTCTGTAAAAATCTAAAATCACTCTTTGAAATTAATGTGCATGCTGGATGTCTGAGGATTGGAGAATTCCATCCTAAATCATCAAAAATGTATTGCAATTGTATATGGTGAAGGTCTTAAATGTTCTGACTAGAAAGAGTATTAATTCTGAGTGGTAGCAGATAGATCTTGATTTAATGAAATGTCTTTATTTCCTGCTAACAGAAAATGATCACAGGATTGTTTAAAAAGGATGAACCATTGAAATCACCTTGTTAGACATAAATGCTTAATAACACCCACTATAATGAGATAAAAAGTGATGGTAGTGAGGTCAAGTGTGAGAAGGAGAGAGTTCAAAGACAGTGTAGACCCTTCAACATAATATAACCTAGTTTTTAAGGGGAGAGAGGAAATGCATTGCTTGATGAGAAGAAAAGCCTTGTGTAAGCTTGATAAATATTAAGGGTTTGTGTGTAATGAGAAATGGAATCTGATGAATGAAATGTCATGGTAAAATCATTTTAATCAATAATGGAATGTGACATTATTCAGACCATAGTAATATGTCTTCTGCTTTTTATTCTTTCCCAGTGGTATGCTTTCCTTTCATTTTTTAAATAATTTTGGTGTTTTGGGGGGTTTTTGGTAGCTTGAGATTGGTTATGATAATGTAGTATACTTCTGCAGCAAAAATATTGAATGTGTAATGTCACAATTCTATACATAAGCCTAGGAAAACAGAAGTAGCATGTGAAATAACAGCATTTTCTAGGGATATTTATGTGTTCAAAATTAGTGTGCCTTTTTCCCTGCTCTCCGATTGATGCTTTTAAATATAAAATTCTGACTGGATTACAGTAGATGTCATGCTTGTAGGGAGTGCTTGTTCAGACTCTTGGGTAATGTAATAATAACCCCAGTGTAAGTAACTGTGGATAAATTATGCACTATTGCATGCTAGTCGCCATTTACTTTGTTTCAGGGCTTATTTTAGCATAATAAAATGAGATCTTTTTTCATTATTGAGATCTTGTAGTACACCAGTAACAATGATGACTTTATAATGCCTTTTGATGGCAATGCTTTGTCAGCCTTATGCACTATTTCATCTGAAAATGCTGGAGTTAATTTTGAGCATTAAGCAGATAATCTGTCAGTTTACCATCGTGATCTCATGGAGAAAGTCATTGAGAAACTTCACTGTAGCTCAAGGTTTGTTTTTCGCAAGAGCAGCTCTAAGATCTCCTGGCTTCTACTTTTGGTCAGAAGACCATCTTAATGTGGACCTTTATGAACGTCCCAGCTGTGATTTTGGAGCATGCAGCAGACACAAATCTACATTTCACATCCCTTTTTAACTGTTTGTAAGCTTTTTAAGAGTCTCGGTGATGAGCAAAAACATCCAACTGGGAAGAGCTGTGGAGTGACTCTGCCTGTAGGAAAAAAAGTTGTTCCTTAATATTGGAAACTTGCCATGCATCTTGGATGTTGATTTTAGAAAAACAGATTGAGACAAAATCTTTTGAGGCACTTGAGCTGTTGTCATATAACAATAGTCACGTGTATGCTGAAATCAGACTGGGAGAAGTAATACAGAAAACTACTAAAGTAGAACAGGGAAAGACTTATCTACCTGTTACTGTGTTATTTGTTTGGGTTTTTTTTTAATTTATCTTCCTATATTTATTCAATGAATTTCTTAAATTTTGAAAAACTAAATTAAAAAATTGTTCAGCATGGTGTTTCACCAAAGCAAAACAGTTGATAAAGGACACCCTATACAGGCTTATCTATTTTTTGTTAGTTTGATTGTTAGCAACTTATTTGGCAATGCTTCCATTGATCTTTTTCCTTTATTGTAGCATCAATATGGCCTGAATATACTCCATATATTAATATCAAGTGTTTTTTTTTTTTTTTTTTTTGTTTGGATCAATTTGACTTAATGTCATTCATATCATTAACATTTTGCAGAAATAATATTGACAGAAGTCATTGATCCCTCTTGCAGAAATCATTGTATCAGTTGTACTGAAGACTTGCAAATGTTTGATCCTGTGTTAGCCACAAAAAATGTTTGATATTGTCCATAGGCTTCAACACAGCCAAGCCTAAGTAATCATTGATTGAGACATGGGGGAACAAAACCCAGAGACAGAAATGAATTTGGAAACACTGGGTTTCAGTGAGCAGTCTGACCAACTCAGGCACAGGCACCTCACTTCTACACCAACTTTGCTGTACATGGCACAAAAACAGTGTAATCCAGGCTGCTTTGGCATTTAAATTTTTATCTTTTTACAAATACTTCTCTCTCTCTGGGGTTCTGGAAGTGGCAGCACAGGAGACACTGTTTCCCTCCCTGTTTTCTGCCATTTCCAGCCTAAATGAACTGTTTAGTGGGAGGCAGGCAGAGGTGCCTCTGTCTTCCTTTCTGGAGCTACCCAGCCTGAGGAGTCTGGAGAAAGGCAGCGTCCCTTCCCCTGGCTGCCTCCCCACATGTCACCTGGGCTGGCATTGGGACAGTCGCATTTGCATATATATCTTTTTTTAAAATGTTTTCTGAATAAAAGAAAAATTATGTAAACACAAAACCCCAAAGTAAAACCCCACTTTCAGAGGCATACAATTCTGTGTAATGCCTCAGAGTGACACGGTAATATTGTTAGTTGGCTAACATGGGAATTGCACTGTCCATGCTGTAGCAAACTAGCACGTTCTCCATTCTTTCAGGGAATGCCCACTAAAAATTTGCCTTGTATTCTCTGAGTTAGGACAAATATCTTTAGGGTATTTATAGCTGCATCTCATTAATGCTCCTGTTAAGAGAATATAATGATTTTTTCTTTTTGTTTTAAGTTACAGATTAAAAACCATGTAGCTTGGAGATTACTATCACAAAGCAGGTAGAGCAAAAAAGATTAATAAAAAATTTCTCATGCTATTTTTCAATAAGGATATTTAAAAATCAATGAGCTCTGCTGAGGGTCTCAATACTCCAGAAACTCAGTTATTGATGATCCTTAAGTCAAATAGAGCCCATGTTGCCCATGATAGAACAATACCTATAGCTCTATGCTGGTATTAATTGTCTGCTTGCTTGTAGGGAGGCAGGACAGAAAGAAATTAAATAAACTTTTGTTGTTAGGAGGCAAGGAAGATTTTTTCATGTTCTTTTATTTCTGTTACATGAAAAGTCATCTGTGATGTACTATTAGGATAAAAGTCAAACTTTAAAATGTAATTTGTTAAATTTAAAAATCATTTTCATATTATGCTTGGTTTTACTGTTGCAGATGTGGCAGTTCTAGGCAGCACTGCAAATAAAGGTATAATTACAGACAGGCTTTTTTTACAGTTAGTCTATGTGGAAGCTAGAAAGCAGTTGAGAAGAGTGATGGTAAATAGGTTCTAAATAGTTTGTGTAGGCATTGAGGAGTGATCTTTTCCTTTTTTTTAATTTTAATTTGAAGTCAAAGTTCCTAGAAGAGTGCCTGCACAACCATAAATAAGTACATGTAGTAAAAAGAAGGGAAAAAAGAAGGGAAAAATATATTAAGTATGAGTCTGTGTGTGTCAACATTAGAGTGTTAGGCTTACAATCTGGTTCAATTAGAATTTTCTACCCAATACCTAACCAAAACAAAATTTTTCTTGGAACCATGTATGAGTTTAGGTTGATATCATGTTCACAACACATAAGCAGCTGCTAAAGTTTCCAGAACTATTTAATTCAGAAAGTTGCTTGCTTTGTTTAAGGTGTGTCAGCCCCTCAGCTTTTCTGTTGTAATTAAGCATTTTTAGACTTGCAAAAAATCCTTTAAATGGAAAAATGCATTACAACTGAGTTCATTTTTCTTTTTTTTAAAGTAAATGTAAGATAAGTTAGTGTGGCATTGGGACTTCTAAAGGAAATTTGTAGCACTTTTAGCACAAAATAACAAAACTACATTGAGCAATGTGTCCAGAATTCTAATGTGTGTTTAACTGTTTTTAGTTTCAAGGAGTATGAAATGACACTTACTATAGAAAGAACATTGTGGTTACTATATAAAGAATCTGAAACATCTCTGCAGATTCATTATGTGACTTGCCATCTGCTATCAAAGGACTGCTGACTTCTTAGGAGATCTTACAGAGTGCAATAATTGCTAACCAAGGCTATTAGAAATAATTTTCAGATAAGAACTCTAACCTTTAATCCCTGTAGGAGCTAGATTACTTTTAAAATACTGGTCTGCATATAGAAACTTTTTGATGAAGTTATCAGAAACACATTTCAGGTTTTGAAGTTGAAAATTAACCTGGCCATTCACGAGTTTTTTAGTAAAACTTGAACAAAGCTGTTTTCTACATTTCAGGCATAAATTTGAGTGTAGAGGAATCTACTGTGTGTGGAATCTTGCTGTTAAGAGTGTGTGCTGTAAGGAAAATTAGAGCTGAATTCTGTGACCATAAGCTTTTTCAACTTCAAGAATATTTCAAGAGTATCCCCAATAGTTAGCATCCATTCAAAGAAGCTAGTTTGAATTAGCCCTGGGATGAGATTCTCATTTTCCCTGCTGATGACATTTACATCTTGCAAATACCTCTCTGTAGTTGCTTCAGCCTTTAAGGAGCAGCATGGAGACAGAAAAGCTTAAAGCAATTTCCCTTTTTGAGACAGATGTTGAGAGAGAGAAATGGCTTGAGAAATGAAAACGTGCTTAAATTTCTGAGGATTAACTGAAGTTGGATGATATATTTGGACAAAGAGAACATTTTTAATGAATAGCAACTTCTGTGTTCAAGCTGGGTTTTTTCTGGCTTAGTTCTTCCAAACACAAAAGTATTACATGAGGTGGGGTGATAACAGCAGCGGGTTGTACTGCCGGAAATCTTGCAGCTGGTGTCACAGGGTGTGCCAGAGCAGCTCCTCACCTGGCCACTTCATCAAATGTTCTCAGTGACAACATAATAATAAGAGAGCCCATTTCAGTTTCTTTCATTTTCCAGTATATTCATGTTGAGATTAAAATATTGAAGATGGGCCAACAAGTGTCAGTGTGTAAGGTACTAAAAGCAGTGCTAAAGCATGATGGATATCTACTAACACGTTATTGCTCTCTATTATCTGCTTTTGCCTAGATGAGTGATTTGTTCTTGGCTTCGAAATAAATAATGCAGAGCATCCAAAGAGGCCATCTCACAGTTCCTGAATCCAACTTGAAACTGTGATGAACACAGATATTACTAGCTGTTGTTGTTCTTTTTTAAGTAACAAAAAATAGGGCACTCGTAGAATTTGGTGCCTCTTTTTGATGAAACTGGAGCAGTTTGGGAAATACAGATTATTCCATCAAGTTCCTCACCATGAGTACTAAAGAAAGCAGAGCTAATTATGGTATTTTTTCAGATTTATTATTATTATTATGTATTTCATACCTAAAAATAACTTCTTATCTCGAATTTTTCTATTATTTTTAAAAACGAATGGTAAAAACCTTGCTTTGAACAGAACATAGGTTTTTTTCTCATGTGACTACAAGAATTCAGTTATTTGCTCTATTCTGTATGACATTTTTTCCTCTTGCATTCATGAGCATGATATTTTCTGATTTATACACTCAGTTAATATTGGTGATATGAGAGAAAAAAGGTTTACTATTTTGTTCTCCAGCTGACAAACTGATGATAAATGCTAATGTCTGACTTCGAGACAGCTTTTTGATTAAGAAATGGAATTAGCAGATAAATTAGGCTGCTAATTCAAAGACTAGCCAGACTCCTCAGATAAAATCAAGTTGCTCAGTTTCTTTGTCTCGCCTGTCCTTTGATATTTGTTTACAGATGGGCAAGTAAATTACTATACCATAGTTAAAGAAAGAACACAACTCCCCTCAGAGTTACTATGGTGTTCACACATGCACTTCCCTCTCCTCTCCTTCCCCCCGCAAAAAGCAAATTCCAGAGTGTTTTGGCCAACCATGTTTCTGCCCAGAATATTTGTTTTTCTTTTTGAAGGGGGTTTCAAGGCACAGGAGGGCAACTTAAAGAGTAGCAAACTACTTCATTCAATAATTTACAGAGAAGATTTCTGGTGTTAAGCAATTTTAAATATTTTTTCACCACTTTTGGTGAGTCTCTTTTAGAAAGGCCAAGTATTAGAGTGTCATCATCTAGAATCTCAATGATGCTCCAAATTACCCTTCAGAGGCTGGAAAGGAGATCCAGCTTAGCTAATACTATGGGCTTATAAATTTAATATAAATAAAAGCTACTCACCAGGGTTAAGAAGTCAGTGTCTGTTAGTAGTTAAAAGTGATGTTAACGTACAAAAAGATCTATTATATCTAGCACAAAGAATACCTACAACCCCAACCTGCGGTGATCTCCTGGGGTTTAGTTTTAAAATGCTCTCTCCAGGACTGAACAGCCCAACACAGGGAGAACACTTTATTTGCAGGGTGCAGCATGAGCAAAAGAATGCTATATTTCTTTGTCTTTTTCCTTTGTAATGTCACATTTAGTTCTGTTTCTTTTACATATGTAGTACAGGTATTGTCATAGTAAACTGAGAGTCTGATAAAACTGGGCTGTTTTTGTGAACAAAATCCCAAACTATGGAGAATTTAGAGAGAATTTGTGACTGAGAGAAGAGGAGAACATGGTCCAGGAGCATCCTTTATTTCCACATAACTCTCTAAAAATGCTGTTGGACACTAGTCATGATTAATAGGAGTGATAAGGGGATGTAATGTCATGCAACTCTGAGAATCTTACAGCCATCTTTAGAAAATGTTGCTTCTGATCAAATTTTTGGAAAGTTAATGCCCTTAAAACCTTTCAGT
Organism: Corvus moneduloides; assembly: GCF_009650955.1. NCBI lineage: Eukaryota > Metazoa > Chordata > Aves > Passeriformes > Corvidae > Corvus > Corvus moneduloides. Next base: position 10,619,553 of record NC_045477.1, on the reverse strand, counting down.
CATTTTCCACATGAGCCATACGTGACCCTTTTGTGTGTCACTCTGAAAAATGAATTTAAAGCTGGATCCACTAAGCTTGTGTGAGCATGCACACATGTGGAGCTCTTGAAATGAAACATCACATTCTGAACGGGACCGACACATTCTGAAATAATTTGGAGCTTGGAAGAAAGTCAGAAACTGGCAATAGTTTTACAGGAAGTAAATAAAGGATGTAGAAATCATAATATAAAAAAATCACCAGCAATTTCTGTTTGGGTAGTTCTTGAATTAAAATGCATAGAAGACAGTATGGGTAAAGACACTTTCTTAAGCTTTCTTAAAGTGATACTGATGTGTGGCCATCACCTTCCTACTGCCTTACCTGTGTTATTTATTGTATTACCTATAAATGAATGTCTGGTTCATTGTCTGTATGGATTTAGACCTGACTTCTGTTTTCAGGAGAAACTTGAAAGCTGATTATCTTCCTTTAATCTCAGAAAACCTTCTTAATGGTGTAATGAGATATAAATCCTGCCTTTTCAATGGGCATATGTACACAAAATCAGTCCCTGAGGAGCATTTGGTTTTGGTTTAGTTGTTTTTTTTTTTTTTTTTTTAGTAAGATTGCAAGTAGATATGCTAAATAAATGACTTTTGCTACCTAATGTCTTGTCACCATTTCTCCCATTTAGTGGAACTCTCAAATACAGAATAATTCTTTTCAAAAATATTTTACAAATTTCTGTGATTAACTTCACATTTTCTAAAAAAAGTAAGAAGTAGTCAGGACCATAGAATCAGTTCTTTGTGCTCTTCAAGAAATTTGGTGGATTTAATTTGCATGTTTGCAATCTGTTTCTTGACAAACTTTATGGAAGTGTTTCTTATGTGAAAAATTGACTAAAATAAAACTATCCTGCTCAGTACAGCTCCCAAGACTCAGTATGAGTTCTGCTTTAAATGGATGGAATGCTGGATTCCCATGGATTCCTTTGTCATGGGGAAGACTGAAACCCCATTAAAGGAAGAGTTGTGGGTGGCTGTGCCCCCCGCACACCGCACCGCTTAGGTAGAGTCCTTATCCCAAAATTATGTCCATAACAGGGATAATGTTTCCTGTGTTCAGAGGAAATAGATTGTGCCATCTGTCTGTTGGCTGATTTCCTTGCTTACAATACAACCTTCAACATAGCAATGAAAACTCTTGTTTTTGTTATAGCAGAACTTATAAATGGAGTATTTTGCACCATAGCACAAACTAAGAGAGAATCTGTTCCTCATAAAACTCAGAAAAATATAAGTGACATTACTGAACTATTTTGTGGAATCATAGATTTATTATTCATGTCAGAGTGAGCAATTTGATAATGCTGACAACTTCCTGCAATGCAGAGGCTATATAATTTATCAGAGGAATTTTTTTCGTCAGCCAATAACTTCCTGTGTAGTCCAAGTATATCCACAAGAAGATAACGACCCTGGGGATTTCAGTTGCTGTCATGCCTCTAGGAAATTGTTTATTGTGATTTTAACTGTTTCAGAAACTGAGCTTATCTAATTTTCCAGCTTGAAGCTACTGGATCTCTGCTAACTCTGTATTTCATATTGAAAACCTCTGTATTGTCAGAAAGGCTGTGTCCTCGCTATCCACCAGTGATAATGGGGATAGAATGAGTCAGGATTTAGGGATTGAAACTGTTGCCCTGGTGTGCTGCTTGGGAGGTTAGAAAGGACTGCTTAATAAGGAGGAGTGGTTTGATAAACCTACATACCTTTGGGATGCATTTGAGTCTTGAGAATGAGAGTCTTGAGAATGGGTCCTATGTGTGTTTTTACTGGTATGCATATAAAAATTTTCAAAGGTTTGCTGAAGGAATGCTCATTGTAAATGATTGCATATGGAAAGGATGAGCTGGTGTAAAACAGTTTGTAAGTGTGTGTTAATGACTCAAAATTAATTCCCATTTTCTAATATGTAGCCAATGCAGAAATAGCCTGCCTGAAAATTAGAACAAAATTTGTCTGGTTCTCTATTGCAACCATTTCATGCTGTATGCACCAGAGAACAGTCATGGTGCAAGAACTGATGAGGTTTCTACCTTCTCTGAAGGTAAACCAAGAATTTCCACCAGATTAGGTCTCATTCATAGTGAAACAGAGAACTTGTGCTGCAGCCATTATTCTAACAACATCCATCTGTAAAGTTGTTTCTCTGCTATAACTATGTCTTGGCGCAGAAGTTTGCGAAAATCACACACTCAAAATAAGTAATAAGGTTATCAAAAGATGGGAGGAGAGCCTGCTTGGAAGGAAACACTTAAAGGAGCTAATCCAATTCCAATGCATCTGTTAAAAGGCTGTTAATTTTAGGACAACACTTATAGGAAAGCAAAGAAAATAATTTCAGCAAGTGGTATAAGATTTTTTTAAACAATTTTGATGAAAATTGATTATATTTTCTTAGGAAATTACTTCCTTAAAATTAGCACTCCGGGCCTTTACTTCTGCTATAAATATCCCAAAATAAGAAAAACTAGAATGAATGTCATGTGCAAGCAATAATCATTTCAGCAGGGGACAAAAATGCATGCATCCATGTGTCGTTTTGGTAACTGCCCTGTTCTATTCCTGTGTTCTTGGCAGTCTGTGATGGCCAATCAACCATTTTTTGGCTGTGGACAAAGTGGATCTTGCAAGGATGGCTGCAGACAGCCACTCCTCCACTTCTCTCACGAGCTGGTTTTCAGCACTGAACTGTTCATATTTACTCCAGGTTTGGCTTTCTTCCCAGACTGGAGCAGTGAGCTCTTTAAAGGAAAGCCCTGCTGCAGCATTCACAGGAGTACATATCCTCAGCAGCCTGAATGTAGGCATAAGCATATGTTTTTGGAAGACTTCATGGGTTACATGGAAGCAAGTGCTTTTCCTCATTTTTACAGACGATGAACCAGTGTATACCTACCTTGGCAGGGTAATATGTTTAGACATTTGCCTTGCCCAGGCTTTCACAGAAGTCTGGATCCTTCCATGTAGGTCTGCCCCAATACACGGAAGTTTAGTCCTGCTCCCAAGAGAACACAAATAGTTTATATCACAGCCAGGAACAGATCCAAGGTCTCTTAATTTCTATTCTGTATTATTAATGTCTTGCAGATATCTGTCATGTCAAACTTTCCAGGAAGCCCAGGAGTTGAGTTTGGTTTTTAATAGCAGCTATTACTCTGATTTCTTAGAATTAGCTTTAATCATTTTAGAAGAGCTGTACAGCAATCTGAAATGTCATCCTAATGCAATATTTTGATATAGCTCTCTCATGGCATATATGTTAACTCTTAGTTGCAGGCACAAGCAAGAACAGCCCTAAAAAAAAAAAAAAAAAACAAGTGGGGAGGGTGAGAGAACAATAAAGAATGTTTCTGCTCTTTCTCAAAGTACTAATTTCAGCTTTGTTACTTGGATGTTTTCAGTTAATTTCTTTCCTATTCTGATTTCTAGGAATGAATGATGAGAAGTCTTAGTGCACTTTTTCATACTGTATTTGGCTCCTGAGAACGAACTAAAGTATCTTTCTAGTCTTCCTCAAGCATTTAATGTCTCTTCGAATCATGGTTTAGTAATGGGAATTATTAATATAACCTAAAAGGTCTGAAGGCTAAAAACACACGAATCTTTTTACTATGTTTCCTCTACCCTGACTCCAAACACTCGAATGTGCCTTTGAGCTTATTTCTAATTTGAAATGCTAACTAAAAAAAATTATAATTTTGAATGAACTCCCTATCCAAGGTGGCAATCACATTTACAAAATGGTATATACAATATATGCTATAACAAAATAGTGAGGCAAAAAGAAAAAATTAAAAAATAAGGTACATTCACTCTTCCATGGAGGAATACTTGTAACTTAATAAGCATCTAGAATTTGTACTGAAATGCATTTGGTCTCCGAATACACTGTGAACTAAAACTCACCTATCTACAAGCTTGATATGTACATTCACATAATTTATATCATATTGCAAGAACTTTTATCAGAGTGACAAATGTGTAAGCATACACAAGTATGTGAGAGCAAAAAGCATTGCAAAATTAATTTCCTTTGTGTGGTAGGTACGCAGTTGGGCCAATAAAGCCAGTTTTTTGAGTCATCTAGCTTATTTCTCTAGTGAAGACAGGAAAGACACCTTTAATCTGCCATGAAAACTGATTAATTTCTACTTTTGGCTCTCTTTGCACCACAGGCTTCTGCTGAAAATTAGTTCTCACTTGTAATGTTTTCAGCCCCAACTGTGTTCGCCCTTGAAATCAGCCTAGTGTATACAAGTATTTTGGATTGAAATACATACATTTTTTCTTACAAGTTAATGAAAGATTTCAGCCCTCTTGGTTTATTGATAGATCATCATGCAGGCTTCACAGCTCTGCTCATTGATAAGAACACCTAGTGATAAATTTTATTAACCTCCCACTTTGAATTCTTATTGAATAATTAAAATAGTTAGATTGCAAAAGGTTATAAAATGTGTATTTTAAACTGTTCTCTTAGTTCCTGCTGATGCTGCTTTCAATGCTGCTTTTGGTGATTATTGATGTGTGGCACCTTGTCCAAGTCTGCTTCGACAAACCCCTTCTTGAGGCCTGAACACTCAGCCTTCTGCAAGTAGTTTTATCCTAGTATTAGTTTTGTTTAAAGTCTTTTGAGGATATAGTTAGCCCAGGATTGAGGAGTTCAGAAAAACCTAGAAACTGTTCACTACTCAATCATCATTGCTTCACATGAATCATTTCTCATTTCAGACCAATTTTCTCTCCCATGTGTGGGCATAAAGGCAATAGCAGTGTCAGACTTGGCCATTCATAGAAATGAAACTGAGCTGGATAAGACATTTTAGTTAATGGTCTTGGCTTATCTGGAATGTTTCATAGTTTGTATGATTTCTCAGATTTGAATTAGTGGTTAGGCTGTATTGCCAAGAATATTTGCCATTTCCTTCCCTGTTCCTGTGGAAAACGAGAACTGAATACACTCAGGCAGCTTTGGGGGGCTGAAAGGGCTGGAATCGGAAGGCCCTTCTCTTTACTTGGACAGGTGTTGAATCTGAACTTCAGTCTGTTCAGACCTTTTGCTGTCAGTTAGAGAAATAGGAAAATTTACCTCCTTAGACTGTAGGTGGGTAGGAATTCAATGTTGAAATATTAAACTGTCATTATGATTTGGAGCAACTCTTCTCCAACAGGAGAAACATGTATCACAGCAAAAAGAGAAAGAGACAGTTGTTTATTACCTACTGTTTTCTTTCTAGATGTATAAAAATACTTACTTATCAACCATGTATATTATTTGGCATCATTTATGTAAAATTCTAATCTCAACTGCATTATGCTTAAGAGATGTTTGGCCTAATCTCAACACGTTGTTCTTAAAATAGATTCTTTGAAAATTATTTCCTCTGACGTGGTATTTCTTTGCAAGGTGAGGGAAGCACACTTGAAATGAATTACTGCTAAAATATCCTGAAATGTGTGATAATAAGCTGGTGGGGAACACAGGAAGGTGCCTCATGTCACTTAGAAAACAATGACATGAATATTAGGTGCTGCATAATAACATACAGGGAACTTGGCAGTGTGGTGTGTTCTCAAACTTTTCTTTGAAATAATCTTTTTTTCATATTTGAACAGGGTTTTTTTAAGACTTGGATATAAAAATCTGTAATCACTAAGATTTCATATGGAGTCTGAGGGCCACAAATTCAGATAAATGGATATATTGGGTAGAATATCTTAAGAGTACTTTTGTTAAAACATCCTTGATATCTCTTCTGTGTGCCTTAGTTTAATTTTCATTTGAAACTAGCTAACATATTTTAAACTAATCTCACTTCCAGTTTGTTTTCAAAAAGCAAACCAGTCTTCCAAAAATAACATGACTAAAGGGGTCTGGGCAAAAAGGGTCCATCTCATCTACATATCTATAGATGCATACACAAGAGGGCTGAACATGTAAAGGGGAAAATCATACTTTATCATCTCAGCTTAAAATATTTCTCTTAGGCTCTGGTTTGGTTTGCTAACATTTAATCTCATTTTTACTTTTAGTTTAAAACCCATGAAATCAGGGACTAAGAATGAACATGATAAGACACTTCACTGCAGTAGCAAGACCAGACAGCACTGTAATATTTTATGATAACCCAGGAAGGGAATTCACTGGTAACTCAGGACCATACATAATAAAATACAAACACAGATAATGACTCTAACTCCTTTGCTTTACAGGGTGGAGATTACAAGTAGAAAAGAAAAGGCAGGCTGGACTGATTGTCAGAAAAGCATTCTTTCCAAATGACCTTGTGACCCATCAATTTAATTTTGTTTTGTTTAAATGATATGTATTGAGATTCCAGCCATGAAATTGATTGCATAATGGCACTCCCCCTGAGCTCAGAGGAGTCCTACTGAAGCAGGGATGCTGGAATATGCCCAGGCTTTTGTGGGTTTAGAACCATAAATACCAGTGGAGCTTGCAGCAGTCCCTGCTGCCAAGGAATTTCTGCATCTTGTTCCTACATCTTGGGTTATTTATTGTTATTTTATTTCTGGGGATTGCAGCTTAGGGCGCATGTATCTCAGTCAGAGAGGATCCTGAAGGTGGAATGGGCCAGCGCTAGTGAGCCTTTATTGATTTAGTGCTTATTGGGGAGGCAATATAGTGTCTGCTGTCATCAGGTGGTGAGATAGGAAGGCTGTGTGCTTCTAAGTAATGGGGTGGAACAAACTCGAGCTGTTTCTAAGTCTCCTTTCATCTTCTCATGTGTTATAATGCAGTCCCCAAGTACAGAGAGGGTAAGTACATGGATTAGATTGACTGGGTCCACAGTCATTAGAGAAGTGCATATTCCCTTGGCCATTAGCAGATGGAAGAACAATGGATAATCCGTGTGAGGTATTTAGTGTTGTTCATCCTAAAAATCCTCTTAGCCAGACCTTAATTTGATCACCTTTGAGGATCAAAAGGGTGATCACTTCATGTGAGTGCTACATTTCCCCATTTGCTAAGAAAGTAGAAAGATTGAAGGTAAGAGGTACTGCTGGAGCTGGAAGAGAAAAGAGCATTTCATATATTAAATTACTGATCTATCTATTTTCACTGGAAAAGAGTGACAGAAGAGGAATTTTATTTCCTTACATTAGGTTTTTCAGTTAAGTTGCCTTTTCTTCTCTGCATACTTATGTTTCATATGCTTTGGTTATGAAAACCTATCAAATCTCGATTACTTTTGTGTTACTCTCAGGTGAACTAGCAAAGTCTATCTGAATAGATAGAAATAGGTACTTTTTCCCCATTTATTGCATTATATCTTTTCCCACCTTATCTTTAAGAAACCAAATATTTCTCATACAACAGGCAAGGAGACCAGGAGCAGTTTCAGGGATTTCTTCACAGAGCAAGGCCACAGAGTCTGATTAACAGCAATGCTGATGTCCTGTAAATACAAATAAGCTGTGCACTTTTTGAGACTTGCAGATAAAGCTTGATGCTTTCCAGCTGTCCAGGAAGATTCTCAGACAAGACGGCAAGCAGCTTCTTCTCAATGAGACTGCTGAAACTAGGTGGCTCCAGTGATTAGTGAGATTTATCTAGGCCATTAGTTTAAATCTGATTCATGTTGTCCTCTTAAAGCCCTTTTTGGCTGTGTTAGATTAAATGAAGTAGTAGTTTATGTAGTTCCTACTGGAAAAACTGCTCATATCACCAAAAAGAAAAAAATAAACCCAACAAAATGTTTAATGTTGTTTGCTGAGGAAAATTCAATGAGCCTTTAAACTCAGACTTCAATTTTCAGTGTCATTCCCTCCCTCTGTCAGCCTCCTCATTGCTGTTTGAGTAATTTTTTGGTATTCTTTCTGTCTTCCAGAGCAGTACATAGTAAGGCTGTAGTGTTGAAATGCTTTGTGGTAGTATAGTGCTTTACCTTTCAGTAAAGCTCAGTAAGAATGTCAGATATAACTTAAAGAAAAAGAAAAAAACAATTGATAGACTTTAAGATTATCAGAAATTATCTTACTCATTTTAAAGGTGAAATTTCTGAGAATGAGGTGGAGAACAAGTAATTTGTGGGTTTTGTTTGGTGTGGGTTTGGGGTTTTCACTGTTTTGTTATTTATACCATATCTGTGCTATGTAAAATAGGAAATAGGTGTTGCTCCCAGCATCCCAACCAGTGAAGAAAATGCCCAGTATCTGCTTAGAATCACTGTCACACGTGGTTACCTGTATCGAGCAGTTCAAAGGGTGAGCAAAATTCTATGGCAGAAGAAGGAACTTGCCTGTGGAGTACCAAGGAAGCTCAGACATGGTCTTTTGTGCCACTTTCTGTGGTCTTCAGGGGCAACTTGAAGCCAGACTCTGGTAGGACCATTTTCTTTCATTGTCAGAAGTCTAACTAATGAGGACTTTCTGCTGGGACCATCTCCCATTTCCCCTTCTGTATAACTTCCTTTATCTTCCATTAATTTCATCTGGTGAATCCGAACTTCTGCGAAGGTTGGCAACAATACATATACTGAGCTACTCAGTATAGGTTTTTGGCATCCATTGAAATAAAAAAAATACTCTTCCAACTTGGCACAGTGTAAATTCACAGACCATATGGCATCTTGTTGAAGTAACTAGATTTGTTTTAGTTTGCAAATACTAACTTGAGTACTAAATGCCAGCTTTTTTTCTAATGCAACAGTACTTTGGTGATGAGGAAAATATTAAAATTCCACCTTCTGCATTAAAGGATTCCTTTTGATCCTGAGGAGGCTGGAAAAACAGTAAAAGCTTTGCTCAGTTTGTCCCTTGCTGGGGAGCAGATTGACCTGGCTGGCTTTTCCCTCTTTTCCATCAAAAGAAGTTCCAGTTTTCTGGAAATTTGTATCCTATTTGATTTGTTTGTGGAATAAATTTTAATTTTTATTTTAAATTTAAAACAAAAAGCAGGTGAAATTAAGAAATCTAGATTTTAGGTGAGTTTCTAAGAGATAGTTGAACATGAAACAGTTGCAGTAGGTCTTTTCTTACATATGGTTGATTGCCTAATTTTTATGCTATCTCCTTTTTCCTGTTCCTGGATAGCCTGAGGTATCAGAGGAGGAGAGAACTGTGTTTGCCAGACAACTACACTGTTAATAGTACAGTTAATGCTACTGTTATTAAGGTATTCCTTGTGAAAAAGATATACTTTGGTGCAGAAGTAGTTGTAAATATTTCATCTGGCAATACATGAAGCAAACTAGTAAATTTTCTTATTATTACCCTAGATTTTTTTTGACTTTACTAATTTCTCGAAAACATTAGCCATCACCTTGGATGCGAAATATGAGGAGGCAGTGAGTGAAAGCCCAGCTTTGAAAAGCATAATGTGAATGCTCTGTTGGCATTTGCAGAGATTCACTTAGGGCTTGAACATTAAAAATCCCAGATTAAACACAAATGCCAATGTAATATCGCTGACTGACCTCCCAGCGCCACCTTAGTTTGAAATCTAAAGCTAACTTTTAGCTGGCCAGGCATTACTATGAAAAGAATCCAAATTTTCTTTCTCACATACACTTTCCAAAATTACTGTAATGAGCTGCTGGTGAGAAGGAATACCTTCTCTTGTCCTTGATTTTTTTCTCTGTATCAAAATGATGACAATCTTGTAGGTCCTTCTTCAATGATAAACCTTCAAAAAGAATATCCTCAGCTTCCAATTATGCATGCAAGCCTGTGAGTCCTGACCATCTTATCCCGAGTTGCCTATTTACAGTCTTGATGAAACACTGATTAGCTCTGATTAGCTAATGGATCTCTGATTAAAATGTCTAATTAACAAAGTAAGTTATTTTATTCATGCAGTCAAATTAACTTCCTTCCACAAAACCAACATGAGATAGTCGTACATGCTGTGTAAGTACTTGATTCTGAAGGTGCGCAGTGTTTCCCAAGCAGTGAGAATTTAGAATATCTAAGTTCATTTCATTAGGTATTGCAAGTTATGCAAGCTTAAACCACTTTAATGAAAAGTATTTCTGCAAATAATGTTTTCTTGAAAACACTATTTCCTATTATAAAGCAATGAACATCTTGTTAATGCTGTTTTAATCATGAATTTGTGTTGTGTGCAGGTTCAAACCAGTTGAAAAGATACATTACCGGGTATTAACTCAAATGGTAGCTTAACTTCAGAAATTTTATTGCCAAAGTAGAAATTTAGTAATATTTTTCAAGTGATTATTCAGTAACTTTTAGAAATAATGATTTTGGAATGATTTTTGAGTGGTCTGCTAAGCTTTGTTTATAGAATGTGATGAATCAAAATGCACAGATTTCCATACTTTTTAATATTTTATTGTAATTTTTAGCTTGGCTGCCCAGTAGTAACGGTGGATAAAGTGGATTGATTATGTTGTCACAGTTGAAACAAATTAATCCAGTGCAAAATTTAATAGATCAATGGGACAAGTGTGTCCACAAACTGATGTCTCCAACAGCTATGTCAGTATTTCATAAACCTTGCCAAGCTCAACCAAACTAGGACCCAGCTGGGGAAATTTTCTTTGTTTGGTGCTCTGTAGTGATACAGGTGGAGTACAAAAGTCATAAACAATTTCCAATTCCCAGCAATCAGATATGCTTTTAAACAAGTTTCAGGAGATATATTCTCATTTCCACAAGGACAATGGGAAATAATGGGGTCTATGGGAGATGGAAACAAATCAGCTTCTTTTCTTAAGAAGCGCACAGTTAATTGCACTTAAGAAATGGTCTGTACAAATTTAATGAAGGCTTTAAGGATGTGGATTTATGGTGCAAGTGTGGCAGCCAAATTATCTATCCATGGATTTAGGAGTCCCTTAATACTCATAGAGGTGATAGACCATGATGGCTCTGAGGAACAATTAAATCCATCAGGTCGAAAGCAACTTCACATGACAACTTTTACACCCACATTAAAAGCTTCCAGACATTTCTCCAACATCCTGGCTGCCAGAAGAGCTGCTTTTTCTGCTAGTCAAACTGCACCATTCACAAACTATGCTCCTGCACAATTTTTGACGTGTTTTTCATTGTCTGACTTTGATCTCAATAAAAATACTATCTGATATGATGAAAAGAGAATTTATCAGGAGTTCTCTCCTCCACTGAGAATTTTGATTTGCCATTGTGAGAGAGAAAATAAAATGGAAGAGAAAAAAGTAGAGGGCCATTAGGAGTCAAGTTCCCTGAAAAGAAGCTAGAGTCTAAAAAAGTATAAACCTGATAACCACAGCACAATAAATTTCCAATGTCTGGAATTTCTTCTGGAAATGAGGAGAAAGAAATGAAAATTCCTGTTACAACACCATCCTTGCTTTTTTCTATTATGTACCTACTATATATTACCCCTTAGAGACCCATCTACTCCTACTTCATCTGTCTTTCTGGTAACCCCTGCGCAGAGTAATGTCACAGAAAGAAATAAAGGGGCAAAGTGGAACACCACTGATAGCACTGCCCAGGGGTAATTTAGTGGGCCATGACAATATTCTTAAAAGAAATATATGGATGCCTATTGTGGCCGGGGTATAGAGAGAAACAAATCACTTCTGCATGAGCTGTTGGTGTGGGAAGCTTCCAATTCTCCCTCATTACGTGTGTTATTAGAAAGCTGAGGCAGGCTCATAGTCACATTGAGCCTTGTTTGGGATGTTAGTCAAATCATTTAACCTTGTCACCTCCCTTTAACCTCCTATCTCAACCCAAGAGCGTTGACAAGATCAAGGAACATAAAACACTTCATATCCTCTTGATGGTGGAATGTGATACAGCAGCAAGAGAATAGCTTTGGCTTTAGCTCCGTTCTTTTGTTTCAACTGGCTACAACATAATTTGCAGCTCGCTGGAGGTGTTAGAAAAGCCCATAATGAATTAAAACCTTGTAACATTTTGAGATAAGGAAAGATGTGTAGTTACATATGGAAATATCTGCTAGTGAAAGAATGGTAAATATCAACATAGTAAAAAACAAAAGAAAAAAATAAAGCAACTAAAAAAACCCTAAAGCAAAACAAACAACAAAAAAGCCAAAACAAACATGATAAATTGCTAAACTACTTCTGTGAAGCAGGAGAGGCTAGAGAAGCAGGACAATATCTAGTAAAATATCAGGTTCTAAGAAAAGAAAACACCAGATTGAGGAAGTGAGAGAGAGAATACCTAAATTATATGATTTTAGAAGAAACAGCTTGACAGGCACAAGCTTTCACTGGACTGAGTTTAACAAGTATGAGAGAAAGTCTTTATTGGCACTGTTGAGTATCCATAAGACTCTTCCAAATCATACTGTGAAAAGAGGCTGAAAATGGAGTCAGGGAGGACTTGTTCCTAGGAGACTCTCATTTTAGTGCTGTAAATCTAGCAGCTACTCTTGTGTCAGAAAAAAAGTACTGAATTTTCATTGACTTTGTCCAACAGTTGGAAGTGCAGGCTCAAACAAATCACTGTGAAGGATACTCATTACAAACTACCTTTGATGGTTTTGTCGTATAGTTAATTTTAAGAGACAAGATTTCAACTTTTTTCCACAAACTGATCCTAGCTGCTTCCACAAAAGCTGCTTTGTAAGCAGTAATTCTTGCTGGGCTGAGTAGTTCTTGCAAATTGTAGAGTCAGAGAATGGTTTGGGTCAGAAGGAACCTTACAGATCATCTTGTTCCAACCCCCCTGCCATGGGCAGGGACACCTTCCACTATCCCAGGTTGCTCAGAGCCCCATCCAACCTGGCCTTGAACACTTCCAGGGATGGGGCAGCCACAGCTTCTCTGGACAACCTGTGCCAGGGCTTCACCACCCTTTTGGTAAAGAATTTCTTCCTAATATCTATTTGAAACCTATTCTTTTTCAGTTTGAAATAATTACCCCTTAGTACAATTCTTTCTAATGTTAGAAGTAGAAACTTTTTTGTTAAGGGCTATCTTTTAGAAAACAAGTTGAGAATTTGGAGTTTATTTGGTTTGGTTGGTTGAGGGGTTTTTGTTTGTTTTGTTGCTTCTTTTAATTACATTGATATTCTTCTAGGATTCATCTCCTAGACATTGTTTTCAGGAATTGAACATGCATAATTGAAAATAACATCACAATTTTTGAAGAAAAAAAAATTTTGAAGTTAGTTCTCTGAGAAGTGATGGGAGCTACAGTTTAGCTGATTGCTGCCTTCTTTCTCCCATAGAAGTTTGGTTCTTTTCAGAAACTCAATGCACCACAACAGCTAAAAAGAAACAGAAAGGCAGATCACATGTAAGCAGGATTTGTTACTCTTTCAATGTTACCACTTCGAGGTTCTGGTTTAACAGTAGAAGAATGCGGTTTTCTGTACAATGTTACTGTTTTCTGTACATGGAAATGTACGTTCCTCAATAATACATCTTATCATGAGCCTTTATTGCAGCGTGGCCAGGGCTGAATTTGCTGGGCTGTAGCTGTTGCTGCAATGTAGCTGGAACACCCTCACAGGGCTTTTAGCGGTGTGATGTCTCAGAGGGCAGATGAAAAAAGATTGATTGAGTATTACTCTTTGGTTTTGATAAATATTCAATTAAAACAGGGACTGTGGACCGCAAGAGCTCTACCTATATAGGCTCTTTTTTGTTGTTTACATCTTGTCATTCTTTGTGTCCAGCATTATATTTTGTCCTTTGTAGTCAAAATTACCTACCACTCCTCTTGCAGAAGAATTTTGCTATCTGTTCAGCAAAAACAAAAGAAAAAAATGGTGCTCAATGGGTTATAAGTCCTCCAGGAAAACATATTTATTTGATACTTATGTTGCAGAATTGTGTCTGGGAAATATCTGCAAGGGGTATTTTAACTGTGTTGTATTGAAAGCCAAAAAACCAATCTGCATCAGCTTTTTCCACTTTGCATTAGAGGTGCAAAGAAATTCAATATTTAAAAGCTAAATACCACCACAGGCTTCATATATCTCTTTGTAATCACTTAACCACAAAAGTAATGACCCATAAGAAAAAAATCTATCATGATATTTACCATTTCATCTGGGTACAATTAAATTATATAAGTTAATGAGTTCTCTTAGTGACTGAGACTACAAAAATAATTCCTTTTTTCATTTGCTTTTTTGAGCAAGGACTATGATTACTTCCCCCCACCTTCATTTGATGGCTCTTTGTAAAATCACTGCCCTGAAAATGTCAGCTTTGATTTAAAAGGAGTGCAGAGCCTAAGTCTCCTTTCCTCAACGGACGTACAGATATTTTTTTTTTATCCCTTTGGAATCAAGGTACAGATTTCTGTTCTCCCCTAGTGATGCTTAGTGTTGGTAATTTCTCCTTGAAATCTTCTGGAACAGCTAGATGATTTGTAGCTCACCCTAGAGTGGAAAAAATATGGAATTTTTTCTTAAAATATATTAAACTATTTTCAATTCAATGTTTTTCTCATAAGTTGGGAGCAATAGAGAGGCACTAAGGAACTAGGAGCTTTTAAAAATCAGCTGAGAGTTTTAAATAAGCTCTGGTGTTTTGCTCTGTTTTCAAGTATTCTAATCCCTTTCATTTTCCCTCTCTGCCTGCCCCAAACTGCTCTTTTTGCCCTCAGAGAGCTTCCTTGGAAGCACAATTATCTCAGCCCAAACTCCAGGGTTGGTCTGCCTGCCTGCTTTACAAACCAAGAGACACACTGTCCTTTACAGAATGGACTTGTAGCTGTGCTGCCAGCAGATACTTGACTTTTCTCTTCATGATGGTGGGATTCCATATTCCACATATTCCACCAAAGGCATGGTGCTTAATAAGAAAGATATTTGGAAATAGTGCCCCAGCTTTCAGTGAAAATCTGCCTCAAACTGAAGGGAAAGCAACATCCTGGTGCACACTAGACATTAAGGTAAATAGCTAAATCCAAGGCGTTTGTGAGGGGAGGGGGAAGTCTTTAGTGAAATCTCATCAATCTGTGGTTTGCCTGTGTTATGGCACAAGAAGGGAGGGAACGCTTGGGAATTGTAAGAGCTTTACTGTACCTGTTTCATGGGACATCATTAGCCCACAGGAACTCAGGGTCTGCCCTTTGCAATTTTTCACTTTTTGGCAGTGTGGAAGGTGGGCCCCAATGACGTGCATTGTTTGCAAATACGTAATGAGAATGCTGCAGTTTCTCTGTGTGTGACTTTTGTGTGTATGTGTGATTATGGAAGTTCAAAAGCCTTCTGGGCAGATACAGAACTGCCAAAGGGGGTGGGGGGTTTTGTTAGTTTTGTTTTAATACGAGTAATCTCCTCACAAAGTGAGATGGATGAGTCCAGAACACCATAAAGCCTTAAAGGCTGAAGGAAGCTTTACAATATCAGAAAGCAGCAGTAATGCATCTGGACTCCATTATTAATTTTATCAGGTTTGTGCAGCTACATTTAAACAACAGTAGAAAAAAAGACGAGTAATCTGCCTTGAAAGTATATTCAGGGGAAGGCAACCTGAAGTGCCTGGAGACTGGCTTATACTGTGACTATTCCCTGAAGCGTTCCTAAATAGTGTTTTATCCCATAACTTTTCTCTCACAGGACTCTTATTGAATTAAAAGCTTCTTGAGGAAAACTGTGCATGAGAAATGTGCTTTGTGGTCTGCTTGTTAATAGAAATGTTTTGGTAAAATACTGTAAATTATTCGCTTCAGATTTGATGTTGGAGATAAACCATTTATAGAGGTTAATTCTGCATTCATTGTGAAGAAAAGAAGGAAGTAATAACAATGTGTGGTATTAATGGTTAGCTTTCCAAACTGGAAGACAGTGAGATCTGAGGCTTTAAACTTGGCTTCACAACTGACAGAGCAAAATAAATCCATCTATCTTACAGTTTGGGATGGTAAGGGATGAGTAACTAATTTTGATGGAAATCCACAGGTTATAAACTTGTAACAGAAATAGTTGAGTGGGTTTGTGAGTTTGTAGAGGCATTTTACTTTCTTATTTCACCAGCCTTCCAACATAAAAACTTGTTACAAGGCTTACTTGGGGATTTTGTTTAGCTTCAGTATTAATTTCAAGCTGAATTTTTCCTTTTGATTTTGTGTGAGGCAAATTTTTTAGCTATATTTTGTGAATTTATTTCTTCCCCAAGAACCTCACCAGTACTTTCTCTTACACTCACTTTGGACTTTCTCCAAAACTTATTAAAATTGATGGGGTCTTTTTAATGTCTGCTATTAAAGAGAACTGAAAGAAAGCATAAAACTGTCACAACATTATATCAGCTTTACATATTTATGAAAGGATAGTAAACTTATTATGCATGATAGCTTGTATTCAGTGAAGATCTGTATTGTAAACGAGTTTAACTACAGTTTCTTATCGCTGAACAGTTACTACTGATCTTTAATCTGTCTTTAGGAAAGACAAATTATGTTCAGTATTATTATTCTTGCTCTCCATCTTGAACTCTTTGCATGGAATATTATCCCTTCTGGAATGATTTAATTAGATTTTATATGACTGTGATTCTTGAATAGCATTGTAGAGGTTAAACAAAACTAGAAGTTAGACTTTAGGCAGTAACAGTTGTGTGATATCTGCTTTAACCTGGTGGTTATTTTAATAATGAAATCTTTCTGAGCAAAACATGTTGTATTTTGTAATATTTAATGCCTTATAATGCACATTTCACAACAATAGAAACTGAAAAATATAAAAAGAGAGTGTGAAATATTAAGCCGATTCTGGAAACTGAAGAATATGAAGTCAATAGATGAAACTTATGTTTGTCCATGGGTACAGAGATATTGTTCCAATTTATACATGGTAGGAGAGGACTGGTAGATAATCAGCAGGAGGTAAAAAAACTCCCTTGGGCAATCAGTGTCATGTCTGGGGGGAACCAAAGAGCTTCTGCTTCAGCCTGCCTCTCTTTGCTTCTCCCCCAACTCTCTCACATCTGTAACCCATCTTATTCAAATTACACCAACAGCCAAAATATTGCCCATGACCCTTTTTGATTTGACCTGAAGTCAAGTGGGGTTACATATCTGTGGTTTTGCCTAGCAGGGGATCATGCTACTTCTTTGAGTACTTTGGGAATAAGCACATTTGCAACATCTAAATTGCACCTGGGGACTTAGGCATACCTCACACATCAAGTTGAGAACCTTCCTCTGAGCTGGAGTAACTCCTGAAGCTCAGAAGCTCTCAGCAAACATTTGTTCTAAAATGAGATGATTCTCCCTTTGCCCGTGGCAAGGACTATTGGTTGATATCTCTATTTGAAATGGAAATATCCTGAGTTTGTAATGGATTTTAATTTTAATGTGACTATTTATGTACATCTATTCATTCTTCTGTGACCAGATTGACTGTCTACAGCACAAGATTTCAAGATAATTTTAGTAGTAAACTTCTTTAGTAGGTTACTTCTTATTTCAAGAGAGTTTTGTGCTAAAGATTTTCAGTTCTCGTAACAATTGGACAGCAGCAACAGGAAAACAGCTTATTTCCCCCACCGTGCCCTCCTTTTAATCTTCCACCCTATTAGTTAAATGATTATGTAATTAATGTTGCCAGGGAATAGCTACATTTGTGCCCAGAAAAAACAACCCATGTACAGTGTGATTTATTGCCATGTGGTAAATTTACATTTTTGTGTTAAAAATCCCATGATTTAATCTTTTCATGATTATGACCACACATGTGTTTTTGCTCATTTGTATTTGAATGCTTTACATAGATACAGATGACTCTATTACAGCCTTCTGCAATCACTTTTATAATTTAATTTTACCATTAATACAGAGCCCCTGAAGTATGTATTTTGCTGGTCCGTGTACTTCATGTTTGACAGTGATAAATACGAGATTTGCCGAATATTTAGAATTTACATCAGTTAGAAATCTTTTAAGAGATTTCAATCATTGTTCAGGAATTTGCTAACCTTAGCCTAAGGTCAAAAGGAAAATTCACTTGTGTTCTTCCACACATGGTGCTGTTCACTGTGTGACTTGTAAAGATCTGGTCCTGGCTGACACCATCTCACTGCATCTAAAATTAATTTCAACTCAATCAATCCTCTAGTTCCAAATGCTTATCTGTATCTAATCCATTCTCCTCTTTTCATGCAGGCACATGCATGTGGAGTTTCTGTGAGCATGAGGGAGGGAAACAGATGGCTTTAACAGCAAGATTTTCCACTGACTTCTAGTTAATACAATATTTTCCTCAGGAAAATAATCTCTCACATGATATATTAGGTATTTCTTGAACAGGAAGCCTAGTCATCTTCATTCCTTCCCCAAATATGTATTATGTCATCCAAATATAACACAGTAATTTTCTGAGGAAATCACCTTTCTTGTAGTCCTCGCCTTAATAAGCACATTGTTTTTACTTTTCAAGTACGTCATTGGGAGTTAAGAAAGAACTAGCTAGAAATTGGTTTGAATATACTTAAAGTGCATGGAACAGTGGTTTGGCCTAACCAGCAAGACCTTGCCTAGAGCAGGCAGTTTCAGAGGGTCAAGGTTCTTTGGGGATGAATCCTCTCCAACGCCGGTTTTTCTTCTTGCACACACACTTGTGAGGAAGTGAAGGAATGCCTGAGCACACGTGATCTATAATGGTGCTTGTATTAAGAAGAGTAGAGCACTCACTGCTAACTCCTGCTAATGGCTTTATAAAGCTGCAATTCTGGCCTGTGCTTCCATTGATTTAACACAAACTAATCCCAGCATTCTCACCTTTGCTTTCATGGGTGGTGGAAGAAGCCAACACCACTAAGACCCAGTCTTTACATGTTAAAAGAGAAGCATCAGCCCTATGGAAACTCCTCTCCCAGAGGGATAAAGAGGCTTGGCACATGCAGTTGATGGAAGCAGGCCTAGAGATGAGCGCAAGTACTCTGAAGAATCACTCCTTCTGGCATGTTTCCATAGTCTGCCGAAGGAAAAGCAGTCAAATGTTTAAGCAGAGTTTATCCCATCCCCAATTACCATTGCAAGATCAAGCTGTAGCAGACAGCAAGTAACAGCAGAGAGGCTCCCTTCTTCCAGTCCATAGAGAAAGGAGCTTGACATCCACTATGTGGAAACCTCAGTAGTTCTGAAACTTCTATTAACTTTCAGAATTGCTGTTACCAGTGATGTAAAAATGCCTTTCCCCTTTCCAACAGTAGCAGGAAGAAAACACACTTTGAGTGTGTTTGTTGCAGACCATTTTAATAGTAAAGGATGATAAAACCCACTATTTAAAGGACAAAGTTCTGCCAGGGTAACTCACTCTGTATAGTCTGAGTCATGCTGGTGATATCACTGTTGAGAATAAGATGCACATGAGAGTTGAATACCTAAATTTTGGGTTGATTTTGTTCAACTGAAAGGGCAATGCAGTGGAATTTTTGCAGAGACCTGTGATCTCTAGCATTTGTTTTGTGTTTTTTTTCATATCTCATGTGAATTGAAATAAGAACCTAGAATAAGCACTGTTTAATTTTAATGACTTAGTTAAACAAATGCATTTTATCATTTCATCAGGCTTATGGATTATTTTTTTCCTCCATCATTGAGATGTACAACACAAATATTGGTTTTGCAGATAAGGAATTCAATTAACATTTCAAAGGTGTCAGACTCACTCCCGCTCCTAGGAAGTTTTTATTAGCTTATTTGGGATGATTGGGAGCTTCGATGAAATTAGACAGCCTAACAAAGTTAAAAGACATACAGAAGGAAAGAAAGGGTGATGTTTTATTTTTATCTAATATAAAAAACATTCCAGAAGCTTTTAAAAATTTGGGGAACAGAGTAGTCATATATATCAGGAGTAGTACCTTCCCTGAGGGAGGTAAGCAAATGCATTCGTATCTAGAATTTTCAGATTTTAGGAAAACTTTTGAACTTGGAAAAATATCTGTATATGCTTTAACTTCTATGCTACTGCTTATAATTAGAATTTTATTTGCAGTGCATTTATTAGGAGAGCTAAATTTGTCATGAACAAAGGAAAAACATGGTCCTGCTGTATATTCCAAACAACTTTTCCAGCCTTTTGCCGCCCTACTGATAAGGAGTATCCAGAGTGCAGGGTGGGCAGGAGGCCGGTAAAACAGGGTGCTCCTGGAATTAACTATCCTGGGAGAGAGCTGCAGATGCAGTGGAATGTCCCCTGGCACATGCTCACAGAGGATGCACGACTTGCACTGCAGCCGTCTGCCCTCCAAATCCCAGCTGGGAATACGAGCAGCACCAGAGCCCAGAGAGGTCGCCCTTCCTCCTTCTAGCAAGACATCAGCTAGAAGCTGCCAGCACTGGGACATCCACGTGGTGCAGTGGATCAAGCTTCCAGTTTTATCTGTGCTGCCAGAAAAACAGATGGGATCCAAAAGTGCCTTGGGCAAAGCTGCACTCTAAGGAGTGAATCCATTCTAGCAGAAAAGGCAAATTCAGGGGGTTTTTTTTGAATAAGATGTTCTGTTTGTTTGTTTTAAGGCTGCTTTTTGTAAAAAGAAGGATAAGGAAGGGAAGAAAGGGGTTTTGTTCCTGCTAAAGTTTCTAAAAAAGTGAATATAAATGGAAATGAAAAATAATACTACTCGGAGTAGCACACAGTGCTACAGGAGGCAGTAGGTGCAAACTCAAGCACTTGTGACAGGTTGTGCCTATCCAGGTGGAGATTAGAAACTATGGAGCACAGGCTCCCAAGGCCCTTTCGCAATTTGTCTTCTCATTTTCCAATGCATATTTTGCGTGTAGTTAATGGATGTCTGACTTCACCCCCACCCTGCCCTTGTTAATACAAATCAATGTTTTACAGTCACATAGTTATGATGTTTATGCCTAAGATGTCTTTCAATCATTTCTCAATATTATCTTAAATGAGAACCTTCTCTTAAGGGAAACAAAACAAATAAAATTATAATGTGGAGTGTGAATGAGATTTTGAGTGATTTTCAGGGATGGTGACTTTGCCGAAGATTAGTGCAAAATATACAGAATTGCTAGCTGACATAAAGATTTATGTAACCACCACTTGTCTTAGCATGTGTGAGGGTTGGCTTCTGCCTTAGTGGTGACCTACCTTCCCAGCCTTGCATTTAGTTAGTAACAGCATGATAACCCTGTTAAAACGCAAAATATTGCAGCCTGTCTTTGATGCTGACTTCAGAATAAATTCAACTTCTGTGTAGGAGGGTACAACTCTTACAGACTACAAAGCAAATGTAGCCCTACTGGTTCTTGACTGCTCTATAATAGGAGTTAATGTCCCAAGTTTGCTTCAGAAGTTCTGCCTTGAAGACAGCAGATGTGTTGCTAAAGCCATCTGGCTCTTTTTTGAATATAATTTGTATGCCTATAAATAATCACCATGCATATGGGCTGCATTTCAACCGTGTGTTCCTCAAACTATGTAAGTTAAAATAATTTATTTCTTCTAGTCTTACAAAGAACTTCTGCCATACATTCCTGTCCTCTTGTTAATATTCTTGCAAACTATCAGAGTGAAGAAACAACTTATGTGTACTAAGAAGCCAGAAAAGTTGATTAGACAAGGAAAACTAAAATACCCCTCTAGGCATAAGCAATCACAGAGTTCTTTTCAGTATTTTCCAGTATTTGAAGTAGCAATTTAGAGTCCCAGAGCTGATTCCAATCTCTAGGCTGCACGTGTGGCATTAAGAAGAAAAGTGTTAGAGAAGGGATGCAAACAACCTCACTCAGAGATAATATTCTTCCGAAATTATTTCTGCTTAGGATGCAAAAACTTGATGTGTGAACTCTTGTTCACCTTTCCATTCAGGATTCTCTTACTGATCAGCTGCATAGTTATGACTCATATGCATAGAAGATTTCCTAAGCCAGCACGAAATTTGGCTTTTCTCTAAACTGAAAAAAAATCTCACAAACTTACGAAAGATATTTAAATCAATCCCCATTGCTTGCATTCTACTTTATGAGCTAGTGTAATTTTGCTGCAGAACTTTCCAGTCTATGTTCTTTAGCATAAAAAAGACAAATTGAAAATCATTGGTTAATATTTGAGATTACCCTCTCTGATATCAAAACTAAGGGAAAAAAGATGGATGTCATTGCCTCTTAAGCGAAAAGAAACTCAGTTTTTGCACTTGTTAGCATCAGCAGAATAAAGAATTCACACAACCTTTTTAGATGACAGTTTGAAAATACCTGTTATTTATTAGGAAATAGCAAAAGGCATTGTTACATGATTACTTATGAAGGAGCAAATTATTTATATTCTGCTTAGCTGCATATGACCCACAATTAATTGTAGTAACAAGTTTTAGGATCATGGAAGATACAACTATCACTGCAGACCTGCAGACTGCTTAGGCTCTCTGTGAGGAAAGGACAGGAGATTGTTACTGTAGATCCCAAGTGTCTACAATTCTGGGGAACTCCAGCTCGGCATCAATTCATGTGCGTTCTTAGATCAAGTGTGCGAGCAGCCTTTTGATTTAAAAAAATGCATTTACAAACTCACAGCACCACTTAGATTTAAGAATGTTGTGGAAATGTAAGTGCAATGCTCAGTATATGTAGATGGTTCAGATGTTGAGTTCAAGAACTTCAGCTATGTTATTTGGCTTTGCTTAGGTGTGGTATAGAAAAAATGTCTTGTAGGTCCACTCAGATTTAAAAAGTCAAGTGCAAACAATTTTTTAAATAAGAATACTAGGTAAATATAACACTAAAATCTCTTACATGTAATGCAAAAGAATGCAATACTCTGCTTACCATTTCACTTTACTTACACATGCTGGTTTTGATCAATTCACACTGGTTATCAGCCTTCTGAACAAATACATACAAACTGAAAACAGTTGATTTTACTGAAGTTTAACACTTTTGTGTGCCTCTGTATAATATTTTTCTCTCTGCAAGGCTTTTGAAATGAAAAAAAATCTGAAATCTATGATGGCACTGCTCTTGGTAACCACTTAAAGACTATCCTGGTTGAGTGCTTTGGTTTTCCACAGTGAACTTCAGACTTTTTAGGATACTGCTGAAACAAAAGTCAACTAAGCACTTATTTTTGAGACCCAGAATGATCTCCTCTGGTCTCCTCTATCTGAGTGCACCACAGTCTGCCTTGCATAAAGGGTGGAGGCCTTGAAGGGTGGTGGTACGTCTACTAAACAACACTTTTCAAATATAAATTGAAAATAGCTGTTTCCTTGATACTAGCTTCATGATCAAAGCTAGAATTCCCATCTCCTTCCACTTTCTTCCCATGACTATAAACTGCCTGACAATGTTTGTTTGATTAGACTTTGTGGTTTCATTCGCTGAACATCTGTAAAACACTTGTGTCTAAAACCCTTTGAAACTTCTTGCCTCCTTCTCAAATAATTTCTATCATAATTGCATTGCTTCAATTTTGTTGTGTTGTTGGTTTCTGCTTGAAGAAAGAGAAAGAAGGGTTTTGAAAACCATAAAATGGTGTGTGACCATATTTTTAAGTGCATCTCTCCTCCACCTCCATCACTCAGGATGCAAGCATGGTGCAATTAGACTGTCAATATAGCACACAATTGCACTGTAAAACACCACTAAAACAACAGCTAGTGATGCTGATGGGGAGAGTGGCTGCATATCCCAGGAAACAAGGAATGACTCTAACAAAAAGCATATATCATGTAGTTGCAGAATGATTTCCTCTAGCTAGGAGTGCTTTCTCCTGGTTTTCTAGCTACTACTGCTCCAGTGAAAAGACAAAGCTGGTGTTTTGGGTGATGGAAGTATTCTCCAGGATGCTTATGTCTGATGTTGACAGGGTTTTGTTGCCTCTTCCATCCACTTCTGCACTCTTTCTTGCTGCCCATTTGCACACATCCTCTTAGGAGACTGACTTCCATTGTGTGCAGCTGTGCTCATTTTGATTTAATCGAGTTGTTCAGCATCATAATTGTGAGCGTTCATGGCACAGTACAAAAAAAAATTATTTTACAGAACATACAGAACACTTGCATCCTATATAAATTAGTTTATATTAGGCAGTGTTCTAGAGGCTTAAAACATAGCCCCAGATTGGAGAAAGTCAGTGTATGAGTGAATGATACTTCCATTTTCATGCATGGCAGTCTGACCATCTGAGTCTTGCTTTGGAGCTAGTTACCAGTAAATGTCTTTAAAGAGCACAAAATCTTATTCCATGTAAAAGCTGCATTTCCATTTGGAAATTACAAAGCTAAATAATGTCAGTGCACTAATTATCTAGGAAATACAAAGTAAATTTAATAGCGCCCTGTGATCCTTGTTAGGACTAAACAACACAAGAAGTGTCTGTACTGGTGCTGTGTTTGCTGCTACTTGCAGCAGCTACTGCTAGGTAAGTGATAGACACGTATCTCATCTCCCTGAACCTTGCAGGTTGCTGCATTAATCCCTAGGGCTGTGCTTGAGCACACACTTTTCCTCTCACCCGTGAGATGGGATTCCTGTGACAGCAGAAGTAGAGCTGTTTTTTCAGAGCATATAAATTCACTGTCCTTGTTCCACTACTTGTGGGTAGTGTGTGGTTTACCTCCTGATGTTTGCAATCACTGGAATGGCCATGCCATCACCTCCATTTCATTCCCTAGCTGAAAGTGCTCTGTTACTTTCCTAACACTTTTCCTGCTGATTTTGTTTTGGCCCCTCTTAATTCCTGATTTTTAACACTTTTCCTGCTGATTTTGTTTTGGCCCCTCTTAATTCCTGTTGCTTCAGTGAACACTTGAAAGGCTGTTTTCTTTACTGAAGGAGGCCACACAAAGCTCTTCCCATGTGGCACTAACGTATTTTTCCAAACTGTAAGGTAGCATCTTTTGCTTGCTTAAGTTACGTGACAAAGTTGAGAATCAGAAAGTTAGGGTAAGGAATGAAAATGTGCCTTCATAGTGCACCGAGTTCAGTAACTGATCTTTTTGTCTTCACAATTTCACGAGCTTAGTAACACATTTTAATAATCATAAGAGATCTATAAGCCAGCTTGTGAAGTGACATTAGCACAAAGACCATATGGATGATTGTGAAATATCTTGTTGAATTTTTAGGAGTGTGAATTTGTCTGGAGTCATGTCTCCCTGAATACAAAAATAATTCCTCTTCTGTTCACTGTGAAGTCTTAGTTTCTAACAACCAAAAGCTTTGCAAACTCTGATTTGTAGATTTTTAATTCTCTCAAGATCAACCTTAGTTATCACATATAGTTCTTTCCACAAAGGGCCTGAATATCCACAGTAATCTACATGCTGTGTTATGGGTGTAATAAAAGTAATAAATTAATCAGAATGTAAGGGGTGTGCAACAGAGCAGTTATCAAAGAGCTGCTTTAGTAGTTGTTTCTAAAGTAATTTTATCAGCAGTCCACCCATCTACCTTTCAGACTTTCTTTACGAGCACAAAAATTTCCACTTTTATGTACATATGCCCTTTTCACTATGTGCCACTTTCAGCTGTTAATGAATTATTGATTTCTCCTGTCACAATTCTTTTGAGTTACAGTACTCATGATGCTGAAAAAGAAACAAGATTCATTATTGTACTTTTTTTGAAATGTGTTCCACTCTCTTTAGATTTTCTTAATTTGCTGCAAGGCTGTACGAAAGGGGTGTTGAAATGACCCCAAGGACAGGACATCAACCTGCACCCAGATGGGATGGTTCTTCATAAATTTCAAATAAACTGAAGATAGACTTCAGGAGCAAATTTTTCTATCAGAAATCAGTTCTTCTTCCCTCTGGGTTTGGAATAAGAAGCTATATATTTACTAAGAAAATAGTTCTTCTGTTTTTACTTTAGGTTTTCAGTTAGCCTTTTGAAGGATATCATGTTTTACAAACCTGCTGTGAGCTAATTGGGTGTGTTTACCTTTCTTTTACAGATAGCATACCTTTAATGGCAGCAGAGGGAGGTTAAAAAAACAAGGCAAGAAATGTAAGAAAATGCACAGGCTAATAGTTTAAACTTGCAGTATTAAATATCAGGTTTGATTAGACTTCCAAGACCAAGGATTTTGGCTTAAATGACTTTCCTTTTGCTGCTGTAGATTTCTGCATCCCATAGAGTCACTGCCTGCTCCTGGATCAGTGTTTCTGCCCAGGAGCTCCATCCAACGGCAGAGGTGGCTCTGGCCACCGGCACCAGGAACACTGCTCCAGGTCAGCTCTGGCACCCTGGGCTTGGCAGAGCCAATAATCCGGTTCAGAGAAATGTGAGATTGTCACAACAAGCAGATGTGAGATGTGTCTGGTCTTTTTCTGTGTTTACTAGAGGCTGGCCTAAGACTTAGAACATGCAATTTAATTTAAACTCTACATTTGTACTACGATCGGGCACTTGGTATCCAAACACAGTTTTATAAATATTTACATCTTGCCTCAAATATACTCTGCATCACAGAGTTCTATAGTCTGTTCTCAGGCTGAGGGAGAAACACAAGAATTTTTAACCGGTTTTGTCATTTTAAATGGAGTTGAATTTTCACTGGTTCCTGTGAAGTTTTGGTGAAAGGAATTTTTTCTTTTTTTTTTTTTTTTTTTTTTTTAAGAATCCCGTGGGTTGCTCTATGTTGATTCATATTGATACCAGCCAAAATAAATGCACATTTCCACCAGGAGTAACATAATGCAAAGGACTGTATTGTGTGCTAATAAGTGGATTGAATGATGGATACTTTAAAAAGACAAGGAATGCACATTGATTTTTATATGTAAATCAAATACTGAACTTTCAGACTTTCAGCTTAGCAGTGTTTTTTGACAAAGCTTTCAAGATTTTGTTTCCATGGGATACTAAATGCCAATTAATATCTGCAAGGAGAATATAATTTCTCTCTGCAGTGAACTCCTTAAACATCTTGTCAGAGAAGTAAATTGACAATCAAATGCAAGATATGCAGGAGAATTCAAGCCAAGTTTATTGTTGTTTATGTATTCTGCAAATCAAATGATTCTTGGCATGATAGAGCAAGAAACTTCAGTAAAGATCACTGTTATGAGCAGATGACATATGTTTGTGTTAGTAACCATGTACCCAGATTATCTTCAAAACAATTCAGTTTTCTGATTGGAGACAATGAAATAAAAGATAGTGGCATACTTCTTTTCCTTTTATTTGAATCAAACTCAAATATATCATTGAGTAGGAAACATTTTCATTTCTTGTTCTTAGATCATTTCTATTACTATAATGCAAGGGCTATTTTGAAGTAATATTTAGGAGGCTGTATTTTAGGATACATAGAAAATAGGACCTCAAATGTAAGGAGTTTGCTAGTCCTTCCCTTGACTCAAAGCAGTCAGGGCTGTTTGTCAGATCCACTCTTAAAAACTTCTCCAGGAAATTTTTTCCAGTGCTTACTCTTCTTTCAATTAGAAAGGTTTTCCTACCTTAAACGTTTTATCTACCTTAAATTCACCACACTTCAGTTTAATTTTACTGCTTCTTATATTGTCTGCTGTAAATCTTAAAACCAGTATAAACATCCTCTTGATTTTTAAAACTGTTTTTCAAAGAGTTTATTAACCTTTTGCAGCCTGATGCAAATTTAAAGCCAGTTTTCTTTTTAATCCTTCTGTCTTCTGTAAAATATCAAACAATGTGAGATTGAGGTAGAACACAAAGAAACCCAGATTGATAATATTTCTTTCTGACTCAAAGTGAAACCTTCACAATCACTCGAGTAGATGCTTACCAGAAAGCTGGTCTAGTTCCCATTTTTTGTTGACTTGTTTTGTTGTGCAGCTATTTCACAGAGGTTTCCTCTGGACAAAGTTCTGTAACTTGTTTATGAGATGGGCATGTCAGATACTGCTTTACTAAACTGCAGGCATATGGCATTTACTGCTCCTTCCCCAAGGAAAGCATATTATGGAGTCATAAAAGGAAAGGGATTGTCTTTGGCAAAATTTATTCTTGACAAATACCTGTTGGCTGTTGCTCACTTTATTTCTTTTCTTAATTTGCATGTCATCTTTTTACTGGTGCAGGCAATCTCTTTCTCAGGTTATGTCGTTAGCTATAAATAATATTTTATGTTGTTCTTTCAAAGATGTTTCATATCCAGCTGTAGGAATGATTTATACAAACTAACAGCATTCTCAGAATTTTAGGAACACTCAGTATGCAGTTTGGCAATTATGGTTAACACCAAAGTTGAGCCATTTTTCTCAATGAGCCAGAATCGGTGCATTTGGATTTAAAAATTCCATCCTAGGTGTGCTTGGATTCAGGCAGGGAGATTTTATATTGGTCATCTCCTGCAATCATTTTAGACACAGGCTTTGTTTAAGTCCACCAGGAATCTGTCCCTGTTTAGTTATTTATTTTTTCCTTCAGGCAGATCCTTCCAGAGACCTTGATTCTTGGCTGAGTTGGGCAGGTTCTCTGCCCTACTTTTCACAGCTGCTGAGTTATTTTTCTTTGATGATAGTTTCTTGAAATATTACCTAAATTTGATAGATTGCAAGACATGAAAGTGGATGAATGAAAAACACAAACCTGTGTTTGCTGTGTGAGGTAGTTTTTCATATTTGTGATTTTTTTTCTATCTTTTGGTACTAAAATGATTTTTAAATAAAAGGATGTAGCCTATGGTGAGTAAGATTCTTTGATCCAAGGATCCGTTGGCTAACATTATAATTTATTTCCACAAATGTTTCTTATCAAGTCCTAAACTCACCGAGTGCCTCAGGTCTCTATCTTTGCTTGGACAACACCTCTTCTGTTGTCTCTCCTTCATTCTCATGGATTTCAAAAGTATTGTGATACCAGATAGTGAATGAAAGCATCATGCTGTACAGCATGTAATCTCCAGATGAGTTTGGGGTTTTTTAATCAGGAGTGTTTGAAATATTTTATTTGAATAGCATGACTTATTGCAGTAGTGCCTTTTGCAATAAAGAAGAATTTATTTGTAAACGTTCAAATAAAATTAATAAACATGTAGACCTCAGCTATAAGATGGGTATCTGTATCTAAACGAACAAAATAAGCAAAGACAACAGAGGTCTGAATCTATTCTGGTTTTAATGCATAGGAGCAATCAGGGCCCTGTACACTTGAGAAATTCGGTGTGAGCAGTAGGAATGACACCCCACCTCTTTCATTAATATGTGCAATTGGTGCAGCCATGTCATTCTCTCACTTGCCTCTAAAAGGTGATCCAGCCTTCAGTGTTGGTCTACTGATGTTGTATTTGATATTATGCAAAAACCTTTTCTCCTTTGAGTGATCATTTTTGCTCTGCCCAAAGAAATAATTGATTTTTTTTTTATTGGTAACACTGAGCAACAGGGAAATCCACCAGCAATCTTTCCTCTCTTACAAGCAAATGGCCTTATAGGTGTACTGCAATGCAAACACAAGCTACTGCCTCCCCTCTTTGCCTGCAAATATCAGTCATTTTGTTACAGAAGCTCAAAATCTAGAGTGCAAAACCCATCAGCAGTAGGCGTCCACTGAGGCTCAAGCAGAACTTGAAACTAGACATGAGAATGGATATGAGCTTACACATAGCACTAGTTTACAGATGAGGAAAGCATCATTGCTGGAATCAAGTCATGTTATGTATTCAGACTAGAAGGAAATTTGTGTGTGGAACTGCATGTTTTCAGGCAAGATGCAAACAAGCTTAAGAGTCTTATTGCTGAATTGTGTAAATGTGTCTTAAGCAACTGCAGAAGGGAAGGAATGAAAGCAGTTAGCACTGAAAAACTGAATATTTTCCATTTTATTCTTCCTACTTTGTCTTTCTATTCCCAATCCCATTCCTTTAATGTGTCACAGTGGGAAACAGTGGGATATCCTCATCTAAAATCATCATAAATATTGAGCTGGTTATTCTTTGTCCAGTCAGAACAGCTTTTATGCCATCCAGTTGATGTCACTCTCACTTGGACTTCTCTCTGATTATGAATATGTATGGTGGTTATTGAGGGGTCTTTCTCAAACAAAACAAAAAACCAAAAACTACATAGGGATTCAAATTCTCCCTCCGTTTCTTCATGTAGTAGTTCATGCTCAAGAATACGTACAAAGACCAGTAGCCAGTCTTAAAATTATGTCTTGAAATCTTTTTAAAGTTTTTATCGGTCTTCCAGTATTTAAAAGCTAGTTTGTAGACTGCTGTTTATGAAATAGCATTTTTTTTACTGATGTATCATATTGGCATTTTATCAGCATGTAGAATTGTTTTGTAATTAAAAAGGCCACAAACAGAAACTTTTTTTTTTTTTTTTTATTTCTGACAGAATTTTTGCCCAGAAGAATGTTAACCCTGCTGTTAAAAATATGGCTTTTACTCACAGTTTATTTTTTTTTTTAGTTTTCTCTGGCCAGAATTATTTATGGAAGTAATGTAGTGGAAGTTTGTATGTCCATCATTAGGTTTCTTGCCAGTCTGTGGTCATGTTCACTTGTCCATTATGTCTTCACACCATTTCCTTTGTACCTGACTCATCTGTGTTGCAGAACATTTACTTTGAAATCTAAAATGTTTTGTTATACAATAACAGAGTTTCTTTGTCTAAAAATGTCAAAGAGACAGGTTTTCTGTTGCTGTATATTATCATATTGTCAATCCCCTTCCTCCTCCTTTCTCCAGCTATACAGCTTAAATTTTCAGGCTTTGTTCACCTAGTCACAAGGGAACCTTTTCCTTCCCTTTTTCCCCTTATAATTATTATTTTTGTCTGTGTTCTCGTTCCAGCCTCATTGCAACTGCACGCAGCAGTGGTGGCAGCTGTGACAGGTGCCTCTTTGAAGCCTGGGAAGCAAATGCATCTAATGAAAGGGCTTGAACACCCTCTCTAAAGGTGTTTGTGGATCGATTCGAACAATTTCATATCTTTTCCGTGCCTGTGCTACCCAGTGTTTCTCTTAAGCTTAGTTTGACTTAGCTGCAGAACTTGCCTCCCTCAAGAGATACTGGCTCATGCAGAGGTCAAAGGCATCCTTTGTGAGAGGAATGATTCAGACCTACTGTGTGTGGGGTTTGATTTTTGACAGACTTCAAAAGTACCCTCTCTGGAAGTGCCCTAACATCAGACCTTTCCCAGATAATGAGAAAGGCAATCAGCAGTTTGTTGACCAAGCTAAATTATAATTTGTGCTTTTGTTATTGATGTTAGTTATTTTTCCTTCCACGATGATGTCTTATGGAATTTAAGTTTCTTTTAACAAGGGAAATACTTGTGTTGATGGTCTAGAATACCCATCAAAGGCTTGTATCTGCCATGATCAGTAACTTGTTTATAAACAAGATTTCTTGTTCATTTCTATATAGCTCTTATCATTGAATAATCAAAATTCATAAAAGGAAAAAGCACCCTGGTTCCACCACATTTCAGTGCATTTATTCATTGTTTTCGGCTGCTGGCTCAGTCTGACTGTGGCACAAGCTGCAACAAGCCTTGGGCCTGTTTGCAGCAGGGTTTTGATCCTTTCAGAGCCTTCACAGGTTCAATGATCTCTTCCTAGCTGATGGTGGCAGCTCAGCTCATAGTTTTTTGTGCAACCCATCTCTCTTTGAGGGTTGGGAATTGCTATCCTCTTTTGGTAAATGAGAAATTGAGGTTGTATTAAGTGTTTTGTGTAAGGTAGTGGGGGAAATGGGCAAGATTAGCCAAAGAGAAAGTACAGTTCTTAGATTATTTTGTATTTTGAACAGGGTATTGCTGCATCCTGTCTGCCATGCCTGAAGTATGAGCTTTATATGTGTTGATGGGTTTCTTTTTATCCTATTTTGATATTCCTGAGTATAAGAAAAATAAAATAAAATAATATACACTTTTCCCTCTCTTGCTGTTTGTCTTAAATAACGTGGCATAAAAATCATCAGACATCCTTTTTTTGTTTAATACTTTATTATCTTTACCATTAATCATTGCAAGAATGCTATACCTTTGCCCTTCTTTACTCAGATTATTTATTTTGTGTTTTTGCATTCTAGACATTTCTGAAATGTTTTTAACTCAGTATCCCGAGTGCATCCCTGAGATTATTGCAATTATCCTCATTTTCTTCACATGTAGTGTGTGTATGTGTTAGTGTTTATAAATATTAACTGAAAATATTTTCATATTCATCTCTGGGGAATTAACTGTCACCCTGAAAAGAGGGTAATTTTAAGATCTTTTGTCTTTCATTCCTGGTTTCCTTAAAAAAAAAAAAAAAAAAAAAAAAAAATTATCCAGCAGTATCCAGAGTGCCAGCATAAGCTCTACAGGGAGAGTTATATCCAGAAATGCATTTTTCTTACATACTTGTTGATTTTATCCAGGTTAGTAATACACCTAGATAATTCCAGAGTTAAATACTTTAATTTTCTCTTAACTAACTTAAATTTGTCACAGTTGTGCGTAGTTAGGCAAACTTACTCCACTTACACTCTTGTATTTATTGAGAAGGTACCCCCCAGTGGTAAATAGGGAATGGGATGCAAAAAGGGAGAGAAATTAAAAGTGCAGGTTGCGATGTACAAAGAAGCACATGAAGCCATTTCCTGGGGAGAAGTGAGGGAATTTTAGAAAGTTTGACTGCTGCCTGGGACCTTTTTGCCAGAATATTTGACACAACCCAAGAAGTGTGCTCTTACTGAAATAGATGAATGTGGAACAGAGAGAAACCTGTGTCAGATGGAGTAGTGACAAAGGCTGTGCCTCAGCTTCTCAGCTGGGTAAATGTAGTAAATAATTTCCAAGCGGAGCCAAACAGGCACACAATCTGTGAACAAAACAGGGGTTTATTTTCCCTGATCTAGACTGCTTTACTCAGTGAGGTCTTATTCAAGCTGTAAAACTGGGTGAAAATGACTTCTGGTGAACTTGGCAAATTCTTCTAATGTTATAAGGATTTTTTCAGCCCTTTCATGAACTTAGGAGAAGAATGCAACTTGTCAAATTTGATCTACTGCTAAGGAACCCAGAAATGTTAGTGCCCTGATCCTCAAAAGCTAGTACAAACAGCAAAATATTTTAGGATGTATTTACTGTTCAGTTAAAATACAGTTAAAGAAAGCCCCTAATGATGCAGACATAGAGTCTGAAACAAAGATGGTTTCATGTATTTCAGTTGATTTGTATCAAAACTTTTATATAGTCTTGCAGTAATTGAAACTGAATTCAGAAGTTCAGCAAAGGACACAAATGTAATAAATCCTATTCATTCTAACATATGAAACCATTAATAAATATGTCTAATAAAAAATTCTGAATTTGTTCGTATTTAACCAGTTTTCTAGAGCTAAGTGGAACCTGTACTGGTAATTGGATTATTTCTGCATAAATTGAAAAAAACCTTTGTCCTTCTTTGGAGATGGATTTCTCTTTCATGCATAGGGATGTAGGATGAGGAAATCGTGTTCCCCAGAATACACAGATCTTTTATATATTCTATTCATTCTGTATTACTTGGCTTTAGCCTAGGAAGCCAGGCCACACCTGCTGTGGCAAAAATATCCTAGCTTGAAAAGCTTTAAAGACTTCTAAAATCCATATATCAGGCCTTTGAAATATATGCACCTTTTATAGTCAGATGCATGCTTGAGGCAAGCAGAATAAGCATTTAAGTGTGTCATGCCATAGTGGATATCATGGGACTGATATTCAAGGTGTGTATCATGGTAGAGTAGCCTTGGATAATGCACACTGTAAAATACATTCTGCATGTTTCCAAACTTCTGAATTCTGAAAACACACAGAAAGGGATTTTCACATTCCTCTTCTTCTTTTCCCAAATGATTAACTGTGTCTGTATAAAATGGTTGTGAGATGGGGTTAAGGTTAGTAGTAGAGGGGGAGTCCTGGCACCGCAGGATGAATGGTTTCTCAGTGGTTACATGATGAACCTGTTGTTCATCTAGTGTTCATTTAATCTGACTCTTATAAGTTTTCTGTTCCTGTACATTAACTACTCACTGCTTTATGAACCTTAGGAATGAGCTTGCATTTATTGTTTAGAGAGAGACTATTATACCTCTCTAAAACCATTTTTCTTCTATGGCCTGCTAAATTTGAAATCTATATAGATGGTAAAAAGCAAAATTTTGAGCAAGTTTTCACTCTCAAAAGCACTTGGAAAAAAAAATTAACAAAATATTTTAGCTCTCTTCTTCATTGAAGAAAAATATTACTTAAGCCAGAAAAACCACTGAAATGGTTTACACCTGGTAACACCAATTTGATCTCTGCACTTCAGAAGGATTCCACTTAAAATAGTGTTGACTGATTAAGGTACCTTATAAAACTGCTACAAAACACCATCCAACATGAACAAGCAAGATAGTGCTATCAGAGCAATCAATTCTATTTCCAGCCTAAAATACTCTTTTCCATTTCTTTTGTGGTATACAAAATGTAAGTCATCTGGATTTCATCCTGGATATAAAAATGGAAAGACCATTTATATTACAATAATTTACTTTTTTTTCCATTTAATAATTTTAAGGGTCTTTTGCTTATATATCAAAAAACTTTGGCCATTTAATGTGCATATATATTCTCTAGACTCTTTCAAAAGGCTTTTTTCAAGACCAAAAAGGAGAAAAAGAAAGTGATGGATTATAATGACCGGATAGAAAATGCTGACATAGTTTAAGTGGCTTCTTTTAAGTGTCTTGCTTTAAAGTACCAAGAATACTTGAATTTTCATCTATTAGTGCAAGTATCTCAATGCTTCAAAACTGCCTTGAAAAATCCATTTTTTCCTTAACTTTTCCTCTGTCAAAAGGTTTTCAGGGTCTCTGAATGACTTTTGTCCAACAGTCAGTAATTGAATCTGCTATGAAGATGATTCTGCTATTCCTGTACATGGTACAAGCTGTATGATCTGAGATGCTCTACCATTGTTTTATTTTTTCTCTTTTCATGAATACCATTTAAAAATTATTTTTATGATTCCATTTTAGAATCTCTGCCTGCCTTTGATATAAGATTTAAAAATACATACAAGCAGTATGTATTTTCCATAGGTAGGACACACATCCTCTCTCCGGTATTGTTCCTATTCAGAAAATCACATCTTGCCCTTCATCTGTGTTATCTGGATCTCTGGGACACTCTGTGTTGTTTTGACTGGATTTCATAGGAACTATCATTAAATTCTTCAGTCAACTAATCAAATTAATTGCTCACATGGAATGAAAATGATTGCATTTGAGAATGAGATTGATGGTTCTCTGGTCTTAGCACACAACTAAATGCATAATACAAAACTGTAAATAAAATTTTAAGTTAGTATGGGAAGGTTCTATTCATGGCTTCATACAGAGACAATTTGTGCACACGGTATCTAATTCTATGCTTGAGTCACAATAAAATAAACTTGAGAAAGGCTGAGAAACAGCATTTTCTGTCTAAAATAGGAAATAACTATTTTGCTTCATCCAGACTCAGACTTTCAGTCCCTAAGAGCACCTTTTCTGTTTCCATGCAGAGCTTCTCCTTTCCTCCAAATGTTACGTATTTTTACAATGCCTTGAGCTCAGAAATAGATGTTGCCATTTTAACACTGGAAACAGAATTTTTAAATGTAACTGCTGTATGAGGTATGGCTGACAAGTCTGTGCCCTGCATAGTTTTAAATTCAGTTCTTTACCCTTTAAGAATGACATCATACATGTTTCTTAAACAATATCAGCAACATTTTTTGTCCCCCTTATTGAAAACCTGCATGAAGGCAATGGTACCACAATACTATGAATTTTCACTCCATCTGACTGCTTGTCTTTTAACATTAGAGTCACTGTAGGGAAGTAACTCCAGTTACTGAAAAGCAAAAAATAATGTTTAATGATGCTGATCATACTATGATACATGGAAGCTGAGACAAAATTTGGAAGTGTTAATAGGCAGCTTTGTCATTCAAAAATGCACACATTTAGAAACGGCAGATAAAAATGAATTGTGGCAAATGCCTATTTCTATTAATCCCCCCTTTTTTAAATATAAATTTAATGCTCTTTACTAGGTGTGAAAAAGCTTAACAATGCCACAGCACAAAATTCATATTCATATTCCAAGCTAATTAACATATTTCTTGTGCCTCTATCTTTGCACAAACAAAAAGGATATTGCCAAGGCTGGTTCATGGAGAGATTACAGAGGAGAAAAAAAAAAAAAGAGATACTGAGCATTCTTTGCCCAGTGGTATCCTGCACCGCTCAAAGGTATACAACTCCAGCATCTGATAGAAAAGACCAAGGATGGGTAAGATCAAAACAGTCACATCATCAAAGTGCAGCCAAAGCGGAGCAGCTAATTGCTGCACGTCCCCTCACACTGCAATTAGTGACAGCAGCAGTGGCTCTCCCCACCAGCCTCCAGCCTCCTCTCACTTAGGTCATGCATCCCATCACACAGCCAAGGCAGAGCTGGGGGGAGGAAGAAGCTTGTAGGAATCTGTAGTTCTTAAGAGATTATTCGTGCTTCCTAAACAACTCTAGTTTGTTAGTTTGGCACATCCACGGTAGGGTGTAAGTTCTAAATGCAAATCTGCATCTACAGCTGCTGGTTTTGTTATGAAAGCTCTCTAGTGATATTTTCATATGATAGTTGCATTTATTCAGACATTTATTGCCACAGCCTTTACCTTTTGCAATGCTAAATATTGTTCTATACCACCCAAGGAACAGCATTGTTTTAGAGATTAATGTGGGTATTTATTCATGCAATTCAGATTGACCCTGGTGGGAGTCTTCTGGAGATGGCTGGTGTTTCCAAGGCTGATTTTGCACTTTACTCACTACCAGGAGTGGAAAATGATAGCAACATATACCAGAACCTCTGGAAGCCATTACCCAGAAGTACCCCTTGCAATGCATCCAAAGGGACCATCCCAGGAGGCCTCCTCAATCATCCTTCCCAAGAGCAATTTTTCACTAATGTACCTTGTGGGCATTGGGGTTGACCAGAGCTGGTGCTTGTGGGGTGAGCTTATTGAGGCCTTCCAGTACCTAAACTGGTGTTACATGAGAGCTGGAGATCGATTTTTTGCAAGAGCATGTAGTGATAAGTCAAGGGTGAATGGCTTTAAACTGAAACAGGACAGATTTAGATTACATATTAAGAAGGAATTCTTTATTGTGAGAGTGGTGAGGCACTGGAACAGGATGCCCAGAGAAGCTGTGGATGCCCCATCCCTTAAAATGTTCAAAGCCAGGCTGGATGGGGCTCTGAGCAATCTGGTTCAATGAAAGGTGTCCCTGCCTCTGGCAGAGGGGTTGGAACAACGTGATCTCTAAGGTCCCTTCCAACCCAAACCATTCTATGGTTTTCAGTACAGGTTTCATTGGGTCCAAGTAGCCCTGGTACAGTGCCATGGTGTCCTGAGCCCCATCTACTGATCCCCTCAAGAGTCTCTGTAGGTATAGAAACATATTTCTTCTATAGAGGCCTTCTTGTTTATATGTGCAGGATACACCTCTGAAAGGAACTATTCATTAGAAAATGGCAGCCCTAGGTTTTCAAGTGGACTTTGGACACATGCTTCCCCTGGTAAGTAAAAAAATACAGTAAGTGATTTAAAAAAGCCCAGCAGAGTTACTAGCTCCAACCTTCTGCAGCCTAAATATCTCCAGACAATTCCTTGAACAAATGAAAGCAGTCCTTGCCCCTCTCCCCTACATCTTAGTTTTGTATGCCTTCTGACTCTCTTGTGTTTGTGCACTCAGCAGCAGCAGCAGTTAGGATCCAGCTTATAGGAGAGAGAGAGTCTCACAATTTTTGCTCATGTAAATCATGTCAGTAGCTCAAGGATTAATGTTTTCCATGTTGAAGACAGGATCAGACTCAAACAAAGGTGATGTGCATGTGTAAAAGTTTGAAAGCCTTTTCCTAATCAATACCTACATCCCATGGTTCAGGGAGAGACACCTGGATGCTGTGGTGTCACATGGCCTACCTTGATCACAGCTGGTGCATGTCATAAATTTAAAGAACTGATGCAGGCAGAACACCATTTGACAAACCAAAATGACTTTTTTTGAGAAGTAGGCAGCTGGGTATTTGGTGTGTTAAGGTAACAAAGCAGAAGTTCAAATCCATCACCCTTATAGCAACATGATCCCTTTGGCAGAAAGCTCAGTTACACTGCGAGTATTTATGTATATAATAATGTTATTCTTGGACTACAGACATCAATTCTCCTTCTGTATGTGCATTCTCTCTTGAATCCTCCAAATTAATCCAATGGCAGCAGCTGGGAGAGCCATGGTGCATCAAGGCTGCTGTTGCTCTGAACAACTTGTCGGTGTGACCCTTGACTTTTCCAAATAGGTCATCACTGTGTCTGGCCACCTCCCTCTCAAACAGGTTCTGCACAGACTCTGTGACTCTTAGAACTGGCTAGTCCAATCAAGCCCACAGCTCCTTTACAGCAGCTCTCCAGAATGTCTCTTTATTAGTGTAATGACAATTCTCTAATCTTTTGTTATCACTATAAGAATTAATGTCTTTTATTATTTCACAGTTGGAGGCTAGATATGCATATAATGCAAGACACATAATGATTTTACAGCAAAGGTAGGGTTTTATTTTGAATATATGCTATTACAGCTTAATATATTTTGTGAACAGTAGTACAATGGAATATCTTTGCTGACTCAAAAGTGGGATGGTGGGATGGTGTCCTCCTTAGAAGAACTTTTTAATATTTATTTTAGCTTATTACTTAAGGCTGAGGGGAACAGAGATGTGTTCAAACTATATTGTTGTTGACTAATACTCTAACCAGATGTAAGCAGTGCTCTGCTAGACCTCTCATAGATATGGGATTTCTGCAGCTTTCTTCGTTTGCCACAATAGAAACCATGAGACAAGGAGATTGTATCAAAGGTGAGAGTAGATCCTGGGCCTTTTGAGTGCCCACTCTTTACGATAGTATCCTGCTTCAATAGAAATATATTCATTATTATCATCTCTGCAAGTATTCACACCAGCTTGGTTGCTCATGATACATTGCTCTTGACTGAATATGCATTTTAAAGTTTTCTCTCATGTGCCTCCTAACAAGTACTGAAATGTTGCTGTGTGGTATTTCTGACTTAAGAAAGTGATGGGGTCATTTGCTTACTAGATAAATATTTGGACAGAAAACAGTCTCAAAAGAAGTTATACTGATTTTGTGTAAGAGCTGAATTTGGCTATGTGATTAAAATTCTTTTACCTCTGACACGCATGTTAGTGACAATGAAGTAGCTTAAAAGAAAAAGGGAAAATATTTCATTTTAAAAGCTAATAACAAATATTTGCTTTATTTCTTCCTCATTACATGATTAAATATTCACCCTAAATAGATTAGCACTACTGTGTGTCTATAAAGAAATATATAAAACATGAATATCAGGTTTATTCATCTGGATTGTGGAGAAGACACAAAAGGACAGTTTTCTCTTGTCTGTAGATACTTTGGGAATTTC
This sequence comes from Corvus moneduloides, assembly GCF_009650955.1. NCBI lineage: Eukaryota > Metazoa > Chordata > Aves > Passeriformes > Corvidae > Corvus > Corvus moneduloides. The sequence continues at coordinate 10,580,147 of NC_045477.1, read as the reverse complement.
TAGGTGTATATAGCATCATACTCAGATGTTTTCACTACCCTTGGGAAGAGAATAATGCCTCTCCACCCCTTTATATTTATTGTTCACTGATTAACTGCTGTAGAAATAAGAGTGATACTGAACATGTTCATTTAGAACAATTTCCCTGGAGCCTTTTGCTCTATGTTTTATATTCCCCAACTTTACCTACATCTGCAAATACTTTCCTTGATGACCAACATATCTCTACATGTGTTCTTGCCTTCACTGTAATCTTTCTTCTTTTCTGTAATTAAGTAGGTCATCATTCAGCACAAATAACTGTTCCTTTTCCCTGTCCTGATTCTTTTCAAGTTGCTCTGAACTTGCAAGAAAATTTCTGCCTTTCTAAATAAATTCCATTTTAAATGTAGATTTCTTGTGGAAAAAAAAAATCACTTCTTTTAGATATATATCTATATATCTATATATATACATATATATATATATATATATATATAGTAAGGAAAACCCTTTAAGGACAGAATGCTAAGGTACTCTTTTTGTGAATCAATGACATTTGGGAGGGGGGTGGGAAGGAAGATAAGTTTGCTTTTGTTTTCAGAAAATAGGAAGACAAATTTTCATCTAAGTTTCTCATGGAAACAAAGAAAACTGGAACCAGTTTCTATAGCTGGATAGAATGAATGTGGCCAATCTGTTCTCATCATTCAGTGACTGTTCTTTCCTAATTTCCTTTAACCATAACGTATTCTGTGAGCAAGGGGTTCTTTAATGCACTTATTTTACTGAGCAAAGATACAAACTTACTAATTTTTTATCTATGGCTGTTTCATTGCTTCATAAGGTAAAAATCCTAAAATAGCCTTGATATAAATTTGATTGTTTATGTATGGATCTCTTTTATTACTAATAAAATACATTTTGAACTTTCTGAAAACTATACAACCATAGAAACTCATAAGAATGTGAAGTGCTTTGACTTCTAAAAGTAAACTCGAAGAAAATGTGGGTAGTGTTAGAGTTTTTAGTAATCCTCTTGCCACGAGGGCTTGCCAGATACACGCCGACACATTATGCAAATTTGTCATTGTGATTTACATTCTTTAATGACCTCAAGATGCTCCAGATTTACTTTTAGATGCACACACAATAAACGAAGAACAGTACACAGATGAAATAAGGCCAAAAGTCAAGACATATCAAAGTAAAATGAGTGACAAATATGAAACAGTCAGGCAGCATCAATCTTCCTAGATGTCCAGCTATGTTGAATCAATATAAATATTTGATGAGATAGGAAAAAACAAATGCCCAGCAGCAGCAATATTTTCCTTAAGGAGGTGAAGTCTAGCTGTTGTTTCTTCCTGTCTCCCAAGCATAATGTGCAGTGGCTTGGCATGGTTGGGATGAAAGAAAGCACAGAAATGTCCAGAACAGACAGGAAAGAAGGGAGATATTTCAGCCCATTAAAATTAGAGCTTTGTTATGTCATTTTTATGCTGCAATCAGAAAAACGTGCTGCTTCAGATTTAAATACTATGCTTACTCTATCTGTAATTTAATAATCATTGCTTAAATGATCTTAAGGTAGGAGACAACTTCTAAATCTCAGAGATATAAAATATTTTTCTGGCCATCATACTTTTACCAGTATTAGGTTTTTAAATGGTTATGAATGAAGATTGGAAGATAAACCCTCTATTAGGAGTAGTTAACAAAAGGCCGGAGAACAGTGTGCATACCTAGGTTACTCATCCTAACACAAATAATCAGCTAAAGTATAATATTCTTTGAGCTAAGAGCAATTTTTAAAATAAGTCTTTTGAAGTCAAAGATGGTTTCCCATTAAATTATATATTCTTTTTGTTAAATCAGGCAGTTCAGGCAGAAATTATGGCTGTAGTTTTACTACTGGAATAAGAAAGCCCTGCAATCTGGACCATTCTCAAGTCCTGTTGAGGTGTTGGGTCATAACCTGGAGAAGGGACGGTGAAAGAAAGCACCCTCAGTTCAAGAAGCTTTCGTGTTCACCTGAGCAGAAAATTTCAGTTTCCACGTAGCCATTGCACAAACCCAAGTTCAAACTAGGTCAGGACTGTAAATGACTATAATAATTGATCTTTGTTTTCTCTGAAATTGTTCATCCATAGCAGATTCAACATATCAGTAGAACAGCATGAGGAAGCTGCTATCTGTACAGCCTGTCTTTTGTGGCTACAAGAGATCAGTTCTCACTACTAACCAGCAAGTACCTTTTGGCAACTCTAGATTCACTTGGGATTCCTCATTCAGCCTCACTTTAAATGTGAAGCTTTTCTGATATTCTGTCAGCCTGGGACTGTCCAGCACAAGTGAGCCAACTAAGTTTTGAGATGTGAAGCAGGAGCTGACACAGTAACTCTGTTTTAATTTCTATTCCATACACATGAGCATTAACTGAAATGTAGCAACAAAAGGCTGTTGCTACTCCCACCTCTGAAGACACTGGGAAAATAAAATTACATCATTTAATTTCTACTACTGTCCTCAAAATAGGACCTCTGTCACTCTCTGAACAACCTCAAGCTTGACCTCCCATTTTACAGCTAATCCCCCTTAGTGAGGTCAAGAAAATATTTTTAATCTCTCCTTTGATCTCTCTATCCCTATCATTATGCATGATGGAGGTACTGATAACTCATGAGGTAGAATTATTACTGTCAATGGAAGGAAAAGGGCGAGTTTGTCTGGAATTTTTATGATGGTTTCTTTTGAACCCCTGGTTGTCATTTTTGAGTTTGGTAAATGGCATGGAGCAAAAGAATGCTGAAATAGTTTTTCCAAAGAAATTAATGGCAAAGTTGGAAATGAGTTGCAGGTTTAAAAGCTTCGTAAGTGATGATTATTTCACAGTATATATAAATAAATTGATTACATGGTTACTGAGTAACAGGGGTTTATGAGGGCCACGGAAACTTATTCAGAAGCAGCTCAGTTGGGTTTTATGGGCCTTGGTTCAGCAGCATGATGAACTCAAATCCAACACTTCTGTGTGCTTAAGTTGCTACAGATTCTGTTCTGTTTTGTTTACTGTTTTTCCTCCATCTTAATTAAATGAAAATAGCCTTGCTCATTTTCAAGAGCACATTGAACAGCTTTTGTCAATATTAATTTTCCTTTACAAAGGCCAACTCCCAATTTGATTTCTTTGCTGAAATATTTAGCAGCTTTCACCCTAACCCATTGCCTTCTCCCTTTTCAGCAATCACTTCTCCAGTGCAAAATATTGAAAGCTGGGTGATTTCCTTTCATCCAGATCCTGTCCTTTTTGTGTGGAGGTGGCTATCGGCTTATGAAAAAGCGCATCATGCCCTCTCATTCCCTCTCAGCTGCCTCAAAGCAGGAATAGGGTTAAGGAATATTTGGACTGAGTGTGTTGGACTTCAGTGTGGTCCTTCTCAGTTTATGGGCTCTGTAGTCCGCTCCTTGCCCTTATGCACGGTGTGTGTAAGGCCAAGCAGTCAAGCTGACCGTTACTGGGGAATATTTTTATTACATATCATGATTAAAGAAAGCAGGAACCTGGTGTAAAACAATTATATAAATCATAGCTCACTGAACAATTTCTGAACAGTTGAAACTGCTGTTGAAAAGGGTGAGAGTATTAACTTTGAAATTCCTGAGTTGTTATAGCTGTCATACCAAAACAGCTCTAAGTAATAGAAGTAAATGTGGTTTTGTTTGTTTGTCTGTAATGCTGCTTATCACTAGACAGCTAACTTATTTGGGAGAGGTGGATCATCTATCATATCTTGAATCAGCACTCTCAAGCATATTTTTTTAATTCATATATCCATCTATAGCATGACACATCTGAAAATCATCAAGACTGTGAATGGTATGGCAAATAGAGCCTTAATGAGATGTGTCAGAGCTGCTATCACATAGCCTGGTTAGAAAATGAGCACATTCAGCATACATACAATTACACACCATATTGTTCTGCAGTAATACTTTATCCACATGTCTCTGCATGAGAGTGCTCTGGCTGGGAAAAAAAAAGGACAGGAATGGCATCCTGTTTCTTTTTTAAATCTGTCAAGTGGATGTTTGGTGTATTTTGGGAAAAGGCAGAAGAGCTAAAAGAAAAAAGTCTTGTTAATGAGATGTTTCTGAAGTTCATTTAGCTCTATTAAACAAAAAGGCCTAAACATGTACAAAATTCTCTACTATGATACAGAACACATTTCATGTTAAAAGCTATTGTCTATTTTAATAAAATGTGGACTCTTAATAAATGTAATACAGTGAGAAATTATTCTACAAATCATTTTTATTTAATTATTTTTATTAGAGAGAGTCAGGGATACACTGGGATGTGCAAGAACTGAGTTTAATTTCTGGCTTTTTGACAGTCTTGAATAATAATGGGAAAGATAATTAGAACAAGAACCTAAAGTCAATGAAAATATTTCCAGTGATTATAATGGGATCAGAATTCAGTCTGTTTCCCTTTCACAAAATGAAGATATAACAGCGCTCACCAGTCTCACATGGGAGTCATAGGAATGAAAACATTACAGTAAAAATAATGTGGGTCAAGTTATTACTAAGAAGATATGTAATAGGTACCTGGTTATGACTGAGAGATTCAACAATCAGATCAGGTTACCAAAATCTTTTATTCTGTGAATGAAATGATGGAAATCTCTGGGGTTTCCCTCAGAACAGAATTTAAAAGTTTTAGAAAACTAGTGCTCCTTCAGGGTCAAAACTTAATAACAAAAGCAGCATACTGGCTACTGCAAAACCGCAGTGTGAATGCAGAATACGGCTTTGCATTTAAATTTTGGTCACAAAGCAAATGAAAACTTCTCTTTTCTTTGTTTTCCAGAACTAATATTTCTTTGTTATTCTCAAGACATCTAAAAGATTTATCTCTATTTTCCACACACACTGCTTAAAATTTCTTTAGGAAACAAAGAAAATATTTCCCCTCTGCAATGGTTTCTTGATTAAAACTCCAAAGACAAAATATAAGATCATGACCTGAATTAAGTAGTATCCCTCTGTCCTTCTTCAAATTAACATGAAAGAAGAAAGAGAACATTAACATGTTAATTTGGAGAAACCAAGTATGAACATGAAGGTGTTTACCACAACTGCTTTTTGTTGTGAGGGGAAAAAAAATTACAACATCTGGGACTAAATGTTTTCAATTATAGTGGATTGGAGCATACAGTCAAACTGTATTCAATAAAATGGAAAACAGGTTTCATGACAGCAGAAATGAGTGAAAGGGAGAAATCCCAAGCTGAAATGCATAGAATATGGCAAAGGAATCATTCATAAACAATTTGTTGAAAAAAGAAGTAATTTTCATGCAGTCTGTGAAGAAGTTTGAGAGCTGGCATACTATTGAGAAAGTTTAGAATGCATTAAGAATGCATTTTACACACCCTGAATAAATTTTCTTTTTAGGTTACCATGGTGTTCCTTTACCTCTTCAGTATGAAGTAATATGTACATTAATTCCTAATTCGAGAGGGAGCAAGTGTTTTTATTTCTGTTTCTCCTTTTTAAAAGCCTGTCTTCATATTGCCTGCAGGAAAGAAGTGTGGAGAATATGGATAAGACAGAATTCTACCACAGCGATTTGTTAATATGCCTAAAGAAATAAAATTAAAACCAAAATAACACCCCAATTTCCCTCTCCCAATTCATCTCTCAAGGGATTTTGTGACTTCTTTGGTTTCATCTTGGTTTTTCTTTCAAAAGCCAACTCAGTGAATTTCTCATAATATTGCAGTAAGATTTAATTAAATATTTACATAAAATTAAGGAATGGCAAATGAAATAAGAACGGTCATCCAGGCTTTAAGTCCTTTGGCAGTATTTGGCCAAGTTCAGGTGGTCAAGCTCTTCAGTATTTTCTAATTTTGTAGCTGAAAAAAAAATGTAATTACAGACACCATTTCTGGCTTCGTCAGAATGACAAATGTCGTTTTAGAAGGATACTGTACTTTCTGTAGTTTCAAAATCTTGTAAAGTCCTGTATGTTCCTGGATTGATAGGGCCATAATGAGCCCCTCTGAGTGCAGTGGGAAGCCACCTGGGAGCAAGGGTCCCTCCTAGAAGGCAGCATGGAAGATCGGTAGGGAAAAAGTAAGGAATGAAGTGTTGGTCTTACCCATAACATCTTGCTGACACCTGGTTAAATAACTGAGTAGTTTATTTAAACCACGAGGAAGTGCACTTTCTTCTTTTACTCCTGTTACTTGAAATATGTAAACTATTGCTGGAGGATGTTGCTGATGCTGAATACATGGGCTCAAAAAGAGATTAGGGGAAAAAAAAAACCCCACAAAAATCCCACAAACTAGTGGAAGGTTCCTCTTAGAATACAGCTCAGATTTCTGATTGTCAAAAATTGCAAAGAGTAATTTAGGATTGCACCCCATTTGGCTTGTATGAACACTACTCAAGATCACATGTAGTTTCCACAGTTTAACAGCTGGGCAGCACATTTTGGTCCCTTTTTAGTCCCTCTGAGTACATCTTTCCAGCAAATGTCATATTTTTCTTCCAGGAGGTTAAATAGATCATTCAGGGCAAGAGGAACTGTCCTTCACCATCCTTCTCTGTTAGCCAGGCAGGTTAACTTGTCTGGCCTCCCTCTTTTTGACAGCTTTGGGTGGTTTTTTTCTTCCCAGAGAACAGAAGACCAGCAAGCTACTAAAACATGTTAATAATATGAGTTTGTGAAAGGCAATACAGTCTTTCCTTTCACACACAGATCCAGATAAATTTTTGAAGCAAGGAAAAAAAGACCCTTTCTTTTTGAATCTTGCATTCTTGTCATCCCTGCTTCACTATTGGTCCCCGTTTCTATGGCAGTCTCAGAAACAATTTTTGTTAAAGCACCCACCGAAACTTCCTTCTTGATTAAACATATCTATTTCTAATTATTACATTTCTATCTATTTTAGGGATGAGTAAACCTGGCCACTGCAGCAGGACTTGATTCTTCCCCATTTAGTAGCTTGTTTGTTCCTTCATTAAGAACTCCTGTTATGATCCCTTATCTCTTCTACTTTGTTTCTTTTGATTTTCTCTTTATGAAGCCATGTCAGGTAGTATCACACAAATCCACTCAGATGAGCCTGGTATTTATAGGCATTGATACAAACACTTAACTGCCTCCACCAGCTTATTAAAATAATCTGAATTTTGGCATATTTCACTTGTGTTCGCAATGAAAAAAATAAACTAAAGAGGGCTGTGGAGTCAAATTTACAAAATTTAAGAGAGGAATGCAAAGAATGCACAGCAAAGTCTCCTATGATACAAATGGTAAAACAAGCCCATGCTTTTTTTACATGCCTTTTAACAAGCTTCAGATCCTGATGTTTCTCCAGCATAAATCATTTAAAAAGTGCTTTAACTCACAGAAATTGTTTAATCCATCAATAAAATACTGAATTAGTTTATTTGCCTCTAACCTGTGTGTTATGCTTTGTTTTTAAATTGAACTAATCAGTTATCCTCTGTGTTCATCACTTTCCCCATCCCTAAAGTGGGGCTAATGCTTTCCTCTTAAAAATCTCGAGACTTAATTTATTAAAAGCAATTTCAGATCCTCAGGCTGAAAGCACTCTAGCAGTGTTATGCATTTTTATTATTACAATATTTGTAATCAAACCTTTTATCCTGGGCTCCAAAATGCTCTTCTCTTAATGGAGATTTCCTCTTTTGTTAAGACAGTTTAGGAAAATAGCAGTGAAAATCCTTAAAGAATTGCCATTGTATGTGTTTCTGCCACAAGGTGGTGATGGGATAGCTGAGCCCGTCATTCCACATGTTTGGTGAACATTGTGTGATGACAGTGAGTTAAATGCTAAGACCTTGACAATCTGCATATATAAAACAAATGTTTTCATAATATGAAAATTAAGACCATTCTTTTCTCTCAAGATTGCATAATTCCAAGATCATCATCCATCTGTGTATATCCTTTATTTTTTCTTTTCACTTACTTTAATAGCTTTATTTTGCAACTTAATGTTTTTCCACCAGCAGGTGAAAGCATTCATAAATCTGTCACAAACAGTTGCCAATGAATATTCATATCTGAACCGTCTGACTGCAGTACTGTGACATTTTTATTTGATTCTAGTGGGAGAGCAAACTTAGACGTGCTTCTTATTTCCTAATGTATCCTGACTGATACCTCAGCATTGTAATGTTGAGTAAGTTAATGTAATTAGTAACCCTAAACTACTAATTTGGAATATAAGTATACATGAAATGGTTTAAGAATAAAATGCCTGACTGTGGGAGCTACAAACTGTTACTCACATTTTTTTCTAGGTTGGCAAATAACTGGGATCTTTTAAAGCCAAAAGCTCCTACAGTTCTGTCACAATACTGCCCAATTATTGGATTGTTTAACTGTAACATGGAAGAAGAGAGGCAGTCAAATATTTCTCTTCAGTTTGTCTCAACTATCACTCCGGCATTTTTTTATTCACTACTGGCTTTGTTATTCGGTCATCAGAAGAAAAGTGAGGGCTTGTAGTAGCTCCTTATAAACCAATGTTTTGGCTGCTATTTTTACAGATTAGCTCTTTTGTTCTTAAAATTTGTTGTGCTCCTTTCTATGAGCTCAGCTACATATGACAAGAAAATAGTGTGTCATTTCTTGATTTTTTTTTTTTTTTTAATTTCCTTCTCCCAGCTCCAGTCCCTAATCTGTGCTTACTTAGAAGGAAGTAAGAATCTTCATCATTTTTTCGCCCTTTCCTCTCTGCACAGTTTAAACATTAATGCCACTTCCACTTTTTTCTTAATCAGACTTTATGGTAGGAGTCAAGTGAGCATTTTAGAGAAGCTGGATTTTTACATCCCCTAAAAATCAATATTTGAACACTTACCTTCCAGTAGGTGTCTTTGGAAATCTAAGCACCCATACTTTCTCTTAATTAGGCAAAAAAACAAAGTTACTGTAAGAGTAGGCAAGAAAAATATTCCAGTGCTGTTTTCCTTCAAGCAGTCCTGTGAAATCACCATAAAAATATGCAGTGCCATTAATCTGTGGAGAGATAAGATCAAAATTAATGCTTCAATACACTTGAATGAAAGACACAGTTTGTAGGCAATTAATTGTATTTGAGTGTGGTTTGAGTCCCTCACAGAGGAAACATTGTGTAGCCCAGGCCATGGGGTTTACATCACTGACGAAGGGTACAAATTAGTCTTTTAATAGTAACCGTACCTAGAAATGGTTGGCAGCCTACTGAGATCTTCAGTTGTGAGTTATTATTGCAAAACCATGAAAGTATTTTGACTCTGAAGTTGATGCAATTCAAGTTTATGGCTGTGTTTTTCAAGGAAGTCTTCCAGCTGTGCTGCAGGATGTGTTAGCTCTAGTTAAAGAGGTGTGACATGACTTACACCTTGAATATTGAGTATCGCGGGCCAAATCTCAGAATTTATCAATCACAGGTAATGTAGAGATTGTGAATCATTTATTGAATTCACCTCAATACAAGTAACAACACTTAACTCTAAATAAGCGTGAAATTAAAAAAAAAAAAGAGATTTTCTTTCTGCCTCATGGGCAGGTCCTCATCATCTTGAAGAACCTGGCAGCTGGCGAATGAAACTAATGCTATTCATTAGCTGTTTGGAAGGCTAAGTCAGTTTTAAATACAGAATTATAGCTACTGGGTCAGTTAGGCATCACTGAAAATTAGATCTAAAATTAAATCTGTAAAATCAAAGCTACGTCTATGAAACAAGAAAATAGGATTCGAAAGCTTCCAGCATCTGGAAGAGGCAAATCAATCCAGCCGATGTTGCATGAATGCTTGGTAGCAGTTCTGCATAACTTACCTGGGAACACACATGTGCATGCATTAGATTTCCAGTTTCAGTCATGAAGAGTAGCGACGTTTTCTAGAAACAGGTTTATGAATGAATGCGAAACCTCATGCCTAGAGTGGGGAATATTAAACTTAACAGGACAGGAAACACAGGGTTAGAGGAAACACTGACACCAGCATCTGATTTGATCAATCACTTTTGTTCAGTCATGTTTCCAGTGCTGCTACTTATGCACCAATGTAAAAAATCAGAAGGAAGTCAAGATGTTTCAGAAAAGTTTATCTGCATGACATAGATTTCAAGGTTTGAGGGTAGATTTACAAATAAATGTAAGTTGACCCCAGCTGAGCACTAATTGCTGGCGACAAAGTTATTCTCTGCAGAAGGATTTTTCTGAGGTAATCTGGTGGAAGGTGGTGTTTTAGGAGGGATATGATCTTTGTGTAGTTCCATAAAACCTTTCAAGGCAATTGGAGGTGTGTGTTTTCTTAGTAAAATAAGACTGGTTTTTGTTAGTGGGTATGTTGGAGGGGGGTTTTGTTTGTTTTCGTTTTTGTTGGGTTTTTTGATTGGTTTTGGTTTGTATTTTGTTAAATTGGTTTTTTACCATCAGCAGGATGGAATTGTATTTTTAAATAATCATGAACAAAAGGAGTTTCACCCAGAGAATAGTTTGGGTCAGGGTGTCTCAGCAATCAATTCTGTTTTTCCAATTAGCCTGTGAGAATCTCAAACCTGGATCTTCCTGTCCTATTATGCTCTAGTAGACCCAGTTAAAACCTGAGATTCATAGAAACTCTCCCAAGTTATTAGCATTTTCTATAGAATTATAGCATGTTTTGTTGACTCTCATATTAACACTGTGAAAGAGTAACAGTATTGATTATTGATAAGTCATTAATTTTTCAGGAGCAATGGACCAAATTAATGCTTTCTATATCACACTGTAAAAGTTGATTTCTTAGACCTATTCAGATTATTATACATAGATAATTAAAAGCCTATGGGAGACCAGGGAAAAATACTGTAATTTCCAATTCAAACTTGTACAGAGTGCCAAATTCCAGTGAATTCCAAATGCAGCTCTTCTGTCCTATATTAAATTCTTACACGAAAATTTGGGATGGCACTCTTGATTGGATAATTACTAGTCTTATATTAACTCCATTTTTCTGTAACAAAATAAGCCAAGCATGGCAAACAAAGTATGATGAAGGAATATTTGTATAAATAAGTTTCTAGGGTTTTTCTCTTGTGTAGCTATTTGGAACTCTGCCATTTCGTTCAAGAAAATGTTTGTGCCTCCTAAAAGCTTATTGAATGATTACCCATGTAGAGCAGCAAAACTCTAGGAAATCAGAGACAAGACAAAAATGAAATTAGAGGAGAGAGATCAAAGTCATGGCGATAATTCATAAGGATACATACAGAGAAGGCAGGACTTGTTTATTGACTAATACAGGATATAGATTGAACACAGAATTCTATTGTGATGAACCATTTAAAAAGGTCTATTCCTTTAATTAAAAAAAACCGAAAAGGGCATCCAAAAATTTTGAGTCAAACCCAAGGTGATGTTATGCACAATGCAAAGCTAGATGGAATTCCAGAGCAGCTTCTTAGCCAAGTGTATGGATCTTGAACCTTACCAGTGCTAGAATGTATTTGTTTCAGTACCATTTGAATCAACACTTCAAGTGTACTGTAATTTCAGTTTAGTTACCTTTCCCTCTTCTATGTGGTCTGCGAAATACAAGGTAAGTTTTGAGCAGATCCGTTCTGGTAGGCGTCACCAAGCAAATTGCACTGTAATAGCGTCTATTTGATCTTTCAGTACCTAAAAACTGCCTAGAGGCTACATGTTTCACTTCATTTCATTGGATCAAAGAGAGGGAAGTCTAGGGTTTTCAAAGCACATCCAGACTGCAAGTGGTGAAAAGTGTTCTTTTGATTTCAACCATCCAGAACAAGCAGTGCAGATTTAGTGTGAACCCCATTAGTCACCACACTCTGTTCCATTTAGCAGTCAATGATTGTCTTTCCAAAGTAGAAGAGTTATAAATTTGGCGCAGACAGCTCGCTATTAGACTCTGTAGATGTTTAACAAGGTTCATATAAATATAGGTTTGATTTTAATTACATCCTGCGTTTATGCACAATTTTTTCCTGGGGAAGAAACAGCCTTCAGTGAGTGGAAGATGTGTTCATGATGTGCTTTCTGCCTGATGCTGTTAATTTGAGAGGATTGTGAGTCTCAGTACAGTAAAAGTCCAGCTTGAGTATTATCATGTAAGACTGCTTTGCACTAGCAGTGGAAGCAGTAGCATTTACTCTCTTTACTCTGGTGCCTATCCATCTTTAAAAATCAACCTTGGTAAAGCTGTAACAACTGTGGCAGTTCTAGGAACCATGGTGTTTGAATCTGAAAGAGCCTTTTTAACCCAATATCATTTTTGCGATGAGAAGCTTTAAGCTGCCTGAGAGAAGAACATTAGAAAATGGTCTTCCCTCTGTTTCACTCCAACCTTCTAAGAAATGCTTAGATTTAATAGGTGAATTTTCAGTGGTAAGCAGCTATGGTGATTTTTAGATTAAAGCAACATTTCAAACTGTAACTGTCTGCTGAAAAGTCCAGCCAACAATATTGTCCTTCAAAAACCCAAACAAATCATGCAAAATTAAACTCCTTTAAACAGCTCTACTTTGTCAGAAAGATGACCTGCATGATCTAATATAGTTTGAGCTCAATTATATCTGCTGTTCTTTGAGTACATTTGCTTGACCTTTTACAGTTACTGTATCATGAAGTATTTTTTGGTTGTTTAAACTACATAAGATCAAAACTGACCAGTAGCTTTTAGGAAAATTTAATATCCAATAGGTTTTTATCATAAGGGTCAAGGAAATATTAATACTATGTTGTAATCATCAATAGTTTTTCATTTAAATCAGTTTGAAATAGCTGCTGAATTTTTAATGTTTTTTCTTTGAGCATTTGCAAAAGTGCATCTCTGAGACAGTTACTTTGAGCTGTGTGGTGTGTTTCCTGTCTGGGTTTAACCTATTTCTATTCAACAGGTATGTGGGCTAGACATGCAGCATAACCCTTAGAACAGTTTACTTTGGAAAATGAGTGGTATATAAGACAAGTAACAGAATTTTGCATTTGTAATTAGACTGAATTAAATAGCTGTCAGAAGAGGATAATTTCCAGAAACTGAGTAGTAGCACCTGCACATCTGAACAACTACTCTTCATCCCATGAATTTCTTGAGAGTCTGATCTAGTTCAGTCATTTAGCAAATGAGTTAATCACTGAGCGATTCCTCCTTGTTTTATAAGAGAGGGTGACTTAACTGACCTCAGCTATGTAGCTAGAGCAAAAGCTCGTTAGCAACTTGTTTCTTTGTGAAATGTGTTCCCTTTGCTTCCTTTTAATCCATCATTCCAACACTCTGAATTCTCTAGGAATTAAAAACTGCTGCTGAGCAATCATAAGAAAAATATAGTTCAATAAAATTATTTACCAGAAAAAAAAAAAAAATTCTATGCTTCACTCTCTCCCACTTCATCTTGGTCCACTTGCTCTGAACTGCAGCTATGGTACCATGTAATGTTTAGACACAAGGTAACCTCTAATCCAGGCATGGAATTCAGATAAAATCTGCCCTTGTGTTTTTCTAGTTTCGTGTATCTCTACTCCTCTTGGGTCAGTACATACCTATTTACATACTTGAAAACTGTGTTACCTATTTGCTGGACATTTGTACAAGATAAAATGCCCCATAAGGTATGTAAGCAGATGTTAAAGTGCTCAGCTCAATGTTCAGGTTTAAATACTTCATAGATACTATCAACTGAGCTTCAGGTTTTTCTTAGATGCTCTAAGTGACCTTCTTCAAGGTGTTAAATTTCTTGGGGGCCATGAAATGAGCTTCAGTATTAGTTCTTTGTAGGCCTGGCTTAAAATAAAATGCTGCTGGAAATTTTTCCTGGCATAATAGACTAAGTAATTTGCTTCTTCCCCCTACCCCACACAAAATACGAACACTGAAATAAAAATAGTGTTGATTTTTTTTTTTTTAATGCTATCCAGGACACCTTTCTTGATCTCTGTTTTCCAATAGTTCCATCAGCTTGCTATGTGTTATGGCAGACTCTTTACTGAAGTAACCATATACCAAAAAGCTTTAAAGGTTAAAAGAAAAAAAAAAAAGATAATATTGGATTTCAAAAATGTGAAAGGTAATATCTCTCTCTTTATCACACTTCAGTCTCATGTTAAATGAAAGCAGATGTACTGTCACAGTCCAATCTAAAGATCAGTAAGGTCAGCAGGGTCTTTGGTAGTTTCTGTGAGATTTTGTTCATAGTTTCTCCATTAGACCATCTCTGCTGGGCTAAGTCCAGGGACTTAGAAAACATTTTGGACCACGGAATTGTGGCAAATATGTTTTATACCACTATGAGTAAACAAGTTGTGAAATCACTTAACTCTCCAACCCTGCTGCTGTGCAGCAATTCAAGCAACTACTCCCAGCATCACTGTGGGACTCAACCAGCAATCTCTGAGGCTGTGCAGGTCTGCTTGTTCTCCCAAACTCAGATCCCAATATCTCATTCAAATGTTCTGACCTACACTAATAATAAATTTCCTCATATACAAAAAACATATTGTAATTAGAGTTAGGGTGACAGGAGGGGTGTTCCACAAGCTGATGCGATACATTGTTTTATCAAACTACGCACCTTCTTATAATCATTATGCATTTGATTACCACAAAGTATTATCTTTCCAGTTTCATCTTTTTTCTGTATCTAATTAGCCAAGCCAGTGTCAAGTCTTTATGGTACTTTCTTTGATTCCTTTATTTTGGTCTCCTGAGCAAAGTTTTGTGTTCTGAAGAAACAGTGTGCGTCTATACAGGCTTCTTCATAGGTCTTCATATATCATATAAGCTTTAAGCTTACTTTAAATGTTAACCTACCTTCTCCTTCTCTTTTCAAGCTGTAACCCCTTTTGTTTCATAGAAGGTTCAATTTAGGACATTTAGGAGGCTATAATTTTGGAATGTTAGGTTAGTGCAGGTAAGAATGGCAAACTATTCTTAGAAAACAGCAATAGATGGATGCAGGTCCAGAGGACTGGACATGGCAGACCTTCCTGGGAAATAGTGATACCTGGAGACAGGATTAGGAGGGAAATAGTGTGGTCAGAGTTTCAGCTAGCAGCAAACATTTCCAGCACTGAAAACCTGAATGAGGAGGAGACACTGTGCAGTATGAGCCATGACAGAGATTTTTTCAAGGGACTGCAATGTGCAGTTTGTAGAACAGCTCCTGATAAAAGATTCATGTGTCGATTAAGATAAATTTGATCTTCATCTTACCTCACAGAATACATTTTCTTTTGATTTTATTGAAAACCTTTCAGTCTATGAGGATTATAGTGTTGTTATAATTAGCTATACAGATCGATCATACATTGTATTCAATACACTTTTGGTGCTTAACCTGGTTTACTTAGTTGCATTTAGTCAGATATATTGCTTGGAATTCCTTTTGTTATCCCAGTGGTGATAATCTCTCCCAGTGAAAATGTTTGTGAGTAGTGGCATATCTGACAGTCATTTTCCATCACAACATGTGAAAGTAGAGCTCAAATACATGTTTTTTTCACACAACTGATTAACTATAAAGTCTAAGAAATATCTGTGTATTTTGACAGGAATGTTAAATACTTCTCTAAAAGACAGAACTATTCCCAGGGCTGACACATATAAAATAATGTTATATTTACATACTTTTTTTTTTTTTTTTTTTTTTTTTTTGATCCCAAAGGTATTTTCATTTCACCTGAAAAATAATCGGCACAAAAACGGAGCACAAGTTGATTTTACAGATGTTCCATATATATAGACTATAATTTGACAATACTTTGGAATATGGTAACAGAGGGAAAAGAGTTTTGAAATATGTAATCTTAAGAGATTAGGAAAACAAAAGAAAATCCAGCTATAATGTCTGTAGGAACCTAGCCTGGTCATATTCATTACAGAAAAATTGATACACAGAAGAAATTTGTTCATGAAACTGGACATGACGTTCAACTTCTTGGTGAGGCATGGGGTACATGAAAAGTGAATTTCCATGTTAAATTCAACTTGTGTTGAATTTAAGATACATGTGTTAACTTTCAAAGTTATAACAATGACTTGAAAAAACATCTGTTTCAAAATTATCTTAATTTTAAATCTAAGAAGAGTTAAGTGAATATTGTCACAAGCTAGAAATGTATATCAATGAGGATAAGAACAATGAAAAGTCCATAACCCAGCCATATATTGCAGTTTTGAAAGTTAATTGTTTAGTAAGTGAATTTCAGTCTTTCATTCAACATAACAAGATTGCAGTACTAGTTTTATACTTTTATTGTAGGCATTGCATCCCTATCAGCATCCCGCAAAGCTAAAGAAGATTTATATTTTTTTTTCCTTCAGGTTGCAGGTTCAGATTAACAGGTTACTTAAAAATCTAGCACCTAGCTGGTTTAATGAGCGTAAACTCATGTCGTAAATCCTCATTTTATGGCCTCAGTTCAGTATTGTCTCCAATATTCAGCAGATATCCTGCAGTTGGCTACAAAAATGTAGGGGGCATTTAGGCTGGATATCAGGAAAAGGTTTTTCACCCAGAGGGTGGCTGGGCACTGGAACAGGCTCCCAGGGAAATGGTCACGGCACCGACCTGCCAGAGCTCAAGAAGTGTTTGGACAATGCTCTCAGGCACAGGGTGGGATATTCTTGGGATGTTCTGTAAAGGACCAGGGGACAGACTTTGATGATCCTTGTGTGTCCTTTCTAACTCAGGACATTCTGTGATTCTGCAATCCAGAAATGCTTACAGAAGTGTGGTACTAGAAAAAATTACCTTTGGCCCACATTGAGCGCTACAAACTCGAGCTAATATCCATTGGTGATGGGTCACTTAATAAACATTAAAACATATGCTGAGATTAAGTTTGTGTTTCCCAGGATGATGAAAAACACTTTATAAATATTTTATTTTTCTTAAAGGCTTGCTCCAAGCTACAGAATTTTTAGGTTTCAAGCAAAAGGGTATTGTATCTTTACCAAGTCTTCCTGTAGTTTTCAAAGTTGGAAGAGAAAATGTGTAATAAAGTTTACTTTAGAATTTGGATGCATTCTCTAGAGACCTGTGATACTGGCTTATTGAGAAATATATAGGTTATCCAAGAAGATATTTGTACTTTAAAGTTATTTTGCTTGCCAACATCAGTTTTTAGGGCTCTATAAATTTTAATTTTTAAAGCTCTAACTCCAGATCCTGTTATTAGCAGTAAGTAGCCTATTCTTTCAAGTTCAAGATGTCTGGGTTATAATTTCTTTACAGATTTGATTTCTTGGCAAAAATATTGATTGAAAGTGATTGAAATAGTATTTTTAAATGTTTAATGATGTTAAGATCAGTCTCCAAATTTGTTATTTTTGGTTTTTTTATTAAGCTGGACTTGCTGTAGAACAGCAAAACAAAGCCATGTTAAAACAGTAAGGCGGGTGTCTGTATATCCTTTGTAGAGAGTAAGAGAGATTTCGTTTGGTGTTCCCTCTGCAAACGTGTGTAGTATTGTACTGAAAAATCTTTAGTAAAATGGCATGTGAAGTATTGTCAGGCTGAGATAGTATTTGTCTAATACCTGCTGTTTAATTGAGTTTTGGCTAGTTGGGCGTAGCTCTCAAAATACAGTTTCTCCCTGTTTGTGGACTGCTATGTTGCATCCTGTCTAAAAGCTCACTTAGTGTGCTTATGTGCTAATTTACTGATTGCATGGGCAGGAGGCTTCTAAGGGAGAAGTAGGTTCCTCCTAGATTTTTATTGATGTTCACAGGGCAGAGGCTCTGCACTTTCCATTCTTTTCATTGAGATATTTATGGTTCAGACTGAGCTAGGGGTCCTGAGGAGACTGATCTCAGAGATGGATGTATAAATCAACTAATATTGGTGGCCATGACAGGGAGAATCCTTGAAAAAGCATTTGCTTTAAATATTTCAAGTCACATAAGTTACCCCAGCGTTTATGTAAGTCCTAAACTATAGAACAATATTAACATGAAAAACAATAAATCAGAGAGAGATGTCCTGAACATGAGCAATTTCCAATCAAATCACTTAGATGAGCAACACTTTAGAGATTTCCTTTGAGAAAGCAACAAGATTTTTCTCACATTTCTTAGTGTTTCATTTTTAGTGTTATTCTTAGTGGGGTTTTTTTAGTTATGTTTAGTTATGTTTCATGTTTAGTGTTTTTACTATTACATTTATCCCAAAATCAAAGGAAAATCCTAACCTTACAGTGCTACCTGGAGCTAAGGACTAATACCTCATTCAAATCTTGCTCTATGTGCATCATCCTGACCAAACCAGTTAGTCTCTACTTGTCACCTGTAACTCAACTTCTCAGGAAGTTAGAATTGTAAGAGGCCTGGAAATAAAGAACTTGGGTGCTAAAGGTTTCAGAAAAATAAACATATACAAGCATTTGATGGAAAACTTCACCATTCCACCATTGCACTGATTTGTATCATGCAGCTCCTTTGTCTTTTTAAACAAAGCCAAATAGCAGAGCTCAGCTGAATGGAAAAAATTTCTGCTATGCTCTGTACTCATCCATCATCCCTAAGAGGGGTAGAACAAATCTCACTCCCACAAATGTTACCACATCTTTCCTTATCCTTCCATCCCATTGGCAGGGTGGGGGCATGTGAAAGCACTTATGCAGGCCACTGGCCTCGGTTAACTTGCCCCAGCCTCATGGCCCTAATACAATTCAGATTTCTGGGCTCAAAAGATCACTATTCCTACCTTTTGAGTCAAATTATTCATACATTCACATTCATTTTATTAGGTAGCTCTATATATATGTCGTGTTTTGCATTGTCAGTAATGTCTACATTTCAGTGAGAATTACATTTGCCTTTATAAACCCTAAAATTTATAGACTAGAGAACAGGCTAATTGTCTTTTTTTTTTTTTTTTTTTTTTTTTTAACTATTGCTTCCCTCTCTGCTAAACATTGTAAATAAGAATTATATTGTTTACCAACAAACACAATGAAGAAATTAGTGGAGAAAAGTCATTTTGCCAAGAGAACTCCTAGGAAAGAATACAAATGGGCCCTGACTGCCATTTCTGTTACACATCTCCCATGTCTCTGGGTGAATTCATATGTCTTTTTTCTCTTTCTTTATAACTTATTTTTACAAGTAAAATGCTTACCCTAGGGGACATTTATACATAAATTATGCTGCTTGAGTTCTGGCTTTCTGTAAAGACAAAAGTTACAACTAGAATTAGAAATTCCACTCCTGAATACACCATACAGATGCATCACATAAGAATGTTGCTTAATAAATTGACATTAAAGGCAATTATCTCTGGTATTTCTCTGAAGATTTTGGAACACAATGTAATAATAGCTTATCTTCTCCTTTAAATTCAGTGTGGCCCACTTAATCCAACAATATATAGAACAAAAACGAGCAAGTTACATGAAATAAATGACTTGCCCTTCTTCTCAGAGAGACCTTTCTGCCATGTCCTGATTGAATTTGAACATGTCATTATACTAAATGTTAGCTAAAATGTTCTGGAAATTTAGTGCAAGAAAACTGGGATAGGTTTACTGTCAATTAACAGGATTAAACAGAAAGCTGGAAACAAGTCTCCTCCCTTCTTTCAGTATATTAAAATACATCTCTAATTCAATTAATTTTAATCAAGAAAATATGCATGAAGTTAGAAGAATGCAGGCTGGTGGGGCATATTTTGTAAGAAGCAACAAAGATGTATATGGCTGTCCGTGGCCTGGCTGTCCAGGGAGACTTGGCAGGACTTCCTACTGCTCTGGAAAAGTGTATTTTTTGTATAGACATCTGCTCCATGCCTTATCCTGACTTATTTTGAAGCTAAAGTACAGCCCAGTAAGTGAGCAGGGTGGCTGCTGTGCCTGAAGTTGCAGCCTTGCTGCGCTAAGACCGCATGAGGGGAGGCAAAGATGAGGTTTCCTCATGCCTTTCCACTAACAAGAGAGGGTGGGAAGAGTGCCCTAGCTTGGTAGGAAGAATCAGTGGTCGTATTGTGTTTGGTTTGGGGTTGTGAGGCTGCTTTATTTTTTTTTTTCTTTCTTTTTTATATTTTTTCTTACCATGTTTCTCTCATTAATTCAGACCCTCCTCAGCTCCAAATACGTATGAACTCTACAAAGTCCTTTTCTGACCAGAATATTGAGGAAGCATTAGATAACTTGAATGCCTGTTTTCAGGCCAAAATCAACTGAGGAAAATGTAGCAAGATTGAAGCAAGTTATTTATTCATTAGAAGTCAAGGAAAAGCAACAGGAATAGTTCTTAAACTGAATCATTTAAGGGCAAATTTTGTATGTTTCCTGGGGACCCTTATGTCTATAAATAATTCATGCCCTTGCACGGTTTTGATTTCTTTCTCAGAAAATGCTTTTTTTTATGACCATGTCACATGGTCAGAGTTATCCTTTAATGTCCTTTAATGTATTTTTTTCACTTTATCATTTTTCCATTTTGCTGAGGAATACATTAGCCTTTGCTACTTACCCTTGAAACATCTACTTTAGCAGCAGGCTTTGAAGAGAAAATGAGTAGTGAAATATTAGTTGCATCATACATAATAGGCGGAGAAATTTTACCTGAAAGATTGAAAATGTCCAGGGAAAAATATTATCTCTTTGGTTTACACGTAATTTCTTAAAATGCAAACTCTGTTAACTTTCTATATTAAAAACAAAGTTCAGTAAGCAATACATCCCAGATCATTCATAGATCTGTGGATTCAGGCATGTAAAACTATCCTTCAGTAGCCTCTCCCATGTCTGAATTTTGACTTATTTCCTATGCTATGTCAAAGGCATAAAAATGCCTTTGAAATTAATGTGGAGTTTCTACAGAGAAACTTCAAAGTTAGGACCAAAACTAAATTTCAAACTATGTTTCCAAATCGAACGCTTTTAACATTTTAGGCTACTAAAGTTTTGAAAGCAGATCAAAATCTTTATTCCAGCCATTTTTCTGGGACAGGACTTCTACTGATCTTGAAGGGTGCCTCAGTGATGTCTTCGTCTCTAGTCCCTGCAGAAAGGTGGTCTATTCAGAGGAATAAAAAGTATTCCCTTTTATGTAGGCATACATATTCATTTATTTATTTATTTAAACAGTGCTGCCTTTCCAGCCTCAGGAGAGTTTTCCTATATTAATTGCCTCTGTGCTTAGATGCCTCCAATTATTAACCTGCAGGTGTCTCTAATCACTGCATATTCCCATTGGAGTCAGGTTGAGGGCTATTAGCTGTGGTGGTTAAATACAACACACATAATGTGGGCTTTGTTTACTGTTTTATCCCTGAATTTGGCCTCGAAGATGTCAGAAAACAGTCATCAGCAATCACTTCTTTCCACTCCTGCAGTGCCTTGGATCTCGTTTTCCTCCTTGCCTTCTTTCTCAGGGAAATATTTGAAGACAGGATGTAGGCTACAGCGAGAAGAGTTTTCCAAACACTATTCCATATTATTGAACTTGGAAAGCAGTCTCGCCATTCAACACTTCTGCTTTCCAAAGCCATAAAAATCCCGCTTGGGAAACCTACATAGTTTTGCTAAAACTGCCAAGCTGGGATATTTGAAAATGTAAGAAGCAGTGGACTCTCTCTTCATTTGTATGGGGTTATCATGGCTTATTCAGCAGTAAAATTGTATCTAATTATGTTGGTACTAGACTGAATCTCCTTTAATTGATTAATTATAATTCACGTCTAGATTAACAGCTTTTAAAGGTCAAAACCTTTCAAATTGCACTGAGCACTTGTTTATCTCTCCCTGTGCTGTGTAAACCTGGTATTCTATTGCAGCCTGAAAGCGACACCATAATTACAGATTTGGAGGCCGAGAAAAATTGATTAGCAACCAAGGCTGGGTACAAACAAAGGAACTGGGTCTGGTTATTCTGCTCTCCCTCCTGAAAAGCACGAGCCCTGACTGTATTTTAGAGCATGAGATTTTGACAACCTAGGGTGTTTCAGAAGTGAACGAGCATCGTTTAAATAAAAGGTTTTGTTGATTATGAAGCTGGCACACTGCATACAAATATATATTCCTTCTTTAAATTCTGAGAAGCATGAGGTGCTGCTATTATTAATTTTTAAAGAAGATGCATACTGATGCAAAATTAAACTTTTAATCTAGTACTCCATTATACTTTGTTTTCCCTCTCACTCAGGTGCTAACACAGAACACAATTTTTGTGCATGACACCCCAATGGCCTCAAAGTGCTTGAATAAAACATGTTATTTTTACCTGTTGGAAATATCCCCAATACTTTCTATACTCTACAAGCAGCATATGATTGTTACCACATTTTTTAAAGTGCCGTGACAGATAAAATTGAAAAATATAAAAGTTTTCATTTTTGGTGGAAACAAAAATATATTTTTCACAATAGTAAATTTTCCCTTTCTTCTAAGAGAAAAGGAGTACTTATTCTTTCCTTTTCTTAGGTTTGATATTGGAAGAGAGTGGCTTGTTGTTACTAGCTGTTTGATATGTCTCATGATAAAATTAGTATTTTGGATTTTTGAGGTATTGTTTTTCTAGCCCTTGATATTATGTTACAATAGAGAAAATTTAAAGCTAAAGAACATTATTCTCTTTAAACACAATGAAAAGCCTCTTTGAAACACTATTTCTTGTTTGCTAATTTGCCAACAGAAACTGGATAATACTCATTCCTGAAATATTCTGTTTTGCATGGAAGAAGAAATTAAGGACACTGCGTAAGTCATTGGATTTTGGGTATGCAATTAAGAGCACAATGCACTTTCTCAGAGAAAAGAGAAAATGGAGACCAAACTTGCAGTGGAGTTTATTGGAGAAAGCAGACATGGAGGGAAGAACTGGCTCAAGAGTGTGTATGTGTGTGTATATAAATATATATATATATATATATATATATGTATGTCTGTATATATATGTATCTTTAGTAGTCAAGTAAAATACTTTAGGACAGGACTTGCAATGTATGAATATTGATCCCTGCTAAGTCAGGTTTATTCCAGACAGGTGTCCTTAACAGAGCTTAGATTCTACTGCTAAAAAACACCTTTCGATGATATTTTAGTTTCCCTGAACTTGATGTGATTTTCAAAATTTAAAAAAAAATTTCACCAGGACCAATGTTAGTTAGTGGGAAGGTGGAATGGAAAGTACAAATACAGCTTGTAAGATCAAGGATTAGGAGAGGTTGGGGAAAACATAATAACGGTGAAGTCTATTTTAAGGTATTTACTTTTTTTTTCAGGGCAGGATATATTTTGAATACTCTTTATCTCTCAGAAATTGAGAGAAAATAAAGTATTAAAACCAGACAAGTGTTCAATATCAAAGTGAATTTTGGTGTGGTTAGTCAATTTCACAGTCAGAAGGATGTTACTTGGAAAATCATCTGTAAACAGAGAAATATTTTTTAAAATGAACTGCACATGTTTGCATCCACTATACAGAGAGAGCAAAAGACAAAGAGGAACCACCCGTCTCTCACGAGTTTATACTCCATTTATTTCTGGGAGTTATTAGAATAGTCAGCATAACATTGTCAGCCCACATTTTGGAGGGACAAGAGACAGCCAGCTCACCAAAGAAAGCATCAAAAAGCAACCAACCAACCAGCCAAAACAACAACAAAAAAAATACCCAAACAAACAAAAAACCAAAGACTGGGGTGCTCCCCTGCAAGCTCCGTGGCTGCTCCCCAGCACAATTCCCATCCTGCCTGCAAACACCACAAACTGAGTCATGGTACAAAGTATGTGCTGAGGGAAAGCAGACACCATTATTTCTGATGGTCATACTGATTATATAGTAACTAAATCTAATTTTCATTCATCTGGCTGTTCTAACAATGAAATCAGTTTAAAAGTCACAATTGTCAGCAACTTGGCAGAACAACAGTAAAAATCTAAGCAAGATTGGCAAGGAGCTTTGAGATATTAAGAAAATGTGCATTTAAACAACATTAATCCTCACTTTCCTTATAAGATCTTCCCCTTCTAGGCTCCTTGGAATTTAATTTGTCTCTGGCTTAAAGGAGTTATGAATGGAAGTAATTTAAAGATGGATGGATGTTAATTTAAAGATGCCGTCATTTTTTGACAGAGCTGGGTACTGAAGTGTAAGAAAATGCATAAAGAAGATAGTGTGCAATCAGGAAATGCCAGTCAGACAACAATTTGATAAATTGATGGGAAAGAGACATGATGCTTCTAATGGCCTTCAGTCTCTACCAAATACAACATATTTAATAAGCTAATTTCTGCTATGGCACACAAAGCAGATTTCCTAAATTGTGCTACACAATTGTGTATGTTTATGCCATAAATGGAGATACATTTTTTTAAATAAGAGTAATATCAATATTACCTCCACTAAGCAGTAATGTAAATTGTTTAATATATAAACATTAGTGTGAATTGGAAAATTAATTAAAAGAACAAGTCACTATAATTATGATAAATAAAGCTTATCTTTATTGCTAGCATGCTTCTCCAGCAATCTGTCTAAATGAGAGGAAATTATATGCCATCAACTTCCCCAAGAGCTAAAGTCTCATTTTAAGGATCAGGTATGCTACACTGAAATTAGAAAAATATCTGCTTAATCGGTATCACATCTTAAGGAGGATTAGAGAGAGAGGCTGGCCCTGTTTTGCCACCTGTTCTGCACATGCAGAATACAGTTCTTGTCCCATTTAAGTGACTTTTGACATCAAGTTTCACTCGTTGTGGCTAATTTAGTCAGATTTTGGTGCCAGGGAAGTTGGTCATTAGACTCTAAGGATAAAGTACATGTAACCATTAAATATGCAATGCTCTCAAATTGGGCTACTGGAATTTGTTCACTGCTGTGGTATTTTCTTACTCCAGCCTTCCCCATCTCCAGTATCTTTTTGTATTCACCAGATGCTAGTCCCCAGTTTGAGAGGAAAAATAAGAAGCCAACAGAAAGTCCTTCCAACTTTGCTGAGATATTAGAAAATATATCATCTATCTTTCTCTTTTCTGGCTGGTCTTGTACATTTCTTCTCAGTAATTTGTTTAAATATTTCTTTTCCTGTCAGTATATTGTGTAATTTTTATTGAACAAGGAAATATTGTGTTGAAATACACATGCTGTATGTTGTTGAGTTCTTCACCATTGCTTTAACCTAATAAAACCTTCTACAGCTTCTGAAAACCATCTTCTGAATTCAAATGTAGAGAAAAACAAAGTAGATCAGAGGATGTTTGGGGATATGTGGGATAAGAAGAGAGGAAGTAGAAATAAGCAAAGCAATCTCTGGCCTCTTTTCAGTACAGTCCATGGCTGGTGTAGTGATGGACAACTTCTCCTCTGCCTCGTTCTCCTCTTCCTCCTCCTCCTCCTGAGCCTGGCACTGGGCCAGTCTTGATGTTCTTGGTCAGGATCTCAAACTGTAATTGTGCTCTGGCATCGTGGCACACAACTACTGCCAGAGGAACCAGGAATATATGCAAATGAGGTTCAGGTCATTACTACTTATGTCATCTCTGTTGCATAATCATGTAAAAAAATTATGTGTGAAGTTAACTAGAGCTCGTTCTTGCAGTTATCTTTGCATACCAGAACAGCTGCATCAGCCAGGATGCAGCTGAGTTTTCCAAATGACATCAAGCTTCCTATAGTTTATAAATCACCATCTGGATGCGCCCCTAGAAAAATGGCTTTATCTCGTGTTGCTGGAAAAAACTTGGCTCCAAGCTTTAATCAGGCCCATAAATAGAGGAAGATGTGGATTTATTATTTACTTGTCTAGTCTGGATGTTCACACATATACATGTGGCATGGTGAAAATCTTGCCATTCCTGATTTTTGAAACTCTTCAAGCTCATTTTCCCCAATATTCAACTATTTACACTACTCAAAAAAAAGTCACTTTAATTGGAAGATACATTCCCAACCAGCTTTAATGAGAAAAATGTGAATTTCCTCCTAAAACCACTTGTAGACCATACACTATAAAATTAATTGTATACATCTTACTTCTTGCTTCATTTCTCTACACAAATGAGATACTGAACATACATTAAATTCTTGTATTAGTGCCTGCAAAACTTTATTTGACAGAAGTTGCATTACTGGTTGAAAAACAGTCTCTTTCTTAGTCTTCATTGCATGAGTATGGAAGTTGGTCAGCCAAGACTTGCTAATTATCTGTCTAAAACCCACTGTGCCTAAATTGATAATGTGCCACAGTGTTAAAGATTTTTGTATCTGGGAGAATTTTTAGCACCTACTTTTTTTATTCTGACTTCTTCTTATTGCAGTATTCCCACCAAAAAAATACAAGACACACCAACATTTTCTACAAAAAAAAAAGAGAAAAAAACCCTATAAATTAGATCTAATTACTAAGCTAAGACTTTATACAGGATGATTACTGTATTTAAACTATTAATTCACTTTCTTCCCTTTGAAGTTTTTGTGATTTTTTTTTTTTTTATTTTATTTTCAAGTTCTGGAGAAGATTAAAAAAAAAAAAAAAACAAGCAAAGAGCAGATTACTTTTATTTTTCCTGCAAAAATTAATAAGCCTTTGTAAGATTTGGGTCATTTGCTTTTGAATTCACTTCATAGGTAAGATATGCTTGGCTTAATTGGTTCTTGCAATGAATTCCCAGTAAAGCCTTCAGGAACCAATTTTGTTTACCACCAAATTCTATGCATGAGTGTTGTGATTCTGTTACGTTAATGAAATAAGAACCAAAGGCCAAATTCCCACCTGAACTAATAAAGAATCAGCTTCTCACCAGATCTTTTCCACTGGGGAGCCAGTCCTTTAAAGGGCAGGTGAAATCTGAGGTCCTCATAAAATTTGTGGTCATTTAAAAATCTTGCATGTGCCAAGTAAAAGGTGTTAGCCCCAGTGTCTTGGTGAAATTCCAAATTAAATATTTATGTTCTGTGTGCCTGAGATCTCTGTCTAATTTCATTTAAATATTATTCCTTTCCCTAGTGGCACCATTCCAGTATAGTTGCTGTGTTTCACCAGTGCTTTCATGCGTCATGATTGCAGTCTAAACTTCTGTGAAGGTGCAGAATATGCAAGTGTATTTAAAGGAATTAAGACATTTCTGTCTCCTTTGGCAAGTTCTTTGCATCTGGTTAAACTGTTGTACAAAGGAACAAAGAGAATTAAAAAAGGAGATAAGGTCTTTTATTGTCTGTGATTACTGGGGTTGCTCAGCCTGGAGAAGAGGTTTTGGGGAGACCTCATTACAGCCTTCCAGTACCTTAAGGGGGATTCTAAAAAGATGAAAGAGGGACTTTTTGTATGGGCAAATAGTGACAGGATAGGGGCAATGGTTTTGAACTGAAAGAGAGTAAATTTGGATTAGATGTTAGGAAAATATTCTTTACTGTGAGCGTGGTGAGGCACTGGAACAGGTTGCCCAGAGAAGCAGTGGCTGCCCATCCCTGGAAGTGTCCAAAGCCAGGTTGGATGGGGCCCTGAGCCACCTGGACTAGTGGGAGGTGTCCCTGCCCATGGCAGGAGGGTTTGGATGAGATGATCTCTAAGGTCCCTTCCAAACTAAACCATTCTAAGATTATATTTCATGGAGGAACAGCTACCTATGTGGATTCCCTGGAAATACTACCACCAGCATGGACAGTGACACCAGGAACAAACTACTCATTAAGATTTCTTGGGAGAAAAATCTAAGATTCAGGCTACATCCAAGCTATCTGACAGGAATGAACATCTTCATGAAACATGGGATTTTTGCCACATCCCACCAGAGAGTGCCCAGTGTCAGGTTTTTCCAGACACAAGGACCGTACAGGTTGGGAGGTACAGAAGAGAATGCATCATGTTTCCAGTGGTGTGTGGGTTCTGTCATGTTCCCTCGGAGACCAGTGGTCTGTTTAAGCTCCAGAGGATGCACATTTCCACCATTCGTGTGTTTGTAGGCTTCTGGATCAAAGGCTGGATCCTGCAGCTGCACTGCAGCCCGTGAGCATCTGGGGCTGGGAGAGAGTGGGTTCACGTCCTCATCCCAGCTCCAGCAGATCTTCCTGGCAATGCTATGCCATGGCATGGGTTATTTAGCGACCTACCTTTGGGTTTAACACCTTTAAAATAAATAGAATAAATATAATTATACTTTTTTCCCCCCCCTTCTTATTTCAAACTTTGAAATTGCTCAGATATGGAACTCTAACGTGAAAACCAGTGCAAGTCTTCCTATGTCCAAGAATAATGATTTTCAATTGTGGCTGCACTTGGGACTTTCTGAGTAGATACAGTAACATATGTATATGTACACTGTTTAAGAATCATTCCTCTAAGTTAACCAGGGGGGATTCTGAGTTGCTTTATCTTTTCAAAGTGCATACCTAAACAGCCTGGATCGTTCCCTCCTGGCCTTATGTGGAGAAATGCTTCCCTTGGTCCCAAACACCCCAGATGCTGAACATAAACGAACTTCCAAAGTAGAGATATATAGGAGGACGATCAGAGCAAAGAAGATGAAGGTAATTAATATATTTTTGCTCCAAAGCTCAAAACAATTCTCATCTTCCCCATTTTTTCTGAAGGTCACATAGAAGCAGTCAGTAAAAAGCTATTACAAATGGTTACTTCCTTAGATTCTTGTTGTGCTGAAGAAAATCTACCAAAATGCTGACAAGGATATAAACTTGTTATACCAGTTTAACAATGAGGAAAATTTTAATTCTGCTCTCACAATTTATTCATCTTAGCAGTAAGGTAAATAGCAAATACAAACATTCATTTTATAAAAATAAGATAGGCGTTCTCATAGTAAGGTACTCATTAGGGGGAACATTTCCCTTGAATATAGTAACATAGTGCTGGCTCGTTTTGGCTCAATCCAAAACAGAGCACAATGACATAGAAAAAAATAATACTTGTTAAACTGGAAAAAACAGTTGCTAATTGTGCAATAAATGTCTGGAATATGGCGTTTTATTATTTTGAATCCTTTTTAGTAATATAAATATATATGAGCCTGGAAAATAACCTCAATAAATTAATCCTTTTGAATGTGAGGAGGCTTCAGAAAGGATTTAGATGAAAATATGCACAAATACAATTCATTTCTGAATACAATTTAATAAACATATTGTAATTTTATATTTAATATGTAATTTTTTCAAACTATCCAGTATAGAAGCAGAGTCTCTGGAACACTCCTAGGCTGTTGTTTATAATGTTTTACAAGCAACAACATGAGAGTAGGAAAGACAAAGACCTCAGTTCTTTCTATCCCCTGCTCTGAATGTCTGAGCATGCTGATGTGGCTCGTCTGCAGCACAGAGCAGTGTGATCCCAGTGGCCTAGAAACAGCTCAAGATCAGGGACAGAAGGGAAGGAGAGATGTAAGATCTAAAAATGAAAAGCACCTAAAATGAAGAAAAAAGAGAAAGATCCCCTTTCAAATTAAATAGGAGGTTTTTTACAGTGAATTAAAAGTTTGTCTTGAAATTGGCATAATTGCTTTCTCTGCGCTGACAATTACATGCAATGTTTGTAAGGTACACAGCTGAAATGTGATGCAGGCCCTACCACGCTTTAAGCAGCAAAAGATTCTTTGGGAGAGTGTTACTGCATGTAATTTGTGGAGTAGTGCCAGGAAATGTGCCGTGGAAACTTTAAAACAGTGCCTTTTTCCTTCATGTGTTATTTCCTCTGCCTAGAAGAGCACAACTCATAGTAATTCTAAAAAGGGCAACAGGGATAATTGGGTTCCTGCTGCTATACGTGTTTATCAGTGAGCTACTGCCAGATGTAGGACATATGCTACAAATGGCCTCCCTATCCCCAAAAGAAAAAAACCCACCCAACCCAAACCCCCTCAGCTTTCCCCATCTCCGTGCAGACAGAGAGCACTGGGAGTAAAGCCAGGAAGGTTTTTTTAGCTTTGATAACCATACCTCTTAAATTAATGCGTTTAGTCAATTGATGGTTACAGATGAGGGATTGTTTTAATTTTGAACATGGAATAAAAAGCCAAAGCTTTTCATGAGAAATTTAGAGACTGCGTGCGGTTTTAGATGTGTACTTAAAAGTTTATACAGCTCATTCTTTGTATGTGGCTAGTGAGGATTGGATTATGGCTCAAATTTCAGTATTGGGTAGTTTTTACATTGGAAGGTGTTGTTTGACTGGATGCTTTTGCTCAGCATGTGAAAATCAAAGCTTACTTTTGACTTTGCTCAAAATGGAAACGGTTGCAAAGAGAACCATAGAATCATATTTAATTCAGATTGTTTTGAGTAAAGGATTTCATTGGATTCAAAGGAGAAAGAAACGGCCCTTTTGTTTTTGTTTTTTTAAAACAGTATTTCATGAAACTTTAAAATAAATTTAATATTTAAATTATTAAAAATTAGTGAAACGCTTTAATTTCTTTAAAATATACTTTTAGAAACTATTGTCTTTTAAGAAACTCACTGAGCTGGAACACAGCATCTCTATCTACCAATCCAGTGACTCTACAAAAATTATTTAATCTCACCATGTGCTTTTCTTCTTCATCTGCAGAAGCAAAAATCCTGTTGTGCTGTGAAATTAGTGAAGTAGTCCAATATTATTACAAGACTTTTGCAACAGATACAAAACACATGATGGGAAATAGGAAACTCTCAGATTCATATATGTGAGCTAGCATGAGCCCCACTAGGTTTTTTCCCTGTTAACAGACTGTAGACAGTACTCTACCATCGCCTGAAAAAAACCAGTGGATAATATGAATATTTTTTAGTACAGGTCTCTGAACAGCCTCAGGGGTGATGCTAAACTTCTGTAGCAAGAAAAATTATATTCCAGGAATAGAAATGCTTGCAGTCTGTGGAGTGAGGAGCGATATGTAGGTAAAAGCTGAAGCAAAAGTAGTCAGTGGTGATTAGCAAGCAAGGAATGAGTGTTTTGAAAAAAGATATGAACTAAAAAGAAATGTATGTTGAAGGTAATGCTGTAATAAAATGGAGCTGTTGGAGGTTGGCGGGGAGGTACTGGGAGATAGACCCTGCATAGCTCCAGGGCAATGGGATAATGCAACAAGAATTGTTGCTTCATTTTTTGTTTTATTATCATTTGCCACTCGATGACATTCCGAATAGATGGTTTGTGATTCAAGTGCACTGAAATATTATTTTTGTTAACACAAGTGCTAGACAAAATAATGTTTTGAAAATGTCAAGCCATTTTTAAATGGCATGTACTGTATAAACACAATTTATCTCTCAAAAGGCATGAAATTTGCAAATATAGACCTGATTCATACATATGCATTGAGAGGGCAATAAGGTGGTCTTTAAAGACAAAATGAAGCTTATTTTATTTATAGAATCACAGAATTATAGAATAATTTGGGTTGGAAGGGATCTTTTAAAGGCTGTCTAGTCCAAGCCCCCTGCAATGAGCAGGGACACCTTCAATTACATCGGGTTACTTGGAGCTGTCCAACCTGGCCTTGAATGTTACCGGGAATGGGGCATCCATTACCTTTCTGGGACACCCATTCCAGTGTCTCACAACCCTCATCATTAAAAATTTCTTCCTTATATCTGGTGTAAATGTGCTATCTTTAATTTAAAACCATCACATCTTGTCCTGTTGCAGCAGGCCCTACTAGAAAGTTTGCACCCATCTTTCTTATAGACCCTCTTTAAACACTGAAAGGCTTCAATAAGGCCACCCCAGAGCCTTCTCTTCTCTTCTCTTCTCTTCTCTTCTCTTCTCTTCTCTTCTCTTCTCTTCTCTTCTCTTCTCTTCTCTTCTCTTCTCTTCTCTTCTCTTCTCTTCTCTTCTCTTCTCTTCTCTTCTCTTCTCATCCATACAATAAGGGATTTATTTTAACTTTAAATTTTACATTTTAGAATATTGTTTTCAAAACAGCACAAAGAATATTTTGTCTAAGAATAACACAGCTCTGAGAAGAATGTCACCTCTAGTAGCAGAAATTTTTTATCAATTGAAACTGAGGGGCAGGAGTTTGAAAATCCAAAAAGCAATGTTTCCTGCAAAAACTTGTTTTCTTGATGGTTGCACATCCGTTCCTTTTAATGTTAGAAAGAGTCTTGGAAAAACTATTTCTAAAGCTCTGATGTCATAGAATTAATTCGACTACAAAAGAAAAATAATTTTAGCATCAGGAATGTTCCCCTTTGCTTTTCCTTTTGCCAAGATGAATGACTACATGGGAACCTTGTCAACAGCTTGAACTGTGTCCAGAAACAACTAGGAAGTGAGTGCTGTTCCTGGAAAAATTATATCCTGCAGGTAGCACCACTCACCAAGGAGAAAAAGTGCACCTGCCACAAAGTAATGGCTTCTTTTCTTTTGAGCAAATTAAGTGCCTCAATGAATATCCTGGATTTTTGTTGGTAATTCAGCACACGAATTCTGGCAGTTGATTAGAAATCAAGAGGAGTGAGGGATGTTTATGCTTCAGAAAGCCCATCCCAGGGCCCTCTAGGTTTTCAGAAACATGACATGAAGTCATATTGCCATGGTGTTAAGATAAAAGAGCACAAGTATGTTACAGATTTGTAATTAGTCCAGACAAAATTATTGGCCATAATTTGCTGTTATTGTGTGTCGGTAGCAGCAGAGTTTGTGTTGTGCTCAAGATTCCTCATCTTCATACTTTGTATTTTGTCACTGTGTTGCCTGCATTGCTCACATTCAGGTTATTATGGTGTATTTGCTGAGCTGTTTCTCTGGTGCCCTTTTCTGGAAGATTTATTCCTTTATAGAGAAGGTTCATTAGCTCTGTAAGACAAAAAAGCTGAGGCACAGCAGTGAAGACCTGGGTATAATCTTCACCTAAACTGGAAACTAAACTTAAACCTTGTAATTTTAGTCTGTTATTTGGGGGCCATTGAGGCCAATGACGCCCTGCTCATTGCTCCCCCAGGATGATTAGATAAGACTCCCTCAAATGAAAAGCAAATGCACACTATGGGTCTGCTGAAGATAAGGCAAAATGTTCCACGTATAGGTAGAAGTTCCCTTTAGATCTATTCAAAATCTTCAGTAGTGAGTATGTCAGTCATTAGCAGTGACAAACTTTTTAAATACAGAGCAAGCCACCTTGAACAAACACCCCGAAGTTTCAAGAGGCTTAGAAAAAGAGCTGATTAGGTCAGGAAAACAACCTCAAACATAAAGATTGGTTTGTTTTTCACCAAGTGATGAATGGTGTGGGTCACTATACACTAAAGTCTCTGTACTGGCTGGCCTTAGAACTCGCAAATACTTTTTCTCATCAGCATATTTAGTACAATATTAATATTTTGCTATTTATTATCTGTACAGAACTAGTGACCACCTCAACACAAAACACCAAATTACCTTTTTGGATGAAAAAAAAATAGTTCTATTTCTTGTGAGTTTGGGTAAAAATTTTTTAGCAAAGTATAAGTAGAAAATTCTCTTTGAAGTAACTTGTATTTTGACAAGACATAACAATTTAATGCCAAGAAATACTGTGCAGATTTCTTCTTGGAACATGTCATAATTCCTATATCCATGCTTTGAGTCTTAAAATAAATGACTAGGAAGTACATTTACAATTCTACATCTGAGTTAATTCTAGAGGAATGCTTTGATTTTTGATCCCTTATGCTCTATTGATGACCCTTTTTCGACTGCCCAGAAAGGACCATGCTACCTAAGATGCAGGATAGTTGCTGGAATCCATTTTAGTTGCCTCCTCTTGCTCTCTCTGAGCAGAAATTGCCAGATGAGCACTCTAATGAGTTCTTATGTGTTCTGTAGTGTGAACTGCCATCAATTAGGAACCAGGCTGAGACCATCAAACTCATTTTAATTAGAACCTCTGATTGGATTTATGCCAAGATCCCAAAGGTAAAAAAACTAGTCCAGACATTCACCATCTTTTCCAAGTCAAAATTTGAATTCTAGCCATCTCTCCTTCTCCAGTTTAGCATTTGCTTTCTTGGTGTATGTGCCTATGTATGAGGTTAAATTTTATTTTCCTTGGCAGGTAGTGGAGATGTTCCTGCATGGACTGAGCTGAGAGCATCCCATTATTCCACCCCTGTCATACACCATTCCATTTATACTGGCAGGCAGAAAAGCAATTTTATCTCTCACACTTTCATTCTATATATTTTATTTCTAATGAGTTTCAGGGATGCTCCATTCCCAAGGCACATTATCTTCCATTATAACCACAATACACTATAATATTTAAAATAATAATAGAGAATAATAACAATAGCTAATGTGTAATCATCAGGCTCATTCTGTCCTGAATCTGTTCTTACAAAGTCTGACAATTGTATCCTAGTAATAGGAAGATCTAGCCTCTGGATGATTCATCTTGGAAAGATAATTTCTTCTTATGTTTCTTTATTATTATTAATGCTTTAACCTTCACAATCTGTGATTTGAAATTCATGCTTAGAATTCAGTTAGCCATAACCAGTTATCTGAAATGGAAAATTGTTTCCTGAATGGCCAGGAAAATACTCAAATGTGCTTTTCCTGTCTCTGGAAATGCCTGTGCATTGAATGCATTTGTATGTATAGAAAACTCCACACATAATGTTCTCCAGAATAGCCTTCATATTGAATAGATTTGAGAGCAGTGAACCTTACAAACAGAATGATAGCTGAGGGATAGTTTTGGAGTTCATACACAAAAAAAATCTATAGGATCCTATGTAAATAGCTGGAGGCTGGAAGAATTAGACAGAGAAAAATTATGTCTGCTCAGGGAATAGACAGTTCAGACCATGTTGTTGACCCATTAAGTCACCTATGACAGTACTGAGACAGAAGCCAGGGGACTTTAGTTCAATCCTCAATTAGGTCATCCAATCAAAACGTGTTTAGGAGCATAACTAACCAGATGAGTTGCAGGATGTCTCAACTCCTGCCCTTTCTGTGTCCCACAACTAAATTTCAGACAACTACACCAGGAATAAAAAAAAGATGAGACCACTGCTACACCAACAGCTTGAGATTGCACTAAAACATCACTCAGGTATAAATATATGCTCATATTGATGCTATGTTTCAAGCCTTTGTTGAGATTAAGTTTATTTACAACCCAATGAGTACAAAGAGTTATTGAAACAGTGTAACACAAATTATTCCTTTCTCCATAGCTTAACTTTTTGGTTTAATTTTTAGGCCAGAATCTAATTCTAGAAGTATTTTCAGGAAGTGCTTCCAAAGTTAGATGTCATGATGTGGGCAAACCAAATTCCAAACCCAAGAATTTATAGTTCTCAATTACATTTCAAGGGTATTTGGGGGGTTTGGTGACACTGAAAACATTTCAGGATAACTAGCCATTGTTATACAGTTCAGAAACAATTTTAAAATCTTAATTCTGTCTTGTGAAAAAGCTGATATTTGGACAAGTAATATTTATACATTACGTGAAAATTCTGATAACCTGGTAGGTCCAGGTTCTTGGAAAAGCAAATAATTTTAAAAGATCAAAATGTCCAGTGCTAAAATGAATAAGGGAGAGCTTTAATTTCAGAATTTTTTTTAGGTTTTATTTAGAAGTAACCTAAAAAATGAGTCTTCTTGTTTCCTGAAATGTTTCCAGTTATTGCCATCATAATCCCTATGGATAAGTTCCTTTTCTAGGGAAGGATGTCTTGTAACCTTTGTATATGACACTTACCTTGAAGAACATTATGATAGCTGCTTATGAAAATCATTTCACCTGCAGGTTTTTTAATTTAAAATAGTGCTCATTTTTTCATTTCCTT
This sequence comes from Corvus moneduloides, assembly GCF_009650955.1. Lineage (NCBI taxonomy): Eukaryota > Metazoa > Chordata > Aves > Passeriformes > Corvidae > Corvus > Corvus moneduloides. The sequence continues at coordinate 10,544,403 of NC_045477.1, read as the reverse complement.
GTGTTTTTTTTTATATTATCATCATAATTTTTGATCGTCAGGTGACAGCAAATAACTACTCAAATGGACATTGAATTGTTGCAGATCCAAAAGTTAATTCCTTCACGAAACTAACTCCATATTCTTTCTGAATCAAATGCCCAGTGCCCAGCCTGCTTTTTTAATTAGATGTGTAATCATAGCAGGTTTTGATTATAGTAAAACAGGTAAAGCTCTCATGAGATCAGCCCATGGCTGGTCATAAGCATATGGCAGGAGATGGAAATAAGACAGCAGAGAAGGGGGGTTGTGGTTCTCACCGAGGATTAGATATCTCTTATATGCCAAATTTGCAAGGGGAGAACCATTAACTTGAAGCCTCATCATCCAACTTCTATCTATACTGATTACTTTAGACAAAATTTTACTGATTTTTTTAGACAAAATTTTGGAGCAATACAGAGCAAAAGACTTTCAGGCAAAGCAACTGTTCTCTGGAGAGCATATCCTCTTACTGTTGCAACAAAAGCATTTTTCTTCACTCCAGCTTGTGAATCTTTAACTGAGTCAAGGAAACAATGTGATGTTCAGCAGTCTACAGTCAACTAAGATTACATTCTTTGTACCATGAGAGTAAAGGAAAAAAACACATTTGTTGAGACCAAAGGGCGCACAGAGGCAGCCCCGGAGTAATTCAAACATAAACAGGAAAGAAACTTGATAGAAAAGCCTGGCACTGGTCCATGTCAAGGCTAATTACTGCCACTTTGTTCATGCAAAGTTCTGAATTAATAAGGTAGAAGAATAAGGGAATAGAGAGTGTGCACTTCTCTTCAAGGGCACAGCTTCATCTTTACAAACCTTTCCTTGCTCTTGAATTTAGAAGAAGCCATAAGAATTGTTTCACAAAAGCTATTTGGTTGAAACACATTGTCAAAAAAAAAAGCAATTCTGATTTTGTTGACATTAGAATCAAACTGGTTTTAGGTAGGATTTAATAGTTATTGTGGCCTTATATTTCATTAGTCAGAAATGGTGGCAGGTTTGTTCTATAGTAGGTCAATTTATCTGTCTAGCATCATGCAACTAAGTAGTCAATTTGTTTTCTCCTACAAATATCAGTAATTTTAAAGTGCATTTTCTTTGTTTAGCTTTAAAACATGTTGAATGCTGTAATTATTTGAGTAACATAGCAGCTGTAGGATTTAAACAGATAAGGTAAAATATGTTCCATTTTTTAAAGATAAATGTGGATATAAAACAATCTTCCTTTTCAGAAATTTTGTCATGGCACCAAAAATCCTGCTGCAAAGGGTAAGTTCCTAGCCTTGGAAACAATCCTTCTGGAGGCAGTGGACTACTCACCCGGGTGATGAATTCTAAGAGGGAAAATGGATTTTTTTATGAGTGGAAGGTTTATCTCGAAATGCAAGTCCACCATTTCCATTTGATGTGTTAGAGGTCATTGCCACTGGAGTGAAAAACAATGAAACTGGTTGTGCAAATGGCCAAGTTCTGAGATTTTCACAAAATGGAGAAAAAATTCATGTTCCATACCAAACAGCTTTCTTGTGAGTGGAGTCCAAAATAAGCTGTTTCTATCAAGTCTGTTCCTGTAATGCTCTAAAATGGAGATGTGTGTCTGTGTGTGCACACACAGACATTATCTCTGAAAAGAAAAAACAGTCCTGAGAGCTGACAGACCATTGATAACCATTATCTGTTTAATTTTTCCTTGAACTTAAGGCCAAACAAGTAAGGGTTCATGTTTTTCACACATCCCTTTGATGTTTCATTGACTGCTTTTGTCGAAGTGAAATGTTTGAAAACCAGGAACCAGAAAGATGCAATAACTTTGCATAACGTGTGTGATATCACTTTCTGCTATTTGTAGGCAAAAACATGCGTCATTTACGAATGGCTTGATAGCCATAAGATGATTTTATGTGTGCAGCCTCACACACCCTATGTGCCTGGTGAGTGCCAGGCATGCAGCGTTCTCAGAGTTCAAAAATATCTGTAGCTTGGATTTGTTGCTCAAGTGACATCATTCAAGCCATTTTAGCACATTTTATGTAGGCAATGTGAATACCACATTTTAAATTTGCCCAGGCCTTCTTGCCATTTTTATGTCAAGAGCTGGAAAGTACTTGAAATTAGATCCTTTAGTTTCAGTCCTGCTTACTCTTCTGCATGCATGGAAAATGTGGTTACTCTACAAACTGTACTTTTTAGTGTGTGCACAAGTTTGTGTTCTCAAGGCCAAGAGCATTTGATACTTCCAGGCAGATTAAGAGCCATTCTAACAGCATAAATGCAGGACACAGTATGAAGGCAAAGACAAATCTACTGTTTCGCTGAAGGCCATTAAAAACTGTGATTTTTGGCAAACCTATCCGTTACTGTGTTAAACTATAACAGAGATATGTTCAGAGGGGAAACAGTATCCCCTTTGTTGAGCAAGAAAAAAAAACCTGTTTCCAAGCTGCCCTTATAAATTCTTACTGAACCCTTTCAAGTTGCTTGCCAAGACATTAGGCAGTTTTAGGAGAACACTGGGGTGCAGATTAATTCTTAATAAATTGATTGATATCCCTACAAGTAAGCAAGCAAGCTGTGTGCTCAAATGCCATTTAGGTCCTGTGTATCTGACAGCTTCTTGTATAAATTATGGTTTCATTCTTTAAAAGACCAGTGTGTCATCTGTATTAAAAGTCTTCAAGAGCTTACAGTTGTTTCACATTATAGCTTATTGTATTACAGTTCTGGTATATTCTTTCTATAAGTAGTCTTCTGGGAGCCAAAGAAACAGGAGCCCTTCAGAGCACAACGACAATGACTTTTCCATGTTTCCGCTCTGCACTGTGCTAGTGGGGAGCAACTGGAAGAACCTAATGGAAGCTTCCTAGGCACCCAGGTTTCTTAATTTTATTCAATCTTCAGTAGGTTTTGATTTTCATTTTAAAAAGAGACCTGGGGGAGACTGGTAATTCCTCACACACAGTAAATATTCACCTCTCAGCCATCATTAACTCCCAGAAACCTAAAACTCAGTTTCAGTTGGTCTGGTTGGTTCTGGGGGTGGTGGTGATTGACCAGAACTCCCAAAGTGACTGAAAATGATCAGACAGATAAAAAAAACCAGGATGAAAACCAACTTCAGGGGTAAAATTACAGGTAAAAATGCATTATCATACACATTTCCAGTGGAAAAATGGGAAGAATCTGTATGTAAATTTCAATGGCATTAATTTAATTCCTTTGAAAGTTGTCCTTGTATGTGTCACAGATGTTTGATAAGAAACTCTAAGAAAAATGGTATTTCATTTGTTTCAGCCGTGCTTTTCTTAGGAATAAGGGTTATTTTTTTTATAGCAACATCAACATGAGAAGTCACTGAATTTTGACTGAGTTTTAAAATCAATGTGATCTTTTTCCATTTGTCAACCTCTCATTTTTCCACACATCAAACAGATAAATGATCAAATGAAAGACTGAACTGCCTCTATGCATATACACAATTAAAAATATAGTTAATTTAAAAGAAAATGTCCTTTAGGCACCCTTAGAAACCATATTAGAATGTATTTTCTTAGAAAATGAAACTATCATACATTAAAAATGAGAACAATGATTACACTAAACATTTTGAGGGCGGTTGACCATGGCTGGACACCAAGTGTCCACCAAAACTGTCCCCTTCTCAGCTGGACAGGGGAAAGAAAATACAATGAAAGGCTTGTGGATAGAGAGGTCACTCACCTATCACAGGTAAAACAGACTTTACTTGGGGCAAAATGAATTTAATATATTATCAATCAAATCACAGTAGGATAGTGAGAAATACACTAAATCTTAAAACCTTTCACCTCCCTTCTTTTCAAGCTCAACTTCACTCCAAGTTTTCACCATGTGTTGTCTCTGCTGCTCCTTCCTCCTGCTCCTTCACGCTCCCCCTACAAAAACTTTGCCATGAAAACTCAGTCAACATTTTAAATTTTAAATTTTTTACCATGTGTTTATATAATATAATTTCTATTCTTTAATTTTATGTGAGTCAGCTATTTCCATGGTTATTTTGCATCCTTTCACATTACTTTTTGGAGACTTTGGATACTCTTGCAATTTCCAGTTTCCAAGGAAATGTCAGTTGCTTAGGTTAACAGGTTGAAAATGAAGTTCCTGGAAAACATTTCCCAGATATTTGGGATGAGAAATTGACAAGTGTTCTACACTGTTTAGGTGTATACAGTTGAGTTGCACCCAGAATTGCTTCATTTAACCTTCTCTGCTAATTTTGCTTCTAAGTCATATCTCAAACCTGATCTCTGTTTGTAATAAAGAAATAGCAGCCTGTTCCAGGGATGCCAGGGAGTAGCACCCACATATGTGTGACTGAATTCACACCTGAGTTTTATTTTGCAGATTACCTGCCAGTAACTTTATTCCAGGGGCTGGAATAATGGCAAGGGGAAAGCCAAGGCATTGCACCTGGTGTGGCAGCAAGTTTCTGAAACCTGAGACTGTATCTGGTGCCAAAATGTACTCTAGCATCTAAAATAAGCCCCTTATCTCTTTGGAGAAGTGAGCTTCTGAAAAGCATGATGCTGGAGTATTGAAAATAACTGACATGAGTGGGCAAAGGACTGTTACTAAACAGAAAGATGTTAAGTATTTCCTTTATTAAAACAAGTATTTGAAAATATCTTATGAGTAAGGTTTTGCAGAAAAGGCATTAATACTCTTATATATTAATACTTCACTTTGAATTATTTCTGACTAATCTATCCTGTTAGAACTACTGATTTTACTCTCAAATATTCTGAAATTATCCTTTTTACTCTCTAAATGCCTCTTGTTATTGCATGTGTAGGCTTCTTCTGTTTTCTTTAGTTTTTTAACCTTTCTGCAGACAAAAACCTAAAAATCTATCATGGCACCCAGAAAATCATACCTCATATATTCACATCCAGTGTTCATGTACACTGCAAAAACTCTGTGCTGACATCTAACTTAAAACTAGAAGGGCTGTGGCATCAATTTTTTTCTTTCTAGCCTGTTAAAATGTGCCTGCCTGTTGAAATATATCTTTCCTATATAGACAGTCCAAATAGTTTATATATGAACAATTTTTTTTTTTCCATTTTCTTAACAGGACCCTATAATAAGGATGGGATACCGTAGGGACTATTTTATTGGCTTGTTAGAATGCAGTACATTGATCCCAACTGCTAAATCATTTTTATGGCACATTAACAGTATCATGACATCAGGAAACATATCTTTCAGCTTGAGGGACTTCTTTCCAAACCAAATGCATCCCACATGAACACTGAAAACAAATCATATCAGTCTATTCTACAGTGGAATAATAGAGGCCATTTTCAGTCTTAAAAGTGTTTGCACAAACGAGTGTTTGCTCAGACTTGGGATTACATTTGAAGGTTTGGAAATACCTGAGGCTTTATCTAAGCTTTGTGTTAAGCCCTTAGCTTAAAAATATATTTGTTTGGACTTTTTTCTTTCTTTTGATGGAATGCATTGGGTTATTTAATCATATATTGATGAAAAGCAGTCATTTCTGGAGTAAATTTTTACCATTTCTCGGTATCTGATAACACTGTGCAGAAAAGGAAGATGGACAAAGCCGCAGATGGTTTGGCCTTCCTGTATTTCAGAATATGTGTGGCACTCTCTTAATCAGATCATAGGTATAGGGAAAAAAGTATTGTACTAACTATGTACAGTATCACAAATACTGTATCACAAATACTTTGTAGCAAATATTTCTCAAGTAGGAAAGTGAGCATCTGATTCTAATGTTAGATTTGCAGGATGCTTCATTTCATACTGGGTGAGGTTCTCTACTCGGCATTTATACACAGATTTATTTCTCAAAGAATGAGCCTTGCCCTGTTTATCTCTCTTTTTCCTTTATTCATATAATTTCTTCTACTGTTTGTTAATAGTGACAGTTGCCCTCTATTTCAGAAATCAAAACAGTAACTACTGAAACAGCAAATATTTGCAGCCTTCATTATTGCCTGCAGCCTTCCTTTGATATGCAGTCCTTGTCTCCAAATTAGCAAATTAATATGAAATTGGCTGGGATGGGGAAGGCTGAAGAAAATAATCTGAATATACTTTTAATATGTTCTCTTATGCTCTATTAAATCAGACCTGACATCACCTTTGTTAAAGCAAAATGAATCCTAAGAAACCTGAGCCAGGGAACCTAATCCAAATTTCTAAGAAAAACATCAGGGTCTTCTCAGAAAGGACACGGTGCCTGAAAACACCCAAATTTATCTCCCATTTAAGCCAGGGCTGAAACAACTTACGGCCTCCGTTTATCTAAGAGAAATACCTGAGCAAGTTCTGTAGCTGTTATTAACTATCAAAGTTTATATGAACCAATTGCATTAAGTAAAGCATGAAAATCTTCCACTTTTAATTTACTGTTTTTCTAGGTAGAAAAAGGTCTCCTTCACTCTTCAAATAACTTCCTTGATAGCAGCACCTGTGCTAATTTCTTAGCTGTTTCTTATTCTGCAGGGAGAACCTGGCACCTGTGCAAAAGAAAGTGAAACGATTGTGTTTCCAACTTGTTTTCCCAGACTCTTGGTTCTCCATATCTCCTGATGTTAGATAAGTAATGACCGTCCCACTGAATGAGAGACTCAAAGATTTAACTTTTCAGTGATGATTATGACATGACAAAGGAGGTGAAAATAGTCTGAGCAGTAGGTAATCATTCATTAAGTACAGTTAGTTTTGTTTCTTTCTTTCCTTTTGTTCTCTGAGACAAGACAAAAAAAAGCCAATGGCATTATGGAAGTAGCAATAAAAAGAAATGAACACTATATATATGCCAATTATGAAGGCAAGTATATATGAAATCTGTATGACTCATTACCTTATTATCCTATATATGGCAAAGTATATTTTGGTGAGAAAAACACTAACTTTGTATATTTTGGCAACTGACTCTTGACACAATTTTTAACGGGTTTTCGTAGTAACATCTGGTTTGGCTTTTTTGAAATCTTAGTCACAGTCCTAGAGCATTATTAATGGGTTTCTGTGAGTGTTTGTCTAGTGTGGTTGTAAAACACTGAAAAAATAAAATATACACTACCTGTCTGTAGGGGTAAGGGGTGTGCTGGTCTCATCCCATGGATAACCTCCCCTTCCCATGTAAATGCATTCACATCTTATATTCTCTCTCTTCCTTTTAACAGCTTCTAGATGCAAAATGAATTCTGTGCTGTCAACCTTTTTAATTTACCAAGGGCTGGGTTTTGCTCTTTGTACCTAACTGTGGGAATGAAGTGATTGGCACTTAATCACTCCTGGAGATGTTGTCCCCAAAGAGATGCTCATCTTGGACTGGCAGGAAAGGGTTCACTGTATCTTCTCCATAGGTAGTTTGGGTTGCTCATCTCCATAATCAGTCTGGAAGAGGGAGTGTATTTTGCAAGTGAACACAAATCTGATCCAGAACAAAGGAGGCTTCAGCAACATTGCATGTAAAATTTTCAAGGGCTCCCAAGCAAAGACTGAAAATAAGGGGTTCATTTTACATTGCTCTTGTACTCTGGAGCTCCTCAGAGGACTGATTTCTGCGCTGTTTGTATGTTCCTCTGGTGTTAACTCTCCATCTGCTGGGAATATAACTGAGAAAAGAATTTGATTTCCTGTCGGCTGTAAGATATCCATCAGGTAGTAATCAAATGTTGCTATCTGAGCCACCCTCCTGATACAGATTAACACTGTGAGCCCTCTGCCCAGCGCCACTTGGCCTTCTCCACCATGCTCAGTCAGGAGACTGGAATTGAATGTTTTTGCCAAGTACGCCCTTGAGACTTGGACTCGTGTCCTGCAAGAGATCATTACCTCAGAGTTTCTTGGTTTCTTTGTCACACCTACAACCAGAGAAATACTTGTACTAGATGTTCTAATAGATGCTCCCTGAATCTTTAGCTTCATTGTAGAGCAAAACCACCCTTCCAGAAAAATAAGAATTTTAAGAGCTCAGCACAGCTCTAATTGCAATGAAAACTTTATAGGCAGCAATGAGTGGGAAAATTCATTAACACCTGATTTTCAAGGTTGGTTTTTCCTTTATTTTGGGTGGGTGAGGGGGGTGGGTGTGGTTTTTTTTTGTTCTGTTTGGGTTTTTTGTTTTGTTTGCTTGTTTTGTTTTTTAATAAATATTTTTAGAATTCAGCACAGAGCCCCAGTATAATTCTCATCATCCGAGGCATTATGTATGGAGAGAAGTAATTGATTGCTGTTTAGTTGTAGCTGTGACTTGTGTTTCTATTAGAATAATAACTTACAAACTCTAACAGAAAGCAGCTATTTTGCACACTCCTAAAAAGCATTTGTGTAAGTTTGGTGTGTTTGCCTCATACATAATGTATACTCCTTAATCACCTGCATAGCCAAAGGATGGCACTTTAAATTGATGACTGTGATATATTCATACGTAGAACAAATTAGTTTAAGGACAGATGAAGAATAGATGTGCACTCTAGCTAGCATGAACAGTTACAATTATAGAGATTATTACAACCACAGTCTAATACCTTCCAGACATCAGAAAACATTAAGTGCCAGAGTTACACAGATCTACAAGCTAGTTTTATCACAAAAATATTACTGCATTACAGCAGTTTCACTTGTGCCACTATATTTGAGATTAGAATATTTCTACTAAAAATATTTATTTTCACAGGTTCCAAATTTAACTTTAGAAATATATTCAGGAAAGCAACATGATAAAAATATCCCCAAGTGAAAAACAGAGGATTATAGGGTGGTAAATTTTGTCTTGGAGCATTTTATTTCCAATACATAAGAGGAAGGTGGTATTTTAAGTCAATGGAAGTCAGGATGAAATTGTTGCCCTGAACAAAGTCTGGCCCTCAGACGAGTGTGGGACTGACTGAAAGGAGCTCATTTGCTTGAGGGCAACTTTAAAAGTAAGGAATTTATCATATCTACTCTAAGAATCTATAAAATATTGCAAAATCTAAACTCACTTCAGGCTGCACTTAGGTTTAAAAGAGAGCATGAACCAGACCAGTACATCCTCATACCTGCAGGTTTGCATGTATCCTCTAAGCTGAATGTGGATAACTTCCACGACTTGAACTACACCCAAAATTTACACTGAAAAAGTAACTGGAAAGCAAAATTTATTAGATAGGATATTTTTCCTCTTGCAAACACTATGAAAGAATGACATGCCTACTTGTTAGATTCTCCTCTACTCTTAATCCTTCCATTTGCAGTTTCATTAGTGCTTAAATCCTTTACTTACAAGTACTTTGCTTTTATCTCCCTGAGGTAAAAAAGGCATGTTCACACGATAGGTACCCCAGAAAGTCATGGCAATCGTCAGGAAAAATGTTTGTACCAAAAAAAAAGTCAATAAAAGTAATTTTTGTTTGTTTTGTTTAGTGTTTTGTTGGTAATGTCATAAATCCAGTGGTTTTGTCTTTGTAAATTACTATTTTTATACAGTAATGTAATTTCCTACATAATCCCAGACATTTTATATATATATATATCCTTTCCCCAAGTCATACTTACTCTCTTACTGGCAAAAGGAAGCATTTTTAAACTAAAAGAGAAGAGTTATGAAGAAATTATTTACTGTGAGGGTGGTGAGGCACCTGAAAAAATTGCCCAGAGAAGCTGTGGATTCCCCATCCTGGGGAGCATTCCAGGCCAGGCTGGATGGAACAGTCTGGTCTAGGAGGGGGCTGGATGTAGATGATCTTTAAGGTCCCTTTAAACCCAGACGATTCTATGATTCCCCTGAGGACAGGGATTGCATGGTGGCTCTGTGGAAATGTAGTGCAAAACAACAGAATATTAATTTTTTGGTTTAGCCTTGTTTTTTGCTTGATGCTGTGTCTCTGCACTGGCTTGGGTCTAACTGGGAAACTGAAACTAAATGGGAGAATGCTAACACAGTCCACCTGCTGCCTTCACCAGGGCTGGAGGGATGCACAAGTGATGCAAAATCCCACAATTTCTTCCTACTACCACATCTCCTTATTCTTACCATTAAATAGTGACAGCACAGAAATGCTCATGCACGCAAGGAAGGAAGAGAAAGGAGGTTCAGAAAGTGAAACAGTTCCTATCATCCTGCCCTGGTAAAAATGTGAATCATCATCAGAATCCCATAAAATAGGGGAACTCACCCTCCTCCACCCCTCACCAATCACTCCCACATGTTCTTTTATTAAGACATGACAACTGACATTCTTTTCAAGAGAAAGAGGTAGGTTAATGTGTTTTTTTTCAGCAAGCCAGCCCTTGATATGTTTATGCACGTCACCAAAATGCTATGAATTTTCACTGTGGAAGTCTCTTGGTTAAAATGAGGTTTATATCTGAATTTTTTTGGTCAGCTGCTGCATCTGCTCTAGATTAGGCAACATATTGAATGCAAAAAGTGAAACTAGAAGCAAGGAGGACAGCATTTTGAGGTTAGATTGACAAGAAACAGGTATTTTCTGGATATATGAGTCTAAATTCTAAGTTTCAAAAAGCAATTGACCTAGGTAGTTAACAGCCAACTGCTGTGTGACTGCAATGGACATAAGGCCTTGAAATTCCTCTGAAAATCTGAAAAGAACAAAAATGTGCTCATGTTGAAACTGATGCAATTCAAATTCAGATGGTGAGGGAAGCAAAAAACCACCAGGGAACAGAAATCATGACTTTTCTACTTCTACAATCTTTGGGCAAATCTTGCACATGTTCTGCTTATAACAGGGAACATTAGTACTTAAACTCTCACAAAAAAGGCAGTAATATTAATGAATTAAGAGATGGGAGACCAGAAGCTCTGTAACTTAGATAAGCTGATGCACAAATCAATGTGAATTCAGAGGAAGGAAGGTAGGTTGGTTTGTTTTGTTTGGTTGGTTTGGTTTGGGTTTGGGTTTTTTTGTAAAAGAAAACATTTAGAGTGAAACCATGAGCATTTGTTAAGATCCTTAAGACTTATTTTAAACTTTTCTATATAACTCCACAGTCCACTTTTGTAATTGTCAGTCTTTTGTATAGTCTGTATCTTTATTTACATGTAAATTGATGAAATATTCCTCAAACATATGAACATTTTGGGTAGAAGACTAAATGGCAATTTGCATAACAAAGAACCACAATAAGATTTCAACTATAACAACATACAGTATTTAATTTTTTAGAAAGTTTCCACAGTCAGTGCCACTAACTGAGGTTAGTATTAGCACATGCCACACTTAAAGTGTTTCTGGCTTTTTCTTGCAGAAAGTTATTCTTTGCATCCGGCCATATATATTTTCAATCCAGAGTGCAACTCTGTTGATCCTAAGTTTGTTGTAGGCCTGCATTCCAGTAATTTAAGGGAAGGATTCTGAAGGTGTGCACTGGTTAAACCCTCAAGAAAAATGTCTCTTCCAGGTGCAAAGTAGATTCCACAGCAGTGGTCATGGCCAGTCACCTTAACTTCCTTGGTCCCTGATACACAAGACTTATTTTTGAGTAGGTGCTGGTCATCCATGCAGGCTCTTGTGGTGGATTCCTTGGAGCATACAAAGGAGAGAGGCCCCAGGTGTGAGTTGGTGGCCAGAAGGGGTCTTGCCTAAGGGGTCCTTTTGGTGTAGGGCTGTAGCAGAGGTCATGTCTTCCTGCCCCCTATTACTGCACCTTACAAGTACAAGAAGTGGTGATTTGGTTTAGGCATAGCAGCTTGTGACTGAAGTAGATGTATCTCAATTACCTATTGACTGGTGTACAAAAAGGACAGAAAACAGCAGCTTCTCCTATAGATGAAGTTGGTTTTAGTGCACTGACAGAACTACAGATTTGTCAGTAACTTTTCTCTTTTTTTTTTTTTTTTCTCTTTTAAATCTGTCTATACAAAGACCAGAAGACCAAAGTAACAGTAAGCTTTCCCACTGCTACTCTACACTAAAGAGCAAATCCTGTATCCAAACTATTCTCAACAGAGGCAGAAATTTAAATGTAAATGGTAAGCATGGCTTTAGGCTGCCTTTTTTTTTTAACATATTCTGTCAATAACTTATTAAATCTATTCTCTGCTATTTAGTCACCAGGAAGTCAGTGAGGTCTGTACCGCAAAGCTTCACTTGGCTGCCACAGGATCCATATGCAGGGGATTCCACTGCACAATGTTGCAACCTCCTTATCTCGAGGTGACATTGCACACCACTCATCTCTGTACGTGGCAGAAGCTTTATCAGCACCTCCAGCAAGAAGCACCACTCTCTGGTTGGAAAACATCTGTGTTTACAGTTAGAAACGTCAATCATCTTGTCCTTTTAATTCTCACTATTACTTACTGCACTGTCTGTCAGCAAGCAGCAAGCTTCCTGGCTTTACCAAAACCTGGTATATTCTGAAAAAAAGGAGCAAGGAGCAGTCTATAATAGTGTAGTATGTTGGGTTGGGTTTTTTTTAAAAAAATACTAGTGTGTGAAAGGACTTTACCAGTCTGTTGATATTCTTTTGTTGTTTAAGTCCCTTGTCACTTCAAATCACCTTAGGAAGGATGCAGTAATAGACTGTGCTGGCAGTTTTGAGATATTTGTCCTTAACTTCGATTTGGGGTTGGGACACACTTATGCAGTTAGAATGGACACCCTTACAGAATAAAATTTATTCATACCATTACAATGCCCAACAGCACATCTGCATTCCCACTGCATGCCAAAATATCCAGTAAGATGGGTCCACTGGCTTAATTCCTGGGCCATCCACAATTCCAGTGTTATGTGTAGTTTTCAGTCTATGTTTAAGTTGCACACAAATCATGGTCAAATAATTCACTCAAGACCAAACAGTGCAGGATCTGGTTTCACTGGCAGGAAAAGGCATTATGGAAAACTTGAGGAAACTACAGTATCCTTTTGCACAGAGTGTGCTGCTCACTGACATTAGCAGAAAGCAGCCTTAGCAAGTGAGAAAGTCTGACTGTGCAGCTTCAGAAAACTACTTATTTTCTCCTTCAGTCATTTGTAAGCTCTCAAAGAAAGCAGGAAGTCCGTACTCATATGCCTACCTAATCCAATATCTCTTTTTCCTCTGGGTGAAGGTTACCCAGTTCTGTCAGATGGAATATAAATTTTCTGTAAGACGTTGACATTTGGGGGCTAGAAGGTCAGATATAGGATTGCTCCTTTGTTGTGGTCAGTTTGTTCCGTGTAAAGTATGTAATGTGACATCTTAAAGAACTTGCTGGTACTGACATTTAGCTCATTCCCAAGTCCTAGCTGCGAAGTGTACCCTCACTTTCCAGGTAGTAAGGATTTCCATACCATATATCATGTATCCTATGCCATATATCATAGACTCATACATACCAAAGTGCTCTCTGTTAGTGATCACAAGGTTTTGTTTCTCTGCTGAGTTCTTCAGCAAATGTAACCCAGTGTTCCATTGGGTTGTAGCTTGCTATTTTAATTTGTGTGGTGGAAAACTGTTTTCCTCCTACGGTTTTTACCAATTTTACAGGTCATTACTAGTTGACTAAAATTGGTGCAATCTGCCTCTGCCAGCTGATGTTTAATAATAGCTGTCATTCCTGCCAAGATCGTGCTTCAGTGATTTCTGAAAGTACACAACACACAACACATATGTGGATTGACTACCTTACACTCTTCTGACAAGCGATTTAATTAACTGATAACAATCAAAGAATAAGTGGATGCACCTTGAGAGGAAGCTAATTTGTGTGTTTATTGGGCATTTGATACTAAGTTGGCCTCTAGTAATTGCAAAAGTTTTGTGCTGCACAAAGCTTGTTCCAAAGGTAACACTGGGAAATGTGTTCACTTCACCCTTTGCACCAGTTCTTCAATGCCAACGACCTGGAGCAGCGTGCACTGAATGTCAAACCACAGAAAAAGTGAGATGTGGTGGGGCTTTCCTGACCGTGAAACCCAGGGCAGCTGCTTTATTTGCAAACTGGTTTAATCTCCTTGCAAGCAAACTTTAAACGAGGAACTGCTGAGATTTATGGTTCCTTACAGGCCCCTAAGTGCTGCACATAGTGGAAAAGTTGGAGTGAAAACATGTCGTTTACTTCCCCTGGAGAAGAAGTATTTCATGGAGGCAGGTCAGAGAGCCATGTCTGGATCATTGCTGACTTAATATGTGACCTGGACAAGTTATATAAGCCCACTGTTTCTGCTTTCTCAAGTGTAAAATAGGTAAAATATTTCAGTGCACCTTAATTGGTTGACTGTTTCCTATATACTGGATAAAATAAGATTACTGCATGTTTAAGCACCACATTTCCCTTTTATATTTTGTTTTAACCACAGCATGACAAGATTTTCTCACTCTTCCTCTTACACTTAGCTAGTTTGTGTGCCTGACAGTTCTTTTTTCTCCCATTTTCTCCTCTGTTTTTTCTCTCCCTGTGCTGTTGTTCTCCTTCTTGCCTATTTTATTCTGCTTCTCTGTTTTCCTGCTCTGTTTCACCATAGTCATGACATGAATAACTTCTATTCAAGAATCTCACTGAGTATTTGATACTGAGGCACGTTTTTGCTGCTTGCTGTGTACACACTCTGTGGAGTATCAGTCCCTGCAGGCTGCCTGGGTACATGATTCTTATTCTCAAGTACTTTTGCTTCCTGCATGCAAATGCTTAAGTGTCTGCTGGAGTAAAACACAGCCTGAGAAGCTGTTTTGCCATAATTCTGGTCTAGATTCTCCCAAGGAATGTTCCTTTACAAAAAAAAAAACAAAAAAAAACCAAAAAAAACAAGCTATTGCTGAGTCATAGCCAGTGACTTGAAGGGGCCTGAGAAACAAATTTGTGACCCAACTATTGATTGGACTGTCACTTTGTCATATATAGTAAATATCCAGAGGCACTTGAAGGAAAAGAGGAAGAAAGGGAGCTGCCAGACCAGAAAAGCAAGGTATAGGCTTGAGAGGCTGGGAGGCTGAATTTCCTTAGATGAACCCTGTGCCAAGGGACACAGCAATAAAGTCATTCACTCTGCATGTTTTTGTTGTAACTATAGAAATTATTTTAATGTAGTATTATTTTGTTGCGTGACAGTGAAGTTATTTCCTCTGTGTGGACAACGTGAAATAATACAAAGACATCCCAGCACATCTGGCTATAGCACCACAGTGGTACACTTGCTATTCCATAATCTAGCAAATATCAAATATTTCAAGAGGGAAATGAAGGCAGTCTTGAAACAGGTCATTATTGGCTTTTTTAGTTGTCTAGTCTCTCTCTTTTTATTCTTTGCTCTGCTAGCTGTTAAATCACTCATTTCTCCTCAGACAGAGCTAGAACTCACTGCTAGCCTTGGACATCACAAAACCAGATAAGGTTAGGATATTGGCTGACAGCAGGTCCTCACCACCACTGCCCTCCACAAAGCTGAGTTTTAGTGCACTGTCCTGGTTATGCATTGCTTTGTTTGTTTGTTTCCTTTGGGGGTCTGTAAAACTATAACTGAGGCATCTATTAAGGGTGGCCTGATTGGGAATTTAAGAATGTCAAAAAGAATATTAAGGGGGGTTGCCATTGAATGAAATTGGAAAATGGTGGTAGGTTTTTTTCCATTGCATTTAACACAAAGAACAATACCTAAAAGAAGCGTCCACCACATGCTGGCATATTCTAGCTCTTACAAATCATGTGTCCAGTGGAACTGTACTGGCAGGTTGTTGCTCACTTTATTCCTTCTAATTTTTTTGAAAGAATGTTGAATCCTGAATTCTGTGAGTTTTAGTCTCTGGCTAGTTACACATATGAGAGTTATTTCACCCCTGCCCTCTCAGAAGACCCAGGTACAGAAAGAAAGGGCTGGTCATTGGGTGCAGGTGTAGAATCAGCACAAGGCACCTTCACTAACAGCTGTGGGGGGGAAGGGGAGAGGGATGAGAGAGAGAGACCTAGAGGAGCAAGGCAGGTGGGTTTGAATATATCTACATATATATATTGAAGAGGTTTGTTTTTATTCTGTCAGACACTGCTTGAATATAAATGTTTTGAGATGTAGTTGTTTTGGCCTGCTACATCCAAACAAGAATATTCTTGGGTAGTTCTTCTTCATTATCATGAAAAAAAATCAAACTAATCTAGTTCCAGCAGATTCTTTACATTTCTCTAGCTTTTCCATAGAGAAAATGAAAAACACATTTATAAATGACCTTTAGTTTTTGCCATCTAGTCAAATGTTCCTTGCACCGGCACAGTAATACCATTATCTTGACCTTTGTCTCCCTCATACAGTTTCTCTTTGTGCCTGTCACTAGCCCTGGTTCAGCTAGTAAGAAGGAGGAAAAAATGATAAAAAGGCAAAAACTACAGACTTATTCAAATTGTTAGGCCCTGTAAGCTTCTGTTTGTTCCAGCTATGCTTGATTTTGTTCTGTTTATTTTTACGTTTTCAGCTGGGGTTTTCTATTTCTTTTCCAGATTTTTTTTATTCCTCACTTGACGTGTATTTAACCAGGTATATATGTGTGGAGAAACAAAGTTTAGGAGAACTTTAATGTGAGATTTTTCTGGTCTGAGTCATAGTTGTGTTTTGCCTTGATGTAAAACCTTCCCCAATACCATGCTGTTGCATTTCCACGTGCAAAACAGTTGTATTTCTTTGAAGTTAAAATAAAAGTGCTTCACTGTTTTCTCTGACTTCAACATAATCAAGCAGCAAGCATCTATGTCTAAATCCTACATTTAACTTTCAATCTGACCTTGGATTAATCCTTTTACCTCACCATGCCTCTGTTTCTTTTCCTGCCCCAGATCAGCATGCAGGCAGTGCAGTAAGAGTTGGGGAGCTCAGTCTTAATTCTTTAATACAGCTGGAAAAAATCCCTCAAGACATAAACTAACAGATTTCAAGCCATGCTTGTTGGCTACTTTCCAGTCTGAGTGAAGTGCAGAGCTACAGGACAACTAATATGGCTTGAAGATATCACTTGAAAGCCTTTATCTCAATAGTGTTTTGACTGATGCATAACTTGCAGAAAGGCATTTAGTTTCCATCTGAAAACATCCAGAGATTTACAGTGTGCCAGTTCTTTCTGTAATTTTGTCCTTTGTTCTGTGATTTATTTCCAAGCACATTGCACACTGTTATAACACATAAATTTAATAAGAAATGTAATCTACTCTGTTTCCTTCCTTTCCTGATGTGTAGGAAAGAACCGTGGAGGATATACATTTAAGGACAAGTGGCAGGGCTTCACTCTCTGTTCCAGTGACACGGACTCCTGAAACAGGGTTGATGTGCGTACAGATAGATGGTTTCCTGTTGTTTGTTTTTGGCCTAATCAAGCTGATTGGGATGAATGGTAATGGTGATGTCTTTAGCACATACCAGAAATTTTCTTTGCTTGTGAGCTGGAAAGCATTTGCAGTTTGCAGCAGCAATAGTAGTTGACTGAAGATGGGATATTTGATCATTACCCTCGTAATGGGAGTCGCTGTTTCCCACATATGCATCTGCTTATGAGCTTAGAAATTAAGAGCATGTTTCATCCATCGATCTGAAAAAGCTCTTTGTAAAAAGGGTTCCCATCAAGCAAATGATGAAAGGGATGAGCAGACAGAGAGAAACTAGCTCAAGGTGACGAGCAGACGGCTGGCAGAGCTGGCAGAGGACTCGGGTCCTTCCGTAGTTCGGGCCCTAGGGACTGTATGACTCCCCTGAGCTGATTTTCCCCTGCTAGACTTGGCAGAAATTCAGAATTGTGGTGATCCCAGTATCTGCTGTTCCCCAAATAATCCATGGCTAGACTTGCATGAAGTTTATTTCTTTTCTGATCCTTAGGGTTTGATAGCTCAAAACCTATAGTTAATTGTATTTGCTGACATGGTCTACTTCAGTCTTTGGTACCAAAACATGAGATACAAAACATTAATTAATTATACAAACCCTTATGTGAGCAAGTCTTGCATAGGGATGCTTTTTATAGATGCGCTTTGTGGAAAAGGCAAAGGACTGTAATTTTGGATGTAGACAGGGTGCTGTCTGTCCCCAAAGCTGAGGATGCATTCCACGTGAAAATAAAAGTGCTAATTATACGGTATATCATATGGTATCCAAGATTCATGCATAGTTTTTTAATTTCCTACCCCTTTTTTGTTATCTTCCCATTCATTGGCCTAATTGATACACTACCTATACTCTTTTGTGCCAAATACATTTGTTTTCCTCCTTCTAGGTCACAGTTTTACAATTATCACCATAGCAACATTCCAGCTATAATAAGAAGATACATCTTCTGAATGGCTGGTGATACAACATTAACTGTTAGAACATAACATTTTTCATGTTGGAAACATCTGGAGTTCACAACCAGCAAAGATGTGTAAAAATGTCTGTAGCTCTTTAATAATCACCAAGGCTGCACTAGCAAGCTTTATTAGGATGCATTACAAACACTCTTTAGTCTCCAAGAAGGGAATGTGAAAAAAGCAAGCTTTACTCCAACGCCAAAAGAAGAAGGAAAAAAAAAAAAAAAAAAAAAGAGTTCCGTTTCAAAGTCATGTGACTTTAAAAAAAAAGAGAGAATTTGAATTGGCCCTTGTGTCAAGGCCTTTATTTTAGAGTTGGGCCAGACTCCTTTCCTCTGCTGTTCCCAGACTATTACCTACAGCACTAATATTGCTATTTACTGGCTGATTATATCCTCTGGCAAGATTCGGACTGTGTCTACTTCCCTGCTGCAAACTAATCAGTTTTCAAAATTAGTTATTGATCTCAGGCTCATTGTGGAGGACAAATTTAGTGGCTGGTTCATTGAGTATCAGCAGTGCCACTCTTTGTGTGAGCTGCATGGAAGTGAAAACAAACAACATATTCAGGACCACGTACATATATAATAATCTAATATAAGGAGGTACAAGACAAGTACAAATGCACTGGCAAATGAAATAGCTTTTTTTTTTTGTGAGAAAGGTGACATAAAGAAATTCAAGACTATTCCTCTCTTAGAGTACACATATATTTCTTACTATCTACTGTGGAGAGTTTATCTGAGAGAGAACACATGTATCAGCACTATTACTGGAAAATAATACTGTTACTTAATCTGAAGTAATTTGGGGTGCTGAGTTTGTTTAGGGTTTTTTTATTTGTTTCAGTTGTATTTTTTATTTGTTTCAGTCAGTAAGATTTTCAAATAATAAGTACTTGAGTTTCAGATTTATATTTTCGTGACTAACAATGTGCTGCCATTATCCATTGTACAATAGAGCTACATAAAACCTTTCCAGTGATTGTTATTGCCATCCCTTTGGTTTTAATGGGAACTTATCAGATGCAAGAAATTGTAAGTGGAAAGGTTTCCCTCTAAAACACTGAGACAAAGGTATAATCAGTAAGACAGCATTTTCCTAGAGGTGGAAGGCCCATGCCCAAGTTGTTTCTTACTTGAATGGAAGTACATCAACACTAGGTTTCAAGGTTCTAAATTTCATCCCCAGGTGGACCTATAAAATTTTTGAAACCTAATTATTTTTCTGAGAAAAGAGATTCCTATATAGGTTCAGCTGCAAGAATGCATTTTCTAGTCCCTTTAGGAAAACTTGTAGTCCATGCAAGCATATTGAAAATGTCCAAAGTATTTTTAAAAATAGTCTACTCCCGTCCAGTTGCAACAATTTCATTATTTATGATACAAAAAACCATACTAGAAATGTTTCTTCTTTCTTAGACATTATTATTCTTAGGCTTTGTGCTGAAAAAAACCTCAATCTTTTACACATTTCACAGTTGAAACAGTATACAGAGTATCTGCCAAGTGTGTGTGTGTATAAATATATATTTCCAAATTAATTTAATATATTCTGTAAGTCTTTTATTTTATTATGAGTTCCTTGAATTTTATTTCAAGGTTAGCATTTTGAAAGTGTCCAAAAAATGAGAATATCAAAAACATTATTTGTATGGATTTTTCATTAAAAACTGTAATTTTCCAAAATTCACTCAAAACTTGGCCCAAACTTCCCAAAAGGTTTATGAATCTGGACTCTATTTCTGATTTATGAAAAAAACACACATCAGGCCCTTGGCTTTGCCTGAGTTTTGAGACTTTCATGGTGTGGTCTATTTTTGATGCACAGAAAAGCTGGAACCTCAATAAATAGTTGGTGGTCTGTGATTATGTTCCCTGTTTGAATGATACACATGCACACAAACAAACTACCAAAGCAAAACTTTTTTATTTGTATTGATGCAAATTAGAAATTACTAAGAGTTTTATTACAAGGTTCATTTTAAGTTGAAAGTTTGACCCTACATTCCTATACGCTTAAAATTTCCATAAAACTCAACAAGAGCTGGAGTAGGCAACGAGTACAAATCCTGTGTATAATGGGAATTGAATCTTAGAGAAGAACTAATGAGACAGTGGAGTCACCTGTGTATTTCACCATTAGTTTCTGTTACACTGTGATGAATTTGAAACACGCTGCTTGTTTTCCACAGTTCTTGAATGAAGGCAGGGCGTTAAAACATCGTTCTCACTTCTACCTCTCAACTTCTTAAGAGGTAGCATAAAAATCATATATTTCCCTACAAAATCTGAACTAAAGCCTTCTGTGGTTAGCATAGACTTTGAACCAAACACTCCTTAGTCACCTACATTCCTGAATGGATGTACCTGAAACAATTCAGATTTAAAATCCAATTGTATCTACAAATCAAAAAAGTATCGTAAGAGATATGGATGAATTAAATGTGTATTCAATTTAATTTGAAGATGGGCACCCAAGTCTAAAAAAACCCCCAACATTTACTTGTTTCAGTGAAGCAGTCACTGAACAAAGAACTTGTAAACAATTGATCTATAAATACAAGTAAATCAATAAAATATTTTAGACCTCCATTTCTAGCCTATCTAGGTCATTTAAATGCTCTATCCTCAAGGGAATTAATGAAATTAAAAACCATATTACTTTTTTATTCGAGCATGCTCTGTCTTCCTGCAATTTCTCTGCTTTCAGATCTGGAGTGAATGGTTCCACTAGAGTTAACACAACCATATTTTGCCCTAGATTTTTAATCAACTAAAACTAAACTGAAAAACAATGTGTTTAAAAATGTTTTGGTACACTCAAAGATAGGACTGAGCAACTAAAAAATATATATATTAAAATGGAAATTTAAGGGTTTGTACTCAAGATACATTTTTCAAAGAAACAATCATATGAAATTTAAGATTTATTTTAATGAGGTTTAATTAAGAAAGAGGTGGTAAAATTCAAGCTGTGAAAAATTCAGAAGTCAGTACTGAGGTAAAATAAAATTAATAAAATTTTTGAAACACATTAAAAGATAATTACTTGTGTCACTGAGATGTTGTTACACCGAACAACCCTATGCTAAAATGGAGTAAGCTTTAGATTTGTATCTAGTTCTGATGCATTTTGGAACTAATTTACTTCCAAGATTTTTCTCAGCAACTTTGTGTGGCTGTATGCCAACTGAAAACGTTTCAATGTCTTTTAATTGTTTTTTTTTCTTATGAAAATTATGGTAATTTCATAGGGGTTTATGTTTTCATAATAGAAATCTTGTTTGATATTTTGGTTATCTCATATGCCAACACTTGATAAATAGTTAATATCTGTTAATGGAAAAAGAGATACCTGGTTCAGGTATTTAAGACTTTTGAAGCTTGAGTACTGGTTTGAAAATTTTTTAAGCTTATTTTTTATGCCATATTCAGCCTGCTGAGAGGCACTGAGAATTCTGAGATTAACATGATCTTAAAAGAAGTAAGCAAAATTACTTAGTGCATCTACATCCTCCCTTTGAGTTGGATTGCTAAATAGGCCACCAGCTGTGATTACAGCTACATCTCTAGTGCTACTGAGTTGTAAGGAAAGAAAAAAGTCAACAATAAACTGTTTAATATAATTTCCATCTATCTTTGGTGCCACAAATTAAGATTAATTTAATATTATAACTTATATGGAATTAATTGAAAACATGACATTTCTGTTCCCACACTCAGAACATGTTTATCATTCAACAGCAAGATAAGTTACAGATGTAAAATCTCAGGAGAACAAGTCACTGTGATTTTGAGTGCTTTCAGTTGTTTGTGGGTTGGTTTGGGGTTTTTTTCATTTTAATCAGTAACTGCTAATAAGGCTAACTAAATTACTACAGATTTATTGTCTTATGTAAGTGAATTTATCATCTGTGAAATGCAATATGACAGAATTTGGGGACCATTTGAAGCTGCTTAGCAATGCACAAGCTATCCTCATGCAGGAGTGGTGATGGCCTTCACTACTGATAGCTGGTTTGGGTTTTAAATTGGAGATGGGGATTTTCAGTACAGAAGGAATTCATCCTCTTTTAGACTTGATCCAAGCACGATTGCACCAAAGCTTTTATGGCTGATCAGGGTAAAAACACTGTTGCTCCTTTAGCGTAGCACTATTTTCGTTTCTGTAGATTTTCTTCCAGTAAAAAGTGAAGGAGTTAACATGTGCAACCCAGCTTAAGTCCATCCCAAGAACTACTGAAATTAAAAAAAAAATCCAAATGGTGTTAAGCAGGTTGGTATCGTGCAGCACTTGACTAGATTCCTACCACTGAAAATATTCAGGTTTGCTTATATACTGCCATTGAAGTTCAAAGCAGAGTATTTGGTTCATTTAACAACTGCAGACACTCCATTAGCCTTTTTCACTACCAGCTTCACATCTCATATGCCTGCCTGATCCATCTGTCACGTTATGTCAAACGTACGCACTCTCAGGGAGCAGCCATGACTTCACTGTGCATTGCAAAATGGGGCTCCAACCTGAATATCCACTGAACCACAGGCTAAAATTTAAATAATAGAAGAGCAAATGGAAGCTCTGTAATGAGGAGGACTATGAGTGAGGAGGAATGGTTACATTAATGTAGATGTGTGGTGGGCAGTAAGACATGTAAATCTTCATTGAACGGATAATGGAAGGATGGAAATATCAGGTTAGATTACACAGTCAGGCATCTGCCTTTGAAAGTACCCAGGAAAAGATGCTGAGAAGAAAACTGAATAAGCCAAGTACCCAGAATCCTTTCCTGGTGCTCCTTGGCTCGAAACAAAAGAGCACACAATACCTCACAGATTTGGCTTTTCAGAATAGAAATGGATGGTAGGGAATTAATTGCAATCTAAATACAATATACCTCAACAATCTGGCCACTGACATTTACATACTCAATTAACGTGCAGCATGATTATAGGATGCTAAAAAAGATTTATCATTCCAAACAAAAGGTATTTTAGTATGTTACTGAAAAGACTTGTGTCTTTTATAAACATATATATGTACATAAATCCCGTTCTGTCTCTGCACATGAAGTCATACTGACACACATACAGATACAAAGAGCATACATCTATAGCAGAAATCTGTTACACTGACTTCTTGCTGTCATTCTGACAGAAATTGTGACTTATGTTGGGTGCAGAATATCTAATTTTGTAACAACATCTGTATCATGGTGCAATTAACTTCTCCCCTGTCTACATGTACTGTATATATTTTTTACTATCCTTACATGCAAATTGCACATTGAAAGTAAGTCATAAGTCTTGCCCTGTAAAATAATAAAAAAGTTAATATTATTCTGGTACTAAAAATTTAGCATGTAGGAGGACATTTTTTGCTGCTGGAGTTATTTAGATGCTACACATACCCAGCTAGTGCCTCATGATGTAAGAACAGCTGTACTAGTTAAGTTATATAGTCACTGTCCTCCTTGGGGAGTAGTCAGCAAAGTGCTTAGGAAAAGAGTTTCATAAAAGGCTAAGCATTGAGCGTTTTCTTAGTATATTCCCCCATTTTCAGACAATCTGTGGCACTGAGATTTTTCTGAGCCAGAGGCTGCATGCACATCTTTGTGCTTAATGGCCCTTAATGGATTTTTTTTTCTAATCATTTGCCTAATTATTTTTTTAACTCATTTATCCTTTTGGCCTTCACAACATCCTGTAGCCATGAATTCCACAATTTAATTATGTGTTATGTGAATAAGCACTTCCTTTTGACCCTGGATGCATTAAGAATACTTTATCTGTATTTTTTCTTTCCTTTCTTTTTTTTATTCCTTTTACTTTTTAGCTGATGCCCATGCAGCAGGAGCTAACTGCTTGGAAACTTTGTCCTTTAGACTTCACCTCAGTGTTCTTCAAATCAGAAATGGCCCTTTTCGTGTTGGCATAAGCAAGTATATGAACTATAAACCATACATAAATGTTGGCTACATCCTGAAGCATGAAAGAAATGAGTTTCTAGTCCAGCTCTTTTTCTGGTTCTTTCCCATAGCTTTAGAGACTGAGTCCCTGATTAACTCTTGTGGTCTCATCCTTTACGAATCCTAACCTCTAGGGACTGTGAAGAATGAATGAATTAAAAAAACACTAATCAATCACCACCACCAAAAACACACAACCCGCCGCCTTCCCCCTCAAACCTACAAACCAAAACATAAACAACATTGTAAGTTTCAAATTAAAATCTAGAAAAAGACTACATTTGGTCTGAAGCGTATGTGAAAAAAAGAAGGTTAATCTTCCTGTTTCCTAAGTTAAATTCACTTTGGACACTGAAGATCTGGTTTTATTCTGTAGTTGCTCTTGCATTTGCCATTGGTGAGCTTGACCCAAAGAAATGAGGCATAATTGAGTATCAAGATTAGATCATTAAAAATAAAGATATAAACTTCTTTAATGTAAGGAGTGGAAGAAAAAGGAATTTTTAATAACACCACTCCCAACTGAGCTGATTTTCACTAAGTAACTAAATGTGGATTTGTGGCCACACCTGAGGTGCTGCACTGTAAAGATGTCAGCATTAAAACTTTTGATTTAGAGGCAGAAGAAATAAAGCAAAGAATAAATATGATGAGATCTCTGAAGCTGAGGTTGTATTTCAGGATAACTGAATCCCTTTTGTGGAGAATGTACTTTATTTTAACCTGATTGTCAGTGGTTTTGTGCCACTTTTATTTCAAATTTTTACTTCACAGTTCTCAGGCAAATATTCTTCCAATGGCCTTGAGTCAGCCACTGCTGTCCAGAAGACACTAAATAATAATACATGATGTGCATAATATCCTTCCTAGAGAGATTATCACAAATTATTTTGCACCCTGTTGAGCATATCATGACTCCTGGTGTGATGCTTGGCAGTTCACTGCCCTCCAAATGCACTGCCTGGTTGTTTTCTATATCCCACAGTTTCTGACTGTCATGTAGATTATCTTTCCTCTTGTTTTGCCATCAGCAGGGAGATAAAACTCTGTTTGTAATTCTGAATCAAGTGATATTTCAGAACCTTAACTGTAAATGTACAAACAGTCTTCATGGAAGCTGTTTAATGCATTTCCTGTAAATTCTTAAAATGGCTCCAGCACATCATGGCAGCTCAGCTATGAGTACATTCAATATTTTTATATTATAGCAACTGGAGATGTGCTTAAATAAGAAAGGTAATACAGTTTGATTACCTGATACAGACAAGAGGCTGTTTTTCAGCCAGTTAGGCCTGGTTATAAAACATGTCTTATGTTTTAGCTAAAGAAATACCCAGTAAAACTACTGGAATATGTAGCATATCAGATGCTTCTCGTGCTGAATGGAGACAATCACTGTGATTTGAATCTTGCTGATTCATCTCCAGTGTTTTGAAAGGACAGTTGAAACAGCTGGCGAGTCTCATGATTCTTCAAGTAGAAAAAAAAAGGAACTTATCAATATGAAAATAAATGTTGTAGCTGATTTGATATCACTAATAGTCCAGCAACAATAAAGGCCCATTTCCTGGAATCAAAGGGTTCCTGGACTGATGCCACATCCACATAAGTTAAGGAGTAGGTGGATGCATCTGCTTGTTTGCTTTCTCTTGCACGACCAGGGTTTCACAGCTCAGTCTTCCATTTCCTGGATATTTTTCTCTTTATTTTTTTACATTTTTGAGCATTGGAATGCACAGGGAATTCAAAATTAAAACCAAGGCAGGCTCAAGATGAAGCTGACTGAAATGTTTATATGCCTCATAATGGCATTGTGAGGCAGTGCCTCCTGTTGTCATAGCCAAACTTCAAGGAACAGATGATTCCTGCTTGAGAAAACTACATTATGAAAATCTGGAAGGTTCTCAGTGCTCTGAGTTGTTCTGACTTCTTAAGTTGTGCTGTTTAGCCTAAGGCATGAGGATACAGTTCCTTTTCTAGAAAATAACGAACAGCTTGCTATTTCAACCCAAAAGATTGTTCAAACATGAGAGTATTAAAAACAAAGCATCTTTTCCATTCAAAATTCCCACTACAATACACTTCTTGGGTTTCTATGGGGAAAAAACAAAAGTTCAGCAATCTTGTTTTGCTTAGCTTTTATAGTTTTAGCTTGTGACTGATTTTAAATGCCTGCTATATACAAAATGATTCTCATCTAAATATTTTATTAATCTAAGAAATAATTTATTTTAGGTTTGTCTTCAAGATTTCAAAAGTGTTGTACAGTTTGGGGAGCTAATATCTACTTTTTCCTTGCAACTGTGCAGAATGATTTCTACACTTGTGTGTTGAGGGAGGCCAGGCTTTAACCAAAGGAGTCTTTTATCCAGGGTAAAAATGGAAATACTGTTCTGTGTTGTTCTGTATTGTTTGTACAAGCAGCAGTGGCTGTCACCATGATATGTTAGAAAAAGAAAAGAAATGCCTGTGGAGGATATCAGAATGATAAGTCTTGGTCACAGAGGCCTCTCAGGTTCCAGTGAGCTCTGCCAAACCTCTAATTCAATCTGTTTTAGGGAAGGCAAACTCTCAGTACCTGTTCTGCCTGCAGTGTTTGAGTCATAGCTTTCCCTTGGGGTGAAACCCCCCCCATGTAAACATAGATATAAATGTATATAAACATATAAATGGGTATATAGTAAGTATATGGATGGGCAACTGCTACTGTGCAAGATAAATGGAAAATAAGTCTTTATCTTGCTATCTGGAAAGAACTTAATTTCTGGTCTCATCTGGTTCTTTCTCACAATTTCTGTTCTTGTCCCTTTTAATCTTGGTGTCATAGCTCAATCCTACTATCTCAAATCTTCATATTCTTGCCTCTGCTAATAGTTTGCTGTTTCTTACACTATATCGAGTTGACACAGAACATATGGCTGATTACTGAGCACAGAAGTTACCAGCTAGGATTTCTACAGAGAAGGTGTCCATGCCACCACTAAGGGTATCACTAAAATTTGAATAGATTATGAGTATTTCCTTAAATACAATAACAAAATCAATTGCTCTCCCAAAAAAACTACTAAAGCCTACGTCACAAGTTTTTCTGCCAGAGTCTGAATGCTTTATTGCTTGTATTTTTAGAAGAAGAACTGAAGAGCAACAAGATTTACTCAATCAGTACTTACTCTTAAGGGATTTTACTGATGCTGAATGTTTGCTGTTTGAAAATAAACACTTTAGTTTGGTCTGACAAACATTGCTTGATAGAGAATAAAAGCATATCTAGAATTATTCTAGCAATACCTAGGTGTCTGAAAAAGTGTGGCCAGCGGGACTAGGGATGTGATCATCTCCCTGCACTCAGCAACTTAAATCCTGTGTCCAGTTTTGGGTCCCTCACTACATGAAAAATTGAGGGGCTGGAGCAAGTCCAGAGTAGGGCAATAGAGCTGGGGAAGGGTCTGGAGCACAAGTCTTATGGGGAGCAGCTGAGGGAGCCGGGGATGTTTAGTGTGGAGAAAAGGAGGCTTGGAGGGACCTGATAACTCTCTACAACTCCCTGACAGGAGGGTGCAGCCAGGTGGGGATCAGCCTCTTCTCCCAGGTAGCAAATGACAGGACAAGAGGAAACGGCCTCAAGTTGCATAAGAGGAGGTTTAGGTTGGAGATTTAGAAATATTTCTTCACAGAAAGTGTTATCAAGTATTGGAACAGGCTGCTGAGGGAAGTGATGTGATGGAGTCACCCTCCCTGGAGGTGTGTAAAAGACGTTGATGTGGATGTGTACTGAGGGACGTGGTTTATTGGGGCTTGGCAGTGCTTTCCTCCTCCTTCTGAGACCCACTGGATTTCTGACCCCCTTGTTCAAATATCCCTCAGGCACCTGGCCACAACATGCTTCTCTGGGCTCTCATCAACTGTCTTCACAAACCAAACAACTCCTCCTTGGAAGGGGCAGAAGGGTAAGAGAGTGAGTTCTGGGTATATTTGCCTGTAGTTGGTGCTCTTCCCACAGATTACACTTGAGTAAACTCAGAAACATAGGAGATGAAAGCTGAGGACATGTACTCAGCCATCAGTCTGAAGGAAAAAGTAGAATCTAAGTCCAGATTCAATCCTGTTTCACTCTGGTACACAAATAAAAACCATATCCATCCCGTAATTTTCAAACAAATCATAGTACAAATACATACATGTTTAGTTTATTTTTGAAGTAATCTCTTATTGCATTTATGCAAAACTTTGACCCCACTTCTCCCTTAGAAAATCACTGTCACGGCATGCAAGGTTAGCTAGAATTTCAGGCACAGGAAAGCGTCAAATAGCATGACTAATTGCACTTTTATGAAAGACAACAGAACACAAGTTCACCAATTTAAGCCTGCAGTGCAATCACACTTAAATGCTGAATACCCGTTTGAACCAGAACACATTTTTTGCCCATACACGTTGAAAATTCAAGCATAAAAATTCACCAGAAAGATGATAAGCACTTTATCTGTTGTGTATCCTCTGCATTGTAAAATCAGTACAAGTAAAGTGTGTAAGTAATTTGATGATTGCTTGGGTGCTAGCTCTGATTGTGTTTCAGAGTGGATTTTCTGATCTTTTTAGCTCTTTAGCTACAGGTCTGTAAGAGCATTTCCTCATTCTTCTGTGGTGTTTGCAGTCAGTTCAGTCTTTAGGTAACTCCTCTTCTGTAGTTTTCCACTTCTCCCCTGGACACTTCTCTGGTGTTTATTGTCAGCTGGGTCTCATAATGTGTAACCAGAAAATCGGATGCTTCAGAATTGTTTTAAATAAGTATTTTATGTTAAAAAGTTGTTTACCCTTTCCTTATGCTGAAGACGACTACAGGAGGCTTCTTCTAGTCTATATGTGTGCTAAAAGTGATTCAAGATGTTCTTAAAATTTCATCTTTTAAATGCTTAATTTGCTTCCCTTATGACAGTCTGTGAAAGCTAAGGATGCTTAGGTTTTCTATCTTTGTTTTTCATACCGCTTCGAAAATACAGCTTCTTAAAAATCCATCCTAGGTTTGACCACATACATCCTTTGCAGTGGTAGGTAGCATTTAGGTAATATATTTTTCAGGAGGTTATA
Source organism: Corvus moneduloides (assembly GCF_009650955.1). NCBI lineage: Eukaryota > Metazoa > Chordata > Aves > Passeriformes > Corvidae > Corvus > Corvus moneduloides. Next base: position 10,515,055 of record NC_045477.1, on the reverse strand, counting down.
GAAATACAAGCTTGGCAGTCTTGGAAATGTTCTCTGTTAGCAGTAGGAGCACTGAACAAATAAACCTATGTGATTTGCATTAGTGGTAAATGAAGCTGTAAGAAATCAAAGTACTCACTGCCCAGCCTGTGTTTCATGATCTGCCATCAATCTTAAGAACTGGAATAAATTCATATTAAAAAATATGGAGCTATTGATGCACTCCAGAGGACTGGAAGCTGGGTGACATTTGCTGTGTGATAAACATGATGAGGACAACTTCAGCCACTACTGGCTCTCTCCTGTTCTCTCTGAAAACATGACAATGGCAAGGCTATTTGCAGTAGCTAAATGTCCAGTTGGCATTTTTGCTCACTTAAACCCACTTGACCAAACCAGGAGAACTAAATGCAAACTGGCAGTCACTCTGCCTCCAAGGAAGCAAGTCGATATTGGGTCTTGTTCAGCAGATGCATAGCTAATGCAATAAATATGGTTCTTAAATTTTGTATATAGGAAAGGGAAAACTGCTCATATTTTTTAGCTCTTTTTATTCTGCATTTCACAAAGAAGTATTTATCCTGTATTTCACATTTGAAAGGCAGACAATTGCTGTAAGTGATTCAGAATATTTTTGGACTCTTGTTTATCAGCATAAAAGATTAAAGCTTTATGAATAAATATAAAAATTCTTCACAGCTTTCTAACTTCAGAAATCCTCTTGTGGTAGCTTCTTGAACTAATATATTCATAATCTATACATTGGAGGTATTCAGATTTATAATGTTTTATAAATACTCTTAAGCATATTAATCAGCAAGCTTTTGTGATTTCATTCAAATCGAGTCCACTAGGATTCCTCAGACTTTGGAAAGTCAATCTTTTAATTTTTTTTCCTATGGTGTTTTAGGGGGTCTCTACTTAGTTAATTTCTCCAAGGCTTTATTATCACCTTCCTCCAATGCTTACAAGCAGCAAAGAAAAGACAACAGAGACTGAGGAAAAGCAAGAAGCAAGATGGGTGCTCAAAAATACCTCATCAGTTCCAGTCAGATCTTTTGTAGAAGAATGGAGTATCTTGTTCCACATAAACTCGATTACTCAGCACTTGTGTAAACTAACCTTATACCCCTTGCTTCAAGTGTATCCAGACATTGCTCATACCTCAGTTTAATTAGGATGAGGGTTTCTATGTAATGTGATGCGATATAATATTCAGTGCACACAAATATTTGGCTAGACAAACATCTGCATTTTCACTTCTGAAATTAATCACAGTCTGAAAAATGCTGGAAATTAATGACCCAATGTAGAGGAGCAAAGTTTCTACAGTTCTACGGTTAAGGAACAGTGCCTGCTTTGTGATGTAGAGACCGAATATTCACTCAGATAAACAGAGGGTTAGGCTAAAGGGTATCAAATCCTCTCACATCTTCCTGTTATTTACCACTTGGTAGAGTAGTACCTTTCTCAGCAGACACTCCTTGTGAAAGAAGACAAATTTTTCAGGGCTGGACCATGATCAATCAGTTGAGGTCATTAGGGAAAATCCGAAGTATCAGTGGAAATTGCCTTTTATGTTCTGAAAGTGTGTGGGGAAGGACCAGTGAGGGGCAAGCCACAGTCACAGTAGATGCCAAACACACAGGCAAAAGAATTTGTCTTCTCTTGCTTTCTTTTCATGTGAAAAGATTCCTCTTACGGTAGGTGGGATAGGACTGCACCTATCTCAGGAGCCAGGCAGCAGCACTAGAAGTGTTCACAAATTGCTTCCCACACTAATGTTCCCTTCCTAGGCTAAACTGGCATTTTATTGAAGAGCTACAGTTTAGCCAAGCACTGGCAGCTCAGGTTTCTCTGCCCGTGCCCTTTCCTTTGGCTTAGCTCACTATTGTATATTCTTTATTATCTAAGCAAACTGATATTCAAGAGCTTTTCTTCTTCTCTTGGAGGGTATTTTTTGAGTATTTTATCTCTCAAAAGGCTGTCCCTGATTAGCTCACTGGATGTGGAATACAATTGTTTTGCTGTTTTCTCTAGAAGTTGTCACTGCAAACCCAGATGAAGCAAAAGCACTTGTCAGCTTGGCGCACTGTGTGTATTTTGCAACTAACAGGAACAGTTTAGCTTTTTTGTCCTCTTTTGAAAATCCAAGAGACCTTGATTCTGCACATAAAAGCTCTGGCAACAAGCCCACAGATCTCTCTTCTAAGTGTATGCCAAGAGTTTGAGTTAAAAAATTCAAACAGAAAAGATTTGGGGCAATATGGATAAAAATTCTGTCCTTTCTTTTCTCCAGCTTTAAAACTCTTTCACTTTATGATATCATAATCTCTAAAATATATGCAGTATTCTTCAAAGCTCGCCTTCACTTTAGCAGCTGCTCTGGGTAACAAAATAAAAACAAAAGAGCTGTTTGGAAAAGCCTTCTCTCTTAGCAGAAAAGATCCATGTTTTCCTGCCCCCCTTTAAAGACCATGTGCATAATATCTAATTGTATTTATGTGGGGCACTGATTATTATGGGTTTTTATTTTCTACGCTTTAGTTCCTGAGGTGGGTGTCAAAGTAGCTGCCATGGCAGGGAGATGGTGTGCCAGTCTCCTGGCAGTGCTTCCCTTTGTTTTGGGAAGAGCAGTGCCTCTGGTGCTGCCCCAGCAACCATCACCCCAAAGCCAGCCCTTCCATTCTTACCTTTGCTAACTCTTGCAATTACCGTGCTGAGGTTTTAATTAAGAGGTTGAAAAGCAGCTTCAAATGCACCCTGTGGGTCTTTTGAAGGATTAAAAAGAGGTGTTACCTGTTTAAAGACAGGAAGGAAAGGGAGTTGATATCTGGACAGCTTATAGATAAGCTTTACAGGGTGAAAGTTCAGCACATTTTCTTCAGAAATGTATTATTGGAATTATTGGAAAAAAGTAGAGTTTTCTATGTATAATTTTCTCTTTTAAAAGTCCATGTCTTCACTCTTGCTTTTCACTTTTAAAATGCCTTAATTATACAGGTGGGGTTGTTTCTTTGCTTTGCTGTGTTCAGATATATACATTTATTCATACTGAGAATTTTTTTCTTGTGATTAGTGTATCCCAGGTGGATGGCAGTTCAAGAACTCAGGAAAAATAATGTGTGTAAAATCACATGGAAACACACACATTTTTTTCTGTTTTATATAGGTGTAGTACTCAATGTTATTAATGGGGTATTTTGGTTTAATAGACAATGCTGCTATGTTTTAACACTTCAATATTGTTCAAAAGTAGATCCTGGGAAAAAAAAAAATCATTTACTTAAATAGCTTACATGGCAGGCAAGTGTATGAGAGTCAATGGAAATCAATACCAAAAGAGACATTTCTACTACCAGGCTTTTGAAAGATATGTATAGACAAGGCTGTTAATTGGTTTTCAATGGAATAGTTTTCAGTGGAGTTCATAATTATTCGGTTGTATGTATCCTCAGACCGCTGTAATTTCCCTTTTACTTCCAAACTTTCCACTTTCTATGGAGCATTTATAAAACAATAACATTAATTTGCCCCTTTCTGGCAGACCGTATTCTATAGGCCTCATTTCTCCAGTGTCAGACGACTTTGTGTTTTTAGTGTCACTTGAATTGCCCTAAATTTTTCCAAGAAATAAGTGGCAAACAAAAGTTAAGAAATAATTTACAATTTCTATTCTTGAGCTGGAAATATTTTAGAGGTCTTAATTTTCCAGGCTAGTTTTCAATATGCTGCCTCTGACGTTGTTGCCTGATTCCTTTTCAAAGAATCCCATGGGAATAAGCCCTGATATGTGTGTGCCTCTCCTTGTGTCTGTACCTCCCCGATCAAAATCACTTATAATTAATTTTCTGAAGTTTGCCCAACATTTTGCTGTACATACAACTCACGGGCTGGATTTGGTAATGTTCTTCTTAGCCAGGGCATGAAATTACCACAGAATATGGCACACTTGGATTGGGCTACAGGGACTATGCCCACTTTGAACACAGTCTAAATTAAGTGGCAGAGGAGTGTAGGGGTGCCTAGAATGTATCTGCCAACTCCAGGTATGTCACTTCAACCTCCATTACCCTGACAACCTTGTGCATGTTATAAATAACCTCAGTGTGGGATAGCGAGTCCTGCAGCATGAGAGAGATTTTCACTGGAAACAATTCTGTGAAAGTTTCTAGGAAGAAAAGCTGGAAAAAGCCCTAGATAGAACCAAAGATGAAGAAAAGCCAAGTTAGAAGCCAGAAAAGATATCCTGACTTAGAAGAATGCTTCATACCTTAAATAATCTGGTGTAAAGATTCTGTGATTTTGAGATGAATAATTTTGCATATGAATGACCAAGCCCACCCCAATTTTGGGTACATAGAAATTTTTGGATGCTATAATGACTTATATACAGCTCACTTAGAAACAGGCAAAACTAATATTTTATAACAATTCATGAGGATAATAAAGTAAATAATTATTTAAAATATTATGACAATATTAACTTAGAACTGTGTTTGCTCAGGTATTGAATATTAAGAAAATAGGAATGGGGCATTCAGTCCAACTCCTCTCTGAGTGAGCAGACTTGTTTAGCCCAGTGTCCCATCTCTGCAGTAACTAATCAAGGTACTTCCAGAGAGACTTTAAAATTAAGTCATAATTGCATCTTTTGCTAGCACACCCTCCCAGTCCAGCAGCATCAGAACTTCCTGCTTTGGATCATAATCCAGATAGTCATGTTTAAGTGCCATTAGTTTATCTTTTCTTGATTAATTCATCTAAGTGTGGTGTATTTTTTCGCATTTTGAATATTATAAGGCCATTAGTTTGACAATGCTGTGCAAAAAAAAAAAAAAAAGTTTTCTTTCATTTGCTTTAAAACTATTATCTCATTTTTTAAGCTGGCCTCAATTTTTGCATTGTGAATAATGCTTCTTGACTGAGCAGCTTCACACAATTTATGACTTCCTTTTCCTTAACTTCAAATACCCTTCCAGTTGCCCCTTTATTCATTGGAGACTATCAAGTCTTTTTTCTTTGCAGAACTTGTTCTGCACCCCCTGCTCACACTTGTCAGCCTTCTATGTTTTTATTACTTGGACCATATGATTTTTTCAGACAGCATAGCCAGAACTGCATACAGTAATTACAGTGTGGGTACACCAAAGATCTACAAGCAGTTTAATATGTCTCTGTTTATACCCAGTCTCCTTTCCCAATAACTCCCAACAATCTGTTTGCCATCCTGACTGCTAGGGGTAACAGCTAAATCAAATCCAGCATTGTGTATGTTTGGGTTTTTTTATTAGCCTTCATTCATATTTATTGATAGTGAATTGTAATTGCTATTTAAACTATCACTCCCTGAACACATTTGATCTTTCTGGACTCTTCAGGGGGTGTTTTATAATTTTTGACCATGATGAATAATTTTGTATCATCTGCATGCTTTGGCATCTTTCTGCTAGTTATTTTCTCAGGCAGATGAATGCAATGGAATAAAGCGTATGGAATGAAGTGAATGGGACAGATAACCACAACAAGGAGAGGGTGATGGCTATTAGACATGAACATTTTTTCTGAAGCAGTCATCTTAAATCACCACTTGCAAAGCCCATTAGTACATAGCATTTTCTTGCCTGTATTTCAGGAGTGTAGTTCTGAGGACTTACTTATCATGCAGGGGCTTTACAGAATTACTCTCTAAACTTCCTTTTCTTTCAGCTTGAAAAGGTGGCATAAAAGAAACTGTTACCTAGAAGAGAGGAGAATCAAGCCTGTAATGGATGATCTTAAAATAGCAGTATATCCTACAGATCAGTCAGGATTGCTGTTTATGTTATGCCACTCCCAGGGATTATTTTGGTTTATGATCATGCCTTTGTTGGTCTATAAAGGTTTGTAGCCATACCTATGTGAGGCTACTCTAGATAACATATGGTGGTGTATGCTGAAGTACAGCAAAAGTAATATCTAAACTTAATATTTCTGATCCAGGGAAAAAAATCACAACCTAATTGTTTGCTGATATGTCCACCTTAGGCTTCACCCCGTTGCTTTTTATTTACTTCTTTAAATAATTTTAAACCCATGAGAAGCAACAATCCCTGCTGCTTAAGGCTGGTGTGCTTCCATAGATTTCAGCAAAATTTAATTTGTTTAATTCTAAGGAAATTTCTGTGAAAAGTTTGAGATGGTATCCCTGGATATTGTCAAGCTTAAATACCAGTATTTCTATACTGTGCTAAGGTACAAGGAAACAGAACCTGGAATAGATGAATTTTTATTTTCAGCTGGGATAGATCATATTTCTTGTATTTATCAATTCCCTCTAAAATAAGTTTGCATTGCTCAAATGGTGACCTCTCCTAATATGATCCTTACAGATCCATCCTTGTAGATGGTTCTATTTACTTTTGCAAGTGGGGCTTCTACATTCTGTTACTATTTTAGGAACACAGTATCTTTCCAGGAATTTCATCTCTCCCAGAAATGTGTGGTTGTGTTCTCTCGGGGTCCATGGTAAGAAGCGACGGCTTCGCTTCTTCAGATAGCTCTGCACGAGAGTGTAGGAATAGGAATACTGGCTCAGATCCAAGCTCCTTTTCTTCTGGCAATACCCTATGTAAAATGCTTTTAAGGAAGATTATAATAACCTAACAGATGGCTTGTGTAGGATAATCTGACACTGATTGCTTATACTTAAAGGTTGTTTTAAACCCGGAAGTGTAATTTCTTTCCACTTTTTTTTTTACAAATATTTATCATAACAAAATATTTTCTGTAGAGATGTCTCTAAATCTTGTATTCCTGATGTCAGCAGTAATCAGTTCTTCAGTCAGATAATATGTCTTTATGAAAAAACATTTTTTGTTTTGCTTTTTTATTCTCATGCTACCATGTGAGAAACTTTGTGTCACCATTATTTCATACATGATTACTGTGACAGCTGTTATTCCTCTTTCCTCAGCAGTAAACAATCTCACACCTTTTCAATCTTGACATGTCTTCCAGATTCATGACCATTCTTATCATTTTTCTCCAAGTCCGTGATCTCTCCCTAAATACCTGATTTAAAAAAGTTTCCAGATGAACTTTAACTCCTGCTGGTAAATATAAAATTGCTTTTCTGTCCTCCATATTCGCATCATCTATCTGTCCCAGGCACACCTTTAAGCAATATTAAATGAGGCTGAATGAGTGTGGAAAAGAATAGCTGTTGGGAATTAGGAGGCCTAAATTTGATTACTTCTTGTTGATCAAATCATAAACTCTCCTATACCCCTACCTGCAAAATAGGGATAACAGTAGTTCCTTGCTCACAGAATGGAATACAGGCACAAGAACACACATGACATAAATACCTCAGGAAATGCTCTCAAATATATATAATGCTACAGAAGTGCAGGTTATCTGTATTCAGTCAGCCCAGCGGCTTGAATCTAATTGTTTCCTGAGAAAATGCAAAGTATAATAGATTTTGACATGTAAAATTTCCAAGTATGTGACTATGTTCCCTTCATTACAGGCATATTAAAAAAAAAAACCCTTTGAAGTTAAAGTAGGAGAAATAATAATTCTACCTGACATGAATAGCTGGGGCATTAAGATTATGACATAAAGATTAGCTAGACAATAAAATACCACACTGGCCTCGTTCTCACCTCATAGCAGCTTCTTCAAAAGGAAGTCATAGATAATGAAGTTATAAATAGGAGCTTTTGGTAAAAAGGGAAAAAATATCCAAAAAACCCCTTTATTGATTGTTAATCTTCACCCTTTCTCCTAGGAGTATCTCTGGGCCACACAGTACTGCTGGTGCTGGAATTGCCACTGAGTATCTGTTACTTGGCTATTTTTCGACCAGTTCATAGTCCATGATCTCATTATCCTTGGTGAAACACAGGTTTAAGGCAAAATGCATGAATATCAGTGGGCTATGACTTAGCCAAAGATGCCATGGTTTTCCTTGCAAATGTACAGCACACCTGGTAGCTCCTCTGCTGCAATCATAACTGGCATGTCTCATATAATTAGTTTTATACTGATCAGACAATACTAGTTTTATTATTGTACCTACTTGCTATTTAGAAAAAGAGAGACTTTTTTGGTTAGGATGGTGTTTTTTGGTTTTTTTTCATGGATGGTCAGATTAGTTTTTATAATTTATCCTTTCTTTAATAGGAGATTTTAATTGTCATCCTCAGCCTTGGTCACTTTTTAGTGTAGGCTCAACCTACTCCGGGTCTTCATGATCAGAAATGTCACTACAATTCTTCTAAGCAGTTATTGTCTTTATCTCTAAAAGAGATTCATTTTCTTATACCTGTGCATGGGTGTTCATTTCATCTTCAGACATATTTCAAAACCTCAGCAACATTTCTTCAGACTTGAGTTATACAAATCTGAAAAGCTGTGGCTCTTGGCTTCTAGGGAGCTGTGTGCATCAGTGTCAAGCAGATGTAACCTGTTTTTTTCCAGAAAAGTAAGCCATGTTTTCACAATGCCAGTGTCTTTATTTTGCCAGTATTTTCTCCTTGGCTCTTCCCGTTGGAGGAGCTGACTCTTAAGTTACACTTGGACAAAGTTGGCCAGGCTACAGCAATAAAAGGCACTTTTGGCAGGATCTCAGCAGCAGGGTGACAGTCTGTAGATAGAGGAAATGGAGGTTTGGGGAAGTCTCTGTGATGCCCATGAATTCTCCTTAGCTTTGGGATCAGGTGCTTTAGACTTACTGTTTTGCCTTTTCTTTTCCCTATCAAGCCATCACAAATGTTCCTGAACTAAATTTAATTTAGTTTATTGGGGTTTTTTTTTTTCAAATAATGGGTGTGGTTATCAATAAAAATGAATTCAGTGAGGTGGCCTTGAACACTTCAACACCACAAAGCTTCTACCAGTCAAAGGAAAGACTAAAAGTTGCAAGCAGCTGAAAAAACAAGAGCCTTTACATTGGAATTATTTATCCAGGCTTAACTATAGCTCGCATTGTGTGACTCAGCTATAATTCTATTATCAATAAGACACTGCAGGGAGTGTATTTCCAAGCAATTATTATACTTGGGTGATTAAAGTAATTCTAGATATGACCTTGTCCCATATAACACCACCAGAGGCATATTGTAATCTTACAGAAGTGTATTGCTTGTCTCATCTCATTGCTTAATTATAAAATGTACAGAGTAAATATTCTGGAGATAGGAAATGGAACCGATGCTATAAAACCCTCAGGTATTACTTTATAAAATAAAGTGTAAAGTACAACTCCTTATTTTGCCAAACCATCATCTTCAATTTTATAACAAAATAAGCAAGTAATCAATTGCAATCATAGATCAACTTATTTTGAAGCCACACAAGACGGAAAGATCATTATATCACATAAAAATACACCTTTTCTCTTTTTTACTACTTTCTTCCTGTGTTACTAGAAGCTTTTCATGTTAATGTAAAGCAGTTCAATCAATAACCTATAGTCTTCCTGAAAGATTTTTTTTCTCCATATAGCAAGGCTTAAATCTGATTCAGAACAGGTACATGAAATTCACTGCTATTCCTTCTATTTTTTTTCAGAACTGAGATCCGAACTCATTCTCTTAAAGGGAAAAAAAAATGGTTTATGTAGTCATAGGTATGATAGTCTTGCTGTTGGGTTTCTTCATTCTGAGGATAAGATTATCATCAAAATTCAGTGTTGGGGAGGAAAGAAAGAAAAAGCACTGAATCCTGAAGGAAACACATAAACTGGTAATCACTTCTACTACTGTAGGATATCTGTATGCAAGAAACTTCAATTATGACATAATAAAATCTATAGTAATAGAAGTATTTCTTGGGCCTGATCAAAAGCTGACCGGATTAAATAGAGCCACCATGAGTGAATTCAGTTTAAACATAAAATATTGTGAGTTTATTTAGCAATACAGAAATATAATTTACCACTATTATTTCCAATGTTGCACTTTACATATTTTGAATCTATTCTCCTATTTGCTTAAAAATTGTGGAGAAAAGCAAGAATTTGCCTGCACAAAACTTAAGACATTAATAATTGACATACAGCGCATTTTCTAGGGATTAATAACCAGCTGGGAGAGCTGATGGCCTGAGGCAAAGCCAAGGGCCATTACCCCCTGGCTGGTTATTAAATCACCAGGAAATTCGCAATGCTAAGGTCACAATTGCTATTACAATCCTTTTTTCTAAAATAAAATTTTTAAAAAGCCTTGCTTTGCTTTATTTCATCCTTTTCAACGATTTACTTTTAAATGCTACATGTAATATGAATTCAATGACACTGGTATTTGGACATTTCTAGGGACCTAAAAACCCCTCAGTATCAACAAAAAGCCTCCTATTTTTTCCTGTGGATCAGGCCCTGTTTACAGGCAGCAATCGGAATGACTATTGAATATCTAGTACATTGTCAAGGTTAATTCATACCAAGAGACAAACAAACTTCCATTTTAAGCTAGTTAGGAAGAAAAATGACAAACCCCACTATCGGTTGGGAAAAGAGTAGAAAAGTAAGAAGCATTAAATTGTATCATTCATGTTGTAAAATGATAGGCAGTGTTACAGTCAGGTGTCTGTTCCGACCATTAGTGTACCTTGTGTACAAAATGTCAATTTTAATTGTGACTAGTTGCACTCCACAGTACGGCCTACAGCAACCAAGTGTATGATAGTCAGAAAGAGAATGCAATCAGTGCCCTATATGCAAATGCTATTAGGAAAATCAGCTACTTGGTAAAACAAGTCTGGCATCAGAGAAGGAAGGGTGAAACAGTCATATTTTATTGTCAATAGGAGTGGTGAAAGCATGCAGATTAGATTAGAACAAACCTAATTGGAGATATGGGTGGTTTGCAGTACAGTAGGGGGAACAGGCATTAATTTGTGTCATGCTACGCCATGTCACTACCACTTGAAATTCCATTGGGCAATATTAATTCAAACAGAGGTCTAGGCTGCTAATAAATGAGGTAAATTGAGTCAATTACTAATTTCATGCTTTTCTGATTTTTGGTTTGGATAGATAATATCCACAATTTAATGCACTGTCCTCTAGAGATCTTTGCCACTTATGAAGAACATGTGTTCATAGAATTATTTATACTATTCCTGTTGATAAACATTGCTCCTGTACCCAGAGCAACAGGACAAAGGGCAGGAAGGGAGCCAGGTTTTGTCTGCCTTTTCCTCTTGAATGAACTATTTCATTAGTTGTGATATGACTTTCTTGCCTTCAGGCAGATCTTCACTTTCTCCTTTTCATTTGCTTCCTTATCAGTGGCGCAACAAAGTCTTCATTCATGTGCCTGCATTGACACTTCCCTATCAATATCTTATCACTGCTTTGAGCAGTTGGGAAGAATATTTTGTACACGTGAAGGCAGAGTGGAGCAGTTTTTGCACCCCTCTCTTGCAGGAGAGACCCCCAAAGCTCATCTTGAATCCCATTGTCAAGTGTATCTTTTCTTGATTGCTCCCATTTCTTTGAGACAGAGCTTTTAATAACGCGCTGCCTCCCCCACTACGCTCTTGCTCCACTCCTACCTGTGGCTGATAAGGCAGGAGCTGTACAATCAGCTCCAGCAGCTCACCTACTGCACCGCCCAGGGAGCGCACTCTGATCCACTGGCTCGCTTTCAAGTCTTGGATGCTCTCCCAGAAAACCCACTTCTAACAGAATCTCTCCTACTCTATCAGCATAATGTAAAACCCGATACCTCTGTTCGGGAAAGACAAAGCAGAATAAACATGATGGAAGGGTTTTGATCTTTCTGGCAGAATTATTTGTCTGCTCTGCCATATCTTCTTACTGAAATAGCATATTATTTATTATTGCTAACTGAACTCACCACCTCTTGGTTCAAGATGCATATCACTTGCTGCCATTTCTTTCTCCTTCTCATAAACGCAAGCCAATCACTTATAGAAGTTAAAAATAAATGACAAGCGCATAAAGAAACACTACCCCCAACCCTCCAAAAGAAAAAAAAAAAGAAAAAGAAACTCTAACATAAACTACTTAACTTGGAAAGTTATGGGGGAGAAATAACAGTACAGAAAATGCTTATACCAAGATAATCTTCCTTCTTGCTTCTATGCAGCAAGGTCAGCATTTCTCCTCTCCATTTACCTTTCTATTTTTTTTTAAATATAACTTTTAAAATATAATTTTACGTTTGCCTTTTCTTATTTCTACATCTTCCTCAGTGGGGTATGTTGTACTCTCATTTTAGTATGTACAGAACTTCATTGTTTTTTAAAACCTTTGATGTTTTAAGCAGAGAATTAATTTGAAGACATAGTAAGAATAAATTAGATTGAAGAAACCTTCTATAAACACACAAATATTGTGATCAGGCTGATAGACAAGGAAGTACAGAAAAGTGCAGAGGCAGCTAAATGACATTAAATGATCTGATGCCAAATGATCTGAAGCCACAGTCCCATCTTTCATGGTTCAGTACAGGTCATTGTGCAAATCTTATTTTTCACACTAACCTTTGTCTGTATTTGTAAAATGAGTATTCATGTCTACATCTTGAGGAGAGGTTTAAGTCTCTACATCTTGTGGACATAAATGCAGCTACTAAAGCTACATATCTATTCCTTTCAGCCAGAACTTAGATCTATTTAATGTTGCCATTTCGTGACTGCAGACATTTTTGATGGAGCTTTTCATCTTTATTTTTTCAGTTAAAAAGTAATAAAGAATTGCCTCCTTGAATACTGGCTTTATTGTGAATATGCATAGGTTATTCAAATCATATCAATATTTGGTATTTCCCTTTGTGAGTCTTTTCAGGACCAGTCTTTTTCCTCAAATTGTTTCCGCAGGATTCAAACCCATCACTTCTGGGGCATCTTAATGTCTGTTAATTTCTTCAGAACTATCATTTGCTTTATGACTTACTGAAGGGTATTGTGTACTAATATCCTTTTACATCATGGCACAGGGCTGTCTTTACTCTTAAGGGAGAAAAAAAATTCCCTTGACTTTTGGGTGAAATATTAGTCTTCAAATCTAGATGAAAATGAACATGGCAACTTATTAATATTAATACTAGCCTATTAGTATGTATAACATGAATATCTCAACAACTACTCATTCTTTCAGTTGATAAACCAACAATGAGTGTATCATTCTGTAAAACACTGTAAGCCTTTAAGTGCAGGGGAGAGACACTGCAGCTGAATTATGAAACAGATTGGTTCTCTGCTAGATTTGCACTTTGCATGTTTGTGAGGATATTAACCTCAGGATGGGAGTTGTGTGCCCCCTAATTACACACTCAGGTTATTTTGAAAAGCTTTTAATCGGACTTTCACATAGCAGTGAACATGAAAAACATACAGATAAAAAGGGGCCATGCCTTTGAATTTACATGGGCAAATAGTACTTTCAAGTCTTCAGCAGTAATTTTTTCTGTTGACATTGTAGATGTGAGGTTTATGACATCTGGGTCAATAACCTCCTTGTTTCAAGAAAAATGGCTTCTTTTTCTGGAATGTTTAACAGACAGTGAAAGAGATTAAACAGAAGCTCTTACATAATCTTTTCATTTGTATGTTAAGAAGAGATGGACAGGATGCATATAGAATGGTATTTGTGGAATTTTTACCAAAGCTATCACTGCAGTCGAAATCTGAAAATAAATTACCTTTCCATTGCCATCATTCACAATTTTTTTTCTTAAGTTTAGCAGGATAAAGTCCTGGCTTAAGCCTTTTCAATGAACTAAAAGCATTAGGAAAAGATAAACACAATGAGTGCAAATCCATTTTACTGCTGAAATTATTGTCTTGCTTGCTCAGTAGGAAATACTCTCCTGCCATTGCTGCAGGACTTGTCAGAAGAAATTCTGGCTCTACTGAAATTAAGGGAAAAGCTTCCTTTGATGTCAGTGGGAACAGGATTACATCTTGGTGTTTGCCACCACGGATGTTAATTTTAACCCTCAGGAGAAATGTATTCACCAGTGTCCTCAAAGCAGAGCTTTGCAGTATTTATTACAAACTGTCTGCTCTCCAGCAGAGCACTACCTTTTCTTTTTCTGCCAATTCTGGCTGCAAATAAAATAAATCTAAGTGAGGAATCATGAAATCTGTCATCTTTCTGGCTTCTCCTGTACTTTTAGTGGAAGATTAATGTTAGGTGGCCAGCTTTTTATTAGGCAGTGAGCACTTATATAAAATAAGATTCTCAGTAAGATATCACAACTAATAGATTTCTTAGAAAGTAAATCTAGCACCTTCTTAAGAAAAGAAACCCAAATAGGTATGACCACCAAATAAGTGACATTTTTATTTGAGAAATATTAGACTTATAACCAACAATTTGCTGCTCTGAAGTGCAAATGTAGATTTTAATATTCAATACCACACGTTAAAAGGAATTTAGAAGTTTAGCTCTTAGAAGACTAGTGCATAGTCATATGTTGCAGTCTAAAAAAAAGGTTTTTCCCTCCAGCATGAGATATTGAAACTCTAGCAATGGCACATCAACACCTGCTGCCATCAGGCTCCTAGTGCAGTTTTCACAATGGAGTGCAACTGCAACATTTAGTGAGTGGAAACTTAAAAATCTACCTATTTTACTGCTCTAAATTGCAAACCACTCTCATAACAAAAACCTGAGTAGTATATTCTATCTATCTACAGTTTTTCTTGTCTTGGAAAATATATCTTTGCCCTGGAGGAACCCTGGTCTGCTCAGCAAATGTATTAAGGACTGAATTTGTTAAATATCATAGAAAGGTTTGAGTTAGAAGGCACCTTCAAAGATCATCTAGAGCAATCCCTCTGCCATGGGCAAGGGAATCTTTGACTAGATCAGGTTGCTCATGTTGGCTCATGCTTACTATGGAGATATTGACTAATGTAACACATGAGGTGTGTGTACATATGCCCTTCCCTGACCAGAATAAGAAGGAAAAGCTGGATAAAATAGTGAATAAATAAAATTCTCCTCTTCTTGTTCTAGTCTGTACTTTGGGCATAAATAGTCTCTACATTTAAACAAAGCTCTTAGAGGTAAGAGGGAACTTTCCTCCCTCTAGCAATTAAAAGACAACCGCTGGTCCAGTAGATTTAATGATATGAGTCATAACTTTAACTGAGGCAGTTTTGTGGCCAGCCTGGATATGCAGATGGCCTTGGCATATGATTGTGAAAGTGATGTAAATCATTTCTCATTGAATCGTAGCATCCCAAGCTGTTGCCATTTAATTGTTCAGTTTATACAAAAGTGAATGCCAGTAGAATAATTTGAACTACTGGCATGAGCATTCTGTGAGGTGCTGCTTGTTTATCAGCTGCAGATTGTTTCAACAGTTAACTTCTGCCCCAGAAGGTCACACACTGTTTCACCACCTCATTTGACATGTTCCTGTCAGTTTTGGTGTCTTCACAGTTTTTTGGTTTGTACAATTCTCTTTTATCTCTCTGATCCAGGGCCAATAAAATGTTTTAACTTCCTGGTTCATACTGAAATAGTGTTTATTTTACTTAATGTACGCCTCTGTGCTCTCCTACTGTGACGGGTCAAAATAATTTCCTAACACTCTACCCAATACAGTAAGGCAGGTTTGAAAATTTCTATGTCTATAAGCTGGGAGTTGTCCTGTGAAGTGGTAAGAAAAAATATTGTAATATCTTCTTGCCATGGCAAAAATGAGATAAATAGGTTTGTGCAGACAGATGAGTCTTCATATTTTCTACTATAAGCTAAAAACCTTACCTTTTCTAGAAACATACGGTTTTCTGTATGGTTTTATTATTTTATTCTTATCTTCCACTTTTCCAGTTGCACTTTCTCTCTTAGAGTAGCACATTCTTTTTAGATTGAGAAGTCCATTATTTCCTGTGTTTTTGCACCATGCGTGGTCTACATATTTTAGATTTAATCCAACTATGCTATAAATATGTCTCTCTATTCAGTGACACTTCACTGTAAGTCACACAACTGGATCATAAGGAATATGCTGGCTAACATGCCTTTAGTGTGCAGTTGACATAAAAGTATATGATGCAATTAATTAGGAACATATTGGAAATATCTTTGTGACTGGTGGTTTTAAATGGCAGTGAGAAGATTAGCTCCTTGGTCAAGCATCTTAACTTAATGACAAATGTTGCAATGGGACATTGTTGAATTCTCTGACAAGCATGCAGCAGTGCTAGAGTAATGCTTTAGATGCATTTTAAAAATACAGTGGATGGGCTGCAGGAAAGTAAGGCCTGAAGGAAACAGAACACAAGGAAATTCAAGTAAAATTGAAGAGCTGTATTAGCTTTTCCACTTGACTCCTACTGCCAGAGGAATAGGCAGCACTACTGCTGCTAGTATAGTTCTGATAGCATAGTTTGTAACTGGTTGAATTTTAGAAACAGAATTAAAGTCATTATTCTGTTTATAGCAGTTACAGAAAAACATTAACAAACAGAATATTACAGCAGTACTTTGGATTTGTCATCTTATATTTCCTCTCACGGTTCTGTCATCCCATTTGGTCTATTTGTATATATATTTATTTCCAGGCCTTCATGGGCCTCTAGCTGTGCTCATCCTACTGGTACCTGAAAGAATCCTGGCTTTAACTGAGGAGATGGGAATTTGGTTGTAATGGAATTAATGAATTTCAGCTAAAAATACCTAATTAGAGAAATTCAGAATTAGTAGACAAAACACTTGTGGCTAGATGAGGAACTGGATAAATAGCAAACTGCAGTGAGAAGTACCAAGGAACTAAGTGTCAGGGGTAAAACTCAAAAAAGAGTAAAGAGCTGCTTAAGGTCTTTAAACATTGGCAGAGCTCATGCATATTTTTATATGGCTGGGAATATAGGAAGAATATCCCTAAACATTAGAACCCTGAAATTTTGGGGACTCTTACAGTCCAACTACATCTAAAATGGAGCTTGTAAAACCTAAGAGGATTATTTGATGTGATTGTGATATTGAATAAGTGATGCTGAATCAACTTACATTCTCATTACTTCCTATCTCTACAATAGGGATAAACATACCTCGGGGTTCTCGTTCGATCGTATATTTCTTCTTAAGACACAAGATCCTAGTATGAAGAAAAATAAAGAAAGAAATAGGAACAAAATTTGGAACAGAACTTCTTTCTCCATAAGAAATCCAGATTGGAATGTTGGACAATGTCAGTAGTAACAGTGTTCTGGCTGCAAAGCAGTCAATTTATTGACTCGTTAACAGTTCATAAAATTTAGCGCATTCCTCTGTTTCTTGTCACTGGTAAACATATGCTCTGAATTTATAGTGGGATCTGCAGTACCATTCCATAAATATTAAAAATAGTTTTGTGATCATTACAATGAATGTGTTTCAAACCACAGTGGAATTCTGATCTTAAATAAAAGACTTGCAAATTGTGGCAGACAAGCTTCACATGATTCATGACCTCACTGAACTCACTGAAACAATCCAGCAACTCAGTGAAAGCCTTCAAGAACACTTTTTTCTCCCAGAATCTAAAAGCAATTTCTGATCGTAAACATAATTCTAGAGGTGTGGATGAAATATACTGTTTTTCAGTATGGTGTATCACAAATGGAACCAGTGAAAAGGCATTCCCAGGATACTGATAAACAAATGTGATGATTATGGATCTTTTCAGTACAAAATGGAGTTAAGACATAAGCACCATTTTATCTAGTATTAAATAGGGTCTGGTATATCTGTTACTGCCAGATTAATTTTACTCATGCTGAATCGTGGTATTTAGTTTGAGTAAGGGAATTAGACTTTGACACACAAGTTTTAAAAGTCTGGCATAAGTACATATCGATAAGGAAGTGAATTAATGGACTGAACTAACTACTGTGATATTTCTGTTCTCTTTCATAAATGTAGTGAAATATACGAAAACAGCTCAACAATTAACACAAGAAGTAAATAAATTCCATAATGTGAGCTTTTACTTTCTCTTTTCATCAGAAATGTGATATGGAAATTGTTGACCACAGAAACAAAATCTCCTTCTTTCTTCTCTTCCTGTGAACTTGTCTTGATGACTCCCTTTTGCAACACTCCTTGGCTGGTAGTGTCTTCAGCAATTTTTAGAATAGCATCAAATGTAGCTGACAGTAGACCCCTATATATAAAAGTATATGTTATATCTCAGTTGAAAGCATTTATTTTGGCTGTCCAGTTTAAATTTGATTTGACTTGATGCAGTTAAAAAGGAATGAAAGTAATTTTATTTGCAGACATGACACTTGGCACGGTATAAAGTTATTCAGAAATTAAGTCCCTCTCAGCCCTTTGCTCACCCCCTGACCCTCACCACCAGTGGGGTGGGGAGGAGAATGAGAAACAAAATTAAACCTGTGGGTTGAGATAAGAACCATTTAATAATGGAAATAATAATAACAACAACAGCAATAAACCCAATAAATTTGTAGTGAGAAGGGAGACAACAAAGAGAGAATAAAACCAAAGACAGATAACTGATGTATAATGCAATTGCTCTTATTTTGTGTGTAAAGTGGTGGACAATTAACAAAAAATACCTGCCTTTGTAGAAAGCTGTGTTTGTGATAGAGAGAGATTCTACCTCATTGACTGCATATGATATGAGGTAATACAATTTTTGTTGCTGTTCAGTAAGTAACTTCATATGAATGAACATGATTTTTTTCTACTTTTAAGATGTCCACCTAAGGTATACAAGCAACAAAACTGTCCCCAAAAAGATTACAAAAAAAGAAGGTAAGTTTTCCAGTCTGGAGTAAAGGGAGAGTTGTCTGTATAAACATGCAAATTCCATCCTATCCTTGTGCATCTCCATTCAGAGAGTTCCACTACAGGCTTGGGATAACTGTGACCATATGCAACCAATAAGAGGCAAGATCACAGTGGCTGAGATTTGTTCCATAGCAGACCTCCTGCTTTTACTTGGACTTTTCATGAGATACAGCAGGATACAAATGTGATATTGTACATATTTGCAGTCAAGATCTATTCTAAGAAGCTGATGTATCTAATTAAAACTTCCTGTGTGAAGTGGAATAACACAGTTCAAATTTCCTTTCAACTAATGGGACTCTTCCATAAACTCAAGGATTGAAGCCCAAATAACATTGTCTATTCTGATTTCCTGTAATGACCCAGATATTATGCATCCTTCAATAATCTCTATAGTCAGTTTCTATGGGGTTTTTTTTCTGATCTGATGAGATGTCCCATAGAAGAACATTCAATCTCAGTTCTAAATAGTGGGGAATAACATACACTTTTGGGTAATAGCTGAGTGTTTGGGACTGACTTTTTAACAAATGCAGTAGAAGTCTACCACAACAACTTTTCCTCAGCTCTTATGAGCAAAGATTTATAGATTAATACTAATATTTATGTCTTTATTATAATATTTCCATTCAAGTTTTCTAAATTATGTCCTGAAAAAACTACTTCACAAGTTTCCACTGAATCATTCCTAGTTAGGAATGCAGAAGCTAAAGCCTGATGCAGAACTCTACTGTCTGACATGAGATGAAAGAGCGCTCTGATCTTTCCTTCTGTATCTTTACAAGCATCCATGATCTTTATGAGTGATTGGGCCACTAATGTTGTGAATCTCAGGCCTCATATAGAAAAAAAAATCCCAACTCCTCTGTAATTTCCTCCTTCTGCAATGTTGTGATTTGCCAGTTTAACTGTTTTTTTTAAATATAAGAATTGATCACATGGACCACCTAAGGCATTATACATGTGAAGAATTATTAGGTGATACGTAATGACAAATTATATAACAAGATAATAAAAATGTCCAAACATAATTGGACATTTTTAACATTTTTAATAGTTTAATTTGTTTGTTTACACTGTGTAACCAAAGAAATTGGTTTGGTACACAGTAGTAATGATAGTATGGCTTTGACAAAGACCTGAAATGATCAAAAGTATTAGCATATCTGACAGCATCTTGATAGTGAAAGAAATCTCATTAAAATCTAATAATTGGCATTGAACTCAACAAGTTCAGCTAGAGGGAGGGTGTTAAAAAACACAGGTGCAGAGTAAGTCTTGGCAAAGCTGTTGGTACAGGCCAACAATAGGCAGACAGACACGCCAGGCATGTAATAGTGCCCAACAAATTAAACCCGGGCAATTTACCAGGTCCTTCAAATATACTGCCACATATTAGCAAAAGCTCCTCTTCTGGAAGTGTATTAGACAGGACAGATTGTAATAATAAACAATTGCCTGAATCCTTGCCTTGGTATCATGTAACAAATAATAATTCAGTGTATGGTAGTATTGTTCTGTTCATCCAAACATGCTGCTTGAGAAGCCACTGAGCATGTAGCTGACACCTCATTCGTTTTCCTCTCACTTTACTTCCACATCTCAGCCCTCAGCTTCCAGCCTTGCATATGTAGCTAACCATATGTAGTGTTATTACCCAAAAACTACAGCTCTTTTATTTCAAAAAGCTGTATGGAGTTTGGAGATAAAACAAAAACTATTTTTGAAACCAGAAATCAAACTAATTAAAGAAATCTTATGTCTTTGCTTTGACTTTTCTTTTTTAATACTGTGAGAAAAATGGAAAGGCATCCTTTCTGTGTTTTGGATGTTTTTAACACCATCTTGATACCATACGTGGTACAACCAAGTGTATCAAGTGGTCTATACCTACTATTGCTTTCTAAATAAGTCAATAAATAGCTTATTATGCATCAGATGTAAATGGTTTGTTTTGACTTGTCATACTGCACTTAGTGGCTTTTAATACATAGTACTGTTATTCATAGCAGTAACACTAAAAACTCAGCTTTTATTGAAGTATGTCTATAAATGCATAGCTGAAATAGTAGAAAAAGCTGGTAAGATTATCTAGCTCAAACTAGAATGTAACTGTAGTTTCTATTCTCTCAGCAGACATCTAGGACTAACTTCTTTAAGGTTCTCTTTCTCATTTTTAGATGGATAGTTAGTCATATGCCATGCCAGTTCTGGGAATTCATTACAGAAGCAGGACTGACCCTCTGATATTCTCCATGGAGGCAAGAGACTGTTCTGCAGCCAGGATTTGCCAGTGCTCAGGGTCACACTCTCTACTCCCATTACAGTGGGTAAAGCTGCAATAGGAGGTTTGTGGCACTTCTGAAAAGATGCCAGTAAAGTAATCCAAACAAATTCCAGAACACAGACCGTTACCGTTTGCTGTTTGTATCCCACATAATTTTTCAAGTGGTCAACAAACCTCTTATCTCCCGCAATAGGTTACACACATTGCCAACAAAGAATTACCTGTTACCTCCACCATAACAGGCACAACAAACTCAGCCTTTATGCAGGACTATGAGCTCAGATTTCCTCAGTTTCTTTTTTGTGTGTGTATGATTTGTGCAGTGAAGAGAACTGCCTGTTCATTCAGCTTGCAAGACTTCTAGGAAAATATGTTCTATCCATCAAAACCTGGAAAACTGCCTTCTGGGAGAGGGTCAGGTTCTTCAAAAGAAAGAGGGATGAGTAGACGTACCTGCCACACTTAATAATCAACTTTTGGTTGGTGTGTTGTTTCTTACCGTTTCTGCCCTCAAAATAAAGGCTCACATTTGAAAATTGTACTAATTATCTCACTGGTATATTTAAAGTAGTTTCTCAAGTAAATACTACCTTTTAGAAATTAGTTCTTTAAGGCATTTTAATGCAGAAGTACTTTCAGACATATAAAGTAACAAACTCGGCGAGAGTCTAGGAAAACTGAGGCACAATGGAATCTGAAAAGGAGAGGAGCTGGCACAGGAAAGCAAGAGGTATTTATTAATTGTGGAGTAGTTTTCTTAGAACCTCCACAGAAGAATTTCAGGTCATTCTGATAAACTACAAGACCACTGGCAAAGCTGTTTTCCCAGGATCTCAAGGAGCCTTCTTTGGAGCTCAGTACTATCATGGATCTAAACCCACATTCCTGTTAAATTGTGTTTCACTACTAGTGAAGGATCTGTTCAATGTTTTTTTTTCCTCCTCCAAAAAACTACTGTTATCCACTAAACAGATCACAGAGCTAGGTGAAATTAATTCTTTCTTCAGCATGCCAAAACTCATCTATTCTTGAAAACATCTATAGGCAATAAAAGCTATTTGATTTTCTTCCATGCACATGCACTTTTTTAAGAACTCATATTTATAATATAAAATCTAAGATTATCATGTGAACATAGACACCTGTAATTTTTTTTTTAATTAGTATTTCCTCTTCTATCTTGCCTTTTATACTGAACCCAACAGAATGGAATGGATGATCCTAGAAATCCTCCAGGTTTGTTTTTTTTGTTTTTGTTTTTGTGTTGTTGGTTTTTTTTTGTTTTTTTTTTGTTTTTTTTTTTGCTGTCACTCCGTCTTTCTCAAACTTGAAAATTTTGGAGAAGTGCCAGTTATAAAATTAAACCACAACATATAAAACTTGTTATATACTTCTAATCCTGGGAGAGTTTTAAAAAGGCAAAAAAAAAGGAAATTCATAAAACCTCTTAAGTTTCTGACTGAGAGAAAATGTAGATATTATGCATTTTCATTGCACTTATTCAATAACTTGGAAGGTTCAACAGACAACAAGTTCTCTGAAAAAAAAAAAAAATGTTGTTCCCCAAAATATAAGTTAAAGAAAAGACTTATCTGAGGTAAAGCAAAGGGAAAAAGACCCCAAACAAATCTGAAAAAAACAACTCAACAAACCAAAAAGCCCCACAAGGGAAAAAAATTGTTGTATCAGTTGTTTATGATGCATAAACAGAAACACTGATGCCAGTGAAGTGAGAAATCAGGATAAGGATGGGGTGAAGCTGAACCTGGTTTGAGGTGTTTGTTAGTGACAGCTCTACAGGGCAGCTTTGGCTAGGAATCCTAATCCCATCTTCCCTTTCCCTTGCTGCTAATTTTCTTTACCATCTGCAAGCTTTCTTAATTCACTAAAATCACAGAAAATTACCCAGCCATAAAGAAACAAAAGTTGCTTGTTTTTTTATTTTTTCCCTTCTGATTTTAGTGATTTATATTTGTTCAATGACGGAAGGGAAGCAAGGCTGTGTAGCTAGAAGAAGGAAAGGGAGAAGTGATGAGGAATTAAGTGCTGGGAAGGGGAAAGAAATGTTGCTAGACTTTTTTCTGTAGCAACAAGATGTTAATCAGCTCATTGTCCTGTGGATGGTGGGCTCAGGGTGGAAAAGGTGATGTGAACTTAAGCTCAAGCTTATGCGCTTGTTGTGGTTTAACCCCAGCCAGCAACTGAGTCCCACAAAGCTTCTCACTCACTCCATCACCAGCAGGATCCAGGAGAGAATTGGAAGAGTAAAAGTGAGAAAACTCCTGGGTTGAGATAAAGGCAGTTGAATGGGGAGAGCAAAAGCCACACGCACAAGCAAAGCAAAACAAAGAATTGATTCACTGCTTCCCACAGGCAGGCGTTTGTTCAGCCATGCTAAATTGGAAAAAAATAATCCAGACTAAAAATACATGCCTTAGAGCTAGGTAAGAAAAGCTGAGGACTGCGTGATCAGGATCATGTTCAGGGAAGACAAAAGCCTGGGAAAGAGGAGGGAGATCCTTCACTTGCAGTAGTGGTGAGGAGGCAGATCAGCGCCTTCACATGTAACATCACCCTCAAAGTGACAAAGAAATTCTAAATAGAGACAAACAGACTCTTAGTTGAATAGCCCTGAGCATGAGACCATTGCATTGTGCATTAATATTTATATTCGCCAATCTATTTTTTTTTTGTAAAATGAGTTATTCATATACCATGAACTGTTAACTGTTCTTCAGCCTGAAAATGCAAGCCAGGACACTTTTATGAAAAACCTTTTTAGACATATAACAGATATACACAAGGATTTAAAAAACAGTTTAAATATGTACTGCTGCTACTCTCAGCAGTTTGTAACTGAGCAAGTAAAGGACAGTTTATGCCCATTTCCTAAAATGCAGGATTTTTTCCCCCCAGCATTTTGGTCTTTTAAATGGATTTATCATGAAGTGCAGGATAAATGTCATTAGCATTCACTTTCAACAAAGAAAATTTGTCTACATTCATTCACTTTATCACTCCAAGCAGAGACTGCACCATACTGTTTCCTAGTAGACACAGAGCAATTTCTCCATACTAAGGAAGTGTTTTGCCCTTAAGAAATGATATGTGGCTATTTAAAAAAAAAGAAAAAAGTTTTGATGTTGATCTTTAGAGCAGCAATCTTCATATAGAAAAGAAAAACTCCTTCGATGGTGACAGAGTGACTACTTTCTGTGAAGAACTTGACTTCACAGTCTCCTAACTCCATTTAGGGAATGGTGAAGGGTGAGTATCCATAGATTCTGAGAACTATCCTGAAACAAACTAATTATCCCACAGATGTAAAATAAAATAATTTAAGACCAGTATCTGGGGTAATGACTAGAATTTACTACATTATGTGACAGCAACAATCTTTTGGAACAACTTTTGTGAGTTCTTATATATTTGCTATACATTGTAACTTGTTTTTTAGGTCACATAGAACACCTTTTTTGCAGGGTTCTCAGAAAACACAGCATAAAGAACAAGCAATAGGGGAAAAAAAAGTATTAGGTGCACCTCTAATGAAATCAGCCCATATCACCATAGCTGTCTTAAAAATATCATTTTCACTGGTCATTTCTTTGTATGAACTACTTGACAAACAGCCTGGGGCAGCTAAAGATGGAGAGGAGCTTTGGAATAGTTCAAAATATGCAGGTAAAACATTACTTTTGCTTTCAACTGGGTTAGTATTTTAATTTCACTTCATTTTTAGCAGGATAGCTTTTTTAAAAAAGTGACTTGTCATAAGACTATACAAGAAAAATGAATGACCTTTTTAAGTACGTGGAGAAAATGGCCAAGGTGTGCCCTTCTTTTCACTTCCAGTTCAGCTGACCATGAAGGCATTGAGCAAATAACTCTTAAAAGAAATGAATCAGGAAATCCAAAATCAGTTTGCAAGCTGTGACTATAATTTTACCATAGCCATGTGCTTTTTAGTTTAGCCATGGTTAATTCTCTTTAAGTGAGGTGTTTAAATGCATGTATGTATGCAGAGAGTGAGGGGATAACAACACCAGTAATAACGTGTAACTAATTTCTAATGTTGGGACCTTTGTATGTTTGTCTCAAATTTATAAGATGCATACCCCAAAAATGACAATATATTAGAGATTACATCTCTTCATTGTCTGTGAGTGATATATTAACAGTACACTCCATTTTCATTCACAGTCTCCTTGGAACCTCTCAAGGGTTGCTGTAGGATCATTAAATATTAAAGTTTTCCTTCTATCCATGAATCAAAGCCAGACTATGCAAATTTTGTTTTTCAGGTCCATCCCATAGTCAGATTATAATATATTTATGAAATGTAAGATCTATTTTTAGCTGCATTTGTCATGTTTATGTATTATAGAGAACAAAGCACACTGAAGTTAGAGGGTACTATTCAAAACTTTGAATCCCAAGTCACAATTTTCCCACAACTTTTCCTTCTTGCTAAGCAGACTTGTCTCACATGTTTAGACTAAGCTAGAAGTTCTTAAGTAGATTTTAATTTTTATTTAAAAGTCGGACTTGGAATAATTTAAATGCAATTAGACTAATGGTGCAAAAAGGAAAATTATTTGTGTTCAAACCTTTATCATTGCCTCATGACTTAGGGGATACCTCACTGCAGTCTAGAACATCAAGGACAGCCTTCTCTCTGGTGCCCAGTGACAGGACCTGAGGGAACAGCCTGAAGCTGTGTCAGGGAGTTTTAGTCTGGATATTAAGAAAAGGTTTTTCACCCAGAGGGTGTTTGGGTACTGGAACAGGCTCCGCAGGGAAGTGGTCACAGCCCCAAGCCTGACAGAGCTCAAGAAGTGATTGGGAAATGCATTTGGGTACATGGTGTGACTCTTGGGGCTGTCCTGTGTGACACCAGGAGTTGGGACTTTGGTGTTTCTTGTGGTCCTTTTCAACTCAGGATATTCTATAATTCTATGATTCCATGATGACTATGTTTTAATTCATATTACAGTCAATGTTTGGACTTCCCCACTACTTTCTGTGAGATGTAACACATGGCTTAACAATGATGTATCTTCCTTTTAATATGAAATGGGAGTAAAAGGAGTTTTGAGACGTATTTTAGGGCTGCTATCTGCAGTCTGGTAGAAGTTTTATGTTTTATAGCATTTTGTTAATATAGAATGAGTGCTTTGCTTTATACAGACTATCCTAGCCAAGAGTTATTGTGCTTAGTTATCTCAAGGTAGTTGCTTCTTGTTGAAAACAAGATGAATCATACCTGGTGGTCTTAGAGTTTGTATCTATTAAAAGTAAATGCTTGACTTCTTTTAGGACCTAACAGGGCCAAGTGCAAGGTGCTGCACCTGGGTTGGAGCAACCTTTGGTACCAATCCAGGCTGGGGATGAACAGATCCAGAGCAGCCCTGGGAGAAGGACTTGGGGGTGCTGGTGGGTGAGAGGCTGGACATGCCCCGGCCGTGTGCTCTGGGAGCCCAGAAACCCCCGTGTGCTGGGCTGCATCCAAAGCCCCGTGGGCAGCAGGGCAGGGAGGGGATTCTGCCCCTCTGCCCCGCTCTGCTGAGACCCCACCTGCAGTGCTGCATCCAGCTCTGGGGTCCCAGCACAGCAAGGACAGGGACCTGTTGGAGCCAGCCCAGAGGAGGCACCAAGGTGATCAGAGGGCTGGAGCAGCTCTGCCATGAGGAAAGGCTGAGAGAACTGGGATTGTTCAGCCTGGAAAAGAGAAGGCTTCAGGGAGACCTCACTGCGACCTTTACAGTACCTGGAGGGAGCCTGCAAGAGAGCTGGAGAGGGACTTTTGAAAAGAGACTAGAGTGACAGGACAAGGAGAAATATCTTCAATATGAACAAAGGAAGCTTTATATCGGATATTAGGTAGAAATTCTTCCCTGTGAAGCCCTGGCACAGGTTTCCTGGAGAAGCTGTGGATGCCCCACCCCTGGAAGTGTTCAAGGTCAAACTGGATGGAGCTCTGAGCAGCCTGGTCTAGTGGAAGGTGTCCCTGCCCATGCGATTGGAATGAGATGGTTTTGAAGATCCCTTCCAACCCAGGCCATTCTATGATTCTGTGATTATTAAATTATATAGATATTTTCTTAGTCATCAATTTTTACCTTGAGAAGACCAGGAAGGAAAATTAAAACTGATCTACCAGGTAGCTGTCTCTCTTCAAGAATAAAATCGGAAATTTGTTTCTTAGTGTGTAGGTATCTCCATTAAAATCTTGCTTTGTTTTGATTATCCTTTTAAAATATGTATCTTTTCTGTAAACTAAAAAGGAAGGAGTTAAATGGCAGCTAAAAGGAGCTTATATGAAAACAAGAGATGACTATTGCAGTGGAATTAATCAAACATAGAGATAAGACAGATGTATCTAATTTCAGATAGAAAGAATATCTTATCACAATTATTTCAGTGACCTCACTTTTTAACTTTAAGAGGAAATGCCTTCGGTATGAAACCTTAGACTGAGGAAAGAGACAAAATAAGGAAAAAGAACAATATTATTGAGATTGCCAATGGATTTTTTAACAGAACATTTTTTTATTTTACAGCCTGTGTGTCTTATAAAAACAAATCCAAATCACCAATTAGAGGAATTTTAGACTGCTTTTATTGCAAAAAAAAAGTTCAATGAACCTAAATTAATCAGGTGTGGCTCTGAGTCTCAGTTCAGAAATCTGATATAGGAGAAATGGCAGCAACTCCAAATCATACACAGGAGTAAACCCACAAAATTTTGCATACTTGCATGAATAAAAATGGCACCACTACCCTTTTTAGATGCAATATTCAAGGAAACAAGTTTTGACTTGACAAGAATAGAAAAATAGTAGGATCTTTTGTCGTGAAGTTCCTTAGTAGTCTCAGCAAACCATATGGTCAAATCTCCAAAGCAGTAGAGTCATTCAGCTAAACTCTTCCTCTCACTGGATCTCAACAAAGAAAGGGAGAAAGAGACAGAAAAAAACAGCTCAGTGTTAGGAATAAGAACATGTCACGGCACTGAGATTTAATGTGGCAGTGATATTTAGCTACTATTCGTATTACAATTTTGGCTTCTGTATAATTAGGGAAAAAATGGTGAAGGTACTGATCTACGAATAGACTCTTTGAACAGACTTGATAATGACACTTCCTGAGAAGACAGCAGAAAAAAACAAAATGGTTTTATCAGCTGCTCTTGTAACTTAGGAGTTACAAGACAGACATCTGATATTCTGATAAAGTACTTGCTAAAATCCGTATTCTTTTCTTGCCTTGTTGAAAATATGAAAGAACAATGTGTGGCCAATACTTGAATTTCTCTACATACATTTTGTGGCTTTTTTCTTTAGGGGGTGACAGGCAATCAGCAAGACCTCTTTCCCATGCACACACTATCTGGAACCAGAAACCTTCTTATCCCTGAAAGTACCTGACCCAGGAGTTTCAAACAGACATCACTTCCCAGTGAGACAAGATCCCTCAGCAAATGTGGTTGCCACCACTTTCTTTTTCAAAACTAGACTGAATCAGGAAATAGCAACCACCTTTATCATTTAATGTTCTAGAGGAGACAAATATAGGAATGCCCAAAGTAGGCATTAATACTTTGAGTGGAGTCATAAAAAGTATGGGAGTGGTGAAACAAACTCCACAGGAGAAAGTCTAGACTAGGTACACTCATTAAAATGAATCCTTCCTCACTTCTTCAAAGACTATATGAGATCCCTTTTCAGTGGAAGTAATGAAAGTAGGAGTAATTTCTTTCCTCAGATGTCTGCTAAGCTACCTTTGTGTTCCTACTTTTCTCCTGAATTTCCTTTCTGGTCCTGTTTATGTCAGTTTTTATCCATTACATTTTTATTCCCTTTCGCCTGGCCTTTGTCTTTGCTTTCTTCACCAGTAATCACAAAACACAGTTTCTGACCCAGCCTAGCCATGCTGCTTGAGGAATCCTGTGTAAATTCCTATTTAACACCAGGTACCTTACTACTCAAATAGTTTTACTTGCACTTATTTCATCTGAAAGACGAGTACTTAGCACTCCAAACTCCCTTTTAAAAGTCTTTGACTTATTATCTACATCTCCAGATCAAGGATGATCTTGATGAGGGAAGTTCCTATACACTGCCAGAATAAAGATGTTTAGATAGGTATGTGTTAAGAACCTTCAAAAGAAGCTAACAGCCAGAAACTTAACTCACACTGACTTGCAGCACACTAATGAGGCTTCCACACAGATACTTTCAGTACTGTGAAGCACCTCTATATGATTTTGATAAACTTGGCCTCGGAAAAACATTTTTTCTGCAAAATTATTTTGGTCTTAATATTGAATAAAAATTGGTAGCTATTTTTAATGCATTAAAATTATATAGACCAAATGGGAGTTTGTATACAATGGTATCAATCTGAGCACCTATAGCTACAGTAGATGATTCTTTAATATTGACAGGCAGGAATTACTAGAGATTATGAACGGATTAAAAAAAATGGGTAACTACTACACCAAAGCTGTTTCTGTCACTACTCTTTCTGCTTAAATAGTTCAGAATGCAAGACACCACCAAAATAGAGATGCCAAACATACAGTAAAGCCTCCAAAACCAAGAAATACAGTTACATTTCTAACAATAAAAATTTCCCTTTAAACATTTGGAATTAAAAATAGAAAATTTCCTACTGTAAGTGCCTGAAGTGCATATGACAGCAATCCTAGTGTTCAGCTTAATGAGCCTGTCAGTTTAGAATATCAAGCAGTTTGATTTAAGCATCTTAAATACGATGTATATGTAAATTGTTAATGGTAAGCAAGACTTTGGAAAATGTAATAAGGGACACTTTTCCTACATAAAAGGACCATCTATCATCTGCTATTTGCCTTGATTATGAAATGTGGTTATTAATTATTACAGCTTTGATTTCTAGGGACCTAAAGAATTCAAATCCAAAATTTCCAATGTACTTTAAGATGTTTCAAGATGTCTATGTAAGATGCCAGGGGTTCTTCACATTTACTTGCTGTCACTCAGCACTCATTTCATTTTTTTTTGCTCATCTTGACACTCTTTTAAGGAGTACTCTCCTCAGTTGTTTGGTCCACCACTGTGATTTCACTTGGCAGTCTTGGGATTAAGTCACTTCTTACAAATCCAGGATTTAGTGCTTCAGATGCTGTAGCCTTCTTATGACACTCTTGCATCCATAATCTTATTTCTGGTGGAAGAGACATCTCTGTGTGTATCAGACACCAGCTCTCTATGTTGTGTTGGTGTTATGGAAGGCTTATATTCCTTGTCCAAGACATGACTTAAGCAACTGCAAGCTTTCCTGCAAATATTCTGATCACTGATACGTTCTGTCCTCCACAAAATTTTAGAAATATAGTCCTTTTTATTTTCATGTTAAGTAGTTTAAGGGTAGACACTGCTAATTGTTGATGGCTAAAATTCAAGCTCCTTCTTGACTCAGAAGATGTGGTACATTTCATTTGGGCAAGGTGGACTTATGTCCACTTGTAAATTAATAGATTCAAACTTCTACCAGAGCATACGTGGAATCACTGACCAACTTCCAGGTCACGTGTTAAGAAAATTAAGTAGAATCACAGAATGGTTTGGGTTGGAAGGGACACCTTTCACTGGACCAGGTTGCTCAGATCTCCATCCAACCTCGCCTGGAACAGAGATGGGGCATCTACAACTTCTCTGGGAAACCTGTTCCAGTGCCTCACCACCCTCACAGTAAAGAATTTCTTCTTAATATCTAATCTAAACCTGCCCTTTTTCTGTTTGAAGCCATTCCCCCTTGTTCTACCACTACAGTTCCTGATGGAGAGTAACAAAGGCTTTACAGAGGTAAAAAAAAAGAAAATTAAAAGTGGTACTCAGATTTGTATGTCAGTACTATATGATTACATAACCAGCTCTATCCTATACCTGCAGAAGCACTAAAGAACAGTGGTGGTCAACAGTAAAAGAACATTGGATTTTAAAGCCAATTTGAAATATAGATCACTTAAAACGTTCTCTACAATTCCCAGCGGAAAAATTTCCCAGGTGGCCTGTTGCATTATTTCAATTATTTGAGATCAGCTGTGCTATTTCTTCCAAAGGATATTGGAAAAGACTTACAGTGTTTTTTGTTATATGAGAATTCAAGTCCTGTAAGCACTCGTGGAAGTTTTTCAAGTGAATTCTGGGCAAATTTAGATGAGAATATCTCTTTCCTTCTACTCTTCAGGTTGGACTGTTGTTTCTTTTTAAATAGCAAAATAATCAATCCTGCACATATCTTCATTATTTCATGCCGTCTACATATCTACAGGCATTATAACAAAATTCTGAATTTCATGTATAGTGGTATTTACCCTTTTTTACTTAAAAATAATCTTGTGGCTTCACTTATTGGCTTATATACTTTAAATCTGACATTTTAATAGATATGCCACTTACAGATTAAAGAGCATGTTTCCCGCCTCCCTCCACCTCGGGAAATGATTAAAAGTAAATTTTTTACATAGCTTTTTTGCCAGAATCATGGAAGACACATTTCTTTTAGAAAATCTTTCAGCAGGTAATGGGGCAGTGGGATTTAGTTACTATTTATATCACAGAAGTCCATAGATTCACAGTCCTGGTAACAGGATCTTGTAGTAGATGCTGTTGAAACCCAATTCTTTCTTTATTCTCGAGATAAGAACCTTCTGGGCCATGGCAGTGCGAAATGCCTTATTCTTCTCTAGGTTGTCCTCGAAGGCTGAGCTATTGCTGATTGTCTGGGTAAGATAAGCTTACAATGTGTTTCTCTTGCCTACAAGGAGCTGACTGTAAAATAATTTAAGGGGGAATCAAGTAATAACTTTTGGTCACCATCACCACGGGCAAGGTTTGAACTGGTGCCTGAGATTGAAATGTGCTAAATTCCACCACCAGCCCAGTGTTGCAAACTGCACAATGAATAGAACAAAAGAAAAAAATCCTATTTTCTGTTGTGTGGGTAGTATGCTTTAAATGTGAGAGAGTCTTCCTAGCTGTGGCAGCAAGCAGCTTTGAGGTAATTGCTATTTTGTGTTTCAGTTCAGAGACAGACGTTCAAATGAATCATTGGCTTCTGCTTCTGTGTTCTGAGCTGGTCCCTTTGCATGTTCAGTTTTATTGGTTTTAAAGGGGCTGTGTACTGGCACAGCTGCTCCCAGTATAATGGGATATGCAGCATAGAGGAAAACATTCCCATGTATTTTCCTGGTAAAAGTTGGGTGATTTTATATACAATTTAAGCAATCAAATCCTATAATAGCTTTAGCTGAAAAATATACAATATATGATAGCTCCTCTAGTGATTATACAAGATACTTGGTGGTTACATTTGTACATATTCAACATTTTGATTAAATGAATACATTTTAAGGAGAAGTCTTGCTCTGAGGCCTCAAGTTTTTTCCTTGCTTTATGTTTCTTTTCCATTTACTTTTGAAATTTATATGAGTCTTGATCACTCTTCTAGTCTGCCATGCGTGGGAGAGGTATTAGCCCAAATTCTGCTGTGGGAACTCTGTGTTTCAGCTGTCTTTAATAGGATCACACTTCTAAAAAATAAGTCATATACTCATATAAAAATTTAGATAGAAAACTAAATTACATCAGCAGTGAAAAATCATACAACTGAAACATCAATTCTAATTTAAAAGCACTTCTCGAGACAATGTAAAATGTAATTCTATTGCAGAAGTGAGGCAAGGCTGTTGTGGGACAAAACTAATATAGAAGTCTGACAAATATTATTAATAATCCACTGATATGTATAACTGATGAGAACAGTGTTGACAGCACCATATTGCAAAAAAAGAATCATAGCCTGCTGGGAACATTACAAACCCACTGGTAGAAACAAGCACGACCCTCTAATGCTGTTAGGGGTGCCACCACAGTGATGGGCCAGATTCTTGGAAGCTGACATCTTCATAAATCAGAAGCTCTCTGGTACCACAACTGGTCCTTGCTTTGACTAATATATGATTACAGTTGAGGACTGTAATAAAGCAGAAATTATGCTAAGTGTAACCTATCTGTGCTGATGACGCTTTGGAGGCTAGAAGTAACAAAGAGAACACGCTAAGTCTGTCTTCTACAGAACAATCACTATGAAAACCAGCTAAATTCAAAAGCCATTTAAGATTGAACAACAATACTGGATGTGTCTATTAGAATTGCCATGTAAATTGACTTGTTAATGACATAATAAATCTTGTTTCCTACATTATTAAATTAAATACTGCCTATTATAAGAATATTTGCCCATCTACAAATGTTATCTACATAATGGACATTTACACAGGGATCTACTTTTATGAATTTTGGCCCTATTAATATATCATATCATAAAATCACAGTATTTTTAAGGTTGGAATAGACCTCTAAGATATCAAGTCCAACTGTTAACTTATGTACATATTATAGTTACATATTTCCATTTTAAAAGCTGCAATTAAAGTGTAAATATTGTTGGCTAATGTAGTTGGCTGTCAATATGCACTTGTTATGGGAAGTGTGACATATGCCACTTAATAAGAAAGCATAACATGCTATTTCTAATATAGTTATGTAGGAAGATGGAGCTCAGCATAAGACTTATTTGTGTATCATTGTGCACAGTTATAAATGTGTTGAAGTATAGCCTGATTTTCTGATCCTTGGAAGTCAGGATGTAGTAGCTACACTTAATTTCATGTGAATCCATCTGATCACACTATGAAAAAATATATTTTTCTTGGGAGAATTTCACTTTCAAATCTCTCCTGTAGACAGGGTAAGATTTTATCACCTTCCGGTTATTCATTTTAAACACTCATTCTTTTATTGAATGACACAATGACCACCTTATGCCCCCCAGAAAGCTAAATCATCTTTGGAAATTCAGTTTACTTTGTCACTTGAGGAATGGTTTTGGGGTTCTTTGTGTGAATTAGGATGTGCAGAGTGCACATTTGTTATTTTTTAATTAAAATGGATGTCCAGATAGAGGACAACACTATCAAAAGAATAAACTAAATTACTCTTGGAGTCTTATTTGTAGTTGATAGAATATGTCTTTGATGTCCTTATTTACATAGATTAGCTCTTTATTCCATAATTGGTGCCTTAATCTTATTAAGTAATTGACTTTTACTTCATTAGACAAGAAATGCATAACCTACACAGAGTTCTGGATATAAGAGAGCGAATAGGAGTTCCTGGTGTAGCAGACAGGAACACTCACATCTCTTACAAATGGGAGATGTTGTAAGACATACCAATATGAAAATATTAGTGTGTAAGAGGGAATTCGTGACATGGCAAAGGCCAGCTAGATGTAGTCAGGGGAAGGACTGGAAGGGATGCAGTGTGACCTGTTGCAAATAATGAATTCATGCTGCAGTCTAGTGTGGAGACAGCCCCAAGACTGATGTGCAACTTACTGCACTTGGTAGAAAGGCTATTAATTCTAAATACCGCAGTTCCAAAGGAAAGTGTTTCCAGTCACAAGAGAGCAAGGAATACTCTTCTACTCCTGTAATGTTCACTGTTCAGTCTGCATAGGAGTCTCTCAGCAAAGGCTCCTATTAATGCAACAGGCTTAAATTTGAGGAAAATCAAGCAATTCTTTTATTTATAGCTTGTATGTGGAGTTTTATGTAATTTATTATAGAAGTGAGTGCTACTGAACACTTGAGTACATAATTCTCTACTAAGAAACTTTGGTGCTTGGTGTCAAACAAAATACACTTGCATGATAGGAGCTTTGTTAGTATTGCCAGTCACAGAATCATGGAACCACGGAAAAATGTGGGTCAGAAGAGACTCCTGGAGATCCTCTAGTCCAATTCAAAGCAGGTTTACCTTCAATGTCTAGAACATTGTCCAATTAAGCTCTGAATATCTCCAGGAACAGCAACTCCACAGTCCCCTCAGGCACATATTTGTAAATCCTGTATCCTGACACCTGACTAGAACCCTCCCACACTGCAGTTGGTGTCCATTGCCTCTTGTCCCATCCCTGAGCACCTCAGAAAAAGCCCACTTCCACCTGCTCTTTGCAAGTCAATACAAAACCCAGCAGCTCTGGGACAACCTCAGTGCTTCTGACAGAGCTGTGACAGGCACTGTACTCCTCACTATGTGTTTTGAGTTCCAGCCACTCCTGCAGCGGGTCACAGATCTGTTTTCTGCTGTTCTCATCCCTTTAGAACAAAGATGCTGTTGCTCTCTACAGTGCCAGCTCCAGTATCTCAATGGATGGGGTGCTGCATTCTTTTACTCCACAGGAAAACACAGACCTGTGTTTCACATAGCAGGAAACTTACCCATTTTTTTGTGAATGCCACAACAAGAAGCTTTCTTTTACCTCCTCATTCTGCCCCAGAAAGAAAATAATCTGACGCTGGTTTTATCCATAATCCATTTTCAAATTTTTCTCTTAACTACCAATTATTTTTCTGCTATCTTGAGTTTTTGACCAAGCTGCAAAGTGAAAAACACACTGTATCTTTTTTATGGATGTAAACATATATCCATAGAACAAAGGGAAAGTAGGATCTACAAATTCTTTATGAAATCACATTATGTCTACTATCTGAATTTGTGCTTATTGCCTGCTCTGAATCTCACTCAAAAAAAAAGAAAAAAAATCAAGTAGCATTTATTTTAGGTGAGGCTGTTTTAATGATTGTCAAGAAACTGTACCAGCTTTCTTTTACCAGTTTTTGCACATTTAATGAGCTGTGGATGTAAACCCTAAATTGAGCATATGATGTATATGAAAAACTTGCAATAATTTAATTTTCCAAATATTTATCTTACCAATGGTATAGATTATTCTTACAATTGTGGCAAGCACTCTAGCTGTACTAGTAACTAAAAATAGTCCAGACACACTACCTCAGTCTAGCAAAGTAAGGATATTTCAAAATAGGGTTCTTAGTGTTGCTTGATTGGTATTTCCAGTGAAAAGCTCTGAAGTCAGATGCCACAACTCGGGAATTTTTTAATACTGTAGCAGAAGGTGACACTCTGTGCTGCAAGAGACACCTGAGAGACAGAGAAAGAAGCAAATGCTTCTGGCACTTTTTTTTTTTAAATTTTTTTTTTTTTAATCCACAAGCGTGGTTTTAGAAAAGTAGATTAGTCAGAGTTATGGTATCCAGGGACAGCAGGAAAACTACTTTTCAGGCAGCTTTGTGAGATAGATCTAGCCACAGTACTTACACTGCTTCTACCAACATGTCTTCTTTTCCTGGACCCAGTTCCTGATTTACCTCTCATGACCAATCTTCCTGTGGAAGATCCTATTGATTGTAGCAGGAATAATAATCATGCTTCAGCATTTACAAGGATTAAAATCTATAAATTCTGTTCTCTCATAATGTATTCAATAGTCAGATGGCATCAGAACCCAGTGACCTGGAACAGAAAAGCACATAGGAAGACAAAGGTCTGTTCTCTGGGAAGGTCCATGCTCACTGTGTCATTTTTCTTCCTTTCTCTTTTTGTGTTTCTGATGCTGCCTAACATTACATGCTCTGAATTAGCCACTGGATCTGCCTTTTGCTCTACTCCAGAGTCTAGAAGGACCAGCCTCTTAACTTAGTTGCCTACAGTTAAATTACACACTCATCACATCACGTGTACATTTTTTGATATTAAAGATCTCTATCCACTTTCAGCAATTACCTGGGTGAATAGATCTGGTATCCACAAGAAATTCTGTGTGATCCACTGCAACTTAAACCTTTCTTCTTTGAGAAGATAACAAGAGGGTTTTATGGCAACCATAAATCAGAGTATTTTATATACACATGTAACACCAGAAATGGTAATGCTGGTTTAGGAGAAAAATGCTATGAATGGTAGAGAGGGCTATGCTTAGAACACTGGTTCTTTAAACACTGGATCCGATCTTTCATACACTAAATATATATTTTAATGCAGATATATAAGTCTAGGAACCAATGATATGACATATCAGACTGGGAGAGCAATGAAACTTTTACTTGTAGCACTGACACATCTGATATCACCGCTGCTTTACAAAATTAGTCCTGCCTCATTTGATGACCGACCTGAGTACGAATTAGTGCAGTCTTACTGTGCCATTTCCCTGTTCTAAAGTTCCCCTTCAACAACACCCTTTGAACTGAAGCTTTATGTGCACCTGACATGTCTTTTCCTCATCCTGCTCACACAAGTCTTTAATCAGGTGGCATATTGCTCATGGCCAAACAAATAGTTGGCACATTCAGTTCCTCTGTACCGACTTTGCTATTCAAGCAGAGAACATCTGTCCTGTTGGCTGTGTTCACTGGAGGTTATTGAAAGACCGGAGAGACAAGCATATGTTTTTTCATTCCAGTATCTGGACCGCATCTTCGAATGGAAGCAAACACTGTTCCCAGCAAACCCTGCTCACAGGCCAGTGACTCTAATCTGGGACTTGTCTTGTGCTTGTAAACCATAACACATTTGAACCTCTGCTGTATTGATCCTGCACATCTTTGGATGACCTTTCATTTTTTTGGGGGGAACTGCTAATCTTCTCAAAGGAAAAAAAAAAATCAGTGATACACACATGAGCAAAATCTGTGCATGAAAACGCTTGGTTAAATCTGGCTGAAACCTTTCAAAGTTTTGCAAAGTGTTTAATAGTTGAAAAGTGGTGTTCTTTGGAAGTGAATGAATAAAATAGCAGCTATAATGGATAATCCACTGATTTCACTGGGAACATTTGTATGAGTCATTACAGTCTTTTACAGGTAGCTCTGTACCTCAGGGTTTTGAAGACTGTATATATCTACAAAGTGTTGTGGCCTACATCAGCTATTATTAAATTTATCTTAAATTTATTTGAGAAGCAGGAAAAGAACTGTACATTGTAAAGCTATTTACAATATATTTTTGTATTTTTGCTTTAAACAAGTCAGCATTTTCACTAACACCATGTATTTGAAATGTCCAGTACAAAGAGAAAAATCTTTAATATTTCATGTATGTTATAGAAACTGCCATCAGGTAGTTATGGTCCTCTTGTTTTGCCAATTCACAAGCACAATGACAAAGAACACCTTTTTGATCACTTTAGCTTAATTAACCTTACTTATAGCCTTCTTTATGAGGTAATCTCCAGGTGTAGTAATACATGACTAGCAGGGGAGGGAGCAGACCCTGCCCCTCTGGTCTGCTTTGGTGAGACCCCACCTGCAGTGCTGCTCTGCGGTCCCCAGCACGGGAAGGACATGGAGCTATTGGAGCCAGCCCAGAGGAGGCCACCAAGGTGATCAGAGGGATGGAGCAGCTCTGCCATGAGGAAAGGCTGAGAGAGTTAAGATTGTTCAGGCTTAAAAAGAGAAGGCTCTGGGGTGACCTAATTGTGGCCTTCCAGTACGTAGACAAGAAAGAGGGGGAGGGACTTTTGACAAGAGGATTGAGTGACAGGACAAGGGGGAATGGCTTCAAACTGAGGTTTATATTAGACATTAGGAAAAAATTCTTTACTGTGAGAGTGGTGAGGCCCTGGCACAGGTTGTCCAGAGAAGCTGTGGCTGCCCCATCTCTGGAAGTGTTCAAGGCCAGGCTGGATGGAGCTCTGAGCAACCTGGTCTAGAGGAAAGTGTCCCTGCCCATGGGGGGAGGGGGGGGGGAGGGGGGTTAGAACTAGATGACCTTTAAAGTCCCTTCCAACCCAAAGCATTCTGTGATTCTATGGTATTTATCTACAGGGTATATTGTGAGTATAGGGGGACACTATTCCTGATTTGCATCAAGAGGCTCTGGAGTTGTTAGAATCTGACTTTGTACAGAATAGCTGTAATAACCTCAGCCACTTAAAAAACCCTGACACTGAAACGTTTGGAGATGGTAAAATAGCTGTCACTGATTGCACACACGAATTAAGGAAGGATTAACTTGCAGACCTTTTACGGGAGTATGTGTGGGCAGTGTACATTATGCAGAGATACGGTTCGGATCCTTTACGTGAAAGAACTTACTAAGTCAATAAATCTCTAGTAGACGCAAAATAAAGGGAAGGGGGGAAAAAAAAAAAAAAAAAAGAAGAAGCAAGCAAGCAAGCAAGGCGAGATCAAAGATCAAACCTTTGGGACCCCAAAGCCGCGGCGACAGAAGGCAGCGGCCGGCGCGGGGGGCGGCCCTGCCCGCAGCCCGACAGTAGGGGGCGCTCGGGCTTCACCGTGAGGCGCCGCCGCCGGCCCGCGCCGGGCGGGACAACGGGGACGCGCCGGGTGCGTGCGGCCCCTGAGCGCGGCGGCGTGACCCCTGCACGGGTGTCCGTGTCCCCATCGCGGGCTCTGTGTGCCCCGCTGGCGTGTGTGCGACTCCTTAACAGGGCTTGCGCGACCCCTGAACGGGGTGTCTGTGCCCCCGGGCTCTGTGCGGCCCCTTAACAGGGTGTCTGTTCCTTCCTAACGGGGTGCCTGTGTCCCTTTAATGGGGTGTCTGTGACCCTTCACTGGATGTCTGTGCCCCTCCGGGGTGTCTGCGCCTCCTCAACGGGAGGTCTGTTCCCCCTCCGGCGTGTGCGTGACCCCTCAGTGGGTGTGTGTGACCCTTTAGGGGCGTCTGTGCCCCCATCACGGGCTGTCGGTGCCCCCATGACGGGCTGTGACCCCTCGCAGCGTGTGTCCCCATCACGGGGTGCCTGAGCTCTCATCGCGGGGTGTCAGTGCTCCCCCTTCACTGGGTATCTTTGTCTCCCTCACAGGGTGTCTCAGCTCCCTCGTGGGATATCTGTGCCCCCTCTCGGGGTCTCTGGCCCGCTCCGGCACCGGGAGCCGCTTATATCCCGCTTTCCTCCGCGTGGCTCCTTCCCTCGTGTCCCTCCCTCTTTCTGCTGTGGTGCTTCGGGGTTTGTTCTGAGCGTCTGTGGGAGAGGGGCTGTTCTCCCGGTTCCTGGGGGGTGAGGCGGCTCGTTCTCCCGTCTCCGCACTGCTGCCTCCGGGGACCTCGAAACTTTCCCGCTGGCGGCAGCTGCGCTGCATCCAAGGAGCCCAAGGGAGGCTGGAGGCTCCTGGGTTTCGGCGGAGCCCGTCGGCCCCGGAGGCTCTGTGGGGCACGTGCGATCTTTTGTTTTGTGTTTTATCACATTCCCTTCCTTTTCCACAGAGAGGGCCAGCAGAGAAATCCCTGGGGAACATCCTTTCGAGGGTCTCACTCCCGAGCGCCTGCGTGTGCGCGCGAGAGGGAAAATGAATAATTAGAGAACAGTTCCATGAAATCACTTACCGAAAAATTAGCTGCCCATTAAAGGGGAAGCTGTGAGGAGCAGTCATGTAAACCCTACCTACACCCAACTGTAGAGGGGAAGCAGCGAGCCTGATTCCCAGCCCTGCGGCTGCCTGCTGGCATCACCGTCCCTATCTCCCTACCCCGGGAGGAGAAAGAGAGGGACGCGTGGGTGTGGAGAGCAGTGGTTTAGTCCACACCCCGCAGCCTCCCTTCCCCAGGCAGCCTCGGGAGCCGCGCTCATTCTCCTCCCTCTCCCTGCCAGCCGGTGTGTCCGTGGCGGCGGGAGGCGGAGGCGGCGGGAGAGGAGGGGAGAGAGGAGCGGAGCGAGGAGAGGAGCGGCGGGCTCCGGGGCCGCCCGGGTGAGCTGCGGCGGCGGGAGACCCCCGAACTCCGCGCAGCCCCCGCCGCCGCCACCGCTCGGCAGCAGCCGCGGCACCGCGCCGGGGTCCTGCCAACAGTTCCCGCTCCGCTGCCACTGAGGAGGGAAGTGTAGGGGACA